>NC_090023.1:33855740-34572615 GCF_037176765.1 Anolis sagrei | reverse complement strand
AGCTCTTCCTTTGAAGAAAAAAAAAGATCCCATTTTATCCTCAGAGATTTTTTGGGGGGATGGATTCTGTTTTTTGTTCTAGGCCTTACTTCTGCATCTTGCAAAATCCCAAATGGAAAAGAAAAGAAGCAATATTTTTTTTACCCTTGTCCTTTCTCCCACCCTGCATTTAGAGGCAGCAGCAACAATACAACACTGATGCTTTCTTCATAGAACCACAGAAGAATATCTGTCTCCCCCTCCCACAGAGATAATGTGGAAAATAATTATTCTTATTTCTGTTGGATTATATTGATAAAATTAGTTCGGTGAGATACTGATTACATCTTCTAAAAGAAATCCAAAGAAAGGGCAAACAATTCGCATTTCTCCAAATACACATAAGACACATGGCATGGAATTTTGGGAAGGAACAGATCTCTGGTGATGAATGTCAAAAATTTACTTATTAAACCAAGTCAGAATTTGTTGCTCAGCTCCCCCCAAACACACACACGCATACACAAACTGTATCTTCATTTTGCAATTTAGACTTGAGTTATCAGTGAATGGTAATCTGGATGCTAACAACAACAACAACTTTATTCTTATATTCTGCTACCATCTCGGAGAGACCTACATAGGGACCAAGCCCAGCATAGAACAAGGATTACAAGGTAACACAATTAAAAACATATAACAATAATATGTAATTAAAACAATAAAACCAGACAGTAAAACATCATAAAAAGACATAAACTAACATCAACAACCAGTAGCCAGAGAAAGTGGGCATGTTCAGATTTGAGAGAGCAGGGAAACGAGTTGTGCAAATGCAAAACTATAGGGCTGGGGCTGGAAATAAAGTGGGGGGAAACCCAAAAAATAAATTAGGGCTAGTGAGACCTATGAATTAAAATGATAAAACAAGACCTTTGCATGACATACACTTCACTGACCTTTGCAGGAGTATGTATCCAAATAGCAGGGTTGAAAAGGATATGATCACATAACTGCTTTAGCAATGGTGCTCCATGTGAAAGTCCATCCAGATATTTCGCAAATGACAAAAACTGTTCCAGCACCGCTCTTGTTATATGAACTCTGGATGACTGAACAAATTAACATACATCGTATTACACTGCTAGGTATTTATTTCTACATATTTTGTCAAAAGACATCAAATTTATTTTAAAGTATGAAGGCCTTATATATACTTTAAGATCATTAAACAAGACTGCTGAACAAATATACATTTTTTTCTCAAATTAAATTCTATTAGAACAAATCTTTACAGAAAAGGGTACTGTTCCACCATGTTTGTTTTCAAACATGTATATGGCTTGATTACTTGTTTATTTCATTAACATGCCCAACACATTTTGCTGATGCCTATCAATCTGAGTTCACAAAACAATCTGCAATTTCATTTAAACACAAGGATTCACCAATTAAAAATAATCTGCTAAACACATGAAATGCAGAAACAAACGTAAGAAACAGCAAAACTACAAAAAAATTTCCAAGTATCATAGAAGACTGTTCTAAGTAGAAAGTGTTGCCTTTAACATCCCAAGCCAACATGACTACTAATCAAATGAAGTTCATGCTGCTTCTTTATAACTGAAGCACAGGGGGAAAGTAACATCATGGGAATATGACAGAAACATGCTAGAAAAGAATGGCATTTTGGACCATATTGTTCCCACAGTCGTCAGTAAGCACCCTATTCCTGTCCATAAGTGCCCATACCATCCAAAACTGATATTACGCATTCTTTACCTTATCTCTAGTGTAAGAAAAAGATCCAAGAGTACTCACAGGCCATACACTTCCCCTGTATTGGTAGTGCAACCCAATCAAGCACTGTTAGATTACAAAAAGATTGTTCCACAGAAAAGAAGGCAAAATACAAATGGCACACTTAGGAACTGACAACAAACATTACTACAAAATCACTGCTGTACAGTGCTCCCTGTCTCAAAACACAAGAGAATATGGTATAAAAATCCTCCAAGAAATGAAGGAAAAGCAGCACAGTCACATTTTTCCCTGTCCTTCTCTTATTAAAGGTCTTCTGTCAGAGAGTTCAAGGATAATTCCATTTTGAAAACTATAAAAGAAATTTAAATATTCCATGCTTGCTGAGAATCTCTATAGCTGCACATTAAAGTCAACATTAACTCCTTGAACTCAGACTGGAAATATTAGTAGCCAATGCAATTCTTTTGAAATCAGTATCTTATGGTTTCTTTCTACATGACACTTATGTCAGAAGTCTTTTCTTCGTCTTCAAGGCAAACTTGAAGGCACATAAGATCCTGTTGCTCTTATGTGCCTTCAAATCATTTCTGATTCACGGTGACCCTAAAGTGATCTTATCACAGGGATTTCTTGGCAGAATTTGTTCTGAGGGAGTTTCCATGTCTTCCTCTGAGATTGAGGGCCCTTTTACACATGCGTTAAAAGCCAAAAGGAAACTTGAGAGGGAGGGGGTGGCTAAATGAGGTTTAGCCAAAGTGCAGGACAAATCAGCACGAATCAGGAGGAATTAGGTTAAGGACTGGAAAATATGTGTTTAAAGGTGCCCTTTAAACCCAATTCTTTCTGAGAAACATGCACCTTTTCTATGCCTGTGTGTATCCCAGCAATAATGCTTTCCTTCCCTTCCCCCTGCGTAGACTCCTCCAGAGCACATGTGTATCTGAAAAGTTCGAAACAGCTGATCAGTTGTCAAATAGAGAGACAGGTGACTCAGGAAATCACAAGTGGAAAACAAATACAACTCTCTTAAATTCTGTCTTTTACACTTTTTAATGCTAAACAGATATTGAATTAAAAATTGGGAGAAGATAGAGATCCATGATAAGTTATTCTAAAAAGAAAAATTACTCCAGTGTGCCCTGAATTTTATATGTGCATATGCGCATCTCTGACAGATCTGTGTTTGGACTCCCTTTGAGGTTCTGCATTTTAAAAATCCACTTCTTTGTCTCATGTTTAGGTGCTGTTTGGAAGTGTCCAGAGAGTGTGTGTTTTTCCCCAAGGTACCCACTGGGTTTCTGTGGCTGAATAGGGATTCTAACCCTGTTCTCCCAGTGTCCTAGTCCAACATTCAATATCATCACTTACCTTTTCCAGGAGATAGCCAATAACCAGGAATCCTTTTCCACCCAGCATTTGCTCTTGCATGGCGACAGAACTCTTAAGAAGTTCCACCAGGAAAGCCAAAAGAGTAGCACTGCAAATAAAGTCAAAACATTAATTAGAACAAGGTTTCTGAACTGTCATTCTAAAAGCAGAAACCACTTCAGAACAATTATTCTACACCTGGGGGGACTATAATTGATACAATTATTGACATATTTCAATCATGCTCAAAATGCAGAGTTTATATTAGTTAGCCTTGTTTGTCAAAACTTATCAGCAGTCATTAAAATGCTATGCAAAATTAGTGTTGGAAAGACTACCCCTAAATGGATAATCGAACAGGACATCCAAACAAAGAAGTTTGTAAATTTAACATGAAATGTGAGCAATGTTTAAGTTATTATCCTTATTATCTTTGTATGATTTTTGAACATACAATCAGCTTATATTGATATACCTAGCCTACATTTGTAACCAATTAACCCCCATCCAGCCTCACATCCCTTGTTTTTATATTTTTAAAAATTCAATATAAAAGCATCAATTGGCAAGTGTTTGACAAGGTAAGGAAAAGACAAGAAAAAAAATGCCAGTACTGTCCTGGACTTCTCCAACAAACTTGTTTTTTTTAAAGCAGTACAAATCTTAAACATGCCACTACTCTAAAAAAGAATTTTCCCATTCTTTAGTACAACTGGACTAAGAACCAGATTAGACTTTTAGAATATGGTAAAAAATGCATACTCTTAAATGCTAAATACATTATTTAAACAAATTATTCTTTTTGCAGATTGGTCTAGAGAGGTTCTTTGTACCAATGGAAAGGTACTGTCACACAAGTGCCCACTATCCCTCCCCTCCCTTTGGAGGTAGTTACTCTTCTCAAGGAGAAATTTTGAGGAAATATCAATGCTAAAAAAAATCCTGTTATAGGAGCACAATTAAGTTGTGGTCACAATATTAAACAGAATGCAGAATTTATCATGAATGCAAACTTTGTGATTAAAACATTATCTGCACACTAAAATACCACCAAACTGTATCTGAATTTTGAATAACAAAAGATCATATTCATTTTTGTAGCTAGCCAGAATGATCTCTTTTGCAATCCCTGGGTCTTATGAAACATCCATGTTCAAAATACACTTCACAGGTACAAGTGCAGTAAAGTGTTGCAATAAAGCAATTGTGAGACTGTTTAGTAACTGGACTGTTAAGTAATGTATTACTATATAGTAGTCCAAGAAAATAATGTCTTAGTTCAAACCACTAGTAATGGACTGCAGTTTGTGAATATTTCTAATTAAACTGCTTTTCTTTCCAATCACCTTTTGGCTTTGTTGCTGTTGTTGAATAACTAATGCCACAGAGGTCCAAAAATGTTCAGAGGTTCTACCCTCTGTTTCTGTTGAAGTAGAGTCTGTAAATGCTTATGCTCACTAATTCTGTAAGGGATTTCGTACAAATAAATACATTTATTTTGTTAATTCTGGCAATTGTGCTTTTAAAAACATTTGCAGAATAATGCATTTAGTATCTCTTCATACAAGTGATTCCCCATTCACAACAAGCTGATCAGTGTGCAAGCACAAGTCCAAGCTACCCTCCACGATCATCACTGCCACTGAACATTTCCTGGAATGACCACTAGCATGTCACAATTACCTTAATAATCACAGTCATTTCTATAAGCACACCAGGAGGGTTTTGAAATCCACCTAGATGAACAGGATTTCATCCTCCTTTCTAATCCCAGTTCTAGATGGTTTGGGGTCCAAGTTACCTAAAGAATCGCCTTCTCCCGTACAATCTGCCCTGCACACTTAGGTCCTCTGAGGGGCATCTGCTCCAGCCTGCCAGAATCCAACTGGCAACCACCACCCAGAGAACCTTTTCATCAGCCACCCTGACTGTAGAACGATCTGCCCAAGGAACTCCAACAATTAAATGATCTGCTGGAATTTAAAAACTATGTAAAGACCTATCTCTTCCAGCAAATCTAACCAAACAGTCTGTAAGAATGAACTTTAAATGTGTGTCCTTTATTTCATTTCTATTTTGTTTATTTTAATATTATTTTACAGGAATATGTTTTAATATGTGTATCTGTAGTGTATTGTCAAAGGCTTTCATGGCCGGAATCACTGGGTTGTTCTAGGTTTTTTGGGGGCTATATGGCCATGTTCTGTAGTGTTTTTGCAATGTTTAAGGTGTTTTAATTATTCTGTAACCCACCTTGCGTCATGAGGAGAGGTGGGTAAGAAATAAAATTATTATTATTATTATTATTATTATTATTATTATTATTATTATTTACTTTACTGACACAAAAACACAGTATGTCACAGCAAGCAAGATATATATGCTGGATTTCGTGTGACAAAATCACAAGTCGAACACTTCCCAGGCGTCTAGGACTGTGTGATGTATTTTTGAATGATGCGCGAAGATCCAAGTAAGGTTTATTTATCGTGTCGCCAGCAACCATTGTATTACAATTCTAACAGAGCAAAACAAACACACAGATTAAAAAGAAAAAGGAAGAAAGAAAAAACCACACAGATTCTGCAAATTTGGTATTTGATTAAATGTCCTTTGACCAGTATCTGGCCACTTGGAGTGCCTCTGGGGTTGCCACAAGAAGGTCCTCCATTGTGCATGTGGCAGGGCTCAGGGTGCATTGCAGCAGGTGGTCAGTGGTTTGTTCTTCTCCGCACTCGCATGCCGAGGATTCCACCCTGTAGCCCCATTTTTTAAGATTGGCTCTGCATCTCGTGATGCCAGAGCGCAGTCTGTTCAGCGCCTTCCAAGTCGCCCAGTCTTCTGAGTGCCCAGGGGGGAGTCTCTCATCTGGTATCACCCATGAATTGAGGTGCTGGGTTTGGGCCTGCCACTTTTGGACTCTCGCTTGCTGGGGTGTTCCAGCGAGTGTCTCTGTAGATCTAAGAAAACTATGTCTTGAGCATACTCAGCAGCAGAGTAGCACAGCGCAAGGGCAGATGTCTTCACTGTATCTGGTTGTGATCCCCAGGTTGTGCCAGTCAGCTTTCGTATGATATTGTTTCTGGCACCCACTTTTTGCTTGATGTTCAGGCAGTGCTTCTTGTAGGTAAGAGCACGATCCAGAGTGACTCCCAGGTATTTGGGTGCACTGCAATGCTCCAGTGGGATTCCTTCCCAGGTGATCTTCAGAGCTTCTCTGTTCTTGAGATGAAAGGCACATGTCTGTGTTTTAGATGGGTTAGGGATCAGCTGGTTTTCCCTGTAGTAGGCAGTAAGCACACCTAGAGCTTCGGAGAGCTTCTGTTCTACCGTCTCAAAGCTCCGTGCTTGAGCAGTAATGGCATGATCATCAGCATAGATGAAACTCTCTGTCCCTTCTGGCAGTGGCTGGTCATTTGGTCTGGTAAACCTAGGCCCAAGCAATTCAAAACAGGCATCCTTAGCACCTGCATTCAGCAGTATTCTTATATCAGCAGTCCCAGAGACAACTGAAGCTTTTGACCAGCTTAAGCTTCACAAGAAAGAAGATTGAGACAGCTCATAAGCAGCAGCTTGTAAACCATCGCTTTGCACCAGAAGCAGAGGACTCCAGAGAGATGACTGCAACCAACAAAGGCTCCTTTTGTTATGTACTGTTTTAAGTTACCTTATCATATTCCCAGGTGGAGTTGACTCTTCAGTCATCTTGTTTTCAGTAAAGTCATTTTGGTTATCTTTTCACCTTACCTAAAGTGTCTTTGTGTGTAAAGGGTCTCAATCTTAACAGAAGGTATACAGATAGCCCCTAAGTAAAGCCATAGTTTCCCCAAAGGCTCAGGCATGCCATCACAAGCTTACATAAAAGCATTTCAATACAATTGAAAATCCAAAATATATACAAACAATAAAATAGAATGAAACATCAATGGTATTAATTATAAATCAACAGTTAAAATCCTTAAAACTTATTAAAACATATACACTTTCTACAGTAGTATAATTTTGTAGTGGCATTTTCAACTACAAACTGTACTTCAACTGGAGTTGCACGCTCAAATGTAAAATACCACATAAAATGATATAAAATTCACTTTAAATATAAAACCTTTGAACAAAATGTCAGAACATGACATTCAGCTTTTACTCTAAATATAAATCAATTCCATTGGTCAGCTAGTTTATTAAAACATACTTATGAAAATAGTTTTCAACTGAGCAGAGATGAAAAGCAAACATATAGTGGTAATAGTTGCTATTGTTAGTATAGTATTATTTAATCAATTTATATAGTACTTACTCAACCTTTAATGCAGCTTCCACATTTGAACAGATCTAAGTATGATTATGTGTGCATAAACATTTTTTTACTGTGGGCAGCATTCATTTCCGTATTTTTAACAATAGAATACAAACAACAAAGAATAAAGCAGGAAATAAATAACACTATGCGTAAAATGTTGACAAGAATGTTGTTTCAGAAGGAAAATAGCATATATAAATTATGGTTATACATAAAATGGCTTCATTTCAGTTGTGGATTAAAACATATTTCTGGGCATAGTGTTGCGGCACTATGTAGTATGCATAAAACATCTACCTAGCATGAGTCTACCACCACCCTCATCTCCCAAAAGCCATGTTACTTTTATTTTATTCAAATACTGTGATTGAATTTTTGGAATGTGCACATAAAAGAAGCTTGGACATACAAGTTCCTCCTGACACACCAATACAACAGGAATTCAAAATGAAATTAAAAAAAATCTTTTTCTAGGATTCCAAAGACACAGCATCATACAATTGAGTTTATAAAATGTATATTCTATAAATCATTTCCAGTATCTTGTACAGCACATCCATAAATACAACCAAAATATGGTGTTTTTAAAGGGTTTTTTAAAAATATGTTTAATATTAATTATCTTCATAATCTATCACCAATTTTCCAAAATTTCTTTCCTGATTCACTTGACCACCACATAAAAAATAGAAATCCTTTTATTAAGGACTTTTTGTAGCTCAGAGTTATCTACTCTGTCTCTCCGGAATTTCAAACAACAGTTTTTCTCAGGAATTAGATAGATCGGCTCCTTTTATTTGCAAAATATTTACCCAGTCACTGAATTTTATAAGATCTATACATCTAAGTCCTGCTGCAGCACCAAAATGAAAATTTATTTATTTGCAAGCTTTTACGGACAACCATCGTCTTCTAAAAGAGCTCCTACATAACTTCCATTTCAATATATTATTTATTTATTTATTTATTTACAACATTTCTACTCCAGCTTTCTCCAGCCCGAACGGGACTCAAGGATTAAAGTATCAAATTTACTCCATGAAATTAATCAATCCACTGTTAAGTAAAGCTGAAGTAACATTTATGAGTAAGTCATCTTCCAAGATGAACATTAAATTTTGTTGGGGAAGACTTACCAGGAACTAAACTGCATTGGACTGTTGAAGGGTTCACATTAAACTTGCAAAATTCTGTGCACTGCCATAAAAATTGCTCTCCATTCTTGCCTATTTCCAATTCCCCTAGATATAAAGGCAAATATAATGGATACTTCAGCCTATTCCCATATCTTCTCTATACCACGTCCCATCTAATATACAATAGTATGTTTGTAAAGTACAGTAATGTACAAACAATACAATGGCAAGTGCACATGTTCATTACTAGTTGTGACACACGAAGCACCTACTACCCATCCATGGACAAGTGATCTAATAATTAGTTGAGATTTTATAAGTTTGTAGAGAACTCAGTAAAATTGGAGTCCTGCTTTTCTGTGTACTATTAAGCAAACTTACCCTTGTGAAATCAAAGAAGCCAACAACACAAAGGGCAGCTGGCAGCAAGAGAGATCTTAAAGGACTCACTTGGCACTGGATGTTCTTGACCATGCTCAGTACAGTTTAATTTCCAAAGATAAAGTATAGCTAGACCAGGCTTCCTCAAATTGCAGCCTTCCAGCTGTTTGGGCCTCCAACTCCCAGAAGCCCTAGCCAGCTTGTTCAATTGTTAAGAATTCTGGGAGTTCGAGGCCCAAAGAGTTGGAGGGCCATGGTTTGAGGATGCCTGGTCTAGAATGATGCCCTTTTTACTAGCAAGTTCTTCCTGATATTAGTTTTCATTGTTGCATGTGTATTTTCTTTAAGAAGATGAAAACTTGCCATTGTAAGTTAAGCCTGAATGTCTGAAAGAAATGTGAACTCAGAATTACTAAATTCATGGTTCTGGTGTTAGCTTCGTTACAGCACCAAGTTCAAACATGCCTTTCTATGAAAGACTTTGAATTACAGCTCTACACTGTTTTAAATGGATTGGTTTACTAAGGGCCCATCCAGACAGTACCTTTATCCCAGGAGTTTCTGCAGCAAACAGGATGGTGGCCAGACACTGCTCCCTGTAATCATGGAAGCAATCACTACAAAAGACAAAAATGTGATTTCTGGGTGCAGGAATATCATGGTTTTGAGCTGAATATGCAGATCTTCAAATGTCTGTATGTCCCTGCAATCGGAAATCACAGGATTTTTTATCTAGCTTTGTTTCCAGGTTTAAGATGTTTGTTCCTGATTGCTCAGTTCCTGAAAAGAAGGCAACATTTGAGTAGAATAAAGGAAACAATGCCCTGCTCTGACCAATTCCCTGCAAAATGTCCTCAGAAGCACTTTAACTACTCGTTGGGTTGTTCTCCCTACACTATCCTTTTAAACCCTCCTGCTTAGATACATCCTACCTCTGTTCATGCCCAGTGTTTATTTTAAAATTTTAATCTATTACATCTGGCCCAGCCATAGGTTTTACATTTTTGTGTGTCATTGCCTATATGTGAGTTATATTAATAGTATTGTTGTATTTGCTTACTGCTTGTTATTTTATTTATGTGCTATTGGGCTTGGCCTCATATAAGCCGCCGCAAGACCCCTTGGGAAGTTGGTGGCGGGGTATAAATAATAATAATAATTATTATTATTATTATTATTATTATTATTATTAGAAGGCAAAAATGTTGTTTGTGTGCCAGGAACTTCATGAAACGTATGGAGGGCACATTTTCTGTGGACAGGACAAAGTTGTGGCCCCCTAGTCAATGTTGTACATCTTTTCACAAGAAGAGCAAACAGGAACTGCCATGTATAACCCAGGAACAGAATCCTGTTGTTTGATGCCACGAGTACACAACTAAATCTGTCTGGAGAAATGGCCAAGCAGCCAGGCTCTACAAAGTGCCAATAATGACAAAGTTCTGTTTCTGGCTTGAAACTGTGTTCCTGTTTCATTGTGCAGTGCTGACTTGGGCAGAAGTGGTCCTACCCCATTAGGTTTGTTTGTGTGGAAGATCCTTCATGATATGTCTGGGGGGCGCACCTCGCAGGTTTTTTGTAAAAATTGCCGAGGTTTCCAGCAGAAGCCCCACGGCAGCCATCTTAGGAGCCTCTAAATATCACAACAAAGCACCAAGTCTGAACAACAGAGGCAGAAATACCGGGACCAACAGGTTTGTATGTGGACGTCTTCTGAAGTCCCAGGATTTATTGCCGCTATTTAGAACCCGGGATTTAGTGCTATCAGGAAGCGCCTTAAGTTGCTTTAAAGCTTTTACAAAAATTTTAATTCTTTACCAATATTCTACATCAGGGACTTAAGTTACATGTGTGGAACTAAATAAAGTCTTTCTAACCAACAGCCCTCTCAAGTCTCCCTTAATACCCAGCAGTTACATGAGGTGTAAAACATATCTGCCAATCAGAGTCAAGGAGGATCATGTCTGCAACTCCTTCCTACCAGCAAATGAGACTGCCACAAGGAATTTCAACAGGGCTTTATCTTCTGACTGACCCTGTCACCCTTGCTGCTGGAAGGGGCTGGCAATGTGATCCTCTTCATGCCCTGATCAGCAGGTGATCAGATCTCATTTGCCCATACTTCTAAGTTATACACCCATAAACACAATACAGAATGCCAGCTAATTTTAAAGATTTGTTTTGTTTTAATCTGTTGTGACAAAACATGAACCCCATGCTGTGAGAAAAGATGAGTATCAAACGAATAGACAAAAGTTTGTGACATAACTGGATTTTTGTCCAAATGTACTTGTTATGTAATATATGTGTCCCCAAGTCACTTGTCTAGGTAACATTATATAGATAATACTGTGAGGATTTGATTAACTGGGTCAATATAAAGTTCTTTTTGGAAATAACATTCATTGTAGAAAAAAATCAAATGGTTTCTTATGGCCCGAAACAATATTGCTAATGGATGAACACCCATCTAACCAAGAGCACTGTAGTGGTCAAATGTTCAAGTATATGTTGTACGTCAAAATTGGCATTGAATGTTTGCCATATATGTGTACACTGTAATCCGCCTGAGTCCCCTGCGGGGTGAGAAGGACGGAATATAAAATCTGTAAATAAATAAATAAATAAATACTCTTAATATTTTCTGCTAATGTATATTCAATCAGATCATAATCTAATACTAGCTCATTAGACCAGCATATATGCAACACAACTATTTGGCAAAAACTTTATTATGAATGTGGAATTTTCTAATTAAACATTCTAAGCTACCTGTAGCCCTGACATTTAGAATGAGGAATATCTTTTTTATATATCCAGTTATAAGGAGCCCCCAGTGGCACAATGAGTTAAACCCTTGTGCCAGCAGAACGGCTGACCAAAAGGTCAGTGGACCAAATCCAGGGAGCAGGGTGAGCTCCTGTCTGTCAGCTCTGGCTTCCCATGCAGGGACATGAGAGAAACTTCCCACAGATGGTAAAACATCCGGCCGTTCCCTGGGCAATGTCCTTGGAGACGGCTAATTCCTTCATACCAGAAACGACCTGCAATGCCTCAGTTGTTCCTGACATGAGAAAAAAAAGCCAGCTATATGATTGTCCACATATTTTAGAGATAAAGATGGTTATTACTGGAAATCAAAAATAATTTTAGGAAATGGAAACTTACAGCATGTTTTTAAAAGCTGGAAGCAATATTTCTCTAATTAAGGCTTCTCTCAAACTTTTTCAGCCACAGAGACCTTTTTGATGCAAAAGTTTCTCATGGCGTCCCAATAAATGTTCATATTTTATATTATATATAATGTGTGTGTGTGTGTGTGTGTGTGTGTGTGTGTGGCATGGGCCGGGCCAGTGGCAGATGGATGAAGAGTGTTTGTGTAAATTAATCCACATAGTGCAAAAATAAAAAGGAAAGAAAAAGCAATACAATACTTAAAATGAAGAACAATTTTAACCAATGAAAACTTAACAGTCTTTCAATGGAAAACCCCAGGGCCATCCAGTCCAACCCCCTTCTCCCACACAGAAAAAGCATAATCAAAGTAACACAACAGATGGTCATCCAGCCTTTAGAAGAGGAAGAAGAGCAGAAACCGCAGAAGTTATCCAGTCCAACCTCCTTCTACCATAGAGGAAAAACACAATCAAAGCACCCCCTGAGCGGTGGGAGGGAAAAAGGGTTTTGGAAGCAAAAAGTATATGTGGGAGGGGGGGGGTCTGGGTAGCAAGGAGAAGAGTCTAGGCAGTGAGGGAGGTGGGGGAAAGAGTATGCTGCTGCTATTGTTTCCCCCTAGTCAGACTTTAATTTCCCTGCATTTCTCAGGAGGAGGGAGGAGGAGGAGGCAGGAAGCAGCATGGCACCATGGAGCCCCAAAGACTCCATGGAGCACAGTCTGAGTAACCCTGCTCTAATAGTTTGCCATATTTCTTTAGGTGGAGACAAGAAATAGACAAAGTTAACTGAACAATGTTTTTGAATTGATCCAAATAAAGCTAAACTTTAACCTTATATACCATCCTTAGATTTCTTATACATATGCACACTACATTTCCTAGGGGGAAAAATCAGCCATCTTACCCAATGACAAAAACAATCACAATGGCCAGTGCTCCATTTCCAAAAACACATACCATTTTTATTTTCATTGCAGATGACAAATTCACTACCTCTCTCATGCTAGTTCCCACCACATTCTTAAGACCTTAATGCTTTGCTCCTCCCCATGCGAACACAAAATGGGACCACACAGTGACTGCCAATTCTTTGGCCATGATCCCACAGCTGAATGTACAGTAGAGTATAGCTTATTCAACCTTCTCTTATCCAACCTTCCATATTATCCAACGCTCTTAAACAAAAACCCCACCCCCCTTTTACTCCAGCATTTCCTCTTTAGAGGCCATGTTTTTAGTTTCTTTCTTTTTTCCCCATTTTGGCTGGTACCACTGTGCAGACTCCGAAGGAGGAGCCAGAACATAATGGTTCTGCCTCTCCTCCCCCCCCCCCCCAACCTCTGCATGCAGAAATGGTTCAGTCCAAGTTGGAAGAAGAGGCCTTAGAAAATATGGGAAGAGAAAAGAATGAAGGTGGGCAATTGGCTTGACGATTTATGTAAGTGTACTATCTACCTTTTCATTACAATTCCTTGTTTGCTGCCCTTTTTTCAATCAGTGGTGAGTGAGTTCTCTCCTTGTGTCTGGAAAACCAAACAGAAGGAGAACTGACTCACCACTGATCTCTGCCAGGATAGAGATATGGACTTCAACTCTCAGAAGCCTCCATATTATCCAACATTTTCATTTTTCTGACGTTCTGCCGGTCTGTTTATGTCAGATAAGCAAGACTCTACTGCACAATGAAAATGTCATCAACAGGACCTCAACACCCTGAACGTCCTGGGGGATTTCCTGTTGATGTGCAACTAGCTAAGGATGCCACCAGCCACTTCATGGCAAAAAGCCACAGGAGAAATGTAAGTCTACAAGAGAGGAGGGGAGAAAAGGTGCAGAGTTCCTTTTCTTTCTTTTTTTGTTAAACTTCATACTCTACCTCCCAAAGCAAGAGATTTCAGCCAATATGTTTCAAATTGTATATTACCTTCAAACAAATCTAATAAAGGATATGCCACTCAATACCTTGGTTGCAAACTACATAATTAGACATGAATTAATTATAATTAGTTCCTTCTTTCAATAGTGAAGTTAAAGAAGAATAACGTTCTAGATTTTTTCATCATTCAAGTACTGGCTTATGTTGTGCTTCATGCAGTCCATTCATATGTGTTTTCACAGCTTTACAACACAGTAATGAAAAGTAAATAGTGTTTAAGAGAGAGCGAAGTGAACAAGTACTTTAATTATGCAGCTCTAATGGTTGCTATCCACTTAAGCCACTTACTACAACCAATTATTTCTAAAAGTAACTTTTCAAACTCTGCTTCCTCCATAAACAGCTGCTGTAGTCTGCACAAATTCAAGTTAGGAGAATGTTGTAGGCAATGTCCAAATGAGAGCTGTGACACAATATACTGTTTAATCAAAGTGTTTAATCTCGTTGGTAAAAACAAGTATTTGAAAAAAGAATAATCTGGAGATAGCAAACAATTATGATAATACTTTCATAATTATTATATTTACAACAATTACTTGATGTCATGTTGTTACAAAATTATAAAGTATTCCTTACCACATTTTGTGTTTATTGAAATAACTAGATGCACAGACTAGAAAGAAATCTATCAGGGCTAAACAAAAATATTTTAGCAGGTGAACCAGATATCCCAACTGGTGTAGTAACAAATACCCCCTCTTTCATGAGACCTTGAAATCTGCAGCCTTATTCTGCCCAACAGTACAGCTAGCTTTGTTTCCAATGGACATCAAAATAATTGAGCCAAAAGAATTTGGATATTATTCCCTTGTCTTTAGAGCTACATCAAATAAAGTCAAACTCCACAGGAAGAAAAGTGATCCTGAAATGTGATAACTATCTATAATGTCCATAGGCAACACAAATGAAGAACATCAAACAGAACAAAACCAAAACTCCAGAATCCAGTTTGAGAACATGTGAAATAATTTTCTCCAGGTCTTCTTTTTTCTTAACACTTTGGAGGACACCACTTTTCATACTGATTGAGTCTAATGTGATATACAATAATACTAATTCAATGTAATAAAACAGTATAACACATTTACATAGTTCATCTTCATCTTATCCAACAATAAAACTATTTGTGTGCATGTTCATTTGCCTCAGTCTACCAGTGTAGACCCACTGCTTAAGGCAATTCAAAGTTCCATTTGATTATGTTCTTACTTTAATTATGCTTTTGTTTGATAGATTGTTTGTTTATTGTCTTATGAACATTTGGTCCTAAGTAAACCGCCCCAAGTCCCACAGGTAGATGGTGGCGGGGTATAAGAATAAAGTAGTAGTAGTAGAAGTTATTATTACTATTATTATTATTATTATTATTATTATTACTATTATTATTATTATTATTATCAGGCAGTATAAATCCATTCATACGTATAAGATCATAGTTTAAAAGTCAGTGTTCCATCTGGAAGTGTACATGTTGTTTAATATAATGAAAGCTGTGAGTCGGCCTTCACAATAAAAACCTTTATAGTCCACCTTTCTGCTTCAGTTTGAGATACTGAAATGTACAAAAATATCCATACATCACAGACAGATGTACAAAAATATATCAACAGAAATCATTAAAAATGTAAAACAACACAAAAGCACAAAGAAATCAGTAATCAACCTCAAATCAAAGAATATTCTGTAGACACAACAAAACTCTTCAATTTAAAATTGAAAGCTATCATGAATGGAAAGAAAAGAACGTTCTTGGACAACAAACTACAGAGCCTACATCCAGCAACAAAAACTCTATCACATACTACTGGGGAACTATAGATAACTCTCAAGTGTACTACACTTTTAAAAATGCATATGCTGCAGTCAAAGTTATCAAATGCTGATGTTTACCACAAAAATATTTACCACATATTCTCAAGACCAGTTTACCATATATTCTCAAGGCCAGTTACTTATGGATCAATAGAGCTGATTCTAGTTTTCTATTATAAGATTTGCTAGTCAATATGACAAATGTCCAAAAGGAGTATTGATGTCAGTTTCTTTAATTTACACGGAAAGATCTGAAGATTGTTTCCATCTAAATCTATAAATAATGTTATTTTGTTTAAATAACATGGAAATAGATCACTTTTATTACATAAATGTTTTGTATTCAAAATCTGGGTTAGCTGGATATATTTTTTATTATTTAGCTCATTTTCATTCCTACCTCCACCCTGTGTTACCAACTTCACAAATCATAACACAAATGATATAGGAAAAGGTGTTGGGAACAGTAAGAGCCTTTCCAGACAGGCCCTATATCCTGGGATCTGATCCCAGGTTTTTGTTGATCCCAGATTATCTGGCAGTGGGACTCATATGACCCAGTTTAAAGCAGAAAACCTGGGATTGGATCCTGGCATATAGGCCCTGTCCGGAAGGGTCCTAAAATCAGTGCAAAGCATAGCAACTTTGATTTAACTTCAATTAAGCACAAGTTATCCAACAGGCTCTTCTGATAAACTGTGACAAAATACACTTACCAGACTGTTGTTTCCACTTGACTATCATGTAATTGCCGATTATCTAACTGAGCAAAGAGAGGGAAAAGAACTTGGATTCCTCCTATTGAATGAATTGCACTGTGGATTGAATGAGTCACAATTGCTTTCACGTCCTGCATTAAAAAAAAGAAAGTAACGTAATTCCATGTTCATTTGGTCTCTATGTGTTTAAAATATTATTGTTACTATTTTATGACTAACGATACATGTATTGAAAACACACACTGCTAAAAACTGAGAGGATTAAGTTCTTTAAATCCCATTTATTAAAGTGGGAGAAAATGAAACATATACAGTATTCCTTTTCATTGAAAACTATGATATTTGAAAATATGAGAACATTCTTTGGTAAGTTAAACTTATGAAATATTGATTTCATAAGATTAATTGTTTCATATACATATGCATACTTTATTCAAAATAATTGAGATTTCCATAAGCATTACATTAACAATTCTGCAGCTAATGATTCAATGCCTCAATTATTCAAATTAAAGAAAACGTGCATAAAACTAGAATATTATCATAATTGCCTATTTAAAGACAAGTAATTGCATAATGGGATTAATGCTTAATGGACATACTGTATATACTCAAGTATGAGCCTAGCATTTGAGCCCCTTTTAAGCTAAAAAAAAAAGCCCCCTTTGATTTATACTTGGGTGAGTGTCCTGGTGAGAAGGTGTGGGGCTGAAAGAAGGGCTTCTTTCAGCCCCACACCTTCCTGCCAGGACCTTCACCTCTCTGCACAGCAACCCATTTCCTTCCTCTCCTCCTCTCTCGTGCAGCACGCACCTTCCTCTCCTGATTGATACTCGAGTCAATAAGCTTTCCCAGGTTTTTTGTGGTAAGATTAGGTGCCTTGTTTCATATTTGTGTAAGCTTATACTTGAGTATATATGGGTAAGTATCAACAGAATGCAATGCTAGGATATAAATTATTTTTTTAAATGTTAAATAAAATAAAACATTGTAGAATACGGGGGGGGGAGGGGCTGCAGAAATTCACAATTAATCAAAAAATAGTTTTCAAGACTCACTGAAAACTTGGCAAGTTTTACAGTTCATAATTAAAGCATGGAAAACAGTCAATATACACAAACCTGAAGCATAAGAGCATGGGGGGAATGTACAAAAATTGAAGGATTTTCCTTTGGTGAAGATTCAAGGCATAGCTGAGCATCCGTAGCCTTAGCATTGTAAGTGAAGGCAATACTACTTGCAAGTTTCCCATCATATAGAACCTGTTTGTGATGTTCTGCCAGATGAATGTCACTTTCAGATTTAAATTTGAAAGTACTCTGGGGAAGAACAAGAAAATAGTAATGACACTCTGAATTAACAATATATTTAAACTGTTTTAATCCAGAAGAGAACATAAATGTCAAATGAAATATAGATCACAAACCAACATTATGTTGTTCTTCTTTTATATGAAACTAAATTACCTTTATGGTATGATAAAATATAAAATATTTTCATTTTACTTCATGTTTTTAAAAAGTGAATCCATTTAGAATATAATCTATCAAGGGCAAATATCTCTTATTCAAATAGGACTTCTATGTATACAATGTCTACCAGATTATGACTTCAACTTTTACGGTATACAAAAATACACAGATATAGCATATCATATTTCTCAATGACTTCTACGCCTACAGTAACATACACAAACACAAACCAGATACTCGTATAGCATATATTTTTAGGCAGATGTCATTAAAATTTAAAGTGTCTTGTGGGCAGAGAAACTCCTAAGGACAGACCAAATTCCACATATGTAATGTTTTTTTTTTTATCTTTTAAAATTAAAATGTTTGTAGGCACAGCTATCTCCAAATAAATAAAGCAACTAGAAGCACCACTGAAGAATGTATCTCCAAATTTCATTTGTCACAGAGCAGTACAAATTCCCAATACCGAAGTACTATTTTATTTACCAAAACGATGAATTGATTGCTTGGTTGATCACCAGATGGATGGATGTATAGACAGATAGAGAGGTCCATCACAATATGTTGCAAATCATTTTTAAACTGCTACAAAAGAACACTCAAAAACGTATTTGATTGGGCAGAACTAGCAGAAAAGTTCACCGGATTCTACCTTTAAAGATCAGTATATAAGACTATTTACAACTTTTATTTCTTGTTTAACAGTGAGCTTGATTGTCTTTATAATTTCCTGGAATAACCTAAAGGATGTACCAACCCACTCTACTCTTCCACCATGGCAGCACTTTTTGAATGCCTGGGCAGGAAAATCAGGTGGTGGCAGCTAGGGGCAGCTGGCTCCTGAAATGGCGCTGGCACTTGTTGAGGACTGATCCTGAATGTATCCACGAGTCACATCAAAATTTATAATACTGGCCCCAATGTCTGCCCTTAACTTATACAAGTCAATTTATATACAAGTATGCAGTAAATTCTTAAGGCTAAATCCAATTATTCCCAGCTAGTATAGAACCATTAAATCAAGTCAACTTGGTAATATTCTTCTCTACAAATTTATTCTACTCTAGTTGGGACAAACAACAACTTCTTAAAAAATATTTTTAAATTATAACAACTGGATACATCTTTTTCAAAGAACTAAGAAAAAATGAGACAAAAAGATAACAAAACTATGTTGGCGCATGTATATAAATACATTCCAAATTGATAAGGTTTTAAAAATTTAGAATGTTTATACAAATATATATCTAGATAGACAGACAGACAGGTCATTTTTCCTTGGGGTACTCTAAGTACATATATAATATTTAAAAATAGTTAAATTAATGAAACAAGACTGGATTAATTTTTTTAAGTAAAATTATGACAAACTACTACCTTATATCCAGGTCCTAACTGATGTATTGCAAATATCTGTGCTGGATTCAAAGCTTCTGTGAATACATATACTGCTCCAAGTTGACCACAAAACACTCTATTTGCATCAGCAGTTTCAGATGATCCCAGAAAGCATTTATCGTAGCTCTGTATTAAAAATACATAAATACTTAAGGAGTCCTAAACAAAAATGCAATTAGGAATATATACAAAGAAAGAAAAATAACTTATAATCAGTCACATAAATTACTTTCATATTACCATGTAATACAACACATTATTACTATTTTTCTAAAAATAAACTACGAATTCTCTACTAATATATATATTTAAAAAGACTACAGTACTTCAATAAAAATCTATCTGGTTTGCTTGGAATGTAAATCAGAAATGTTTTCCATTCTCGCAAAAGATTAGCATTTCATGGCATATTAATTACAAATAATTTTATTCTGAACTGAAAATCACACTCTTGTTGAAACCTTGATAGAAAGCTATGATCCTTGACATTATAAAGATTAAAAATAAACTTTAGAGGACTGTTAAAGTGCATGATCACTATCTTTTTAAATATTTATTTATTCATAATAAATAAAATGTATAAAAATCAAACACAACAGATATTAACACAAAATGTGCATTAAATCAGTTAAACAATTAATCATATATTTTCATGCATTTAATCTCTGCATGCAGCCACCCACATGGGACATGTATTTATCCTTAATATTAATGACACTATCTTAATTTGAAACTCGAATCAGTCATATCTAAAATACACGTTACATGGATAATCTGTAACTGGATTTCCTGACATCTTCATTTTTTACTTATACAGCTAGTAGCCTGAATCCCCTCTCCATACTGGAACAGTAGCACTGTTTTTTAATTTGTTCCTCTCTGTCACATATTCCACTGCAGGAACAGTGAAACACTTCTCTTCCATACTGATTTTGAATATAATCTTCATTGATTAATGAAATTGGTTCTCCTTAAGAGAAGGGCTATTTGCATACTTATAGAAAGAAGCAACAGATATTGTACAAATGTGCAAGAGAAGGCATTTAAATCCCCTCTCTGAGTACAGGTGCTCTATGAAAAATTGAGTCCTGCACAGCAATTTTCAAATAAAAATCTAGATATGAGGACTTCCAGAAGATATTGCACATTAGAAAAGGAGATAGTATCAACAGACAACTTCATATTCTAATCGGCTGTCTGACAAAGGGCCTTTCTAGAGAGGCCCAAAATGCAGGACCTGTCTCACTTTTATCTGAGCTGTCCAAACAACACCTCAGGTAAAAGCAAATTAATGTGGAGTAAACCAGATTTTCTCTGTTTACTCTGCATGAATTAAGCACCTCTAAAGATCTGGACCTGGGTTTTTAGAGGTGAGGGTCCTGTGGGGACTGACTCCTGGGACTGCTTCCACAGTACGAGGGGTCAGTCCCCACAGCCATCCCGCTTCTTTGGGCTTCCAAAAGCTCAGAAGAGTAGGATGGTACACCCCTCTCCTCAAAGCCTCCCATGTCCCCCCCCCCAAAACTTACTGAAGGGGCCTGCTATAAAATGGTGCAACAGGGTGTGGGGAGGGAAAAGGGATTTTTCTCCCCCACTACCTCCTGATGTCATTTTCTAGCAGGCCCCACCAGTACGTTTTAGGGGGGAAATGGGGGTTGGAGGGGGTCTGAATGGCATTCTGAGTCAATCTTTGGGTGATCCAGGATGCCACCTAGCTATTCCTCCCAGGAAATCCCAGGGTTTAGTTTGGGGGTGGGGACTAGAACCCGAGGGTTTTAGCATAGTATAGAAGGGCCCAAAGAAGTTCCTTGGATTCAAGGGCAGACACTGTTCATGATTCCCCTCACAGTATTGTCTGGAAAGTAAATTTATTTATGAATGGTACTCTCCATACATTCAAGAATGAATATATATATAAAGGGGGGGTGACATACATCGTTTGTGTTCACATGCCAAGCCATATCACCATAGGATACCAGTTGACCATTCACATAACAGCGGATTTCACTATTTCTCCAGCGATTATAGATGTGTACAATGCTAATCATGTACCACTAAAAAGAAACAGAAACAATAATTAACAAAGCAGAAATATACACACACACATTTTATCCCTGATATTTTAAAGAATTTTAGAATATAATACTAGTGCTGATGAAATTTTGATAATCTTATTTAACTAATTTTATCTGCATTCTTTGAAGACTTTTAATGAAAATGAACAGCAAATCAGGCACCCTCAGTACTAGTATGAATTCTAGTGGGAGTGAGCATTCTCTTTAGGAAGGCATAAATCACAGAGACCACTATTTATATCTCTGTACTTGTAGAAAGGCTAGGATCAAATTTAAACATCTCACATCAATACTAAAGGTCAAAGGGGAGGGAAAAAGAGTTCCCAGAATTGAATCTTTCCAGCATTTTGTTAAGGATGTTAGAGTGAAACGTTTGGGTTTACATGCAGTTTAAACTTGGCAATCTTCTGATCCCATGTAGTAGTAGATTTGATTCTAGCAACATAAAAATTCATGTTACAGTCATTTTAAAAGGTATTCAAAACTAAAGGAAAAACTGATGCTTTGTTTTGGCTGTTGTACAACGTAGACTATTCTGCTACACTTTATTTTCTTTTTTGAATGCTAAGGAAATACACATAGAAAAGATAATAAAAATTGACAGAAACTTTGTTTTAGATGAAGCATTTGTTCTAGCAATTGATCTATTACCTGCCTTGTGCAAATAAATTGTTTGCTATAGTACACTTGCTTCAGAAATGTTCAGAACATAAGAATACAACTATAAATCCAAATAAATTTACTTTTTTTAGTGTATCACCTTTAGAGTTAAAGCACAATTATATGAAGTCAGCCTGGCTGCATGAGTGTTTTGTTGCTCTTTGTTATAAGTTATCTAAGTTTTTCATGCTTACCTTACGAGGCTGAAAATCATACTTTACACAGTGTTGAAAACCTTTGCCTTTTGACTTCAATGATGTAACTATTAAGCAATTGCCAACAAAATGAGCAGAATATCCAACACCTTTGCTAGTGCGAAAACTGAAACAATAAAGAAATTGAAAGCATTTCAAGAAAACTACTTGAAGCATATAATTCAACATTTATTTTAGATATTCCTTAACTGTAATCAATGTTTCCTTTTAATAAACAGAGAAACACACACAAATCCCCCAAATTGATAATTTCTTTGGAACCCTGAAATAAATTTTAAATGGTGAAATAGCCTTCTATTATTCACAGAGAACATGCTCTTGAAATGTTTTAACATCTCAAATGTTTCCAACTGTCTGATTATGCTTTTCCTCTTAGCCATTACTAAACTACATTACAATCCCTTATTTAAAGATTAGGAACTGAAACCACGTTTTTGTGACCTGTGTTTATCTCATCAGTTTTGGGCAGAAAAGGTATCTGAATCTATTTGACACTGATTCTGAAACACCACCAACACTTAATTTAAAAACTGGTTTCTTCAAAAAATATAATTTGTTACTATGAGTAAAGATCAAACTATATATTTCATTAAATGTGCAGCACACAATTAAAATGCATTTCCTTTTTAATGAGGAAATAAACATGTTGGGGCTTGATCCAGATCAGCAGGAGGGTTGAAAACCAGATGATCCCCACATGGGAGTTTAAATAAAAGTTATAAAACTACTGGTACCAATGTGTGTTTCCAGGCACAAGGTACTGTGATGGATGTGGTCTACATGAGTTCTGCACAGCTTGGTGAAGTCCATGTGAAACAGCATATTATCCATTCCAAGTCTGCTCTGTCTTAAGATCTGTGAGCCCCTTCCTTGTTCTCCCCCTACTCCCCCGGCACATGAGGTGAGAATGGGACACAGCTTTCTTTGGTGCTGTTCCTAGGATCTGGAACTCTCAAAGGTAGGAGATTAAACTGTATTCTTAGTACCCCTACCTTGATGTTATTTTGCCAGCAAGTAAAGACCATAAACAAAATCGAAAATTGATTGTTTGGCCAGTTAAGTGATGTGATTTTAACTGCTATTTCATCTATTTTAATGTTATAATTGCTTATGTTTTTATTTTATTTGAATCTGATGCTTTCCTGTAGCAATAAAGAGTGTTTGCTGAGGAAACAACTCTGCTACCAACTAGTAATAACTTTATATAAAAGTCTTATTATAAAAAAAATTCATTTAAAGGTCCTGCTATGGAAAGGAATGCCACAAGATGTACTACCTCAAAAATATTTCATGCTGTTGGATAGTGTTTAATAGTATTGCTTGTGTGCCCTCCATATATTGTGTGTATGCTTGCATGAATGCATTGCTATGGCTCACATCAGTCGCTCTACCAAAAAAAAAAAGTGAAATGAGAAATAAATATAAAGCCAGAGGCTGGGCACACACAAAGGTCAAAAGAGCTACTATGAAATCTATGCTATGCTATTATAGAACTTTTTGGAGAGAGGATAAGGTAGGTGACACTGCTTATATTATAACTAATGCTCAAGACAAACAAAATCAACAGAAAACACTATTTACTCAAGTCTAATGCACATTTTTTGGCTAAATGACCTTGCCAAAATTAGGATGTGCATTAGATTCGATGTTGCTGAAATTGGCTGCCTCCCTTCCTTGATTTGTTGGGCTCCCCCTTCACCCTCCTCTTCCTTGCCTGCTCCTGCTGGGAAGCAGCAGCGACATACGTGTTCCATCTCTCCCTCTTTTCCCCTCACTGCCTCTCAGCTGGAACCAGCCATTTTCCTTTTCTTTTCCATCACTGGAAACTTTGGTATTCTAATACTTTTGGATTTAAAGAAGGAGGTTCAATATACAGAATCTTTAACACACACCTTTTGGTCAAATTACAAAGAATGAACTTTTTGCTTCTGCACATTACATCTCCCAGCAAATACTTTTTTTATTACAAGGTATTGAAAATTAATATGTGAATTAGATTTGATGGCACACTAGATTTGAACAAATGTGGTAGTATATCCTAAGTCACCTGCTAGTCCCAATGACATTAAAGTCACTGGTGAACTGCTGAATGGTCAACTAAACATTATTTAAATCCTGCTGATACAGCGAATCCATTATAATTGCACTGAGCAACTGGATTAAGTCCTAAATTAAAAGTTTTAAGAACAGGATTTTAAAGAAGAGCTATAATGTAAAGGAAATGATTGATTGAAAAAAGAAAGTAAGCTCAATCAAAAATAAATCTAGTTCACTAATCAGCTTGTGAACAACACCATCACTAACAATTTTTAAATGGTCCAGATAAAAACTAAAAAAAAAAAAAAAAAAGAGGAGAAGAAAAGAACAGACTCCCTTCTCCAAAGCAGTATGACTAAAGAACCCTTGTAAAATTATTCTTCATACAGGTCTCTCCACTTTTCAACTGTTCACTTTTCGACAATTGCTCTTTCAGCAATAATTAGAACTACAGTACTTCTCTCCTACACCCATCTCACTTTGCTCAAATTGCACTCAACCATAAATGTCCTTTAAAAAACGTGGTGGATTGTTGTTATGAAATTCATGCAGGTATACTTCATTTGGAAACTTGGTTTTTCCTTATTCCTCCTGCCCACCCCCTCCTTCAGTTCTCATCTTCTCCCACCCTGCGCCTTCTAATTCACATGCTGATTTATCATGCTCAGAGCAAACTGGCTGCTGCCCAGAAGTCTTAAAGTTTGGGTTCCACAAACTTTAAGTTTGTGAAACTTAAAGTTGAATAAGAAGTGGGGCTGTAATTAGAAACCAGACCTGTCAGTCTCAAAGCTACTCCCACCTGGTGCTTCTTTATATAGAGAGCTGGGGCAGGGAGGGGAAATGCAGTAATTCTGCAGACCCACTATCTCTGTTCCTCTTTTCCTCTGAGCTGCTCATAAAGCTTCAGAAGGATTCAGATTCACTTCAGGACAGTTCAGACAGAATCTGCATTGCCCCATATATCTCTCAAAACAGTCCAATTTGTCTCTAGCTTCACTTGAATCTGATGTATAACCCTTGGTAGGAGGGGGAGCAACAGCTAATTCAGCTACATTTTTGTTAATCAGAATTACAAAAAGTTTTCCTTCCATGTTGAATCTCTTTACTGCTGTTGCATTTTATGGGGAAAAATCAAGGACCTCTTATGAATATATCTGCAAATAATTGCTTCAACTGCAAAACATCACCACCAATATTTGTCACAATACCAAGAAAGAGAGAAAAAGTTTGCAGAACTTTCATTTCCATCTCTGAAATAGATGTGAAAATTCTATGAAAACTCAATTTTCACATTTCTTTCAATAATGAAGCTTGAAAAGCAGTGTTCCTTAGAGCAAAATTAGTCAATGTTATGTTATTAGAACATAGCCATTAAATTCAATTGGATAAATGATTAGTGACTAAATTAATTTCCACTTATTTCAATAAAGTCTTCTCTAAGCATCAAGTCTCTATCTAACCTTATAAGCCCAAAATAAGCTAAACTATTGTAAGAAACTAATTGTTAAATATTAACTACTGTACATGATTTGTTTTTAAAAGATGGTCAGAATTTTATGAGATGCAACTTAGAGTAAAACCTCTGCAATACCATGTTTTGTCATCTCTGATCATACACAGATTGAGCTTTTAGGAAAACCCCTTTGTGTTAGATTTTTCATTTTGAATAAAATCAGAAATTTATCCTTCTCACTTCAAAGATGCTGTAGCAAGCTGACAATCTGCTTTGAATTATTTTAAGACATGAAAGCATTTTTATTCCAGGATATAGAGCAAAATCTCTAATCGATTCAATTATCAACTTGTGAAGAAATATTTCATGTCCGAAACAAAAGGAACCAAGAAATCAATGCACCAATACTAACGCTATTTCACATACATAAATTATGCAAGTGTTTTTTTCCCTATATACTTGAAAGTTATACAAAAACGTATTTACGTGAGTTTATCCTACTCTTCCCATGCCCATGTAAAGAAAATGTCATATATGGAATGATCCTGAAATTTACATTGAGTCCTGGATCATCTATTTATTTATTTATTTATTTATTTATTTGCAGTATTTCTAGCCCGCCTTTCTCAGCCCTAAGGCGACTCAAAAACAGTTGATGTCTATATTTGATTCACAAGCTCACTTTCCACCATCACTAAACACAAAATACTAGAATGCTGTATAGAACATAAGAACAAGATTCACTCCGCTCAGAAGGATCACAAAATTTAGGAGATAAGTTAGGTCTGACGAAGATACACAAGAATTTATGTAGGAAGAATTGGCTCTACATGGCCTGCCCTTTTCACTTTTAGGCAATATGCCTTCTCATTAGATTTTGTTCCTTTGAATAGCAGTAAAGATACTGTCGTTTCTTCAACTCAAATGATGCTCCAAAAATGATGTTTTTATTTTCAGATGTGGCAAAATCTCATCCCAGGATATGCAAAATTAGAGTCCAAGCAGTCACATTAGTATATTAGAAAATTATTAATTTACTATGCAAGTCTTTAGGTGGGTTTGAAAGGATCTGACCATGAATGATACACAGTAATACCCTACCAAGAAGCACTCCTTTCAACTTGCTTCACTGATAAGAAAGAGAAGATTGTTTTTCTCCTGATTCTTTTACATGCAATGCAGCAATTACAATCTGCAGCCCAAGTCGCTTTGAATACTCCTCCTCTCCGCCTCTCATGTACAATTTTTTGTAACACAATTTTATTGCCATTTATCCCTCAAAGCTCCCTGCCTTTGACAACTGCAGGATATGTAGATACTCAAGTTATGGCTTTCCCAAGAATGAGGATTAACTTTGAGATCTTGTTAGAAACATCAAAAAACATAACTAGGATCCAGGGGTGAGATAAATACTTGTCCTAAGTATCTTAAAATTCAGGTTGAGTCATTGGAGTTATGATCTTTCAGACAGTCTGGACTCACATCATTGGGTTTTAAAGGTTATAATCAGCACTTTGAATTTTGCCCATAAACAGACTGGCATCCAGGGAAACTGCTCAAAAGGGGAATTTAGACATTTTTAGTATCCAGTCCTAGTCAGCAGCCTAGCTGCAGAATTTTGAACTTGCTGAAGTTTTCACACTCCATGTAGAGTGCAATGGGTGCACCAGGAACACTAATTTTACTGTTTAAATGCACTCCTGGCCATGACCAAAGCTTGGGCATCATGGCTCAGATCTGAATCCACAGAATAGGCACAAGCTGATCCTGAGGTCAAAGCCGCTATCGATGAAGCAGATTTCTTCGACGTTCTGACCCTTGAAGTTGAAGCCTTTTTAGATGAAGCCTTCAATGCCTTCGAAGTCATTGAAGTTCATGACAGCACATTGGAGGGAGTCTCCAATATTGAGGGTGCCTCCTCTCTAGTATAGCAGGGATCGAAGCCTCGCATCTATATTTTTTCTTGCCTGCAATGTGAACGTTTGGCAGTGCTGGCATGCCTCGACTACATGGGCTTCACAAAGGCAGAGAAAGCAGAGTGAATAGCTGTCAAGAGTCAGGGATCTTAGTGGAGCAAGTCGTGCAGCATTTGAATCTTGTTGTAGACATTATGGTAAAGAGTGAAGTTCCGAGATAGCTGTGGTGGTGAACAAAAAGGAACTGAGAAGCCGGCAGCTAGGGCACCTTTTATGCCCTGGGGAGGAGCAAGTGGATTTACAGTAAAATTTGAAGCTAGAGGTTGGATGAGCTTTCCATTAGGACCTGTGCAGATGTAGTTAGAGCCATCTATGTGTATTCACAGAGACCATGAAGAAGAAACATCTTAGATAATCAGGACAGGTAATCTCTCTCTGTCTCACATACATACATACATACATACATTCACACACTCTTAACTTTCCCTTCCTGAACGAATGAACAACATGCCTATATAATATGATGTCTAGGGTTGTTATGGTGTAGGGGTCTTCACACTTTTTAAACAGAGGGCCAAGTCACAGTCCTTCAAACTGTTGGAGGACCAAATTATAATTTGAAAAAAAACATGAATGAATTCCTATGCACACTGCACATATTTTATTTGTAGTGCAAAAAACACTTTAAAACAATACAATAATTAAAATGAAGAACAATTTTTAAAAATGTAAACTTATTAGTATTTCAATGGAAAGTGTGGGCCTGCTTTTGGCTGATGAGATAGGATTGTTGTTGTTGTTATTGTGTACTTTCAAGTCATTTCAGACTAAGGTTGACCCTGAATGAGGGCCGGGTAAATGACCTTGGAGGGCTGCATCCGGCCCTCGGGCCTTAGTTTGAGGAACCCTGTTACAGTGGTTTTGAGCATTGACTATGACTTGGTTCAAATCCCTGCTCAACCATGAAAACCCACTGGGTAAGTCTAAGAAAGTCACACTGCCAACCTCAGAGGAAGGCATAGACAAACCTCATGTGAATAAATCATGCCAAGAAAATCCCATGATAGGGTCACGATAAGTCTTCAATGACTTGAAGGCACCTAAAAACAACAACAGTCTAACATTCATTACTTTAGCTCAAGGCTGAGAAACTACCTGACCTCTAGGAATAACACATGCCTCTTACAAAAATGTAGAAGTAACAGCTGCCCTGAGTTTTTAAAACTTTAGCGTAACTGGTAATAAAAAAAGTATTGGAAATCTCATTTATATAGGGTTGCTATAAACTGAAGCCAATCTGACAATAACAAAGGTAATTTTAAAGTTCTGGGGGCAACACACAACCCATGGACCACATCTTTCTCATCCTGCGTTAAACTAGTATAATAATAATTCCACACAACATAACTGCACAGAGAATGTAAATGCATAATGTATAGATCAACTGACAATTCTAGAGTTTTAAACCTCCAAGGGCTAGAATGTTATTATAATTACAGCTGTCATTTCACTTACAGGCAAAACATACTGAAAGACAGTAGCAGATTCATGTCTTCCAAAACAACTGAGCAAATAATGACAACATGATTTTCTTCATATCCCACAGTCAACTGGGCTAGTGGTTTACTTTGCTCAAACATAAAAACTAGAAATCTGGATCAGCTAATCTTGTAATTACCACATGCAATGGCTAGAATCCAAATAAAATCATGCCACCCTGCCAATATTCCATTTTTCCTCTTTCTCACTCTGTTATTTTCCCTCCACACCCAGCTGGTACTCATCAGACCCTCTTATTTCCTTCCTTCCTTCCCATACTCCAGCTAGCAGCACACTTGTTTTCTTTCCTTCTCTCTCTGGATCCATATCTCAATCCACTCACACATACACACCCCATACGAGAAACAAGGTGAGCTGAACAGGCAGAAGGATTACACAGAAGTACAACTAGTGTTGTTTTAGGAATTGAAAGGCATAGGTAGCTTGGTCCACCAATGGCTTGGTCAAGATGAATTGCAAGCATTTTAAGAGATCCCTTTCCTTGCTTCTAAATAACTCTTTTCCTTGTTAGAAGCTTTGTTTCTCTCACCCAATGAAAGGTTTCATTTCATTAAAAGTAATGGGGCCAGTCAAAAAACAAAATAACAATGAAACACACATTCTCTGGAGATTTCAGATATCTGACGTTTCAAATGACTAGGTTTTAGAGTCTTGGAGCTATGGTGAAAACCGGCACACACTTATGATTCTCTCAATGATCTCATGTACTGCCCCTTGGGAAAACAAACTGAGAAGGGCAATGAAAGACTTCCCTACAGATATTTAAATATCAGCACAGAAATGAAAAATGTTCCAAAAGAAAACTATGATAATTAAATCTAAATTCCATAGAGAGGTCTAGAATCTGAAGTGCATTTTGTTGCACAGAGTGTCAAGGTCTACAGTTACACTAGTGCATCTTAAATAAAACAACAAAACAACATTGAAACATACATTAAAGTCCAAAATATTTATCGGCTTCACAACTTTGACAACCATTTTATTTCCTTTGTGGATATAATAGAAAAAAGTTATATAACACTTCAATTAAATTTGATATAAGCACAATTAATAAAAAGCTCAGTGAAAGCTTAATCTATTTGATATAAAATCAAGTTCAGATTCAATTCCAGCTACATTCCAGGAGTTAACCATTGCTGGCTGAAGTAATAAACTCAAATTTATATCACTTCAGTAGGAATTTAGCAGTCCTATAGTTGTGTTTGTTGTTGTTCATTCGTTCGGTCGTCTCCGACTCTTCGTGACCTCATGGACCAGCCCACGCCAGAGCTCCCTGTCGGCCGTTACCACCCCCAGCTCCCTCAAGGTCAGTCCAGTCACTTCAAGGATGCCATCCATCCATCTTGCCCTTGGTCGGCCCCTCTTCCTTTTGCCTTCCACTTTCCCCAGCATAATTGTCTTCTCTAGGCTCTCCTGTCTCCTCATGATCCTATAGTTGTAGATGATGCATTTTACTTGCATGGTGAAGAGTGTTGTTCAAAATGTACATATTCAAAAGTGAAATTAAATACATCAAGACTGAAATCCCGCACACATTTACATGTGAATAAAGCTGTGTTTAGGAAAGAAAATGCAAATAATTACTATACAAGGCATTTTCTATTTATTAAGACACTTTCAGCTGCTTACAATAATCTTTTTAAAAGCCTTATTTCTTTTTTAAACAGTTGTCCTTTGTTCTGAAGGAAGCATGCATTATACTGACAGAAGCAAGTATTTTAAATGAACTCATTAATAATTTATTTTTTAAAAGAAAAGAACAATGATAAGCTATGTCCATTTCACTTACCAATAAAGATACGGTTTATCCTTATCTACATTAATATTATTCAATGGATCCATGCGAAACCAGGTGTTCAGCGTAAACCCATTTTGGTAAGGCCACTTGGCAATAGGAGGCAATGCAATTGCCTAAGGAAGAAATAAAAAGATGCATGAAGCATTACACTATTTAGCTAAATTAAACTTGTAAAAATGAAATCATTAACTGTAACTGTAACTAAATTCTCAAATCTAACCATGCCATAATACCATAATTAACGCAAGGAAAGTGGGCCAATGATATGTCGTTAACAGATTGTGAAACCTGTTCCAGACCAATAAAGTGGGAGGCAACAACTCAGATAATAACTTTATTCTTATATCCCACCATCTCCCCAATGGGACTCAGGCAGCTTACAGACAGCACAAAGTGCCTAAAAACAAATGTAAAAATGAAGAACAGTATAAAATACAATAAAATAAAACACATACACATTTAAAAACATCGACTCAGACTCAATAAATATTACTGAAACACAGAAAATACAGTAAAGTACCAAATATGTAGAATGTTTGTACAAACTTGTATCTTGAAACTTATCTAACAGTTCTTTTAAAAATACTATGAAAGACAGAAATTAAAACTTACTGCAGCACTGCAGCCTGGGAAGTTGAAAAAAGTGTCAGGACCATGTCTCTGTGGCATCTGATTAAGGACTGACAAAAGCTTGACTGCATGTCTAGGCTGTTAAAAACAACAAAGCCATTTAACTGTTATATAGAGAGACTATTTGATAACCAAATCCTTGCAATACATGAACTACTAACTATTTTCCAGAAAAACTAGAAATAAAATATAATAAATATCAATTTGTTATTATTATTTCATAATTAGCTAAACTTTTGCAAACACAAAATGCCACGGAGAAGTAATCACATGTATCTCTGCAGTAGGTACAGCTTACCCAAATTCCATTTTCACCACGAAGCATGCTGAACAAAAGCTTCAACTCCTTGACAGTAATGCTGTAGCTTGCAAGAACCCCCAACATATCAACGAGCAGATCTTCAAAGAAAAATAAAATTACTGCACTTCTTAATTTTTTGCCAAAATATTACTTCACAATACAAGCTCGTCTCATGATTAAAAGTAAAAATTCTATACAATCTATGCCAGGTTCTTCAACAAAATGTATAGCTCATTCTAAATTACTAAGAAAGCAAGCCTGCTCTTAAATAGAAATAAAGTTCAAGACCCAGCATTGTGTAGTGGTTTGAGCATCAAGCTACAATTCTGGAGAACAAGGTTTGAATGGCCACTGAGGAACAGAAACTCACTAGATGACCTAGTCAAAGATAAAGCCCTTCTCAACAATTATTTCCAAGAAAACCCTGTGATGGTTCACCATGAATCAAAAGGCAAATATTGTGATTTTTTTATTGTGTTTTTACTAGCATAAAATGCAATTTTTAGCTCCTAGAAAAGTTCACTGGTTTTGACAAATGATAATAAATGATAATTGAAAGTGTTTCATTAATTTCTATTTCACTTTATTTATTTGTTTGTTTGTTTGTTTGTTTGCTTCATTTGTACCCTGCTTTTCTCACCCCTGGAGAGGAACTCGAGGCGGTTTACAACTCCGGCAAGATTCAATGCCGCTTAACACAGTTATAAAACATATCCTATAAACTAAAACAGTTGAAATGGTAAGCAAATAAAATACATAGAATAAAACAGGTTAGAAACATATAAAATGAATGATTCCATTCAGTCATAATCCTTGCTCATGATCCTTATTCAGACTGTGTCGAAACCATAATAATTTATTCTGCAAACACTTGTGTACAGAATTAGTTTTTATTTATTTACTAGTCGTCCCCTACCACGCGTTGTTGTGGCCCAGTCTGGGTATATGTGTTTTGTGTGTGTATATATTTGTGTATTTGTGTATATGTGTATATATGTATAAATGTGGTTTTGTGCATGTGTTGTAATGTTATTGTTTTGTTTTGTTTTCTTGGCTTTTGAAGTCCCTTCCACTGTGTCTTTTAGTGTTTTTATGAGTGATGGTCACTCATTGGCCAGATAGGTGTCTTGTGTCCAAATTTGGTGTCAAATCGTCCAGTGGTTTTTGAGTTATGTAAATCCCACAAACTGACATTACATTTTTATTTATATAGATTCTATTTAGGGCATTTGTATCCTGTCTTTATCGACCTCTGAATAAGGTCTCAGGACGGCTACTAACCGGCACTATTCAGTGCCAACACAGAATAAAACATAGCATAAAATACAATTAGCACAAGTAAAACAGTTATAAATATACATTAAAACAATTCGCCGATTCAAATTGTCATCCTAAGCAGTCCATTGTAGAACCATGTCTTTACATTTTTTCTGAAGACCAGAAGAGATGGGCCTTGCCTGATGTTACTTGTGAGAGAGTTCCACAACCAGGGGGCCGCCACTGAGAAAGCCCTGTCTCTCGTCCCCAGCAATCATGCTTGTAAAGGAGATGGGATCAAGAGCAGGGCCTCCCCAGCTGATCTTAAAGCTCTTGTTGACTTATAGGAGGAGATGTGTTCAAACAGGTAAGTTGGGCCAGAACCATTTAGTGCTTTATAGGCCAAGACCAACACCTTGAATTGGGCTCAGAGCGAACTGGCTGCCAGTGGAGCCAACATAACAGTGGAGTAATATGCTCCCTGTACACTGGTCCAGTTAGAAATCTGGCTGCCTCCCATCGGACTAATTGAAACTTCCAGGCCATCTTCAGAGGCAACCTCATGTAGAGTGCATTGCAGTAGTTTATACAAAATGTAACACATAACTCACCTACCACACACACACATCTTTAATAATAATAATAATAGTAATAGTAATAATAATAATAATAATAATAATAATAATAATACAACACTTTTTTTGTATCCTGCCACCATTTTCCCGGAGGGACTCAAGGCAGTTCAAAGGACACACTCAATAGTGCAACACAATACAAATACAACAAAATACAAAAAGGTAAATATAATAAGAATAAAATTATCCTCATTACATATAAAACAGCAATAAACCCCTATTAAATAAAGATATTAAAAAATCCAACAAGCTATAAAATAGCGGCGACGTACAACATCTGTCCTCACAAAGTGCAACAGTGACCACTCACTAAGTCCTCAGATATAGTGATCATAAATCCTAAACATGGTGAAAAGCTTGTGTGGCATTGCAAGATCTCGTAGGGAATTAATGCAGCAACCCCTAGCCTTCCACAGTAGTTTATCCATACTGAAAATGTCTCCATTGCTATACCCTTAGATGAGTGTGAGTTTATGGTTCAACCACCAAACCCAACTAAATGAAAACAGGTTATATAATCTAAGCAACATCTTAATACAGGGCAAGTAATGAGCAGTAGGCATGCCACCACTATTCTTCCACAGACTTTTCGTCTTAGCACACATGTCTTTTACCTATTTGTGTATTAGTCAATGGATACAAATGGTTCCTTATACTAAAGAACCAACTCTTACAAGAACCATAGTGGTATATTGTAGAACAGATGAAAAAGCAATGGCCATGGGCAGGCCCGAACCCCAATTCTGCAGTACCAGAAGCTCACATTACATCCCAAAAGAGCAATTAATAAAAATAATTTACAAATATTTCCTACACATTTGGGGAATTAAAAAAAATGAAAATCCATTAAAATAATGATAAATTGTTATGTCTCCCAGTTCCCGAGTGCTCCATTCTCTAAGAACGACTCAAAATGTTTTAAAAAGACAAAAATATCATATCCTTTTTTACATGCCCCATATGTGGCATAACATGTACAGGAATAGCGCTTCCCTCCATAAGCTACATTTCATTACCCCCAGTTTACATTAAAGGAGGAAAATAAAACAATAATAATAGCTCTGTAAACTAGACTATAAAAACCTATAAAGCCCTAAACGGTTCCGGCCCAGTTTACTTGTCTGAATGTATCTCCCTCTACGACCCACCCTGGAGTTTATGATCATTGAGGGAGGCCCTGCTCTCAATTCTGCCACACTCGCAAGCGCGACTGACAGAGACGATAGAAAGAGCCTTCTTGGTGGTGGCCACCAGTCTGTGGAATGCATTCCCCAGTGAAATCAGGGCGACTCTATCTCTCCTCTCCTTCAGGAAAAAACTCAAGACAACTAAGATCGTCTGGAGGGGCCCTGCTCTCTGTCCCACCGCCTGCACAAGCACGGCTGGTGGGGACGAGGAACAGGGCCTTCTCGATGGTGGCCCCTCGACTTTGGAACTCCTTGCCATTAGAGATCAGAACTGCCCCCTCCCTCATGACGTTCAGGAAACTAACAAAGACCTGGTTGCGGAACGCGGCATTTGACAACTGATTTAATTCTTTGCCCACATGAAAGGAGGATGATGAATGGTATTGTGATGGTGTTGGACAATTTGGCTCTTTTAACTGTGATGATAATGTTTTAATGTGTATGGTGCTGATATTTTAATCGTGTTATGAAGTGGCATTGTGTTGTTATTGTATATTCTTTGTATGTTAACACATGTTGTGAACCGGTCCGAATCCCTCTTTGAAGGGGAGAGGGTCGGTATATAAAACCTCGAAATAAATAAATAAATAAATAAATAGGCTCTGGGACCAAGCATTCGAGCTACTTGCTGAGCATCAACTGTAATGACTCGTGAAAATTAGCAATGAAGAGACCTTGGACTGGAACTCTGGATTATGATTTGGATTTGCGGACTTAGACTTGGTTGTGTTAATATTTTAAGGGCCATTATTTTTAATGTATTTTTACTGTTGTTGACCTGTTTGTGTTAATTGCTGTGCTGTAATTGTTCTTTGTTGGCATCTAATGATTGCCTATTGTAAGCCACCCTGAGTCCCCCTTCGGGGGTTGAGAAGGATGTGATATAAATGATTTATTTATTTGTTTGTTTATTTAAAACATTTATATTCTGCCCTTCTCACCCTGAAGGGGACTCAGGGCAGAGCACAACATATATATGGCAAACATTCAATGCCAGGACATAAAACCATAAATATATGCAAACATAACGTCACTTATATCCACATGAAAGTCAGTTGCTTAAAAACCATCTCAGGACATCATTTTGCCTCATTGCACTGCCCCACAGGCTTAGTCCTACAGCCAGGTCTTCACCATCCTTCTGAAGGACAGGAGGGAGGGGGGCAATCACTGAGAAGGCCCTGTCTCCTGTCATCGCCAAACGTGCCTGTGAAGGTGGTGGGACCAAGAGCAGGGCCACCCCAGAAGATGTTAATTTCCTCAGTGGTTCATAAAGGGAGATGCATTTAGCCAGATAAACTGGGCTGGGGCCGTTTAAATAAATATTTAAATAAATTTAAATAAATAAATAAATAAATAAACTCTGCAAAATGCCAGAGAACACATAAATGGGTATGACATAAAGGAGAAACAACAGGAAAAAAACAGGGTTGATAGGATTTACGTCAAATTGACTGAATTCATAATTTAAATTCCTTCTCTGAAGGTCATTTTAATGATTAAAATCAAAGCTTAAATCATCAGTGAGGAAAATTCTATTTAACCATTATTCTAACAGTTATTGTTTAATAATACATATTAATAGATGGAGATTTTATTAGAAAGTAATTATTCTGAACTGGATTGAGACTTATTTTCAATTAATCAAAAATGGTGTGGTAATTTAATCATTTTAATACTGAAGCAAAATAAACTTTTGAAGTCATTCAGGAAAAGAACTGGCTGTAATTGTTAAAGCAATTTTATATATTTTTTCATGATATAGCAACATTACTACCATCAACAGGCCTTTCAATTGTATTAATAAGGTTTATTCTTCTGGTTTTTGTTTATCAAAAAACAGTAACAGAGCGTGCAGATGGATTTCTTTTTAGCTTTGGTCAATATATCTACCTAAATTTTCTATTCATTTACCTTCTCTATCTTTACACTTAGTCTGAGAGATAGGGGAAGAGAGCAAGAGAGAAGCACTTCATGTACACCATGTACAGAACAAGACATGTCAGGCTATCTCCAGTCTCCATTAACTGCTGTTAACATATTCAAAGACAACAATTGAAAGTTGTTATTATTAGTATTCAAAGGGTTACCTCTGACCAGAGATTTTTTTTGAATAAAAACTTCAAAAACGAATTTAAATCAAGTACTTTAAAACTAATATACCAGTAAGTAAACTTAGAGCTAAAGGATACATTTTTTCAGAGCTTGGACAATTATTATTATTATTATTAGCTTTATTTATACCCCGCAAAATCTCCCGAAGGACTCAATGCGGCTTACAAAGGCCAAGGCCGCCAACAACAACAACATACAAATATCAACAATAAAACTCATAAGCAAATAGTAAAACATCAAGCAAAACAATAAAATCATGACGCATTAAAACCTAAAGGCCGGGCCAAATGTAATGGACAGAATTTAAAAGTGCTGAACTTGACAGGAGGTATGTAGCAGTTTTTGGAGATAAGTGCAATGTGCAGACAATCCTGGTCTCTGACAAAGTGCATTTGGGACATGATGCCAGGAGTTTCCTAATCTGTAAAGGCACACTGGAAACAGCCAGGTCTTCAGGATCTTCCTAAAGATTGCCAGTGTTGGGACTTGTCTGATATCCTTGAAGAGAGAGTTCCAGAGTCAGGGGGCCACCACAGAGAAGGCCCTGTCCCTCGTCCCCACCAAACACGTTTGCGATGCAGGTGGGATCGTGAGCAGGGCCTCTCCAGATGACCGAAGGGAACGCGTAGATTCCTATATGGAGTGTCTGGACAGACTTTTTAGGATCATTTCCAGTTATTGTGGTCAAATGATGTGATTCAAGATGCTTGAATTGGTCCATTCTACCACATGCAAGGTTCACTCTTATCCATCTTGGATAAGAGAGGAATCAGAACCAGTGCCTATGATGGGCTAGATAAAGTACCACAAACTAAAGTTAAATTCTGGGCAAATAGGAGCTCTAAGGATTGATGATCCTCAGGTCCAGGAACTAGGTAAACACCATGTCCTGAGTGAGGATGCACTTCCCCTGAAGGAGTAGGCATGCAATTTGGGAGTACTGCCAGTTAAAACCTGGCTACTCACTCAATCTCTTTGTTTCTGTGTATGGTTTTACATTGTTCTAAACTTTTTAACCGGCTTTCACCCTTTCAACTTAATATAAAAGTATTTACATCATATTTTTATTATTTTAAAAGTTATTTTAAACAGCTTTAAACAATTCCAAGTTTTGTATACCTTACCACCATAAGATCATGTGGTAGAAGAAGGAATATGCGTATTTTAAGAAGTGAATAAAATATGTTTAAAATCATATTAAAAAGATATATTTAAATTTTTTAATCTGGATTTTTATTTTTAAAAACAACTGATTTTGATCAACCTTGAGAAAAACGGCTTATGTACAGATGTGAAAACAAGACATATTCAATCACGCTTTGATGTATAAATTACAAAGCAAATTTAAATATTTTAAGAAAAACAAAAAAAAAACCCAAAATTGACATGAGGAAATTTGTATAATCTTTATATCTCATTCAAGAATATGTTATATGTTGTTATGAAAACAAACGTTATTAACATCAATTCTCAGCTTTTTGTTTTAGTTTTTTATATTTAGGTATAAAGTTTACTTTCATTAGTTTCACAATTTGGTCTATAAACATTTCTTTAAAAATTAAGGTTAAGATGGCAAATCTTGATGAAGAAATAAAGCTGCATGTGGGGAAAATGTTTAAATTTATATATATAACAATGTACGTCTTATAGGGGGAAATTATTATCTTTATAAATTGTATAAATTTATAAATTATAAATGGTATAAATTGTACTTTGCTCAACCTTAGTTATATTCTACAGCCACATTTCTTCAGGACACTTCCATTTTGACATCAGTAGGCATGGCTCATAAAACAAATGAGGCAATAATTTGCTAATTGCTAATGAGGGCCTGTTCTATATGGCCGCTCCATCTCTCCATCATAAAATCTACTTTAACTGTAATTAACCAGGCTTCTGCAGCATTAAAAATTAGATTATACTTATCTGTTTAGTGGTTTATACCTGCAATCATATCATCCACAGTACTCATCTTCAGTAGCACTTGTTCAATTAAACCAACTTCTGTGCTGGTCTGTAAATTGCGTACGCTTTTACGAAGGATGGCGGTGAACATACTCCAAATTTCTGCTTGACATGTTACATCACAGTGCTCTAAGAGTTCTGACATGCATGTTATACTTTCTGCATCCTGGATTATAAAGTTCATCTCTAGATCGAATTCTCCACCAACCAGCTGGAAAAAACAAACAAATACAAAAGGTTAATTTATTTACAAGATAAGATTCAGGCAGATACTTTGTATTTACCTGAATTAATACTTTGTGTTTATGAAGACTCTAAACAAGGTTTTCTTTTTCTGTTGTCATTTTGAGAATGTGTAGCACTCTCCTAGGTTTTATGGGATGACTTCATAACTGAATATTGCAAACAAAATTATATTATTAAATATTGCAAACCCAGACAAATTGCAGTTTTATATAAACTTTCAGCAAACAGTAACACAAATTGTGTATTTTATAGTGACTCTGGCACATACACAAAATTTCAGCACCTTGCAAAGCTCCAGTACAGGATCTGCTTGCATTAATTGGGACCACATAAACAAAATCTTGCTGCTCAGGATTTAAATGGAACTGCAATCTTGTTGAGAGAACTTTCACTATGCGGGGGCCTTGTGGTCTCTTCTAACCCTATGATTCTATGCAAAGCCATACATAAAACATAGAATATATGCAAATTCATAATAGAAATTTAACTATAGAGAATTTACTCTTATTCCATTGACCTTCCTTAACCTATACATTATCTAATTCAATATGAAGTGACCTCTTATCCCTGTCAAACATAGCTCCTCTTTCTTCCAGCTTTCTTTTCTCTCTCTATCTCCAAACTGAAATGAGAAAAACAGCCTCTTTCTTAGGGTTTCCCTATGTACTGAGTGAAATCAGCAATGCACAGCAGCAACAAACGCACAGAGAGATGCAGTCAGGAAAAAAAAAACAATTTGTGTCAGGTGCAGCTCCTGAAGCAGCTTTCCCTTTGGCTCAGCACAAAGATTACTGTAAGACACGAATCTAATGTGTACCCTAAGTCTGGCGAGGTCATTTAGTCAAAAGAAATTGCGCAAATATGGTATTTGCTCTTCAAGATAAATTACTTTCATAGAAGCAGACCAAATGCTCAAGCTAAAATAAGTCACCTGCTGGACTCCTCACCCTTTCCCTCATTTTAAAGTATACAGCTGTTGTCATACAAAGAAACCTGGAGACATTAAAGGTCACAGTGTTGATTTCCTTGCCTAAATATATATTGGACATGTATCTGACCTATCATTCATTATAAAAAACTAAATGAGCAGTCTTATTCTACAGGTGGTGTACCTGCAGTGAACTACCTCTCTGCAAGCATATGGGAATACCAATTTTTCTTTTTAAATACGCTGCAGAGCTGATGTAGTTTAACACTATGAAGTATCCAATTTTCCAAACAAGAAATGAAGTTTTATCTTTTCTATGTGTGTGAGGTTTTTTTGAAGGGGAATCTATATGACCCAAGAGGGTGTCTCAGGAGGGGAAAACTGGCCCCTAGACTCATTGCAGTTGCCCACCCCTAACTTACACCATAATTGCTGCAGGAAGTTTGGCAAGGTAGGCAAGAATGTAATATAATTGGTATAGTATAATATAGCAATATTTAAAACTGATATTGTACTATGCTAATAATATATTATATTGTATGTATATATACTTTGTAAGCTGCTCAGAGTCCCCTTCGGGGTGAGAAGGGTGGCATATAAATGTCGTAAATAAATAAATAAATAAATAAGAATGGTGATATAATTATTGTCATAACAAATCTTTCAACCCAGTCTTGATATCACTACACATGGTATTTTATTATGGAGATGGGGGCCTATTCCTACAAAAGGAAAGGTAGAATAGCTTATACTGGTCACTACATTATGAATGTTGTGAATTACCTCCTAATTATTCCCCCGGTGGCACAGTGGGTTAAACCCTTGTGTCGGCAGGACTGAAGACCGACAGGTTGCAGGTTCGAATCCGGGGAGAGCACGGATGAGCTCCCTCTATCAGCTCCAGCTCCTCATGGGGGATATGAGAGAAGTCTCTCAAAACATCTGGGCATCCCTGGGCAACGTCCTTGCAGACGGCCAATTCTCTTACACCAGAAGCGACTTGCAGTTTCTCAAGTCACTCCTGACATGACAAAAAACCCCTCCTAATCTATATTGGAGATGTTCTTGCCTGATAAGACAAAAAGGAGAAGATTTATCTAAAGTGTAGTACTAGTCTTCTGAAGATATGGAGAGTGGTGAGTGGTATCAAGACCCGTCTCTTAAGCACTGATTGATATCAAAGTAAAGAAGCTTATAGATTTGAAAAATGGTCCTGAAGAGACAGCTCATTTCTATTCCCCTCCTCCTCCCTTTCCTGAGCACCGTCTGAGTTTTGAGTGCAGGACAATTTATGAACAGATTAATATTCAGACTTCCCAGCTGCAAAATTACAGATGCTATGATGCTAATCCCAACACAATCACTCTTATTGTTAACTGCTGATGTTGAAAAACTAATGGAGTAGTTGAAGACTTCTACAAAAACAAAGTTTTCTTCCAAACCAAGAGGGCCTTTGGTACCGATGGGATTAGTATCTTCGATACTAAGAAGTCCCTTGGGCAGGACTGACACCAACATTGCATTTATGGTAGGGACATCATTCACAAACTTCAATAAAGTCAGCATTTAACTGATTTAAGGTGATTACAAATTACAGTGGTCTTCCTATGCCACTTGCTCCATGAGTTTACAAGTGCTTTTCTAGTAATATACCTAAAATTCAGAGATTCTGTTCGGTGCCTGAATAGTCATTGTGAGTGAAAGTGCTATTTTGTTTCCATATAAGTATTTATTTTTTTATTCCTTGCCTCTTCTCCTTCTTTGGGAGTCAAGGGTCTTACACATATTAAAAGAGCTACAGATAAAAGAAAATCCACATAGAATCATAGAATCAAAGAGTTGAAAGAGACCTCATGGGCCATCCAGTCCAACCCCCTGCCAAGAAGCAGGAATATTGCATTCAAATCACCCATGACAGATGGCCATCCAGCCTCTGTTTAAAATCTTCCAAAGAAGGAGCCTCCACCACACTCCGGGGCAGAGTTCCACTGCTGAACGGCTCTCACAGTCAGGAAGTTCTTCCTCGTGTTCAGATGGAATCTCCTCTCTTGTAGTTTGAAGCCATTGTTCCGCGTCCTAGTCTCCAAGGAAGCAGAAAACAAGCTTGCTCCCTCCTCCCTGTGGCTTCCTCTCACATATTTATACATGGCTATCATATCTCCTCTCAGCCTCTCTTCTTCAGGCTAAACATGCCCACCTCCTTAAGCCACTCCTCATAGGGCTTGTTCTCCAGATCCTTGATCATTTTAGTTGCCCTCCCCTGGAGACATTCCAGCTTGTCAATATCTCTCTTGAATTGTGGTGCCCAGAATTGGACACAATATTCCAGGTGTGGTCTAACCAAAGCAGAATAGAGGGGTAGCATTACTTCCCTAGATCTAGACACTATGCTCCTATTGATGCAGGGCAAAATCCCATTGGCTTTTTTTGGCGCCACATCACATTGTTGGCTCATGTTTAACTTGTTGTCCACAAGGACTCCAAGATCTTTTTCACACGTACTGCTCTCGAGCCAGACATTGTCCCCCATACTGTATCTTTGCATTTCGTTTTTCCTGCCAAAGTGGAGTATCTTGCATTTTTCACTGTCGAACTTCATTTTGTTAGTTTTGGCCCATCTCTCTAATCTGTCAAGATCATTTTGAATCCTGCTCCTGTCCTCTGGAGTATTGGATATCACTTAAAACAAACAAAATTTAATAAATAAAATTTATCAGCAACAATATTGAAAGGAATTTGAAAGCAGACACATTAATAAAAACAACCTCAGACAATACAGCACATTATTAAAAGCACTTTCCTTAGGGGCAGTCCATTCTCAAAGATGAGTAGAAACATAAAAGTTATGCATCTATTGAAGAGGGTTGACTCCATAGCCACGCCAGCAGCCTACTCAGCAGCATATGCTGTTGCAATTAAATATCACTCTCAGTATTTACAACATTGCCATTAGGAAATAGTTCCAAGGCTTTTTTATCCTCTTACCCTGAATTCAACTACTCTGAGCTTAAGAGGACAGAATACAAAGATTACTGTTATAGATTCTATCCTATACATAAAACGTACACCACTACAATAATATAGCAAGATACTCATATAAAGAGCACTAAAATATTTTATTCAGCATTGTTTCCTCTTTACATCTTTACATTTACCTCATGAAACAAACATAACAATCCATTGCTAAAAATAAGCTCAGCTATGCTAAATTTCAGTATATTGTATAGCAAATAACTGTAGTAACTCAAATATATTTTAGCTGACAGTAAATGGCAAGACACAGCAACTTCAATAGCAGCTCAAATAATAAATCACTGCTCTTCTATTTAACAGTATAATAACTTCCTTCTACAGCATCAATCTTCAAACTTTTATTCATAATCGAATATTAAGTGCCTGATTTATGCCAGTATATAAGTAACTATTAAGTGTTTTGAATCACTCTGCCATGCTTGGTTTAAGTTAAATCATTTAGGTTAATGGTATTTCAATCTACGTTTTCTGATACCAGTGAAAACAACAGAACAATTCCTAGTACAAAATAGGCCCCATCTAAATCTGTCTCATTTCTTGTAATCTATAGGAATTCAAGAAGCTTTGCCATCCAAGGTTAAATTAATTTTCATGAACCATTAATTCCCTTCCAATTGGATATTTCTTCAGGATGGCTCTCATATTTCTTTTGATAGGGATTCAAAAGACATATGTGCCAAATACTGGTAGCAAGAAAATAATTCCCTTCTCCTCTTCACTCTTTTTTTCACTGTCCGCACACTGCCTGAATACTGGGTTTGGGCACTTTCCAGAATTTTGTGGGGTTGTGTGAAGGGGACCGGTGGAGAGGAGGTTCACTCCCTCTTACTACTCATACAATGGAATGCTGTTTTGGATATGTTTGTTGAATGTCTTCAAATCATTTCTGACTAATGACCTGCAATTACTGGAAAGATTTGTTCAGAGGAAGGTTGTTCTTACTTTCCTCTGAAGCTGAGAGATTAGTGAATGGATTGCTCCTCCTCCATGTCCAAAGAATGTGATTTGCTCAAGGTCACCCAGTGGTTTTCCATGGCTGAGCAGACTATTCAAAGACATAGGTCAAAGCTCAAACCACCACAACATGTTGAATACTTATTGGATGCTGTCATTAATATAAAATGAATACATGCCAATCATAATGAGCAGGCAAGCATTCCCCTTATTCAAAGACTCCTCGAATGAACGTTTTTGGACATATACCAGTCTCCTTAAACTCCTGGACACTATCTATCTGTCTGTCTGTAAAGCTATGTATTTTTATATATTGAACATGTTAAACACATGACAATGTATGCCAGCAGTAAACTGTTCAAAGCTAAAGATTCCCAATTCAAGCATGTTAAGAGTTCTGTTTTCATGGGAAAATAAGAAAAAATGCAAAAGAAGATAATCCAAAGAAAGATCCAGTACCAAAAGTGCAGTATTCAAATGAACAAGAATTCATTGTGTGGGCATTCTCATGGAGAAATAAAAAAATATACAGCATAGTTGCAGATTGCTGCATTTACTGCTAGCATCATTGATTAATTTCTACTTAGATGGATAAGAGGTCACAAGAAAGCAATTCCTTACAGGAAACAGTCCATGTTATAGCCATGTGTATAACTAACAATTAACTGAAATTATTGAATCTTTATTATGATAACCACAACAAATGGAAAACGTTTTATCTCTGACAGTTAACACAGAGGTCTGTAACTGCTAATTTTGATGACACCAATAACTTTTTCAGTTATGCTATTCTTAGTATTTTAAACTAAAAATGGTATTAATCCAGGTCCACGTGTCACCCAGTAATCTTGCCAAGTGCTAATTTTTCCACGTGCTTACTTTGTAAAGAAAGAAAATCAATAGTCACCATGCCAAATGCAAAGATTTTAAAGGTCTTGGAAAAAATGATAAATACTAGCATTTACTACAAACATAATGTTATTGCTTAAGCACAATAATGACAAATTTCTTTATTCATTCACATACCAGTTATCTGCAGGTTGGAGCAAGTGTATATTTTGTAAGCAGAACTGTTTTTTTTTAAATGACTCCACAAACTGAATCGGCCCAAAATCAGTCTGCCAGATTGTTGACTGGTACCCAACAATCGGAAGATGAAACTTTGAATTCTGAGTCATTTAGTTTCAGGCTCAGTCTAAACATGGATGGCCATCTGTCAGGGGGCTTTGATTATGTGTTCCCGCATGGCCTAGGGATGGCCCTTCCAACTTGACGATTCTATGATTCTAAAGAACATTGATTTGTAATTGCTTCTACAAGCCAGATACCTTAGAGAAAACAGGCAAAAACAGATTGCCAACTCTGATAAGAAATACTCTTTAAGAATGTCAATCCCTGATTTTAAACTCAAATCTCAGGACTATCATCACCACAAAATAAAATGATTTGCTTCAGTTGCCCTGATGTTAGACATTTTTACTTAAAAATAGCTACCAAATATTGATGTAAAAAAGAATAACCCACTTTTAATGTTCAAATTAAAAAATGTGTGATCATGCACATAGCTGGCATGCTACCTCCTTCATGTGAAATTATTTAAGGGGAGGGAAAGGAGGGGTACTATAATGAACACTTTCACAGAGAGCCTAGCATTTCCATGTGGTCCAGATGATATATTGCATTGCACTTGTTTTTGTATTTCAGTTGCATTACTCCTTCCTACCCCTATATGTTTGTGTGTACAATTCTGTTTTTGGTACACATTTGGCTTTTGTTCTGGTATTTTAAAGCACCATATGATTATACTATATAACTAGGTGGTGATTGTAACAACAACAGCAAGATGCTGCAATAAATTTAAAGCAAGAATTGGGAAGATAGGAATCTGATTTATACTGTGACACTGACCAATCTAGCCCAGTGATGTCAACTATCATTAAGGCTAGGTACCAGCCCTTCTGCTAGGCCTCACCGTAGCTGGACATACCAGGAACTATACAGCTATCCCACCACAATTCTGTGTTCAGCCTTTGGGATGGGATGGGATGGGATAGGAAGAAGGATGTGCCTATGCATTAACTTACTCAGAAGGGCAGAGAGTAAATAGAGTGGGGGGAAGTGAGGACGGAAGATATGTGCAATACCTTGTACATTCAGTCACATGAACCTTTTAATCAACGGCTATTACTGATTTCCTTTGCTTCTGTTAATTGTATATGTTTGGTTTTATGTAACTGTTTTATCGATCTTAATGTTGATGTATTGAATTTTATGTGTTATATGGCACCAATGTGTGCTATTTTGTAAGCCGCCCCAAGTCCCTATAGGAGATGGTGGAGGTGTATAAATAAAGTTTTTTATTATTATAATGATATGATTATTATTATTCACATGTATCAGTGAGAAGGAGGAAGGGCAAGAAGCATGAGGAGCGGCAAGGATGGTGGTGTTCAGATATCAGGTGGATGGAGGGAACAAGTCACTCCTAGCTGAGCTTCTCAGTCATCCTTAATCATCTGATTTAATGCAGACTGACACAACCATTCAGCTAGAAGTGAGGAAGCAGAGGTCTAGTAAACTAAATCAGTCACCAGAAACTCAGAAAAGCTGTAACAGGAAAAGGTGAAGAGCATGTACCAAGAGCAATTGAAAGTTTAGAATCAGGTAATTAGCCCATGTCAGAAGATCAGGGGGGTTCAGCCACGAACATAGTCATTAAACAGAAATTACAAACAGGGATCCACGAAGCACTAGAACAGTGTTGTTTCCAATGTTGTTCAGCGTGGCTGCCATGGTTTACAAAGCTGAACTCTACTTGCCCCACTCAGCATTCCAGCTATTATCAGCATGCCATTCTTAGATGCACTCTTTTGAAGGTTTTGTTGGCAGCCATATACTGCCTCTGAGAGGTAGGATTTAGCCTGGTTAATTTTGTCTACATCTCTCTGGAGGCCAGGTAACTAGCACTGTTTTGACCTTGAGCAATACTGCACACCAAAAAAGTATCCTTGGCTAGTCTTTGAGTAGCCAAGGACACTTGGCTAGTCTCTGACTGGAAGAGTGGCTGCTAGTCTTCTCTTTTTCATGCAAGGAGGGTAAAGCTTGTTTCACATCTGATGCAGAATCCACGGGGCATAATACAAACAATTCATAAAACTTCCTATCCTCCTGTCTTGGCACCAGTCTTTCCCACTTTTCTTTATTCACAAACACACAGCATATCCCCCCAAAATGTAGAGTTAAAATAAACTATGGTGAGTATTGGAAGGATACGTAAGCACATTTACAATGAAGGTTAGAATAATGGTTTATACGGTATATGGTAATTGGCCTTACTATTATTTATTTATTTATTTATTTTATTCCCAGCATTTCTACCCTGTACTTCTCAAACCCCCCCCCCCCCCCCGGGGGGGGACGACTCAGGACGGCTTACACTCAGCAACAATTCGATGCCTCAACATACAGACAAATACAACAATATAACAACAATTTAAAACAATAGATAGAACATTAAATTAAAAGCAAATTAAAAGCATTATTGTCAAGTCATATAGCCATTTCCAGTCCAATTCCACATCCAAAGTGCTGTTATGCCTGCTGTCCAAAAGCCTGGTCCCAGAACCATGATTTCAGTTTCTTCCTGAAAGACAGGAAGGATGAAGCCAACCTAATCTCACTGGGGTGCGAATTCTACAGGCGGGGGTCCGTCACCGAGAAGGCCCTGTCTGTTATCCCCACCAAATGAATTTGAGAAGACTAAGAGCAGGGCCTCCCTGGACGATCCTAAACTGCGAGGCAGGACATACTATCAGATTCTAACCAAACAAAGTCCCTTTATATCCCTTTATACAAACGTATACAACCTGTTTCATTAAGGCAATAATGAAACATAAATTACCTTTAAAACGTAATTCCATTCGCATTCCCAGTTGTAGCACTAAATCAACTATATATCTATTTTTATAGAATTGTAAAAAATATTGGACTACATGGCTTCATAGGCATTTGCACAAAATACAAGTAGCCCACTCAGTGAATGCTGTCTTCATCTGCTTAAAGCGCAACAATTTTGACTAATGGCCCATCAAATCCAATGGTCTGTCTTCAAGAGGCAAAATAGTGTAAACATGTTTGTTTTTTAAAGCATAATTCATTCGCAAACTGTTCTTAAACAGATATATACTTCTTTAGAGATGGCTTTCAAAAATAAAACCTCTAAAATCAAGGCTGATTCTGCCTTATTGAGTTAAGATATTTATATCTGAAGTTATTTATGGCACAAAACATCAAGCACTTGCATCTTGGTTAAAACATATTATTTGAACAGTTGAAGGAAAAGGAGATAACCTACCATGTTTCTGACCTTAAAAGAAATTAAAAATGAAAGACTTCACATGCCTATCAGGTTTCAGTATCTACATAGTACATGCTTATTCTTAACTAGAACAAACTAGTGTATCTTTCATTATTTCCCATATTACCCAAACTTCTGCTAAACTAAAGCATTGATTAGTTTCTATCAATAGATTCACACTGCCCAAATTAAATCAAAATGAAAGATGCATTTATATTTCAGTATTTAGCAATAGTTCCGGTTGGTCTTCCTTTTCTTAATCTAAAAAGATACAGATATTTCTTAATTCTGTTTTAGTGAAACACAAAACTGAAAAAATGGAATAGTGCACTTGAAAATGTTACCATGATTGTTTAGGAAAACCATTTACATGTTAAATGCTAAAACTTAGAAAAGGAATCTTCAGGTCTAAGAATTTAACATGTGTATTTAATTAGTTTCCCTGCTTTGTTCAATTGAATAGAAATAGAATGTATAATGCAAGAGTCAATGACATTCATATTTTATGTAAGGAAAATAAACCATTTATTTTATATAGTGCACTCTTACATTTAAACAAGGAGTAAAATACAGTAGCCCCTTAGTATCCACTGGGGTTTGGCTCTAGGACTTCCTGTGGACATTAAAATCTGTGGATGCTCAAGTCTCATCATATATACTGGCATATAAAAATGGTGTCCTCTATATATAATGGTAAAATCAAAGTTTGATTTTTTGAATTGCGTGTATGGGGATTGGAGGGGTTTACACTGTGGATGATTAAATCCATGGATATGAAGGGCCAACTCTGTGTGTGTGTGTGTGTGTACACACTTTAATTAAACTTGCTGGGTGCAGTAACAAGATACTTGTTCATAACTAGGGTATCAAATTAATTTGTTAAGTTGATATCATCTGGCATATAGTTGTGACACTACTAATATATGTGTTCCCATATGCCTGATGACTTGATGCCCCATGTTTTAGGAATATTTGAAAAGGTGCCTACTTTAAAAATTGAAATCGCATTCAGGAAACTAGGCCTAAGCTAAAGAAAGAGAATCTGGGAAACAGTGACAAGAAACATAGTAGTGAGAGTAGTATCTCACTAAAGATGAGTGACTCTAGTTCTTATGCTAAGTCCAGAATACTCAAAAGGCAAGCTGAGCAGCAGATAGGGATTTGTTCTGCATCTTGCTCTCAGCTATGGATTCTAGCCACTAAGACATAATTAATAAAAATGATAGTTTGCTGTTCACTTCCAAACTGGCACATTATGATTTGGCTGAAATGTTTTCGGACTCCATTTGGAATGAAAATGAAGGATGGAGAGAATGTGCAAAACATGATCACATAATAGTAGAACATTGTTAAGGGATATTGCAAGAATAAAATTGTGCATGCTAAAAGGATAATTAATATTGATGCTCACTGGGGGCAAACAAAATAGTAATCTGATCTGGCAACACCCGCCATCATTTTGTCCATACCAATCTTTTCTATGACATCCACCCATGATGCTTTAGTATATAGAATGGAACAGTTTTCGGTCTCATTAACAATGTTCAGCAAAAGTTTTTCTTAAGATAAACTATTGGTCAATTCTCTCACTTTTGACATTCTGAAAAAAAAATAGCCATGGATGTCCTAAAGCAGTCTTTAGCATCAATGATGGGATAAATAAGTAATTCTCAACCTGTGGGTCCCCAGGTGTTTTGGCCTACAACTTCCAAAAATCCCAGCCAGTTACCAGCTGTTAAGATTTCTGAGAGTTGAAGGCAAAAACATCTGAGGACCCACAGATTGAGAACCACTGGGCTAAATGGAAGTAAAGAAATCAAAGTAAGTCCAGTTTAATGCAGCATAACTTAAAGGTTTGGCTATTAGGCATTCCTGTTTGATAATTATTCTATTCTCTGGTTATCTGCTTGTATTTATGAGGTTTCTTGGCTTATTCTGTTTAATTATTACTGTCAAACTGTGTATTAAAGCTTTTCTTTTTTAAAAGGCATTGCTAATCATGCAAATTTATAGGCTGCCCATATAATGCAAACCACAGAATAACAAAAGTATATGTAAAATATCTATCAGAATAGAATATCTTAATTTTTTTATTAGTAATAGAGACAAATATAACATTTCAAAAGATATTCATAAGTCAATGTTTGTGAAAGTATCCTGCACAAAGGAGAGCACTGTACATAAACACAGGGAGTGAAGAAATGCAAAGTCCAACATAATTCCACATGTGTCCAATGGTATATTGCACACAGGGCTGCCTTTGTAGACTTCCAAGAATCTTCCATTAGTTCAGACAGCAGCAATGCTCATGACTGGGATCAGTGCTAAGAAACAAATCATGCCAGATCTCCAAATGGGTCATGGGGTGTCACTCAATTGTTAGTGAAGTTGATTATTATTCAAATCCTTAAAAACCTTATGTTTTAGTGCTCTCATCCTCAAAAATTTTGCACTCTGGACTGGTAAACATTTTTGGAGTTATGGCATGCCATCCTTGGGATGCCCTCCCTCTAAAGCTATCCTGGTGTTTATTCATATGAGTTTTGGCAAATAATTTATTTTTCCAGGTATGTTTAAATAATTTGGTTCAATTTAATTTTATTATCCTCTTTGTAACTGAGGGCATATAGAGTTCGGTACATTGCTTAATTATGTTAACTGTTTTACTGATTATTCACTATTCTCAGAGGAAATTGGTGAAGAAAAAATACCGTAAATAAATAAAGTTACTTTTTAAAGTAACAGCTGCATTTTGAGTCAGGAGAAGTAAAAGAACTAGTGAGAATTACTAAAGTGCTGATAAGTGGGGAGAGGGGGATAGGAAATTACCATCAGCACAAGTCTATAATAGAAATTAATGTACATTTTTTAAAATAACCCCTCTCCAAATGTAATTTCTAAAAATACATGTCCTGTATTTTGGTCTCCCAATACCATGCAAATCTAAGTCAAAATTCAGAAACCTCATTTCTGAGAAACGGGAACTCTTATTTATGGGATCGCAGACAATGCCTTCGCGAGGGAATTTCCACCTTTATAAATATTGTTATCAATTATCAAAATTAGCACAGAACAGTGGATAAACACTAAGCAGTTTACATTAAACCTATTTCCAGAGCAGCAGGACTGAACAGACTGAAAGCTTACAGTACCTGGGAAGCAAAGGTTTCATACAAACAATAATGTACTACATTAAAAAATGTGGAAATAGGAAAATGGAAGAATGGTTAAACACCTTTCTCGGTTGACTTTATATTACTGCTTAAGCAAATGAAAGCATGAAATCCCTTAGTCTACTGATGCAACTCTCTTGAGATGTCTGAGATCAGATGATATTAAGGAACTAGCACAAACTATTACTATCTATAACAGTAGGATGCAGAACGGCACATTACAAATAGTTTGAAAGATGATTTCAGTTTCCAGAATAGCCATTATGGTATATTTATATTATTTCTGAAATATGAATTCATTCACTAGTATGGTCACTATAATACATTTACATCATAAATAGCAGAATTGTATTTAGAGTGCACTGCATTTGGAATTTATTTGCAGTTAAAATTTGAGACATTTGACCTGTTCATGAAAGAAGTAAAAAAATCTCATTTATTTTATGACAAAGAGTGCAAAATTAATGCAGGTTGACCACTTTAAGTTCCATGGCTCAATGCTATGGAATCCTTGAAATTTTAGTTTAGCCTATGAGTAAATATTCAGAATTAAGTTGGTAAAAACAGCTGATGTGCCACATCTCTAATAGCTGAAAGAAAGCATGATTAGTTTTGCAATTCCCAAGAGATTAAAAACTGTCATTTTGAGGGACTAGAAATTAATTTGAGAACCCAAACAAAAAGACACAGCAATCATTCTTCCATACCAACTTCCAATGGGCACAGTTCCCAATATCACTTTACAGGCACAAACTGAATAGCAATATAAAATTTGCGAGAGATCAATGTTGGAAATGGAAATATATTATAGTGTCTAAACTGATAAGAGAATTTATATTTATGAAATTATAGAAATATGGTTGAACTGCTCTTTGTATTTTCCTATTCTTGTTAAACTGCTCTTTGCATTTTCCTATTCTGAATACATAAAAACACACGAAAAAGCAATGTCTTGGTGACACTGTCACATTTTCTTCTGTCCTCTTCACAGCAAAGATGACTTCCTATACAACCTCCTTTATCTGTGAAAGGTAACACAATTTCTATATGAAAATCTGTTTTTCCAATGTCTTCAAAAGCCAGGGTACATTTTTTAATAAACAAAATCGGCAAAAATAGGTAAGTCAGATAAAATGTGTAAAAATTAACAATATTTTTGTAATAATAATTCCATTAAATATTAATTTATTTTAATGCATTAAATAATCCATTACAAAATAAATTAATTTTATTATAGTTTTTTTAAAAAAAAAACAAGTCAAGTTTGGAATCCATGCATTTTAGCTAGCTATAGCAGTGATAGCAGAAGTACCAAATTAAAGATTTCCTCTTCCAGTTCAGTGGAGATATGCTTTGAAACAGTACAACCAAGTTTTTGGCATAACTGGTGATGGTTAACTATGTTAGTCAACTGTACTGTACTATGGATTTAGCAGTTTTCCACCAAAATTTGGCAGGAGTAGGAAAAAGAGCCCGAAGGTCACATCTTCATTCTCTGCCTTAACAAATCAAGTTAAGAATCCAGTTAACATGAAGTATCTCCACATTATAAAGAGAAAACTCTCTAATTCATAATGTTATCCTCATATACTATTACCTACAAAGCCCTAAACGGTTTGGGACCCGCCTACCTTCATGACCGTATTTCCCTCCATGAACCATCTCGGGCCCTCCGCTCCTCTGGGGAGGCCCTGCTCTTGCCACAGCCAGTGTCACAAGCTCGCCTGGTAAGTACAAAGGAGACAGCCTTTTCCGCCGTGGCCACCCGGCTCTGGAACTCACTGCCTGCTGAAATTAGGAAAGCCCCTTCTCTAAAAGTTTTTAAGAAGAACCTTAAAACCTGGCTCTTCCACTGTGTCTTTGATGAGTAGGTATACAATTTCACATGACTATTTAGCTTAAAGTTCTGTCATTGGAGTAGATGTCCCCCCCTTGTGGGAAAGCTTGACTCTACAACCCCTGCCATGAGTACTACTCCGCATATTATCTGCTTCTCTTTTATCTTGTCTGAGTTTTTTATTAGTTTTAATTAGTTTGTTTTTAAATCATTACATGCAGCCTGCCCATTGTTTCTGTGCCTGTGTCTATTGTAATTCTTATATTGTTATGTATTCATATGTTTTATGTAATTATAATGTTGTTTATTATTTGCGTTTTTGGTTGTGTTTTGGTTTTCTTTATTGTAATTGTTGTTCGGGCCTGGCCCCATGTAAGTCGCTCTGAGTCCCCATTGGGGAGATGGTGGCGGGGTACAAATAAGGTTTATTATTATTATTATTATTATTATTATTATTATTTACTAAGGAAATTGAGTGATGTGCAAAGGGCATGGAAGACTGAGGCTAGTTCAAAGAACTCTGAGTTATACCTTTAGTTATTATAATGACAACAGTAAGAATACTAGCTTGTTATTCTTCTAATAACCAGTCATAACTCAAGATCAAATTCTTTTGATCGATCTAGCTTGTTCCCAGTCATTTCAATAGTTACTCGCACTGGTTCAGCAAGAGAGACAAAAGGCACTTCTACACTGATTACTTAGGTTAGTGTAGGAGCCAGATCAGCCCCATGGTAGTCATAAGGAGTTAATCTGGAATAATGTGGGGCAATGTCACCTTAATACTGGCGTATCAGTTAAAGGTGGTAAGCACTCCCTGCCATCATATTTATCTAGGCTGGCATTTGGAGAGACTAATCTAGAAGCATTCCCGAGCTGCAAACAGTCTTTCAGGGGGAGTGTAACTCCATCCAGAACTGGTTGACAGACACACCTCCATCCCTAGGTTAGAACCTTTAATGGCACTTCTGTCTTATCTGGATTCAGATTCAATTTTTTTCTTTATCCAGCCCATTACCTCATCCAGGCATTCATTCAGAGGAGACACATTGTCCTTAGCCGAGGCTGCTTTTGAAGGCATGGAGAAATTTATTTGGGCGTCATCAGCATACTGATAACATCCCGTCCAATGTCTCCAGATGATCTAACCCAGCAGTTTCATAGAAACGTTAAAAAGCATTGAGAATACAATGACCCTTTGTGGGATGCCACATAACAGCTCCTTTTAAAAATATTATCCAGGCATGGCACCATTTGGTTTCTTAGATGAGGAGCATAGTGAGGACAGGCCTGATTGGTAGTTGGTACCACCTCCTAAAGTAATCTGAAGAAGACAGTAATGGGACTCCTCCCACAACACAGTTTCCAGTATTCTCCAGCTAAACCTTTTTAAAAAGACCTTGAGTCTATAGTCGGTGGAATTTTGGTGGAGTTATTGTTGTCATCCTGGGAACAGAAACTTCCAAGTTTCCCCATTTGCACCTTCAAAACCAAGGAAGACTTGGGGTGACAGTTTTGACTTAGAGTATATATTTTTTTGAGAATTAAAAATCATTACTTGAAAAGTTTGGTTTCTTACCATTTTCTCCCCTTCTTTCCAATGGGGAAAAAGTAATCCTTGAGGAAGACATTAAATGTCATCCTTGAGGAAGACATCCTGAGCTTCTTAATATTCTCTTGTTTCTGAAAACTTCTTGCTTGTGAAAACTTTCACTTTAAACTTTAGATGTGGTATGAATGAGAGTGTGAAAGACAACAGAAGCTGGGTTGCATATATTTTACTGTTTGCAGCCAAGATGCTTAGGTATTTCCAAAGACATGCTTCCAAAAATATTTCTTGCTTAAGACCAAAGTTCTGGCTTATTAAGAACACTGCATTTTGAACTAAGACTTCAAAACGCAGTGTATATCTGGTAAAATAGTTCATATTTTTAACATCAATATGATATTAGGTGTTTGAGCTATTTCTCATTTCATTTATGTGCTTAAATCACATGATAGAGTCACATGATAAAAATAATGTCTTGTGTCTCTGAATATTTTGATCTTTTGGAACTGACAACATCCCCAAAGCTTTTTAAAACATTAAGAAGGCTTAAGTACACTTCACAACTGCAAAAGAAATTGAACAACCATCTTTAATATGTAAGGTTTCACATTTCCTTGAAGAAAATAAAGGAAGATTCCTGCATCTGCCCAAAACTGGAAAGAAAAACTGGGTAGACAAAATAATTACCCAAATGGGAATTCATCAAGGTCACCCATACAAATATTAACGAAGGTGGAAATTATCTTGAGATTTAATTAACACAGCTGTTTTAAAAAATGGGAAAGACAGCACCTTCTAGAGGGGCCTTTCTGCATACTGTAAAAAAACAGTAATGTAAAAGCCACACCCTTCTCCGTAACAGCCACAACTTTATCCATTTCAACTACTGTATGGTGCTCATTGTTTACCTAAGTAATTTGAAAACAGCTTTAGCTGTGATTAGAGAAATTAGGTACCGCTAAAAAAAAGCAGGGGATGTGTTTTACGACGCCATAAAGAAGGAAGATTAGAGAATGCTGGACGACCAAAAGGAAGGAGCAAGTCCTGACAGCTCTTCGTCATGGAGAATGGAGCAGCCGCACCCCCTGGACTCAAGCCCAACCTTCCATGGCACCTCCTGTTCTGTTCTGTCTGTGTATTGTATTTGTATCTATACAAAAGCGGCATTGACTGTTTGCCATGTATGTGTACTGTGATCCGCCCTGAGTCCCCATCGGGGTAAGAAGGGCGGAATATAAATAAAGTGGTGTTATTGTTGTTGTTATTATTATTGTGTCAGATTCAGACATCAGGCAATTCAACTATTGCTCAAGTACTCCAAGTTTCCCAATCTCTATGCAGCATATAGCATGGATCCCTGGCATTTGGGAGTGAGGTCAGACAACTTGTCTCCAAAATAGGCATAACCTATGTTATCCAAGCTGCTTATGACAGTGCACATTGGCCCAATTTCTCCAAACAAACTGGATCTCGCACTCTGAAACAATGTTGCAACAAAAGGAATATTGCAATAAAGACATAAAGCAACAATCCCATGGGGGGGGGGCAGAATACCATAGCTTGAATGAGAGTGGAAGAAAGGGGGGACTTCTTATACTTTATTTATTGTGTCAGGAGCAACCAGACATTTGTATTACATTTTTAACAAAACAAATAAACAAACAGACAAAACACAAAGTTTGCAAGCTTGGTAGTTGATTAAATGTCCTTTGACCAGTATCTGGCCACTTGGAGTGCCTCTGGTGTTGCCGCAAGGAGGTCCTCTTATGTGACGGCGCAAGTGGTGCCACCTATGTATAGAACTGTTAGTTGTAAGATTTAAACTGTTGTATCATGCTTAATCCTGCCCCTTTTTACACTGCTTATGTATAGTTGTATGGATTGGTTGCTTGTAGCTGTCAATCAGTACTGTTTGGCTCCACCTCTTCCTGCAAGAGGGGAGAACTTCCTTTTTCTTTTCATTCTGCCATCAGAGTTTGTACCAGATGGACGTGAGTAAAAAACTTGATTCTAAAGGACCCTGATTTAAGTTACCTCTTAGCACCAGTTCTGAGGTTTTTTATCCCTGGGACTCATGCTTTATGTCCAGATCATCCTGGACAATTATTGAGGAGACCCAGGCACCTTCAAGCCGGTTCTTTTGGCACCAAAGGAAGATCCTGAATCTTCAAAACATAGGCCATCTGAACTGGGGTTGCGGTTTGCTCCGGCATTCACAGCCATTGAGGAAAGAGGAAACTTGGTAAGGCTTTTCAGCTTCAAACCCCTTGGACCCAGGGCTAATAGAGACTGCAATGTATGTTTTCCTTCACCCCTCTAAAGTTTTCCAGCTCATTGCTTTGAAGAAATGACTTTGTGATAAATAAAACTTATTTTGAGCTATTTACAGCGTTTTGGGTTTTTGGGAGTTCCAGTTTCCTATAGAAGAGCAAGAAGCAATCCCCTGGGGGGAAGATGCCACATCCATCCCTCCTTTATTGAGATTAATAGCCCCCAGGCGCAACGGCACATCTTATACTTCTTATACTGCTCAAGTGGAATTAGTTAAAAACTCTGGTCTGCTTAGCAAACTTGTTTTCCACATTTGCCAACCAGACTGTCTCTTTATTGGCAAGTTTTCATGCCACTGCAAACACCCCACAAAAGCCATTTAGATTCCTGAGACAAAATCCCTATCTTTCCAAAAGGATGGCAACCACTCCTGTCACAGGTCAAAAACAGGTTTCTAAGTAAGCCTGGTACATATCTTCTTCTTGTCAACAGATTGGCAACCTGTTTTCCGCTTTTAGTATAATTTACTAATTTAGCCATCTGACAAATAATGATTAATGTATATAACAAGATTGAGGATTTTAAGATCTGTTTTATGGATTTGTATTACAAATTTGTCATATCCAGCAACAGCAGTAAGAAAGTAAGTTTGAATAATGCAAGCACAGTAAGTCTAGCTAAAACCATTACATAGCATTGAAAAGCCATGGAAGAACTTTAATCTTGAAAAGAGGTTATTAAAAATGGAAATCTAATCAGCTGAAAACAGCCTCTCTGAGCTGACACACAAGCCATTTACATTATGCAATGGCTTGTTTGTTTCTGGCTCTGTCACATTAAAAAGATGACTTTTATTGTTTACCCATTTTTTCATTACATTCCATTTTTCAAGGCCAACAGATTAGTCTACCGCATCCCAAATCTTTGAATGTCTAACAATTTTAAAAGCTATTTAAGGTTTCTGTTAAAATTATGTTAATATAACAAATATTCTAAATCCTCAGCCTTTTACCAACTCTTATGTCCAGTATTTTAATGAATGAATCTCTTATAGTAATTCTAGAATGAAATTAAACAGCCACACGGCCACAACTATAGTTTAATGACTTAAGCAAAAATAAGTATGGTATTTTTACCCAATTCATTTTTTCTGGAAGCTCCTAAAGAAGAGAATTTTAAACACAGATTTAACCAGAAATATCACAAAGTTATCAAGTTATCAGCAGAACCTGTGTGGGTACTCTATGGATATATATTATGGACAGTGCTCTATCTTACATCTTTACACTGGTATCCTTCTTAATATCTTCCATAGATATAAAACAGTCTACAGGTATCACAAAAGTAAAAAAAAATCTCAAAGAATCAATGTATTGTTGAAGGCTTTCATGGCTGGAATCACTGGGTTGTTTTAAGTTTTCAGGATGTATGGCATGTTCCAGAAGCATTCTCTGACATTTCACCTGCATCTATGACAGGTAATCTTGGGGGTTGTGAGGTCTGTTGGAAACTAGGAAAATGGGGTTTATATATCTGTGGAATGTCCAGGATGGGAGAAAGAACTCTTATTTGTTGGAGGTTGGTGTGAATGTTTCAATGGGCCACCTTGATTAGCATTTAATGACTCTTCTGATGTCTGTGGTGGAGTATCCATTGGCCTGGAAAGCTCAGAAATCCACATGCATGTGGACAATTTCGATAGAAAGGAAGAAACCATGAAAATGAACAAAATCTGGCTACCGGTATCTAAAAAACTCTAAAATCATAACAGTAAATAAAGAACAAGATTCAAAAACAGGGGAACTCCAGACAAGAAACAACCAAGGATAGCTAATCACCTCTCAACAAAGGATTCCCCTAGGCAGTAAGAAACCAGACCTTGAAACTGCTAGGCCATTAAATGCTAATCAAGGTGGCCCATTGAAACATTCACATCTACCTCCAACAAATAAGAGTTCTTTCTTTCACCCTGGACATTCCACAGATATATAAACCCCATTTTCCTGGTGTCCAACAGATCTCACAATCTCTGAGGATACCTGCCATAGATGCAGGTGAAACATCAGGATAGAATGCTTCTGGAATGTAGCAATACAGAACAAAAAACTTTCAACAACTCAAAAAAGTATTTTGAAAAAAAACTCAATACATAGCAATAACTTTTTTTTTAAAAAAACTAAATCTTCCTAATTGTGTTGAGAAATGAAATGTAATACATAGAAGGCTCTCATTTTCCACAAATGAATTACTGTTCAACAAAACCAGCTATCAAGTACTCATAGCATATTTGTAATAACTGGATTTTATTAATTTCAAATGTTTATGTTCTGGCTTTTCATTTTTAAAAATATCCAAAATGAAATGACCCAATTAAAAATGTAAAAGTATAGGACGGTATTAGCTTTTCAAAATAAATGTAGCAGGTAGTATTACGCAGATGAAGCTAAAATAAATATTTAAAACATAATGCATTGGTAGTAAGCACTAGAAAGCTTTCATTCTTAGGATATAGGTACAATTTGTTGGCCTCCAACATTGTCATTTAAAAGAAACTCATATTTAAGAGGGAAACTTCTGCAAATATACATCTCCATAGTGAAACAGGAGCAATAATAAATACATCGCTTATATTAGTGTCTAGCCTGGGCCTTAACACCCCCCACCCCATCTCACCCCACATGCTAACTATGGCACTTTAATTCTGTTTTTCTTTTTTTAAAGATAAATTACAGCTTCCCATTACAGACCAAATGAGTATTCATATTTTAATGCCAATGTGATTCTGATTTCATCCCCATATATCTGAATTTAAAAAATAGCACTGAGTTGAAGAAAATATTCTGTTCTTTCCTTCTACCCAATTAAAATTAAGGACTGAAATTAACAGTGTTGTTGTTCATTCGTTCAGTCGTCTCCGACTCTTCGTGACCTCATGGACCAGCCCACGCCAGAGCTCCCTGTCGGCCGTTACCACCCCCAGCTCCCTCAAGGTCAGTCCAGTCACTTCAAGGATGCCATCCATCCATCTTGCCCTTGGTCGGCCCCTCTTCCTTTTGCCTTCCACTTTTCCCAGCATAATTGTCTTCTCTAGGCTTTCCTGTCTCCTCATGATGTGGCCAAAGTACTTCAACTTTGTCTCTAGTATCTTTCCCTCCAGTGAGCAGTCGGGCTTTATTTCCTGGAGGATGGACTGGTTGGATCTTCTCGCAGTCCAAGGCACTCTCAGAACTTTCCTCCAACACCACAGTTCAAAAGCATCGATCTTCCTTCGCTCAGCCTTCCCTAAGGTCCAGCTCTCACATCCGTAGGTGACTACAGGGAATACCATGGCTTTGACTATGCGGATCTTTGTTGCCAGTCTGATGTCTCTACTCTTCACTATTTTATCGAGACTGGACATTGCTCTCCTCCCAAGAAGTAAGCGTCTTCTGATTTCCTGGCCACAGTCTGCATCTGCAGTAATCTTTGCACCTAGAAATACAAAGTCTGTCACAGCCTCCACGGTTTCTCCCTCTATTTTCCAGTTGTCAATCATTCTTGTTGCCATAATCTTGGTTTTTTTGACGTTTAGCTGCAACCCGGCTTTTGCGCTTTCTTCTTTCACCTTGATTAGAAGGCTCCTCAGCTCCTCCTCGCTTTCGGCCATCAGAGTGGTGTCATCTGCATATCTGAGGTTGTTAATGTTTCTTCCAGCAATTTTCACCCCAGCTTTGCATTCATCCAGCCCCGCACATCGCATGATGTGTTCTGCATACAAGTTAAAAAGGTTGGGTGAGAGGATGCAGCCTTGCCGGACGCCTTTCCCAATCTTGAACCAGTCTGTTGTTCCGTGGTCAGTTCTGACTGTTGCTACTTGGTCCTTGTACAGATTCCTCAGGAGAGAGACAAGGTGGCTTGGGATGCCCATCCCACTAAGAACTTGCCACAATTTATTATGATCCACACAGTCAAAGGCTTTAGAATAGTCAATGAAGCAGAAGTAGATGTTTTTCTGAAACTCCCTGCCTTTCTCCATTATCCAGCGGATATTGGCAATCTGGTCTCTCGTTCCTCTGCCTTTTCTAAACCCAGCTTGAACATCTGGCAACTCTCGCTCCATGTATTGCTGGAGTCTTCCTTGCAGGATCTTGAGCATTACCTTACTGGCATGAGAAATAAGGGCCACTGTACGGAAGTTGGAGCAGTCTTTCGCATTTCCCTTTTTTGGTATGGGGATATAAGTTGATTTTTTCCAGTCTGATGGCCATTCTTGTGTTTTCCATATTTGCTGGCAAATGGCATGCATCACCTTGACAGCATCATCTTTTAAGATTTTAAACAGTTCAGCTGGGATCCCGTCGTCTCCTGCTGCCTTGTTGTTAGCAATGCTTCTTAAGGCCCATTCAACCTCACTCCTCAGGATGTCTGGTTCTAATTCATTCACCGCACCATCATAACTATCCTCAATATTATTATCCTTCCTATACAGATCTTCTGTATAGTCTCGCCACCTTCTCTTGATCTCTTCAGCTTCTGTTAGGTCCCTGCCATCTTTGTTTCTTATCATACCAATTTTTGCCTGAAATTTACCTCCAATGTTTCTAATTTTCTGGAAGAGGTCTCTTGTCCTTCCTGTTCTGTTGTCTTCTTCCACTTCCATGCATTGCTTATTTAAAAATAGTTCCTTATCTCTTCTGGCTAACCTCTGGAATTGCGCATTTAACTGGGCATATCTCCCCTTACTATCACTGTTTCCTTTTGCTTTCCTCCTTTCTTGGGCTACTTCCAGTGTCTCAGCAGACAACCATTTTGCCTTCTTGGGTTTCTTTTTCTTTGGAACGTACTTTGTTGCCGTCTCCTGAACAATGTTGCGGACTTCTGTCCATAGTTCTTCTGGGACTCTGTTTACTAAATCTAGTCCTTCAAATCTGTTCTTCACTTCCACTGTATATTCGCTAGGAATGTTAGTGAGATCATATCTAACTGGTCTGTGTATTTTCCCTGATCTCTTTAGTTTTATTTTAAATTGAGCAATAAGAAGTTCGTGATCTGAGCTACAGTCAGCCCCAGGTCTTGTTTTCACCGACTGGATGGATGTCCGCCACCTTTGGCTGCAAAGGATGTAGTCAATCTGATTTCGGTGCTGACCATCTGGTGAAGTCCATGTGTAAAGCCGTCTTTTAGGTTGTTGGAAGAGAGTGTTTGTTATACACAGCGAGTTTTCCTGGCAAAATTCTATCAGCCTGCGTCCCGCTTCATTTTGTTCTCCCAGACCATGCTTGCCTGTGATCCCAGTTGTCATTTGACTTCCCACCTTGGCATTCCAGTCTCCTGTAATGAGAATAATGTCTCTTTTTGGTGTATTATCCAGTAGGTCCTGCAGATCCTCATAAAACTGATCTACTTCTGCTTCTTCAGCAGCTGTGGTTGGGGCGTATATTTGGATCACTGTAATGTTGAAAGGCTTTCCTTGCACTCGAATTGAGATCATTCTGTCATTTTTTGGGTTGTATCCAAGCACCGCTTTAGCGAATTTCTTATTAATTATGAAGGCTACTCCATTTCTTCGATGTTCCTCTTGTCCGCAGTAATAGATCTGGTGGTCATCGGATGTGAAGTAGCCCATTCCAGTCCATTTCAGTTCGCTGACCCCCAGAATGTCTATCTTTAGTCTTGACATCTCACCAATAACAACATCCAATTTGCCCTGGCTCATAGATCTTACATTCCAGGTTCCTATGGTGTGTTGATCTTTAGAGCATCGGATTCGTCGTTCGCCTCCAGTACCGTCGGCCGCTAGCCTTCCTTTCGGCTTTGAGCTAGCTGCGTCATCACATCTGGGGCTAGTTGAACTTATCCTCTGCTCCTCCCCAGTAGCATTTTGGCCATCTTCCGACCTGGGAGTCCCATCTTCCAATGGCATACCGACATATCTCTGGTTGTACTGGTCCATTTAGTTTTCTTGGCAAGGATACTGGGGTGGTTTGCCATTGCCTTCCCCAGGGATCACGCTTGGTCTGACCTCTCTGCCACGACCGTCCCGTCTTGGGTGGCCCTTCACGGTTTCGCTCATGACATCATTGAGGTGCTCAAGCTCCAGCGCCCCGGCAAGGCGGTGATCCTTTGCTGGAAATTAACAGTAGGGTTAGCATTTGATTTACTGTACACTTCTTGCATTCTCTGAACCCCATGAAGTTCTAATCCCTCAATCCCAATGGGACTAAAGCAATTTACAAGAGTATATCACTCTTGCTTACTTTAAAGTAGCTATCAAAGGCTGCTTCTACACAGCCATGCAATCCCAGTCAGGACATGGATGAAGGAGAGCTGGTTAGCCCTATCTACATAAAGGCTCTGCATTTTATATTCAGCTTCCTGTTGTGTGGTGCTTATCCAATGAATATTTTTAGCATGATGCTTCCGGCTGGATTCAAGTTGTGGTTCACACTGGTGTTTACATTTTGTAGATATCCCAACCTTCAGCTGTCTTCAAGACGGATTTTAGTGTCTGTGTAGAAGAACACAAAGATGATGAATACTATTGCCAAAATATAAATTGAGAACCTCTGATAACTGCTTTGAAATTTGGACTAAAACTCAAAGTGAATTCGCCACCTATTGATGGGGGAATCACCGTCTGGCAGCCTTCAGATGACCATTTTATAGAATAGTGCTACTGAAAGTGGTAGTCTCTGACCTTAGATTAGCTCATGGAACAAGAGCTGCTAGTTTGTGGCAGATTTCCAGGAAAGAAAAGGTAACCTAGCAAATTGGCACAAATATTGTGCCAATCCATGACACACTTGGAAGAGAAACCCATTGTTTCACATCACATAGTTTAAGAAGCATTCCTCTGTAGATCTAAGCATGTGAAGATTTCCTAACTAAACGTGGCCGCATGAGACTAAATGTCCCATCATAGTGCATGAAGGTTGTGATTATTGTTTGCAAGAAAATTCAAAGTGTGTGTTGTGATATAACAGTAAATTTCATGGCTTCGCCCACATTAACATACTACTCTTGTATAACTGTGAGGACACTGAAAGTATGTGCCTTCAGCTTCTGTCAGCAATAGATCTTTTTATTTTTGAGCTGGGACAAAGTGAACACAAAATATGTTAAGTCTGAAACAAGACAAAATCTAACTATGGCCTCAAATCCTGGCATGCTGGCACAAACCATCATGAATTTCCCCTTTCCAAAGCCTTCTGTTGGCTCTTCCAGGAACGAAGAAGAGGAAAAAAAAACCTTGAGGCATCTGTCAGAGGCTTTGTCTTGAAAGTTCAGGGTAAAATGGAGGACAAGGAGGGGAGGCTGATCTTGGATCAACAGGGGTGGGTATCTGACTGCCACCCGTCCAAAATTGTGGGGTTTGGGACTGGTTTTTGGCTTCTAACCCGAGAGATATGAGGATTCTCTTGGGTATTAGGCATATGTGGAAGTGGCCTTAGAGAGATTACAAATCAATAGCTGACCTCAGTGAGGCTTCCCACATTGCAGGGAAGAGATAGAAACTGGGGAAAAGATAGTATTGGCCAGAAAGCAGGAAGGTTACAGTTAAGATTCAAGACTTATTATACCCAATAGTAACATAAGTTCTCTCAACTTGTAAATTATCTGGTACCTTGCTCACTTGTTAATGCCTGTAACATGATATAAACCAGCATTTAAAATAAGGAAAATTGTCCTTGTTAGAAGAAACAATGATGAAACTCCTCCCACATTCTTTTCTCAATCATGTCAAAAAAGAGAGGGGAAAGGGAACAGGGCCATGCACATAACTTTAATCTATAATTTAGCATGACAGTAGGTAAACTGGGATTCTCCAATGCTCATCTGTTCCTGGCAGTACTGTCAAAGGTTGAAGGAACTATCATTCAAAACATCTATCCAGTGGTTCTAAAAACCTAAGGGTCCCAGATGATTTAGCCTTCAACTCATTGAAATCCTAACAGCTGGTAAAGTAGCTGAGATTTATGAGAGTTGTTGGCCAAAACTCCTGGGGACCCACAGGTTAAGAACCACTGATCTATAGATTCCCTATTCCTAGGTCAGCATTACACTGGAAACAGACCTACAAGTTGAAGAGAATCAGTAGGACTAAGAGGAAGCGGAACTTTCCCTGCTACTGGGTTGTTGTAGGTTATTTGGGCTATATGGCCATGTTGTAGAAGAAACAATCAGGGACAGCTAATCACCTCTCAACAAAAAATTATCCCAGGTACTAACAAGCCACACCTAAAAACTGCCAGGCCATCAAATGCTAATCAAGGTGGCCAATTGAAACATTCACACCTGACTCCAACAGAGTTCGTTCTCCCACCCTGGACATTCCACAGATATATAAACCCTATTTTCCTAGTCTCCAACAGACCTCACAACCTCTGAGGATGCTTGCCATGGATGCAGGTGAAATGTCAGGAGAGAATGCTTCTAGAACAAGGCCATATAACCCGACAAACCTATAACAGCCCAGTGATTCCGGCCATGAAAGCCTTTGACAATATATTTTCCTGCTACATTTGCTAAAGGTTTCAAGGCAAAACTGTGTTGCCTGCAAAGAAACTGGAAGAAACACCTGCTGATTCCTTCTCTGAAAGTCTAAGCAAGCTCTGCCTTACTCTTGAACACAGAAGACTTGGAAAGGAGGTGGGGATTCTTCTCTGGTTCAGAGCTAAGGATGAAGTAAGCAATACTAGGAGTCTCTTGTTCTGCTATCTTTTCAAAATCTCAGCACAAATGAGAGGACTTCATCTCTCTCTATGAACCCTCTGTACTTGGCAGTGGGCTAGTGGGAAGGACAGAATCTTATCTCACTTGCACAGGAGTTTGGATAAGGGGGGAAAACAGTAGGAAAGACTCCTACTGTTTCTTGCCTTCTCCGCACTAGAGGGTAAATGAGAGAAATGCCTTCCTCCCAACAGAGCCCTATGGATATTCCAAGAAAACTTGACAGCATTGATAAAGCGAGGTTTGGCTAGTAAGCCAAATCAGCTTTTGTGGTCACCTGCCTTAAGAATTAACTTCCATTGGACTGAATAAACATGAGAAATTTTCAACAAAAAAACTTTTAGAATTTAAAATTGCAAGTATTTGGCTTTTTATTTTTTAAAAAATATTTTTATTATTTTATCATGGTTCAATACATTTATTATACATTGTTTGTTTTACAGCAGGTACATATTATTCAATACAACCTACCATACTTTAACTTTTGGCATCCAGTGTTATTTTTCTGCTTATACATATTATGTATTCCTCACCGCTTTGCTCCCCTTCCCCCTCCCAAGACACATATAATCTGTCCAAAGTTTCAGTTCTTCTTGTGGAGGTAACTTTCCTTCTTTATGTTTTAATCCTTTTTCAATAATTTTTCTCCATACATCATCAAAATTTGGCTTTTTATTACTTGTATGCAAATATAACTAATAATGCCAAAGTTCCCAAAATATATTTTAAATTCAATTTCCCCTTCTCTATTTCACTATTTTAATTTCTAATTATTTTTATTAGGAATACTTCTTTGTAGTATTTCTTTTATTCTTTTGGGTAAAAGTATGATAGCTGGGATCCTACGCATAGCTGGAACCCGTACGCTGGTTGTGCAATGCACATCAGAATTAATGAAGAGAAATCTGCTTGGCCTGCTCCCAGCTGCTGGGGCTGCTTTCTTCGAAGGGCAGAAAGTGTGCTGATGGCCAAGGAAGGTTTTTACAAGGCCCTCGTGCAAACAGAGTGGCCCCCATTGAGATCCTTCATAATTTTCTTGCTGGTGTTTTTTAGATACAAACAGACAGCATCCATACATCACAAATAGTCTTAAATCCTGCTGTAGATTTTTTTTATTTCAAAATTTTAATCCAGCTCAAAGATGGATTAGATATGCAACAATTCTTTAACTATATAAACAGAGGGTTGGGTCAGACATCTGTTTTAGTTTTTAGCTATAGTAGCTCATGTCCTAAAACTATCTTCTGTGCAAGGGCATAGTCCTCTATAATAGATGAGACACACATGCCCATCTGTTAGAATGTCAACCTATATAACAAAACTACCCCCATACTAAGGCTTATTTGCATAGCCCAATTTTAAAAACTAAAATAAGAAACATTTTATGGATATATTTATGCGCCCTATGGTTGCTATGCCCAATGGAACTTTGAAGGTTTTTTTCCTCTAAATATGATACCCTATTAGTCTTCTAAAATTTAAAAAAAGATCACTGCACCACCTTTGGCCTAAAATGCTCCCAGGGTATGTTACAATAATAAATTAAGCCAAAACAATCAATATTAAGAACATCCTAACAAACAGTTAACAGCACTAAATTGGAATTCAAATCACTGATAAACCTTCAAAACCTTCATTGATATTCTAACTTCTGAAACTTGGTCTTACACTAGACAAATAGGACTCAATATAGTGATGTATTTCAAAAGGTGGTTTATATGCATGATATATATACAAAGCACCTCTTCATTTATAATTGTACTAGCTGTCCCCTGCCACGCGTTGCTGTGGCCCAGTCTGTTTTATTCCCCATGCTGTTTAACATATGAAACTGTTGGGAGTGGTCATGTTAAGTTTTGGAGTGTGGTACCACCTATATGCAGATGACATTCAACTCTACTACTCCTTCCCACCTAAAGCCAAGGAATCTGTCCTGTCCCTAAACCAGTGTCTGTCTTCAGTAATGGAATTAATGGGAGCAAACAAATTGAAACATAATCCAGACAAGACAGAGGTGCTTCTGGTCAGTCGGGAAGCCAATCAGGGAATAAGGATCCAGTCTGTAAAGTCTGTACTGTGCCTTCAGGGGGTTACCTTCCCCCTGAAGGCACAGATTCACAGTTTGGCGATACTCCTAGAATCAGGGTTGAACCTGCAGGCCCAGGTTTCTGTGATGACCAGGAGGGGCCTTGCACAATTAAAAGTTGTGTGCCAACTGCACCCATTCTCTAAGTAGCAGAATCTGGCCATGGTGGTAGATGGTGTAGTTATATCCTGTCTGGATTACTGTAACACGCTCTACATGGAGCTGCCTTTGAAGTGTGTTCAGAAACCTCAGCTAGTCCAAGGACTTGAGGCCAGGTGGCTAACTGGGGCTGCCTATAGGGAGCAGCCCCCCCCCCCCCCCCATTGCAGTAGCTCCACTGGCTGCCACTTTATTTCCAGGCACAATTCATGACCTTTAAAGCTCCGGTCCAGCCTATTCTTGAATAAGACTGCCTGGGCCCTGAGATCTTCATTAGAGGTCCTTCTCTCAGGCCCACTTCCATTGCAAGCTCAACTGGTGGGAATGAGAGAGAAGGCCTTTTCAGTGGCCGCCCTTCAATTCTGGAACTCCCTGCCCAGGTAAGCCAGAAAGGCTTCCTCCCTGTTGTCTTTCTCCTGACAGGATAAAACCTTTTTATTCAGGCTGGCTTTTAAAGAAGATTTTTTTTTATTAGAATATCAGGGGATGCTGTGTTTTTAGCTTTGAATAAATTTATATGGATTTTAACTGTGAAATTTTAAAACCATTGATATTTGATTCTGTTTTAATTTTTGTATATTGTATTTAAATGCTTTTAATGAAAGCCGTTTTGAGTCTCCTTGTGAAGAGAAAAAGTGGAGTATAAATAAACATCATAATACTAGAGGAATTAAATCCAACTACTTCTGAAAAATAGCTACTGCAATATATTAATAGGAGATGTCAACTCTGTTCAAAATATTTCTAGTAGTCCTAGTCAAAACAATGTAAGGAGATGATGTGTATTACTTATGATCAACATAAAAGGCATATAATTACATAAAAGCGACATAATTAAAATGGGCACATTTTGCATCTTCATCTCTGGGAATCCGATATTTTCCAACATTAACAGTGCATATATCTGTTAAAGTAAAATGGACTGTATTACAATAGATGTAACCCTATGTTTGTATACTAATTAAATGAGCAAATGAGAATGCTACAAAATAAATGTTTAATAGCCAAATAAATTTAGAATTGTCTTATTTTGTATTGTATGTGCTGCTTGCGTCTCTATCTCACTTCTGCTGTAGGTAGAGCAGAGTGAAAACAGCTCCAGGAATCAGCTTCTGTAGGAACATGAGCCCTACTATCTCATGTTCACCTCTGCTCCAAGTAAAAACATTAGCCCCTACTATCTCATGTTCACCTCTGCTCCTCGTAAAATATGATCATGGAAAAAGGGAAATCATTATCAAGTTGTCTAGGGGGAAACGTTTTCCATACTTAGCCATAAAGAGGTTGGATTACTGCTGCAGTGCAAGCACAAGCAATGAGAACAGGAATACCGCTTATGGGCATGGTCCATCAGTTCATGTAGATACTGTTCTTAATATGTGTATACAGCGTATGCCTTCATATTGCCTATTGGCTTATGGTGACCTCATGAATTTTATATGGTTTCCTTAGATAAGGATTACTAAAGTGGTTTTGCTATATTCCTCTGAAATATAGCCTACAGCACTTAGTATTAATTGGCAGTATCCCAGCCAGGTACTAGGGCAGCCCCTGCTTAGTTTCCAAGATCAAACAGGTATTTAGGCTATTTCTCATCCTTTTATACTAGAGTGGTGGCAGTAATCTTGTATAACCACATATCAAGTACAAAGTGGAATCCATGACATGCGAGTGTGAAGAAGAGCAAACCACAGACCACCTACTGCAATGCAACCTGAGCCCTGCCACATGCACAATGGAGGACCTTCTTGCAGCAACACCAGAGGCATTCCAAGTGGCCAGCTACTGGTCAAAGGACATTTAATAAAATACCAAGTCTGCAAACTTTGTGGTTTGTTTGTTTGTTTTTAATGCAATACAACTGTTTTGGGTCGCTCCTGACATGATAAATAAATAAATACAAAGATCAAGCCTAAGAAAGGGTCAAGAAACAGAATATCTAGGCTCTCTGTGACCACCCCCAAATTTGACAAACACATTGCTATTTATAACTCACATAATCACCTGGATTTATAAACTCACTAAGCATCTTAACAGCACAACATGCCCCTTTCTTGGCATTTCAGTTCACTAGGGACAAAATGAAAACTTTCTGATTCTTGAAAAAAGAATCAGAAAGTGTCTCAAAACATCAAGACATTTGCAAAGGAAAAGATCACCACCTATAAAATCTTCTGCATTTCAGGATTTTCTATTAAAATGTCATTTTAAAATAATACAAAAGGGGCAAAACACACATAATCACAACCAGAGACATGTCTGAAATTTCTTTTGAATCTCTTTGCTTATGAACTCAGTGACTAAAGAAACAACCATTTACATTCCTAGACCAAACTGTACGAGTATCTCTGACCTTGGAGAGAAAGCAGAGGAATTGTTGTGATGGTAGGTACCCTTAGAAGGCAAACCCTGAGCTGCTTCAATGACACCTCTTCCTCTATCATAGGGGTGAGTCTATCAGTCAGCAATGTTGATTCTCATTTTAAATAAAAGTGTTCTTTGACTGACTGCTAATACTAGCCTAATAAAGGAAACACACTATTCTGACTTGCCTGCTTCTGAGTCACACATACATTTTACTAAGCAATGCTCTACTACAGTCTCAGACATGCACAAAGAAAAATTAGTTCTAGTCAGGGCCCTTCCAGACAGACCCTATATCCCAGAAACTGATCCCAGGTTTTCTGCTTTAAACTGGATTAAATGAGTCCACACTACCAGATAATCTGGGAAAAACAGAAAACCTGGAATATAGGGCCTGTCTGGAAGGGCCCTCAGGCTGATCAAATTGGGACCTGTCAAATCCAAATGTCACAATGGCTTCTCCACCCATCTTTTCAATTAGACAGGCAGACCAGTTGAGAACTCAAGCTTCTAAACACCAACATAACGTATCATCCATGACAAGTTATAATGAATGGTCCATAAGATTAATGGCTAGCAGGAGGCAAACTTGATCTCTCCAGTTCTAGTTTGATGCTCCAAACACAATGTGACACTGGGTCTTCTAAAGATCTTGAAAGTTAGTTTTCTTTTTACTGTCTGGGGAACTCTGGGAGCAACAGTTTAAAACAATTTCTAAACTTTGTTTCTCTCCAAGAAATTACTAAACAAAAAAAAGTTTTACAAGTTTACAGGACATTTTCACAAAAACAGCTATGCCCAATATTCACTTGTTTATTCACAAATAAATTATTTATTCACAAATAAATATTTCAATGGCAAAATTTATAATCTGCCTCATTCACCTGTAACCACCCATCTTTAAAAGAGAGACAATAATTTAAGTCAAGATCCAAAACTTCGTCATTGTAAATACACCCACAATCATATAATCAATTTGCCAGGAAATGCTATAGTCACCCACTGCACTACATACCAAGACAAAAATAAAAGACAGAGCTTTGTGTTTTAGCACAACAGGCTGCATTAGGAAAATGTCACTACTTGTACAACTATTTTATATTTGTACTGTGCCCCAGTATGATTCTGATCTTAGTCTGTCGGAATACCTATTCAGTTACCAAATTTCAGATACTTCTCATATTGTTTACACACTATCCTTTAGTTAACATATAGTCATACTCAACAGAACACACAAATTACTTTTGACAATGTCCAATAAATACCAACAAACAACATGTGAAATGCTTTTTATCGCTATCTAACTAGTTACATGAAAGTTAGCACAATCCAGTAATTTGAGTGTTGGATTAGGATTCTGGGAGACTTTGGTTCAAATCCCTACTCAGCCACAGAAACCTTCCAAGTGACCTTGGGGAAAGCAAACAGTTTCAGTATCAGAAGAGGCAATGCAAACTTCCTCTGAAGTCTTGCCATGAAACCCCCATGTTAAGTTTGCCTTAGAGCTGCCATGAGCAGAAAATGACTTGAAAACACCCAACAATAACACAAAATAATAAGGTATCAGTAAAGTTTCATAAATTATGCCCCAAAGCTTTATATTTTTAAATATGGCAAACCATGTTCCCAAAAGATCATAAATAATCTTTCTCCATTGTGAGCACATTTTCTGCAACACATCACACTTTTTTCATTGACCTTTTGACTGATTATAATGTTTTGCTTTCCTATGAAAAGTCAGTTAAGACTAGCTCGTTTTGTTTTTAGAAGAAACGAGGCATTTCAAACTATTTTTGTAGAAACTGTCAAATGGAATTCATGTCTTCTCCATACATCCTGAGTAAGTCATACAGGCTTTGTCATTTCTTATACACTCTGAGGCTCGCTTTCAGTCAGATCTATAATATTAAAGCAGTTATTTCATAAAAGAGATATATAAGTGCAATAAAGTAATATAAGTCCTTACATCCTTCTCTATTCAAGTTGATATTTCTTAAATATAAATAAAATACAAAATAATCTCTAAAAATGTTTCTATATTTTGATTCTCAGGGGTCTGTTCAGAATTTTACATAATATGAAAGATTACCGGTATATGAGATCGAGGAGGAAAATGAGTAAAGTAAGACAACATATATAAATAAACAGATGGAGTTTGGTCAGTGATAGAAGAGAGAATATATCTATTCTCAGTGAAATTACAATTCATCAGTAAATATGCATTCCCTGATAGAATCATAGCATCATAGAGTTGGAAGAGACCTCATGGGCCATCCAGTCCAACCCCCTGCCAAGAAGCAGGAATATTGCATTCAAAGCACCCCTGACAGATGGCCATCCAGCCCCTGTTTGAAAGCCTCCAAAGAAGGAGCCTCCACCACACTCCGGGGCAGAGAGTTCCACTGCTGAACAGCTCTCACAGTCAGGAAGTTCTGTTGTTTTATACTGATATTCCCACATTTTGGACTGCGTTTGTATTAAAACTAATATATCCTGAGTGTAGAATACTTTTAGACCCAGAAAATTACCTTAAAATGCCATGGTAAGAGAAATCTAGTAATTAAGCCCAAGAAAGAAGGCATAAACTAAGATAGGTAGTTCTACAGGACAAAATTCAGATCAAGAGGCAAATTATAACAGGAAATCTGAATAAAAAGACAAAATGGATGTCAAGAGTAGCTACTGTAGAATTACACCACTTCCAGCTGCACATCGTTCAGAGAAGAAAAATCAGACCCAACAATTTTCTGATAAACCACGCTTTTATGAAGCAGTTTATATTTGCAGCTTATGACTTTGAAAAGAGGCACCACCACGAAAGCTACATTTACTTCTCGACTAGAAAACGGAGAGCTAGAACAAAAAAAATGTTAACAATTGTATTCACTACACAAATATTAGGATAAGTGCCATAACAATTTAGTGCACAGTGGCATGATCTGTGTTATTCTGAAATATAATAGGTACTACAGTCTCATCCCCCCCCCCCCACACACACATACCATTCCTAAGAGATTTTGACAAGAATCCTGAACTTCATCCTTTTCCCAAAAATGTTGAAGACATCTGGATACTTGTGTCAACCAAAGAGCAAAGATCAATCAATTTGTGTTAGCTTAGGAACCAAATTTTATTTTCCCATACAACAAATCCCATTTGGCTCCCAAGTTCTATGTCATCTGTTTCAGCTCTTTATTACAAACTTCTCCAAAAGCTAGTGCAAAACAAAAGAATGCTGACTTGATGTTTGGCACTAGAAAAATTAAAAACTAAGAGGCTTAAAGGACCAGCAAAAACATCAACAGAGAGAGATAAATGCCAAGAAAGCACGGTTTGCCACTCAAATTCATTTAGGAAGGTGGACTATCAGGTTTTATTACATACTGATCTAAACCAAGGATGGGGAGCACATGACTCTCCATATGTAGTTACTCTATTACTCCTGTAATGCTTCATCATTAGCAAGGGTGATGGGAATGATCCACACCTGGCTGTCCACATACTTTCCTATCTACAATCTAATTAATCGTTTGAAAATGCCAGAAGTTGTCTACCCATTCTCCATACCTCACAGCGCGGCAGGATGCATAGCTAAACTTTTCCAGTGTTTTATGCTGCTGGGTTCAAATAAGAGATGATCTTTTGTTTATCCAGGTATAAAACAGATTGACATATAGAGAACAAAGAAAATGAGGCCACTTCGCCACCTGCCCTAAAATGCGGAAGAAATCAGGATAAGGGAGGGAGGACTAAATGACGTTTCACAAAAATGTGTGCTGATTCAGTTTAACAGCTGAAAAACACACATTTAAAAGGTGCACTTAAAATCCATTTTTGGCCGAAAAATGTGCATATTCACATGACTGTCTGCAGTCAAGGAAAACACCTGATTTCGTTTGTATACTATGTTGTGGACTGCTCAGAGCATGTGCGCATTCTAAAATCCTGAAACAGCTGATCAGGGCTGTAAACAAGTGGAGCCATGGACACACAGGTGGATAAATGGAAGCACAAATGGAAAGCAATTACAATGAGAACTCTCCACAACCATTCCTTTGTTCTGATCTTTATGAAATTAAACAAAGCTTGAATTTACAATAAGGAGAGATAATAAGAGTTCTGCTTGTATGTACATTTAGATATCTGCATGAGTGCATATGAGGTCCAACGCATCTCGGAGAGTCTATTTTTTAAAAACTAAACTTCAGCTGAATGTCCTCTATCCATCTTGTGAATATCTAAAATTCCCTACAAAGTAAGGTGCCAATATGGTGGGGGACCATTAACCAAGAGTGGCAGGTCTGTGTTTCGACTTGCTGTCAGGTCTCAAAATTATTGCCCCATTTATTTGAGCCACATTTTGAAATTGTCTGGAAGTGCCCTGGGAGGGGCACAATGTTGTGTATTTGAAGAAAGGTCTGGTGGCATTTATTACAATTACAATTATGGTTTCTAGTACTGAGAACAACTACCAATACTAGAAAAATATGTACTAAGCAGTCCTGCTGGTGCTACTCCTGAAATAGTTCTATTTCTCTAATTCTTTTTAATTTGCTGCCACTGTATATTACATGTTTCTCCTCCCAGAGAGTGAAAGTGTAGTGCTCTGGAAGATATATGTGAGGTGTTCTTGTATTATTCCAGCAATTCATGCTAATTGTTTGCAAGAAAGGATACTGTTTTCATGAAAAGTTATAGATACGGGGATTGAAACAGGAATGTAGTCATGTGACTTAACTGTAGCTTATTGTAAACATTGACTATTGTTATAGTATTTCATTGTCCAGAAAGTATGACTGAAATTTCACACTCTGGAGCAGGAAATTCCCAAGTTAAGAACAAGAGAGGTTCTGTAGGTTTGCTCTTAAGTTGAATTTGTTTGTAAGTCGGATCAGGTACATTTTTAAAGTGTAACTCCAATCAAATATCTATATCTATATCACTTTGGCGAGAATAAGGAAGAGTTAACATCCCTGTGATTTGCTGTCTGTTCAGAAGATTTTACCTTACATTATGACCCTGTAATGATTGGATTTGGGGGGGGGGGGGGGGGAGAGAGAGAGAGAGAGACTTATTGTGGAAACAAGGATTGGTGATAAAGATTCCATGGAGACACCTTTTCACCATGATAACTCTTTCAGGAGTGGATTTTCCTTCCAGGTGGTAGATTTCTCTCACTTCCTGTTGTCTCACCCCCGTTTGTAACTATGAGTCATTTGTAAGTCAGATGTTTGTAACTCAGGGACTGCCTGTACAGTCCATCCTAGACCCATGCTATATCAATGTTCATGTAAGACCACATTGAGGTCAGAAGGTAAGTTGTCAGAGAACTCTCAAAAGAAGCCCTATACTACTGCTGTGAGATTTGGAATTCAATGTGTTAACTAGAATTTCTCCTACTTTTCTCACTCAAGGCATATTCTAGCAGAAACAACGTTGAAATTACCTTTCTTTCTTATATTGATATAACTATCAGCCAAGGTAAATATGTAATTTAACATAATAATGTCAATTTGAAAAGTAACTGGGAGCCCTCGGGTTAGATATGTCTCAAGCATTTTATATAAGTTGGTGATAGTATAAAGTTCACAATAATAACTAAAAACTTATTTCCTTTAAACTTGGAAATGCCAACTACTGAGTACAATAAGCTATAAAATTAACATCCTTATAGTTTTAAAATACAATTTTGAATATTTATTGCTCATCCACATCCTTACATTTTTCTTTTTAACACTACTGAGTAGTTCTCTATTGGTGCATCAATACTACAGAATTAATGCAGCTTGACACAACTTTAACTAACATGGCTCAATGCTATAGAATCCTGGAATGTGTAGGTTGGGGAGGCACCAGCATTATCTGACAGAAAAGGCTAAATATGTTGTAAAACTACAGCTCCTATTATTCTAAAGTACTAAGCCATAGCAGTAAAATAGTGCCAAACTGCATTAACTCTATAGCATAGATGCACCCCTAAATAGCCTATTTTTGAAATGTTTTATTTTATTTTTAATACATCAGAAACTTTACTTTGGCCAACTTTGTAACAGAAATACAAACATAATAATACAAAAGGAACAAAACAAAATACATACAAAGTGCAAAAATAGAAAATCAGTTCTTTTGATAACAAATACAGTTGCTGACAAACTTTATGAATTAAATACATTTTAATGCAATGTTTGATCAAAATGTTAGTTAATATTTTAAGCAACAGATTTCCACAAATAATATAGCCCTGATTTTGTTACATATGTACTTTTAAAAGGATATTAATTTTATTCATAGTACATTATTTATATGTATATTGATACAATGAACTTATAACAGCTTCATTTATATTCCCATTTTGACTGACTACATTAAACAGAAAGGGAGTACTAGGGGAAGATTTGCCTATCTTCTATTCTAATTAAAGTTCCAATCTGACAGCAGTAAACAACATACACTCCTGAGAAACTAAACATGAGAAAAATAGAAAACACTTCCAAAGTTATTGAGAAACTTCAAAAAATCTTCCTAGATTTAATTAAACATTTAATGAAATAAACACATCTCAAATTAAAGCATTCTTTTTACCTCTTCATCACCCCATACAGGAGCAATGTTAAATCCTGAAATCTGTTTCATGAACGTAAAAGCAAATAATAACAAATGTATGATTTTGCATTGACTGCTTTAAGTACTTATAACAGTTAAATGTTTACATTAATATTTCAATCAAATTTGAAATGCAGAATACATAATTTAGGAGTGTATTAAATTTGAGATTCTGAACTGCCAGATACTCTGTTATTACAATCAAATAACTCATAAACATAACTTCTTAATTCTACTATACTACGTTTCTTCCATACAGAATTGTGAAAATTAGCACTGATGATGCATGACACAGTTCTGAAGAACTAGTGTAGCATTCGTGCCAGGAAAAATATTTCAGGTTTCCTGATATGCAACCAACAGGATAGCACTGTGATCAGAAGATCACACAAGTAGTAATCCAAAAAGCTATGATTCAATCATTCACCTAACACTGGAATAATCTCCACCCCCTTCTATTCTCAGACACTAGCCATCCTTCCTATTTCTCTTACAGCAATATGAAAGGAATTGTATATAAAATTTGAACAAACAAAAAGCAGTAATCATTTTATATAAGCTAGAAATGAATTTCTGGTTTTAAAACTAGAATGTGTTTTTCTCTTAAGGGAATTATGATTTTTATATCAGATCAACATTATGTACAAACTATGTACTCACTATGTATTGATATGATAAATAAATAAAAAAATAAATACTCTGCAGGTATTTGCTGTACTAAAAGGAAACTTTTTCATAACACCATGTAACATGATTTTCATCCCTAGGATATATATATGTATTTCTAATTGGTTCCATGATAAAAAAAACATAGGAAAAGTTTATTAAACTATGCAAACTTTGTTTTTGCGGGACATACTGCACCATGTTTTGTTATAGTTTTTCAATGAATATCTGATACCAACCAGTTCAACATCGTTTGTGGAAGCTACAAAAACAAAGTTTCTGGAGTATAACAACTACTTTCAAAATAAGTACTGAACAATTAAACAGGAAATTACATTTTCAAAACAGGAACAGAAAAAATTGCAAATTTTGCTACATTGTGTCATTTTCCTTATTGTTCTACTTGATATTTCAAGAAAGTGAAAAGTTTGCAGTTAGTGAAAATTGCCCTGGTTCTTGATTCATCCCACCTCCATTGTTGGAAATATGTTTCTAGATATTGATGACCAAGCACAGCTACATACATTTCAACAAAAAACACATCAAGGAGAAACTAAGTCCAAATATGAATTAACATTCTTCATATTTATAAGCAGTAGCAAGAATTAACAAGAAAACAGAAACAAAAAGTGTCAGCTATTAATGGATGAAGTATTTCCTGGTGCTTCAACAGGTTGCTTGCAAGTTAAGCATCCTCAAGTGCCAATAGATGAAAGAAAAACAACTGGAAATAGATCAAGCATATTGTATCTAAACTGTCATCTACATAAATCTGCTTAATGAAACATGTTGAAATAAGTGGCAATATCTTCAACACAAATACCCCATAACAGCAACTTTTAACAAATGTAAATATGGAGGAGTGATTCATAGCTCATCACTTTTAACAGACTCTTAATAAAGCCAGCAGAGCTCTAACTCATGGTAATCAATTAATTTTAAATATTAATACTCTGATGATATGGAGCATTCTGCTAAGAACGGTTACATGAATTTGCCAAACATCAAGGCATTTCAAAGCGACCAGTACAACTCTACTTCAGCACTTGCTTTTGCCATAAAATTAATAGAGAGGTCAAAACTTCGTCACAAAAATACTACGAATTATCTGCTAAGCAATAGCTTTACAACCCATTTAAATCCAAAACAGGATATTTCTATTCATTCAGTTGTACCATCAGCTTTGCTGCAGCAAATCTAGCTTCAGGAGAGGCAGTAAATCACACATAATTGGAAGTGGCTCATTTCCAGACCCCATTTTGCCCTCTCACTTCAGAATTCCAAATGTCTGGTTAGGTAGAACACAAATGTCATCACAGAATCCTGCAATAACTCTCTCACACCATGAACTGTTTGAGTTTTTTTTATTTTGATATGAAATAAAATAAAACAAAACACTTCGAGTGGTACTTTCAACTAACAGAAGTGTTAGGTTTTCCATGTGTTGGAATTGAGGGAAAAATCAGGGGAATTTAGACACAGAAATAGCAGAATAATGTTTCAAAATAGTAAAGAAGTCAATTAAGCTACACAGAAAAACAAAGTAACAGAAGCCCACCCCATCAACAGATTGGAACAGCCAAAATCTCTCCTCAACACGTCAAACATAACTGGCCACAAGGTAATATAGTTAAATCATTCACACATTTCAACCACAGAGGGAAGACGCCATCTGGGGTTGTTCGTTAATCTTATACAATTAAAAATAGATGTTCTATCAAATCCTCTGCTTGGCAACAGAATATGATCACAAGAGTGCATAACTATCCATAATTACTTAAAGTTGCATATAATCAAAGTGAAAATTTGGGGGGGGGGGGAAACAATAACTAGAATACTTGGCCCTATGTGGGATAAGAAAGGCAACTAACAGGTTGGATGCAGGTGGAATGAATGAATATTTGACAGAAGGGCAGGATGGAAATGGAATCTGAAGAGAAGTGGAACACAAAAAGCAGAGGAGACAATAGCATAAGCAGCTTTATATTTAGGAAAGATGGGCTGAAGATAGGAAAGCACAGTCAAGAGAGAAGGTATCACTTCCGGAAGTGAAGGATTTGTCTGTCTGAGGCCTTCGGACAGACCAGTAAGGGACAGGTGGGAAATGTGCCAGGAAGCCTTACTCCTCGGTTGGCTTGCAGAGGGAAAAGCTATAAGAAGCAGGGGGGAAGGCCATTGAAGGAGGGCAGAGAAGCACATGGGTGTGCAACAGGGAGCTCTCCAAGGGCCAGAGGCCTGGAAAGGGGAGACCTCCCAGTGTAAACAAGTAGGACCCAATCTACCCTGACTGTTTAATGCAGTATAAAACTGGTATTGAAGAAAGCACTTTTGCTGTGCAGAGGCTTATATAGAAAATCCAGTCTGAGGCCTTGGACGGTGATTACACAAACCATCAAGCCAAATTAAGGTCTTTCTCTCCTTGCACGTTTGTGGGAGTTTTGTTGTCTGGCCACCACTGCAGTTTGAAGCTAGCTCAGTGCAGGTGGGACCTTGGCTTCCACAGGATGGAAAAGGGAGACCCTTGAGAGTAAATTTTGTCAGGAGTAACTTGAGAAACTGCAAATTGCTTCTGGTGTGAGAATTGGCTGTCTGCAAGAACATTGCCCAGGGGACACCCAGGTGTTTTACCATCCTCTGGGAGGCTTCTCTCATGTCCCCAGATGAGTAGTTGAGCTGACAGGTGGGAGCTCACTCTGCTCCTCAGATTTGAACCGCTGACCTTTCAGTCAGCAGTCCTGCCATTGCGCCACTGGAGGCTCCTATCTCGGGAGTAAATGACAAAGTGGCTTAAGAGGAAAGTCCCTCTCCTGAGTTTATGCGCTGGGGAAGAGGAGGGGAGAGGGAAGCATCCCCAGGAGAGAGGGGGAATGGCAGAACAATGGGAAGGCAAGAAGACTAAGGGTGACTGTGGGAGGCAGGATCAAGGGGGATCATGAGTGTGTATGGCATATGGGGAGCCCTTTTCAGGAGGGGAGGGGAGGAAGGGACCAAGGACAGCTGAGAGTAATGGGACTAATCCTGGGCTTGAGATGACTGTGGGAGGGTACTGGAGAGGGGGGAGGGCTCAGGGAACCCCTTTCAAAAGTGGAAGGGAGAAGTTAGGGAAAGCAGGGGGAGATTAATCGGACTAGTCCTGGACTGGGAGGGCAGGATCAAGGGGGATGACAAGTGTGAGGAGCACCTGGAGAGCCGCTTTAAGGAATGGAAAGAAGGAAGGGATTCATGGACAGCAGGGAGTAATAGGGCTAAACCTGGACTTGAGATGATGTGGGAGGGCACTGGAGAGGGTGGGGCTCAGGGAACCCCTTTAAGGAGTTGGGAGGGAGGAGCTAGGGAAAGCAGACACAGATTAAAGGGACAAATCCTGGACTGGAAGTCACTGTGGAAGGACACTGGAGGAGCCCCTTTAAGGTGTGGGAGGAAGGGGTTAGGAGAGAGTAATGGGACTAGTCCATGATTGGAGGTGACTGTGGGAGGATACTGGAGCAGGGAGTGCTCAGGGAACCCCTTTAAGGAGAGGAAGGGGTTAGGGAAAGCATGGAGAGAGGACTGGAACTAGTCCAGGCCTGGAGATGACTGGGAGGGTAAGATCAAGGGGGATCATGAGTGTGTATGTGAGGGGAGCCCCCTTAAGGAGTGGGAGGTTGGGGATCCAGGCATAGAAGAAAGTAATAGGATTAGTCCTGGACTTGAGATGACTGTGGGGCTCAGAGAACCACTTTAAGAATTGGGTGGGAGTGGTTATAGAAAGCAGGGGAAAGTAATGGGATGAGTCTGGGCCTGGAAGTGACTGTGGGACAGAACTGGGAGGAAAAGCAGGGAGAGAGTAAAGGGCCTAGTCCTGGACTTGAGATGACTGTGGGAGGGTTGGGGATCCAGGGACAGCAGAGAGTAATGGGACTAGTCCTGGACTTGAGATGAGTGTGGGGCTCAGGGAGCCCCTTTAAGGAGTGAAATGGAGGGGTTAGGGAAAGCAGGGAGGGAGTAATGGGACTAGTTGGGGACTTGAAGTGACTATGGGAGGGCACTGGAGAAGGTGGGTGCTTCAGGGAACCCCTTTAAGAATTGGGAGGAAGAGATTATGGAAAGCAGGGGTGAGTAATGGGACGAGTCAGGGCCTAGAGGTGACTAAGAGGGCAGGATCAAGGGGGATCACAAGTGTGTATGTGGGGTGCACCTGGGGAGCCCCTTTAGGGAGTGGAAGGGAGGAAGGGATCCAGGGACAGCAGTGGGTAATGGGACTAGTTCTGGGATTGAGGTGACTGTAGAAGGGCAAAAGGGGTTAGCTCAGGGAACCCATTTAAGGAGTGAAAGGGAAATGAGGATCCAGGAGCAGCAGAGTAATGGGACTAGTCCTGGACTTGAGATGACTGTGAGAGGGCACTGGGTGGGAGGGAGGCCTGGGGAACCCCTTAAAGGAGTGGAAGGGAGAGGTTAAAGAAAGCAGGAGGAGAGCCATGGGACTATGTATTCTCGAAGGCTTCCATGGCTGAAATCACTGGCTTGTTGTAGGTTTTTCGGGCTATATGGCCATGTTCTATAAGCATTCTCTCCTGACATTTCGCCTGCATCTATAGCAGGCATCCTCTGAAGTTGTGAGGTAATGGGACTAGTCTTGGACTTGAGATGACTGTGAGAGGACACTGGGAGGGAGGAGGCCAGGGGAACCCCTAAAAGGAGTGGAAGGGAGAGGTTAGGGAAAGCAGGAAGAGAGCAGTGGGGCTGGAACCACTGGGTTGTTGTAGGTTTTTCAGGCTATATGGCCATGTTATAGAAGCATTTTCTCCTGACGTTTCGCCTGCATCTATAGCAGGCATCCTCAGAAGTTGTGAGGTAATGGGATCAGTCCTGGACTTGAGATGACTGTGAGAGGAGGGGGGGGGGGGAGGCTAGGGGAACCCCTTAAAGGAGTGGAAGGAAGAGGTTAGGGAAAACAGGAAGAGAGCAATGGGACTATGTATTGGGGCTGGAATCACTGGGTTGATGTAGGTTTTTCGGGCTACATGGCATTCTCTCCTGACATTTCGCCTGCATCTATGGCAGGCATCCTCAGAAGTTGTGAGGTAATGGGATCAGTCCTGGACTTGAGATGGCTGTGGGAACCCCTAAAAGGAGAGAGGTTAGGGAAAGCAGGGAGCGAGCAGTGGGGCCTGGAGGTGCCCGGGAGGGCAGGATCCAGGGGGGAGACGAGCGAGCCAGCTTACCAGGTTCAACACCGTCTCCACGATGTCCCGGTTGCTGACCTCCCCGACCTGGATGAGTCCGATCAAGACGGCGAATTTCATGCGGATGTTGCGGATGGGCACGGAGGGGTTAATCATCCCGGCGGGCAGCACCACCGAGGAGGACCCGGCCGAGCCCGGCGCCCGCAGCTCCCCCATCACGACCGCCGCCGCCGCCGAAGAGGAGGAAGACGAGGAGGAGGAAGCCGCCGAGGAGGCGATGACGCTGCCTCCGCCGATGCCTCCTCCTCCCGCTGCTGCGGAGGAGGAGGGCGCCGAGGCCGGGGCCGGAGCGATCACCACCGCCGTGGCCGTCACCGCCGTGGCTCCTCCGCCGCCGACCGCGATCAGCCCCGTGGCCACCGCCGGCTGAGGCGCCCCCTCGGGCCCCGCGCCGGGCTTCTCGTTCGCCATGGAGCCGAGCCTACCTGCCTAGCCTGGCCCCGAGGCTGCGCATTCACCGCAGTCGCCCTCCCTCCCCTCCCTCCCTCCCTGGGTCTATAATGAGGGATTATTATGGGCGCCGCTGCCCCGTTAGATGAATCCGCCGCTTCCCGCACAAGAGCCGCCGCGGCCCAGAGCGGGCCGGGCCTCTCGCGGGAGGAGGAGCGGAGAGGCCCGGGAAGAGAGCGGCCCGTTGTTGTGGTGGAACCAGAACCGCTCGCCGCCGCTCGCCGCTCTCCTCATCCGCCGCCGCCGCCGCTCACGCCGCCATGTTGCCGCCCCCTGCCTGCGGTAGACGCCAGGGCGCCTGCGCCGACGAGGAAGGAGCCCGTCGGGGGAGTGGCTCCCAAGCAGCCCCCTCCTCGCCCCCCTCGCCCTCACTCCCTATCAGAGAAGGAGGAAGGAGGAGTCGCTGCTGAGGGAGAAAGGGAGGAGAGACAGTGCGCTCCCCTCTTGCCTCTTTCCTCTTCCTCTCCTCGACCCCGCACCCCCGCGCTCGCGAGGTGCGCCCTTCCGAGCCAAGCAGGTGCCTGCGCGCGCCCGAAGCCTCCCGCCTCGAGGAAGAGTCCAACCGGCGCATCAGAGGGGGGAACCAGCTGGAACGCCGAAAGCGCGCGCTTCTCCTAATGGAGATGCTCCTGCGCGCGGGGATGCGGGGGGGGGGGGGGGGGGGGGAGGGCCGGGGAGCGGGGAGGATAAAAAAGTGGTACCTCTCTAGGACAGGCCTGGGCCAACTTGGGCCCTCCCTTCAGGTGCTTTGGACTTCCACTCCCATCATTCCTAACACTCTCATGCTTAATTTTCTTTGTCACATGTCTCTAGGGAGCCAGATTAATATAGGTCCTAAACCAGGTCCACATTAATATAGATCCTAAACCAGGTCCACATTAATATAGGTCCTAAACCAGGTCCACATTAATATAGGTCCTAAACCAGGTCCAGATTAATATAGGTCCTAAACCAGGTCCAGATTAATATAGGTCTTAAACCAGGTCCAGATTAATATAGGTCCTAAACCAGGTCCAGATTACTATAGTTCCTAAACCAGGTCCAGATTAATATAGGTCCTAAACCAGGTCCAGATTAATATAGGTCCTAAACCAGGAATGGGCCAATTTGGGCCCTCCTTTCAGGTGCTTTGGACTTCAACTCCCATCATTCCTAACAGTCTCACGCTTAATTTTCTTTGTCATATGACTCTAGGGAGCCAGATTAATATATATCAAGGTCCTAAACCAGGAATGGGCCAACTTGGGCCCTCCTTTCAGGTGCTTTGAACTCCAACTCCCATCATTCCTAACAGTCTCAGGCTTAATTTTCTTTGTCACATGTCTCTAAGGAACCAGATTGATATATCAAGGTTCTAAACCAAGAATGGGCCTACTTGGCCCCGCCAAGTGCTTTGGACTTCAACTCCCACCATTCCTAACAGCCTCAGGCCCTGGAAAGGACCTGAGGCTGTTAGGAATGGTGGGAGTTGAAGTCCAAAGCACCTGAAGTGAGGACTCAAGTTGGCCCAGGCCTGCTCTAGGACATTTAGATATAGGATATTGTGCCATGGCACAATGCTCATACTCTTGCAGTTTTATTTATTTCGTATCAAAAGCATGGCATAAATTAGTATAAAAGGAGCACAGGTGGCTAAATATCTTTTGACCAAAAACGGGCAACAGCAACAGCATTGTCTGTAGCCTCCAACACTTCCTCCTCTGTTCATGAGTCAGGGCATAGTGGACATGCATACAGATGCAGAGTTGTCTGTTCTGCTTCACAGAAACACAAGGTGTGGGATTCTTTTAGGTAGTGGCATTTTGCCAGGTTGTCTTTTGATCTGCCCACTCCACTTCTGAGTCTGTTCAGGTACTTCCAAGTTGCCCATTCTTGTATTGTCGAAGGCTTTCATGGCCAGAATCACTGGGTTGTTGTAGATTTTTTCAGGCTATATGGCCATGTTCTAGAGGCATTCTAGAGAGAGAATGCCCCTAGAACATGGCCATATAGCCCCCTCCCAAAAAACAAAAACAAAACACCCCACTGCCCATTCTTGGTTTACCCCTGAAGGAAGACCCTTGTGGGGGGCCATCCAGTTGGGATTTCCTGGTTTAGCTGCCCAGAGGGATACCCTTGCTGTTGTGGGGGGGACTCCAAGAGGAGTGGTAGTTCTCATAAAGCTTTTCCTTGATTTGAGTCTACTGGGAGGAGGCTGGTAGCCACATAGTGGATGGCTTTCACAGTGTTCAACCTTATTTTTCTCACATTTAGCAGCAACTTCCCATCGCACATCCGGGGGGGGGGGGGGGGGGTAATGCCAGCTAGCTTGTAGAGTTTATCAACAGGTGTAGGTTTAAGGCATCCTGTGATTATTCTGCATTTTTCATTCAATTCTATGTTCACCTGCTTTGTATGGGCAGACCTATACCAAACAGGGCAGGCATACTCAGCAGTTGAGTAAGACAAGGCTAGGGCTGATGTTCTTACTAATTTTGGGTCTGCACCCCATGTGCTGCCAGTAAGTTTCCACAGGATGTTATTGCGTGCAGCTCCTTTGTGCTTGGTGTTCAAGCAGTGTATTATTCACCTATATGCTAATGTTCGAGCTAAGGTGACACTGAGATATTTAGGATGGGAACAATGTTCAAGCAATGTTGGGGTGGGGTGAGTTGTTGCCTAGAATTCCCCCTTATTCTTTGAATCCCCCTTCTGGGCTGCATCGCCACCTACATTACAGATTTAGTTGTGGGCATTATCCCAGCCATAGGTCCTGATAGGATGTCCAGCCACCTCATCCAGTCAAAACACAACTGGCACAGATATGTATATCCTGAAAATACTAATCCAGCCCACACTGTATGCCTACCCCACTCATAACAATATTTATAATTATTGTTATTATTATTGGCTCAAGCCAGTAAAGGTTTTCCAAGTGGTGATCGGTACACTAAGTACAGTGCCTAAAGACCTTGGTCTGCACTTAAAAACAATCAGCGCTGACAAAAGTACCACCTGTCGGCTGCAAAAAGCCACCCTACTTGAATCGGCACACATTATTCACCGATATATCACACAGTCCTAAACACTTGTGTCCAATGTGTGATCAAATACAAAAACAAGCATAATGATCTTGTTTGCTGTGTACTAATCTTGTGTGTCTAATAATAATAATAATAATAGGGTACACTGGGTGCAATGCCTAAAGACCTTGGTCTGCACTTAAAAACAATTGGCACTGACAAAAGTACAATCTGTCAGCTGCAAAAAGCCACCCTACTTGGATCCACAGGCATTATTCACCAATATATCACACAGTCCTAAACATTTGGGAAGTGTCCAACGTGTGATCAAATACTGAAGCCAGCATAGTGATCTTGTTTGCTATATACTAATACTAATACTGTTTGCTATATACTAAATGATAATAATAATAATAATAATAATAATAATAATAATAATAAAAATAAAAATAGAAAACTGGTGAAAGAAGGCTCTCCATGGACTGTTCCTGGGAAAAATTGACAAATAAAAATTGTGGCTCACAAATGAAACTGAAAAAAGGAGAAGAGGGCCTGATTCTGGCAGCCCAGGAACAAGCCATTAGAACCAATGCCATCAAAGCCAGAATGGAAAAGTTGACGACAGATCCCAAATGTAGACTCTGCAAGGAAGCAGATGAAACAATAGATCACATCCATTTATGCCATTTATTCAAATATAGATAATACCATTTCAAACCTATGTCAGTACAGTCCTCCAAAGAAGTGTGCCAACTGTGTAATGAAAGGCAGCCTATAAATACATTAAATAATGATCATCTTATCTTTCATCAAGGTATTCAGAAATCAGTACACATATATTGGCATGAAATATTTGCATTTTTAAACCCCTACTCTCAAGAAGAAATGTTTTTAAAAGTTCCGTTAGGGATTCTGTTATTATATATTGTCTGCCCTCAAAACCATAGAGGGTAAAGGAGAAAAGTTTAACTTCCACACAAAGGAAAGCCAAAATTATCAAGAAGCTGAAGTTTCTTGCAAGGAAAAAGTTTGGCTTTTTACTGGACATAAAATGAAAGGGTCACTAAGATACGACAAAAGTCATCAAGTTGGACTCTTTGAGATTATGCTTTTTCTGCTGTTTTTAGGCAGATGCATTCAAATCATTTTATAAATTTTGTGGAATAATTACATATTTGGAAATGATAAAAAAAGATTAAGAAAAAACGAATGAAACTCAAAATCTAGAATTCAAAGGGGAAGAAAGATCTAGAATCCAAATCAAGAACTCAAAAGGAAAAGAGAAATTCCTTAAGGATATATGCTAGATTAATGGCCCGTGATCGTCAGTTTCTGCCTACAGGCATAGGAGTCCATTAAACTTATTGGACTTGCATTATATTTATATTCTGGTAAAAGTAACCACCCCTCTACTTCCTATATAAGAAGGTCTAGTTCATGATAATTCTTGATGCAATAAGAATTGATCCTTTAAATCCAGTAAATGATCTTAGGTATACATTTGGTGCTCTCTTTACAAAATTCAAATCTAAATGCTTTAATGCTCAGGACAAAAATTATTTGTAAATATATAAACCCTTCTCATGTCAACCAGAATGCATAACTAGCTAGAGGGTAATGGAGGACGAATGAGTATCTTTTTGTGTAAGTTATCACATGCCTCAATATCTAAAATTAGTATGCATGTAGATGTTTTATTTTTACGGATGTAGAGTGTTTGAATGTTAGTTACATGCCTTGAAGACATTTCTGGCAATCCTATTATGGGGTTTCTGAGACTGTGAAACTGTGGCTTGACCAATTTTACCCAGTGCATTTCCATGGATTCAAATAATCTAAAGTCATAGTTTGAGACTCAAACTACTACACCACACTGGCTAAGTTTCAGTGTTACCTATAGATTTTTTTAAAGTAAGTGTTCCTTCTTGCTTATACTGCACTTGTCTTTCCATAGCAGCTAGTACTTATTAATTAATTAATTAATTTGCTTCATTTACACCCCACCTTTCTCACCCCCACAAGGGGACACAAGGCAGCTGACAACTCCGGCAAGATTCAGAAGGTGGTGTCACTCAAAAAGTCAATTTTCCCTCTCTGCAATTGTGTTTTCATTTTTTTCCTCAAAGGCCTGTGAATGTTCATGCTGTTATAAATTATAAGTTTCTATTTCGAATGCCCTAATTCCAATTCATAGTACTTTCTAATATCATCTAACCATTTTCCAACTACACATCTACTAGCTTTCTAACTGACACATCTTTTCCAAATTGAATCCATATGGGAGCAAATAGCTGTAACTAATTTGGTGACACATGTATACAAAATGGTGAATCCCAGTATCTCAAAATGATCATCCCATATTAGTCTATCTCCCTCAGGGAGATAGGGAGGAATATAAATAAAGTCTTATTATATTTGTTGTCGAAGGCTTTCATGGCTGGAATCATTGGGTTGCTGTGAGTTTTCTGGGCTGTTTGGCCATGTTCCAGAAGTATTTTCTCTTGACGTTTTGCCCACATCTATGGCAGGCATCCTCTGAGGTTGTGCGGTCACAACCTCGGAGGATACCTGCCATAGATGTAGGTGAAACATCAGGAGAGAATGCTTCTTATTATATTATTATTACAAATATGAAAACATCCACAATAGTTCTGAAAAGTACTGAAAAGATGAGCTATGCTGCTGCACTATATTATTTCTGTAGGTGACACAAAAACAGACAATTGCTTTGGGAATTTTTGAGTGTGCTTTTTTTCCCCTCATGATGTCTGTGAATGGGTGGTTTCTTTAGTTTTGGCAGAGAAACCGCTTTCAGTAAGCAGCAACACTACCACTTCCTCACGTTAGTTCCTTTTGTGCAGTATTTTCTGTATAGCTAGTGGAATTTAAAATTCTTCAAGCCCTTAATGGAGATTACATACATGGTAGAAGTGTAATCTTTTACCACTTCTGTGATATCTACTGTTATATTACCAAGATAATTCAGTGGATAGAAAGCATTTAAACACGTAAAAAGATAAATACTAGAGTATTTATTATCTATAATGAGAAAGTCTCATAACGCACAGAAATTCTTTCTTCTGGGACACAGTCTTAATATTTAATTATTAGACAAAATCCAAAGGAGTAAACTATTTTTCTGTTGCTGCAGTTGCTTTACAATAGCAACTCTTCTGAACATGCTGTTTTAACTTCTGAAATATGTAATATTTTTCATGCTTTTTTGTTTTATCAAAAGCACACTGTAATTTGGCTTTCTCGTCCCTTCTGTATTGGGATGAGAAAGCTGAATTATAGTGTGAGAATCAAATTCATATGCCCCTCAGATGTGTAACTGATGTTTTTAACAATCTGAATATATCCTGGTGGTTAAAAATAAACAGAATCAAACCAAACCTATTTTTCCATTAACAAAATAAGAAGCTTAACCTCTTTGAATCAGTTGGTACCATTCAGTTTGTAAAGGATTATAATAAAAGAGGGATGCATATACACGCAAGTAAATAGCTATGCTTTACTATCTCAGTGAGACATAATAAACATTTTGTACTTCTTTGAAAGTTCAGTACAAAGAAGGAAAACGAAAAAGATAAGCTGCAGTAATAATAACAATAACGCCCTATTTCAGGCCCTGTTGTTCCATGTTCATTCACAGTGTGTGTCAGCACATAGTGTGTCAGCGAAATTTATAGATTGTATCACATTTTGGCTTCCAGCAGAACACCCAGACAAACGATCAGAAAGCTGCTCCTTACCAAATAAGGTGCTAAAACTTGGAGCATAAATCAAGGCTAGATCAAAACATGGCCACAGATGATCAACTGGAATCAAGCAACAGCCAAAATATCAAAATAGTTCTCTGTAGATTTTGCCAGAGCACAATCCATGAGTAGCTTAATGGCAATAAGAGAGAGGTATGTCCAAACTCAAATACAAACCATGCAGAGGTTTCTAGCACATGACAGAAATGACCAGTGGATTGCAGACATAGTGAATCCAGCCTTGATTTTTACCACCATTCCTCTCATGTGCAATTGAATATTGGAACGGCTCAGACTATGACTTTGGACAACGAGGCTAACAGGGAATATTGTTTTTATATGTTTTAAAATGCCTTAATGTATGTATTTTATGCTTCAGTTTTAAATATTGTTTTAGTTGCATATTGTTGAAATCATTGAATGGTTGCCGCCTCTGGGTTGGAGAAAGGCAGGGATAGAAATGTTGTAAATAAATAAATAATAAATAGCCGCCCTGAGGTGAGCGCAAGGTCTGGGGATGCCATATTTCTGACCAGAGATGGGGAAATTCCTGTTCAGCTTGGAGCACCCCCTTTCCCACCCTCAGCATGGGGGCAGAGGAGCACTTGCTCCCTTCCTGCGAAAGAAAGACAAAGAGTTAAAAAGTCCCAGCAAGGACTTGTTGTGGGCGGGGCCTAGGTGAATTGAGCCTAGCCCAACTCACTTGGCCTGAAGAAGTTGACCCACCCACCCGCCACTGCTGCAGTGTACTTGTCAAGGGTCGCCATGAGGGGCTGGGTAGGAATTTCACACACACCCTTGTTCTGGGGGGAGGGTGTCGCCTACCCTACACTGCGCATTTTGGCAAATTGGGTTGAGCGGGTCTTAAATAGGCATCAAAATTATGACAGGCACATGCAGGTACTGGTGTGCACTACAGGAAGGGGGAGTATGCTACAGTCTCTACCCGTTATCTGGAGAGTTCCCATGGGAGCAACATGAAGGTTGCATTCGGGAATTATGGTGTCTCGCCCTTGTTGGAGAATGACGTGGTCATGCAGGGCCACCACCACATCTGATTAATAACAAATTCAAGTTCAAATTCATGTTCACTTTCAAGTTCATTGTCAAGTTCAAATTCATGTTCAAGTTTATGTTGATTTATAAATTGGATTGGATGATCACACAGAGATTGATTGGTAACATATAATAAACATTGCCCATAGTTAACCCACAACATGGTGTTGTCTGGTGATTTCGCTGGTTAGAGAGCAAAACCAGATTTTCTATCTTTATAATAACAGCAAGTCAACTAGTCCTCCGAGTTCACAGGATTAGAATATTAGTGATATGTATATATTTTATAAGAGGGTATGTCTTATGAGGCTGAGCTACTGAACTTGCTGACCGAAAGGCTGGTGGTTCAAATCTGGGGAGCAGGGTGAGCTCCTGCTGTTAGGCCCAGCTTCTGCCAACCTAGCAGTTCAAAAACATGCAAATGTGAGTAGATCAATAGGTACTGCCTTGGCAGGAAGATAATGGTGCTCCGTGCAGTCATGCTGGCTACATGATCTTGAAGGTGTCTACGGACTACGACTCTTCAGCTTAGAAATAGAGATGAGCACCACCACCCAGAGTTGGACATGACTAGACTTAATGTTAGGGCAAACCTTTACCTTTAATGTCTTATTTGAATAAGGTGCTGGAGGCAATTCTCTAGTCTCTAGTATCTTGTACAAATCTGCCACCCAAGTAACATGTCCCTCTGTTTCTGTCCAGCACACTGCAGAGTAATAAAAAGGCAACTTCAACTTCCACTTGCTTCCCTCATCCTCCCATCCTGATTTAGCTATAGAAGCAGCTCCACTGGACTTGGCTACTACCTGTGGAGGAGCATTGGGCATGGAGCTGCATGGGCAGAAGAGCTATACTCAATATGTACAAGCTCTGTACTATAATTTTCAACCAAAGAACAATGAGCTGATGCTTAATTTTCATGAAGCTTATGTTCCAGCAAAGGCATTATTCTTATTTTATGATAATGATAATTGCTACTTCAGTATCACTGCTGCATTTACCAAGACATAGCTCAAAAGGACTCAGAATGAAATCTACCCACTGTTCAAACTGAACCACAAGACAGTAGGCATAGAAGATTGCTATATAAGGAACCAAGCTTTGTAATGTCTTATACTGGTTGTCCTTATGGTCAATGTTCCAGAGGGCTTATATTTAATTGTTCTTTATGTCTTGCAGTAAGAAGCAGTAACATGACTTGCAATTAGGACTGGAGGAAATGGCATCAGTCACAGTACTTACTTTAGTGAGTTCTAGTAATCATGTCAGTCCCTTTTCCCTCACATAATTATAGTTGTCTGAGAGGGAGAATATGATTACCTTTCCTTGTCTCACCACAGAATAAAACAACTGACACAATGGCATTGTATGTCTCAGTTTATTGAGCTAAGGAATACACAAGGCCAAACTCACCGTCCTTTCCTTCTCAGTGTTCTACAATGTGTTAATTAACCATAATGTTCTATTCCATATGTATCTGAATCATAAAAATATAGTCGTTGACTTCAGGGGAAAAGTTGAATCTGCCATAAATCTCAAATTATGATTCCATGTCTACCTTGTTCTGAAAATGGCAATGCATTTTTCAAGTTAAGTTTTCAACTATAAGGCATCAAGATGGAATCTGCAGCCACAAGACTTGTGATTATCTTGGCTTAAGAAAATGAGATAAATTAAGTCCAAATCAGGACAGTTTCTTCTCAATTGGCTTACAACCAAGTTAATGAATGGTTGCAGTTTGTAATGAAATGAGGAAATCTCTGCTCAAACCCTATTAAACAGACCCGGTATCATTTTACAAGGTGCACATTTCAGCCTACCCTACTGCACAAGGCTATTGTAAAGATGTAAATGAGAAAGTCCATTTATGATTTAATATAATGCAGAAATGAGATGCACATGTAAAAAAAATACTGCAGTGAAAAATAAGATACAAGATTATCAAACATTGTTTTGTATACTGTTGCATTAAATTTTTTGAAAAGCAAGTTAATTTTTGACAACACAAGCTAAATTTGCTATGAAATTACACTACAGATTTTTAATATAAGATGAAGCAGCACACTACTGACTATCCTGACATGTAAACAGGTGCATTGTTTTATTTTAGTTACAGAAAGAACACTGTGTTTGGAGATACTATTTTTCTTTGCTTACATAAAACAAAACTGCAAGCAGCAGGACTTAATGGGTTGAATCCATACATAGTCATACTTAAAAGAAACTCGCTGAAAGCAATGAAATGTAATTTGTTTCCAATTAATCCCATTACTTCAACTGGTCTGGTGTGGGTATTGCTACATTTGGAGCCAACCCCTTTCAAAATAAAACAGCAACTGTTTATAGCTTCTTCATCAGTGGAGCAGTAAACCCCTCTGGATTTCAGTCCTGACTTCAACGGCGCTATCCAAATTACTGTCCCATATCTCCAAATAGGTTCAGCACCTTGAGTAACCATTTAGAAGTTCAGACTATCTCTTGGAGTGGATCCGTGGCCCTATTGACATGGAATTCCCCAGCCAACACTGGAACAAAATTGCTTCCCAACCCCAGCAAACATAGTTAAATTACAACTACAGTACAATGAAATTGTATTTAATGTGTAGTTAGAAATCTTTAAAATGTGTGTAATCTATTTTTATATACAGGTCAATGCCAGGATACTCTCTGAGTGTGTATGTTGTTTATAAGTATAAATCAGCGAAGTAGGTGTATTCCTGGGCATTACTACTTTAATAGAATATTCAGTACCAGAGGCAGAAATAACATGAAAAGTATAGTGATCAGTGCCTTCATCACCAACAAGAAGAGTAGCTCACTATGTTTCAGGAAAAAATCCAAAACATGCATGAAATTAAACAACCAGGAGAGGCATGTTTGCTTAAATAAACCAAACACCAAACTATCCATAGACCATTTAAAGGCTTCTTCCAAAATGTCTAGGGATGACATTTTCTTTCATCAGCCTACATTTGTCTTATGATTTCCGTTTTGGTGGCTAGACTTCTAGATCTGGACTTCTTTAATATACTGAGTTAACTGGTGAGGCAAGGTTATTTGCTTTCTCCTTTTCTCACTATTTTGCTGTTTGTACATGCCCAATAAGAGATTCTGGAGGTAGCTGCTGTTTACCCTGCCTGCTATAGGCAGGGTCATATAGCTACAGCAGGATTAGCTAGTGTGAAATTGTTTACTTCATGCACACTGCTGCAACTGCTCTATTTCTCTGGTCCATCTTTAGCATATATCTAATACTGATGCTTCCAAAAACATTTCTGGTAAGACAGGGGGCAAGGAACAGAGGGGCATTAAAACTTTTCTAAAAAGGAGGTTCAGTGTCAGAGGCATATCTGTGTGTTTGTGTGGATATATATATATATATATATATATATATATATATATATATATATATATACACATACACACACACAGAGAGAGAGAGAGAGAGAGAGAGAGAGAGATATGCCTCTGACACTGGACCTCCTTTTTAGAAAAGTTTTTAGAAAAGTATATGAATGAAAACGCAGAACAGAGATGTTGAATATCTGTTCAATGTTAAACAGAAAACTACATAAAGAAAGAAGCATTTCATGCATAATATCAAGGTTGTGAATTAAGGTCCTAATCATACAACCACAGTACCTAATGCCAAGTTCTCCTTGCCAAGAAAAAAATCTTTAGCTGGATGAAAAGAGGCTGTAGAACTATTAGACAGAGTGCGCATAGGAAGAAGAAGAGCCAGAAAAATGAGGTTAAAGCAGCTTGCGGTATCATGTACATTCAACAATCCAACGCGAGCATCTCTTCATTCAATTCCCTTTGCACCTGAACTTGTCTAAGATTTCTTGTATTCTTTATAACTTCGATTCTCCTATGGGATTATCCACTTCTTCATCAAGATGCAATTAAAGATTGGCGTGACACCAGTATTTCCTAAACTTTTGCTAGCTCCAACACATTTTCCCCTAATTAAAATAGGAGTCAGATTTCAATCCTTAATTCTCAAAGGGTTTTTTTTCAGCACTGAAAACAACAATCCTGTTTTCAATTGCCAGTTAACCCAATTAATATTGCCTCCTGTTGTTTCATCATTTTCTTCATCTGGACAGTCTGCCTTCAGGGATGGTGCTGTGATTTTGGGGCATTAGCAGTGTTTCTGGGATTTCCTGACACGTTTCTGCTGAGTACTGAGGACTGTGTCAAGGACTCCCCTGGTGCATCTTTCTGCCTTCCTCTAAAATGATGCTTCTGCTGAAATATCTGCCATATTTATCAAAGTTAGAAATCCTGTTGCTTTTGATAAACATATGAAACCGCTATTCCACAGCAGCCATGTGTTCATAGATAGCCAACACATACTAGGATGAGCACCTCTGTTATTTCACCTCTCTTTGGGCCCTTCCACACAGCCATATAGCCCAAAATATCAAGGCAGAAAATCCCACAATATCTGCTTTGAACTGGGTTATCTGAATTCACATTGCCATATATTCCATTTCAAAGCAGAAAATGTGGGATTTTATTCAACTGTGTGGAAGGTGCCTTAGTGCAATTACAGGCAGTCCTCAATTTACAAAAAACAGGGGTGAGACAACAGGAAGTGAAAGAAATCTACCCCTAGGAAGGGAAATGCACTCCTAAAACAATTATCATGGGGAAAAGGTATCTCAATTGAAGCTTTATCCCCAATCCTTGTTTCCACAGCAAGCCAAATTTCTCAAAATCCAATTCTCACAGGGATAGGAAGTGAAGTGAAATCATCCGAACAGACAGGCAGCAAGACAAACACCACAGGGTGTTAACAATTTCCTATGATATCTACCCCCCTCTCCCTCCCTCTCTCCCTCTCCCCACCCCCTCTCTATATATATAAGAATGAAGAAAATGATATATATATGGTTGGAGTGCCACTTTATAATGTACCTGTTCCAACTTACATACAAATTCAACTTATGAACAAATTGGTGTAACTGCCTGTACACCAATTAACCTCACAAACCCACCTTTCTGCAAGTCAAGTGCTCTATGATTATTTGTTATTTTACATTTATGTCAGCAATGTTGTGGTCTCAGCAACAGTTAACAAAAAGAAAGCCCTCCAAATATAACTGAAAATCATAAATAAAGACAAAACAGACAGTTCAGGAATAACAAGGGGGAGTGGGAGAGGTAGATGATCCCACTCCCTGACATAACATCACTGTTGGCATGCCAGAACTGCAATGGAATTGCTCCATCACACAAAGTAGGTGATAGGAACATTTCAGGGTGGAGCGCTATTGACAGGTTTTGCCTGTAAATAGAGGGGGACAGGTTAATTGCATGGAGGAGGTCAGCCAGCTGTGGGATGCACGTAGTGTGATGCGATAAAGATCGTCACCAAAGGTGATGGTTCTGCTTCAGTGCCAGTTTGCCTGCCTTGTGCGATCAAGCCCTTATTTTAAATCTGCTTTACCTGAATTCGATATTTATCTCCTCGGGTGATCATTATTTTGTGCCTATGAAGGAGGTATTCGGCAGACTCCATGTGAAGGGAACTAATCACAGCAGGGAGAAATACCTATAGTTTTGTAGAACTTAAAAACAGACTAGCAGTTATTATATTTTTCTGCTGCAGTTAATAAACCTATTCTAATGATTGCTTTCAACCTGTCTCTGGCTCTTTATCAGGCCTGAATTGGAGCCAGGCCATGCATACCAAAATAAAAGAACTCTCATAACAACACAGCAAGAAGTCCACATTTGCGGGGTCACCCTGAGGCCCAATAACCTAATCCTACAGGGGTTAAGTGGGGAAACAAGGATTGAGTGAGTGGCAAGATTCCTAGGATTGGAGGTTTAGGTAAAGGAATTTGTCATAGTGCCCTACACTCACAGTTCAGAATGTACCTTATCCTGCTCTAAAGCTGCTTCAAATCAGCATTAACAAGTTTTAGAAGGGTAGATAATAGGTATAGGGAAATCAATTTTCTTAAATCGCACCAAACACTGGCCTTATTTTTTCCCTCATTATAATGGTTTTGCAGTTTGGTTCATTCCCTTTTCCCTCACATGTCAAAGTTGTGGTGTCTACGCACAGAACAAATCTGAAATGATACTTGATATCCTGATTTTGCTTTTCAAGGCCATTAAATAACAGGTATATGCTGAAATACTAACATTGGTAATGGAAACCTGGATAAATTTACACAAATGAAATCGTCTTGACAGATCATGCAGTACTCTGCCAGTACATGCCTATTTACTTTTGCAATTTTGGCCTCCATGGGCACTTCTGGAGGTGTTCTGAAGGTTTTTACTGCAATTGATCACCTGGTGAATATAGAAGCTGTTTTTTATATTCAAAAATGGGTTGCTGTTGTACCAGGGAAGCTGCAGTAAAATCCTTCCTAGAAACTACATAAATACAAAAGAAAACATACATGGAATGGATTTTATTTGATTTCCTTTCCATATTGAATTGCTGCTTCAAGCAATAAATTCATGATGTTTTCAAATGACATCAAATTGCTATTTTTTTAAAAAAAAAAGTTTTACTATTTTATTTTTGGCTTTGAGAGAGGTAGTTGTTATGGAGAGGGTTATCTAAAAAGTTAACAGAATGGAAGAAACAGATCTGGGATTAATAAATTACATGTTAGATGCTTCAGTCACTTTAGGCTGGAAGGACCAAAACAAATGGAACACAGATCTCAATAGAATAATAAAATGGAAAGTAGACAAGGAGAAAGGAATCATGGGATACATATACAAATTAATCATGGGAAAACTATACAATATAAAAAAAATCCCTGACAGAAATCTGTAAGGAAGAACTAATTGGCAGCGAGAGAGAAATAGACAATTGGATGAATTCAATTAATAAAATAAAACATTTAAAGATAAAGGAAATGTAATGGAAAATCCAGACAAAAGGATATAGAATTTCTGTGCAATTAGCTCACATAACCAGAACCTCCCCAAAATAATGTTGGCACAACTGTGGGAAAAACAGAATATACACTCACATGTGGTGGGATTGTGAAAAAATACAAAAGTTCCATAAAATAATTAAGAAGGCAATTGAGGAACTATTATGAATAAAAATATATTTGAACAAGACACATTTTTTCCTCTAGAAAATTGAAGGCAAAGGGGGATCTAAAGGATGGGAGGGATTAATAAATTACATGTTAGATGCTTCAGTCACTTTAGGCTGGAAGGACCAAAACAAATGGAACACAAAAATATGGTATCAATATTTAGCGGACTACCTCCTCCAAGACTACATTAGCGAAAGGAAAAGTTACTACAGGATGGCCCAAATCAGAAAGTCATGGGAGTCAAAATGGAAAGGCTTAATTTACAGAATAAAGGGGAAAGATAAATATAAAGTATTAAACAAGATTATCCTCATGATCAAACAATCATAATAAGTTCAGCAAAATTTGTAAACTGTTCCTGGGAAGGGGAGGGAGGGAGAAAGAGGAGAAATGATGTAAACATATGTTACTAATGAAAAATGTGTTGAATGTTTATATCAGTGTTTCTCAACCTGGGGGTTGAGATCCTTGGGGGGCTCATGAGGTGGTGTCAGAGGGGTCAACAAAGACCATCAGAAAACGCAGTATTTTCTGTTGGTCATGAGGGTTCTGTGTGGGAAATTTGGTCCAGTTCTATCCTTGGTCAAGTTCGGAATGCTCTTTGATTGTAGGTGAACTGTAGGAGAAATTCCAGAGACTACAACTCCCAAATATCAAGGTCTATTTTCCCCAAACTCCACCAGATCTTCTGGGGATGCTCTTCTCTCGCTCCTACCCCCGTCTCAAAAGTGGTTGGTGGGGACGAGAGAGAGGGCATTCTTGGTGGTGGCCCCCTGTCTCTGGAATTCCCTCCTTAGGGAGATTAGCCTGGCACCCTCCATAACCATATTCTGCAAGGAATTAAAGACATTGATGTTTCGTTGTGCTTTCGACTGATGACTCCTCTGACAAATGATTTGTACTGTGACCTGAATTCATCATTTAATCTGAATTCCTATATTACATCATTATTCATATATATAAGCTAAACTAAATTGATCCTTATCCTGTTAAATTGCTCTGTTTCCATGATATCTCCTATGCCTTTAATGTTTCCATCTACCTTCCTGAATCACTTACCCTTTAATTAGCTCATATGTTGGCCTCCTTCCCACTCCAAAATTGGCGTGCTGTTGCTTGATGCTTGTTTATTACTCTTATGCTGTTTTGTGCTATTTTAATTTGTAATTTGCTGTTGTTTTGCTTTTAACCGTATTTTGCCTGGGCTTGGCCCCATGTAAGCCACCCCGAGTCCCCTTGGGGAGATGGAGGCAGGGTAGAAAAATAAAGTTCTTCATGTTCTTCTTCAGTGTTCACATTTGAGCATATTGAGTATTCGTGCCAAGTTTGGTCCAGATCCATCATTGTTTGAGTCCACAGTGCTCTCTGTATGTAGGTCAACCAAAACTCCAAAAGTCAAGGTCAATGCCCACCAAACCCTTCCGGTATTTTCTGTTGGTCATGGGAATTCTCTGTGCCAAGTTTGGTTCAATTCCATGGTTGGTGGAGTTCAGAATGCACTTTGATTTTAGGTGAACTATAAATCCCAGCAACTACGACTCCCGAATGACAAAATCAATCCCCCTCCCCAACCCCACCAGTATTCAAATTTGGGCATATCAGGTATTTGTGCCAAATTTTGTTTAGTGAATGAAAATACATCCTCATGTAAGCCGCCCCAAATCTCCTTGGGGAGATGGTGACGGGGTATAAATAAAGTATTATTATTACAGTGATTCCGGCCATGAAAGCCTTCGACAATACTTATTATTATTATTATTATTATTATTATCCTGCATATCAGATATTTACAGTATGATTCATAACAATAGCAGAATTACAGTTTTGAAGTAGCAATGAAAATAATTTTATGGTTGGGGGTCACCACAACACAAGGAACTGTATGAAGGGGTTGTGGCATTAGGAAAGTTGAGAAACACTGCTTTATATAATTTTGTATAGCACTATACACAATAATTTTGAAAATAAAAAGGCAAAAAAGGAGAGAGGTAGATGTACAAATAACATGCAGGATCAGGGTGTTATCCACCTTGACCTGGGTAAGTGAATAGGTGGCACCATTACCTGCTTCATTTCAGGAAATAGAAGCTTGCGGGCTATTTGACAACTGACTCCAATGTGTTTGTGGCATGCCCTTCAGTTTTTTTTTCTAGCTTTGGATTTTGGTCCAAATTTCTGCACAGCATTTGCAACACCAGCTTCTGATTCTGGTTTGTTCCTCTCTTCTGATAACAAGCCAACTTCTTTGTAAAATTCTTATGACTGCACATCTGAAAACAAAGAAATGAGCAGTTTTCCTAAATTACCTGTTGTGTTTGCTAACTAATGGATGTCTCTGTTGAATAATGCTTGAGAATTATTATCTTTGGTAGTCTGCCAAATTTCTGTTTGCAAACTGAATTAGTGCAGTTTGTTTAGAAGGCAGAAAGAAGGACAGCTTGCTAAATAGAAGAAGAAAAGGTTGTGAAATATTCTGTTGTTCTAAAGCACGGCACTGTGGATGGACAAAAGTCAATACCCCGCAGAAAAGTTTCATTCATGTGCCCCTTGCAAGAGAGTTTTCTGCTGAAATGTGCCTTAAGATTCTGATGAAATTGCGACACCCGTTTGAATCCAGACTGAATCATACTTAGAGTAGTCCTTGAAAAACTGTGTGAGATTGCATGAAGCTGCTGATTTGGCTCTGTACAGCTTTTGATTCAAGTACTTATCCGGGAAACTGCCCTTCAGGAGAACTGGATTGGTTTTAGTTATCCATCCCATCTTGGATTCTGTATAAGTGTCTTGTTTTAACAGCAGGGAGAAGACCCACTAATATTCCTGAGAATTGTTTAGAATTGCCTAACTATTCAATTAATTTCAATGTATCTAACATAAGTATAGGTAAAGGTTTTCCCTTGACATTAAGTCCAGTTGTGTCCGACTCTGGGGGTTAGTGCTCATCTCCATTTCTAAGCCAAAGAGCCGGCATTGTCCATGGACACCTCCAAGGTCATGTGGCCAGCATGACTGCATGGAGCACCGTTACTTTTCCGCCAGAGCGGAACCTCTTGGTCTACTCACATTTGCATATTTTCGAACTGCTAGGTTGGCAGAAGCTGGGGCTGACAGCGGGAGTTCATGCCGCTCCCCGGATTTGAACCTGCGACCTTTTGGTCAACAAGTTCATCAGCTTTAACCCACTGTGCCACTGGGGACTCCTTAATTGAGTACTAATTACAGATTTAAAATCTCCATACATTTTAAAGCCATGATATTATGTGATGTTGTATGCAACTTGGATATGTGGATTTTATGGTTATTGTGTTATTTTGCTTATGTATTTGTTATATTTTATGTTTGCACTATTAAGTGCTTTTGTGAGCCGCCCCAAAACCCTTTAAGGAGATAGTGGTGGGATATAAATAAAGTTTATTATTTATTACTATGATATGAGAAAACTGGGAATCTTTGGGGTTGGGAATTAAAAAGTGCAACTCTTTACAGATTGAAAGTTATTTTGCTTCTTTAGGAATATAAAAGGCATGATGCATGGCCCAATTTCCAAGTATCATGTTTGATATATGAAAGGCAGGGTTTATTCTGAAAGTGATTACAAATAGAACTTACTTTCTAAAAATATAATTGTTATGAATGGAGTTATTATGTTCTGAACTCTTTCCTTTGGCAATTTATGTGGACTGGGCTAAAAAAAAACCAATAAAAACTGAAGCAACCATCAGCTTTAATAAAACAACGGGTATTATTTTGTCTCCTCTGGTTCTCCACAGCGTCAAGCAGACATAATGTGTTCATTCCCATAAAATGAACTGAGAAAAGAGGAAACCAAGACCAAGAAATACAGTGATTTGACACAATGTGTACATAGTCCTACACAAAAGGCTGCCTGCTGCCACATACCTTTCAGGAATAAAATGGGGGAAGTAAATATATTAAGATGTTGCCTTAAATACTTTATTCATTATTCTGAAATAAAATATTCCACAATTCATTTTTCCCAGAAAAAGGTCACAAAATTCCTCCATTTTCCCATCTCTTTATCACATTTCTAATACTTACTTATTTAGGCAATCCCTCATAGTCCGAGTATGATGGCTTTCCAAGTGTAGGGTCTTGGCAGTGGATACGTGGGTGACTGCAGAGCCCTATTCTTGATTCACATGCTCCTCCACAGTGAGGGCATCGGTTTCCATGTGGAAAGCGGTTCCGGTCAGGGTTGGCTTGACACTCCTCCCTCTTGGTATGTTTCCCCCTTTCGCCCTCCATTCATCACTCTTTAAATTCCACAGCAGTGCTGGTCACAGCTGACCTCCAGCTAGAGCACTCAAGGGCTAGGCTTCCCAGTTCTCAGTGTCTATGCCACCGTTTTTATGGTTAGCTTTAAGCCCTTAATCTCTTTAAATCTCACCAACACTCTGCTTTCCATTCTTGAGTTGGGAGTAGAGTAACTGCTTTGGGAGACGGTGATCGGTCATTCAGACAACGTGGCCAGTCCAGTGGAGTTGATGACTTCAATGCTAGTGGTCTTTGCTTCTTCCAGCACACTGACATTTGTCTGCCCATCTTCCCAAGAGATTTGCAGGATTTTCTGGAGGCAACTCTGATGGAATCATTCCAGGAGTTGAGTGTGGCATCTGCAGACAGTCCACGTTTCACAGGCATATAACAGGGTTGGAAGAACAATAGCTTTATAAACAAGCACCTTGGTATTCCTATGGATGTCCCGGTCCTCAAACACTCTCTGCTTCATTTGGAAAAATGCTACACTCGCAGAGCTCAGGTGGTATTGTATTTCAGTGTCAATGTTGACTTTTGTGGAGAGGTAGCTGCCAAGGTAGTGGAAATAGTCAACATTTTCTAACATTACATCATTAAGCTGTATTTCTGGCATTGCAAAAAGATTGGCTGGTGTTTGCTGGAATAACACTTTGGTTCCAATAAGAGACATTTCTAATATCAACCAACAACAATATTTAATACATATTTGCACAGTTGAATATTTCCCCGTACCCAAACAGGAGATCTGCATTTCTTTTTAATCTCTCACTTATGGATGTTGAAAAAATTAAAATGTACACAACAATGTGACACAAGTTTTCCCAGCAAGTCTAGAGTTGATAAGACTCAGTGGGGCAGGGAATTCACTCTGTAACTGTATCACATGTTACTATCAGATGGTAAAAAGGGGCTGCTGCTCTTGGAGACAACCATGTTATATCCATAATACCAAATTTCAGGTTCACTGTGAGTTGCCCATTATAATATGTTTTCAATTTGAATAAAAGTCTTGCCCTAACTTGTAACATTTTAGCAAAGCAACACATCTTTATTCTATTGTTTACTGACATACTTTGCTAAAATAAGATAGTTAATTAGTAGGTCATACTTTTCCCATCACAGTTGTCCTGAGACCATGCAAAAACACAATTGTGTTTGCCTTTCCCTGCTCCATGTGATGTTGAGAAACAGGTAATAACGTCTCTAACTTGAGGGTGGCAGACTAGTTTTTGGTGCTACCATTAAGACCATGGAACTTATGTTCTTTCTGTCATTATCACCTTGCCAGTACTGTCCCAAGATATCTATTGCCTCAGTTGTCTGCCTAATTGGCTTAATGGCAGAACCAGCCTTGATAGTCAGAGATGCCCCCTTCTAGTTCTTCTTCCTGCCTTTAACAGCGACTTACGTATATTCTTAGTTACAAGGTGAATGTTTTCTCAATGTGAGAGTAAATCAACGGGGAAAATGTTTCACAATTTGATCTCTGGATAGCTGACACATAGAAATTGAGCTGGGAAAATGCTGGCATCCGAAATGTTATTTCCTATATGTGTTGCTGTAAAATTGTCAGTATGATAATGAGAGGTAAAGGGAAATGGGCTCCTTCACCTAAAAATGTGTCTTCTTGTAGGATTGTGGCCTGGGCTCCCTATGGTGTCATTTTTAATGACATGAAATATCTCAACCAAAGTAAAAAAAAACAAAAACTGGCATATCAGGCAGAAGGTTCTAGGTCAGCCTGTTGCTTGCTGTGCCAGTTTTGTTCTTGAAAGTAGTTTTGTATTTTTTAAAAGAGGATTACATGCAGCCTCAAGTGACCCAGTTCCTTTTAGCCCCCTTTCCCCACTTGTACCTGAAGTCTGAAGCTATTGCACACAATTACTGATCGAGGAGGACTTCATTTTGCCTACAGCATTTAAGTGAACTAACTCTAATTTGCAACCTCTGGTATGTGAAGCAGAACTCAGTTATGCTTTGGATTGCATATTTCTCTGAATTTGGTAATAGTTCCCATTGCAAACATTTTGTACTATATCACCTTTTGTACTCAAAGTGTGCATAAAATAAATGTAGTTTTTCGAACTTGAAAAAAGTTCACACCAGGAACAGGTCAGAAAAAAATATGATCGAATACACAGTCAGCCAAGGACTGGAAACAGATTAATTCATCCATTTCTGCACATAGCTATTAAAAGATGCATGGTCTTTGTTCTCCTTTGAATTTGGTCACCATGCTACAGTGTATGTTACATGAAAGAGAAACAGTATTGTCTATTTTTCAAATGAATTTTCAGTATGAATTCATTTGAACTACAGCTAGAAAAAAAGTTGGACATAAAACCAAGGCACCACCTTTAGTCTGAGCTACCGATGATGGCCAATATAGGTTGATATAGCAAATGGGTCTTTTAACAAGAAACATCACATTATTTTTTTTTCAGTGTCAGAAGCAACTTGAGAAACTGCAGGTTGATTCTGGTGTGAGAGAACTGGCCATCTGCAGGGATATTGCCCACAGGATGCCCGGATGTTTTACCATCCTGTGGGAGGGTTCTCTCGTGTTCCTGCATGGGAAGCTGGAGCTGACAGATGGGAGCTCACCCCGTTCCCCAGATTCAAACCACCGACCTTCAGGTCAACAGTTCAGCCAGCACAAGGGTTTAACCCATTGTGCTATCACGGCTCCCTATAACACCACATGCCCCCCCCCCCCCCCCAATCTGCTTATAAAACTTTCTATCAGGTGTTGAAACATTAGAAAGTGTAGGTTCTTGTGGGTTTTTTCAGGCTATAGAGCCATGTTCTAGAGGCATTTCTCCTGACGTTTCGCCTGCATCTATGGCAAGCATCCTCAGAGGTAGAGGTCTGTTGGAATTAGGACAATGGGTTTATATATATCTGTGGAATGGCTGGGGTGGGGCAAGGAGCTCTTCCCTGCTGCAGTTAGGTGTGAATGTTCAGCTGATCACCTTCATTAGCATTTGAAGGCCTGCCTGCGCCTGGGAAAATCTGTTGCTGGGAGGTGTTAATCTGTGCCTGGTTTTTTCCTCTCTGTTGTTTAGCTGTTATAATTTTAGAGTTTTTTAATACTGGTAGCCAGATTTTGTTCATTTTCATGGTCTCTTCCTTTCTGTTGAAATTGTCCACATGCTTGTGGATTTCAATGGCTTCTCTGTGTAGTCTGACATGGTGGTTGTTGGTGTGGTCCAGCATTTCTGTGTTCTCAAATAATATGCTGTGTCCAGGCTGGTTCATCAGGTGCTCTGCTATGGCTGACTTCTCTGGTTGAAGTAGTCTGCAGTGCCTTTCATGTTCCTTGATGCGTGTCTGGGCGCTGCGTTTGGTGGTTCCTATGTAGACTTGTCCACAGCTGCATGGTATACGGTAGACTCCTGCAGAGGTGAGAGGATCCCTCTTGTCCTTTGCTGAACGTAGCATTTGTTGGATTTTCTTGGTGGGTTTGTAGATTGTTTGTATGTTGTGTTTCCTCATCAGCTTCCCTATGCGGTCAGTGGTTCCCTTGATGTATGGCAGGAACAGCCATTCCACAGATATCACCGATATATATAAACCCATTGTCCTAATTCCAACAGACCTCTACCTCTGAGGATGCTTGCCATAGATGCAGGCGAAACGTCAGGAGAAATGCCTCTAGAACATGGCTCTATAGCCCGAAAAAACCCACAAGAACCTAGTGATTCCAGCCATGAAAGCCTTCGACAATACATTAGAAAGTGTGCTTGTACTGACAAATTTCCAGTTACAGTTGGGAAAAAAATCTACATATTTAAAGATAATTCATTTTCATTTATACATGTCCAGATTTGAATTTTTATGCCATACCATTATATTGAATCTATTTGAATTGAATTATGCAGCAAATATTGAGAAGCAGGAGGCAAATACCCACATCCGGAGAAGTGTCATCCAATGTAACACAGAATGGATTGTGTGAAGAGCAGAGGCAGGGAAGTAGACTCGCTTCTGAAAGTCACAGCAAGTCATTTCTGTTTGATGTGGTGGGCTGCAAATCAATTAATGGTAAGGCTCAAACCAGATGGCAGATGATGAAAGGATAAATAAAAGTTTTGCTGCGCATGAAGGGAAGGATGTGGCTGTTGGTTGTGTCATATTCTATGCATAGATTTATGCTACCATTGAAGTCATAACTAAGTTTAGTGCAGAAACTGGCAATGCAGATAATGACATTAATTTTTGTTTTTTCTATTTAAAAATCCTCTGTTCAGTATTAAAAAACCTCCGTTGGTCTTTTTGTTTACTTGTTTATTAACTATTATTTATTTACAGGATAATATATATACTTCAGCTATGGAAATGTTCCATAAAATGGCAGCATTCTCATTAAATGTGTCATATAGACAAGTCAAGAAGCCTAGAGTTAATCTTTATTTATGACATGGAAACAGCTCAGACAAAGCAGTGTCATAATGACAACTTCCCATCATAGAACATCAAGGGGAAAATAGCTTGGAAAGCAAAGCCTTTATCTATACTCACTCAAAAATTTAGTTTTATATGTTTATTATTTTTTATTACACATAAAAAACCTTTTCCTTTAAAGCACACAGATCTGCCCCTTCTAATTTCCCAGGAAAAATGTTGTTCAGTGAAAAAAAAGGACTACAAATTAAACTGGGGTAATATGAAATGGACAAGGAGGAAACCGTGTGCATAGTGAGGAAAGGGATTAGCAGTGATCAGAATTAATAGGTTTCTTTAGTCACTGGCTTAGGGTAGAATTAATGCAGTTTGACCCCACTTTAACTGCCACAGCTCAATGCTATGGAATCCTAGGATTTGTAATTTGGTGAAGCATTAGGACATTTTGGCACTACAACACCTATGCTTCCATAGCATGGGGCCATGGAAGTTAAAATGGGGTCAAGCTTCATTGATTCAACACTGTAGGTGCAGCCTTCATTTGAGGACCTAGACATCTGAAAATTGTAGTTCAGTCTGGTGAAGACTGTAGAAATTCCTTAAACGTATTGAACACACTTGTTTTCCCCCTTTATTAGTTAAACATTTGTTTCTGTGACTTTTCTGATTGTGGATTCCTCCTGTCTACTTACTTACTTAGGTGATCCCTCATTGTCTGAGTAAGATTGTCCTCCAAGTGCAGTGTCCTGGAGGTGGGTATGTAGGTGACTATGGACCCCTATTCTTGATCCGGATGTTCTCCCGCAATGGGGGCATCGATTTCCAGGTGGAAGGCGGTCCTGGTCAGGGTTGACTTGATGCACCTTCCTCTTGGCACGTTTCTCTTTTTTCCCTCCATTCGTGCCTCTTCAAATTCTACAGCATTGCTGGTTACAGCTGACCTCCAGCTAGAGCACTCAAGGGCCAGGGCTTTCCAGTTCTCAGTGTCTATGCCACAGTTTTTAAGGTTGGTTTTGAGCCCATCCTCCTGCCTGTTGTTATGCCAATCATCTGTTGTAGGCAAGGGATGGCATTTCACAATGGTGGGGAAACTCCCTATGGTGCAATTTCAGATTGGATTTGGTTAACACATACCTTTTTTCAAAACTGCTCGAAAACTTATTGTTTGTCTTAGGAAGTTATTCCATGCATCCCATTTCTAGATGTTTTGAAACAGATAGATAATGATGTATGATGGAACCCTTTTCAGAATGCAGGGGGACTTCCTGTCTGTGCCCATTATAAATGGTTAGGAAAGTGTCTCAGAAGTCTTAGAAAACAGGGGGAAAGAATCAGTATATAACTAGGGATAACAGAAAAAAACATGTGGGCTGGGAATGTCAAATTTACCCATGTTGAATTGCATAAGTGACGTGGAGTAAAGGGAGTTCCTATGGACAGTCCCTACCAAGCATTGATATTTCTCTCCCAAAATCCTGCTTCATGAGCCTGACATGGTAATTTTTTAAAATTAATTTAATCATTAGAAATACCAAAATATCAAAATATATTTGCTTTTCCTGTCATTTCTCCTTCATAGTATTCTTGGCACTTCAAGTTGCAATACTGCTAGCTTTTAAAGTTTTGGACTTCCACAATTGAGAGTACTGAGACTGGGAGGAAATCCCAGTGTCTCTAAAGTGGTGTCTCATTAAGATCAGTGCCTCAGGTCCACTTCAGTGTAACGGGATTGGAGGGGAAAGCCCTGTGTCTCCAAAGTGGCATCTAGTTAAGATCAGTGCCTCAGGTCTGATCTTAATATAAATATAGTATATGTTTTTAAATATAAATATATGGTTTTTATTTTACTATTAATTAATGTTCCTTTTTATTGTACTTATTTGTAAGAATATATATATATATATATAGAGAGAGAGAGAGAGAGAGAGAGAGAGAGAGGGAGAGATCAGTGCCTTGGATCTACTCCAGAGTAGCAGGATCGGAGAGGAAAGGAGTGTCTAGTTAATTGAGTGGATGGGAACGGCACTTGTGTGATAAATCTGAAAGTGGATGATTTTGGGAGAACAGCCAAAAAAAGAACAATGTGTGATGGGTTCTGAGAAACAATAAGATTTGATTCTAATGGTAATACAATGCTTCTCCCCACCCTAAAATGTGGAATATCGTCCTTAGCTCAGTTTCCAGTTATGACCCCAGGGAGTTAATCTTGAGCACAATAATGCCTGAAATGTATTGTCGAAGGCTTTCATAGCCAGAATCACTGGGTTGTTGAATCACTGGGTTGTTGAGGATGCCTGACATAGATGCAGGCGAAACATCAGGAGAGAATGCTCCTAGAACATGGCCATACAGCCCGAAAAACCTACAACAACCGGATGCCCGAAATGTTCCCCTTTAAATCTTCCAGTTCTCCTAAACTCCATAATAAACCTCTGAAAAATGGTGTCTGGTGGTTTCCATATTAGTGGAGTATAACGTTCAGACTAAAATCCATAGCAAATTCATCATCCTATGAGTTATTTACACCTTTATAGTTTCCTGACATGATGCTAATACTAGAAAGGAGAAATCAAGATCAGGAAAATGGTGCAGGAGATGAAACAACTTTCAGTGCCACAGCTCCAATCAAATTTGGAGCTCTCATCATGACTGATTTCAGGTAAAAAGGAAAACATCAGAAGATCCAATTATAGTTCTCACATGTCGCTTGTGTTCTAGCCCTTTGAAATGCAGCATAATGATAGTCCAGCACCTGAGAAAACAAGGACAGACACCAGATGGAGTTCTGGGGAAAAAAACAGAAGCTAAATTCTAGTTCAAACTGAAAGGTAAACAGAAGAGCCAATATATATTCTTTGTGACTGGAAATTATGTGATTATGTGGATCATCTATTTAAAAATGCCCAAAAAAAATCACATCAATGTCTTATTAGATAATGAAAAAAAGAAGTCAGGAGTTGTCTTCCTATGAATCTACTTTGATCGTTATCTACTAGTTCTCATTGCTTTCAAATAATGGTAAATCCATTGCCTATGGAAGCCTAGAAGCAAGACATGACTTCAATGGGTTCCTCATACGCATTTTCCACAGCAACTACATTCAGAAACGAACTGTCTGTGATCATAGTCATTGTAACAAGTGGCCATTAATCAGATCAGAAGTAGCCTAATCTTATTTGGCTTCAATTCTGTTCCAGTTGGTGGCCAACATGACATCTTGAGGTAGTGAATTCCATGGTTTAACTATGCACTGTTTTAAATTGCCTCCTTTTATGTTTCCCGAATCAAATGCCATTCCATGTAATTGGATGCCACAGGAAATCCCACTGCTCACAATCCTTTTGTTGTGAGAACTGACCATTTATTCCTTTGCTTTGCTACGTATTCTCTAGTTTCCAATTCATGTGATTTCATGGTAAGTAAAGTGGTGCAGCACTGAGGCTATAGAGAACATTTAGCGTTTTCAGGTTTCTATTAAAGGAACCTTCTAGATAAACCAGATGAAAAGATATTTCCTATAAAGCCTTTTCTCGAAGAAATTCATTTTTCATAACTAAACTGAGACTCTACAATGATATATGAGAACTAACAATGACATTATAAAATTTTTTAAAGGAATGTCAATCTATGAACAAAAGGCTTATATTTGAGCTTTCCTTCCCCTTTCACAACTCCAGAGCAACAGTGAACTTTTTCAAATGAAGCTGACCTTCTCAGGCATCCTGGGGTATGTACAGAATTACTGAACTATCAATGTAGAAGAAGCTCAAATATGAGTAAGTTCTCATTTGTAGTCCAAAAAGAAAGACCACCCAGTTACTAGTACCTAAACCAGTGATGGTGGTCCCTCCTGGGGCAGGAACCTACCTGGATTTTAGTCTGAACTTTAAAAGTCTTAATCAAGAACCCTATCTTCTAAATAAGTTTAATATTTTGGCTTACTTCATGGAACTGTGTACTAAAACTTTACTGATTGTAAATTTTAAGATCTTCTGGGGAGGCCCTACTATAAGTCCCACCTTCTTCACAAGCACTACTGGTGGGGATGAGAGACAGGGCGTTCTCAGTGGTGGCCCCTCAGCTGTGGAACTTCCTCCCTAGCGACATTAGATCAGCCCTCTCCCTCCTAACCTTCAGAAGGAAAATAAAAACCTGGCTCTGGGACCAGGTCTTTGGAGAAGCAGTGCAATAATATAATATAATTGGAATATGTGCAAAGACTACAGAACGGCTTCAGACTACGATTTTTGGATGGTGTGATTTTAATATTGAATGTAATTTTTGACTTTTAAAATATGTATTAATTTTAATTCAATGGATTTTAGGTTTAATGTTGTATGTGTTTAAGGCACTGAATAATTGCCATATGTAAGCCACCTTGAGTCCCCCTTGGGGTAGAGAAAGGCAGGGTATAAATAGGGTAAATAAATAAGTAGATACAGAAACCACCAGGTGCCACTGCCTTGAATTAAATCAGCCCAGAGAATGGAGATACAGAAACAGCAGAAAGGTACCTGTGCACATACAGATTACACTCAAACAAGTAGACACACACTACAAATATAAGGAAGGACAAAGCAACGCCTTCTGTAAACTTTGTTTCTCTCTCACGGGTTTGATTTGAGAGAAACACCCTATAAACATAGTGGTAAGTGATACAATGAATGAGAACCTGCAGAGGAATATTCAAGGATACTGTTTACCAAATGTGGTTGTGACTGAGATTATTGTTTTTTGTTTTTTGTTTTCCATGTAAGGAGCGACTTGAGAAACTGCAAGTCGCTTCCGGTGTGAGAAAATGGGTAGTCTGCAAGGATGTTGCCCAGAGGATGCCCAGATGTTATTGATGTTTTACCATCCTTGTGGGAGGCTTCTCTCATGTCCCTACATGGGGAGCTGGAACTGACAGAGGGAGCTCATCCGCGCTCTCACCAGATTCGAACCTCCGACCTGTCGGTCTTCAGTCCTGCTGGCACAAGGATTTAACCCATTGTGCCAAGGGGGCTCCTAGATTATTGTTGCAAAACTATGACTATGTTAAGTATGGAAGTGGGGGAGGAGTAGTTGTATGATTTTGTATATTATACCTCTCTTCAGGGAATGGGGAAAGCATTCTTTCTTGTACTTTAGTAGCACAAATCTGTCCCTGCAGTAGTAGATAATTTATCACTTCTTCATTGTGGGAATGGTTGATAACTAAAGTTGCAGCTGTAAGACCAGATGTTTGCCTTTATAGAAGCCACATGTTGCAGGAGAGACTACAAATAGTGGGCCTCCCTTGTCCTCCCTTGGGTCTCATCCCTTTTCTCTTCTTTCTGCTTAGAAAGGTTTCATAACAGATAAGCTAATGAAATGAGCTGTGGGATATTGGAAAGGAATGTAAAACATTCCGCTAATAGAAGGTAATGTTGTCTACTGTGTTTCAGAAATGGGCAAAAAATATCAATGTCAGCATGTGCCCCCATTCACCTTTCAAATAAATATCACTCAAACTCTTGTTAACATTAATGAAGAACAAGGATGGATTTCTGGACATTGCTAGGTTTGTTTTGGAGTCTTTGGTAGTCTTTGTAGAATCAATGAAGTTTGAAACCACTTTAGCTGCCATGGTTCAATGCAATGAAACTATGGGAGGTGTAGTTTTAAAAGGTCTTAGGCCTTATCTGCCAAACTGCAAATCCCAGGAAGCTACAACACTGAGCCATGGCATTTAACGTGAAGGTAAAGGTAAAGGTTTTCCCCTGACATTAAGTCCAGCCATGCCCAACTCTGGGGGTTGATGCTCTTCTCCATTTCTAAGCCAAAGAGCCGGCATTGTCCATAGACACCTCCAAGGTCATGTGGCCGTCATGTCTGCATGGAGCACTCCACGGAGCAGTACCTATTGCTCTACTCACATTTGCATGTTTTCGAACTGCTAGGTTGGCAGAATAATAATAATAATAATAATAATAATAATAATAATACTTTATTTATATTCCGCTCTATCTTCCCAAAAGGACTCAAGGTGGATTCCAAACATAAAAGGCAAATATTCAATGCACGACTACAGCAACAATACAAAATTTATACAAAATTTATACAACCCAACATATAAATATGAATTATAACTTAACAAACTAAAATTAAATAAAAACTCACAGCCTGTTATAAAACATCAAACATCAAAACATCAAACATCAAATGGAAACAATAATTTCCCATTTCTTTTGGGCAAATTGATTAATCATTGCTCAAGATGTCTATTGAGCTGGTGGGGTGAGCAGGGCATGGATAAGGATGGCAACTATTAATCAGAGGTATAATGGTAGTACTACCAACTACTATTCCTCCTCCTCGTAAGCCAGTGAGCAATGGTATGTCTTCAGCAGTTTTTTGAAAACTGGGGCTAACAGTGGGAGCTCACACTGCTCCCCAGATTTGAACTTGTAACCTTCCAATCAGCAAGTTCAGCAGCTCAGTGGTTTAACCCATGGCGCCACTGGGGGCTCCTTTAAAGTGAAGCTAGACTAAATTAATTGTACAATGTAGATGTACTGTTTGAGGCCTCTGGAGATTTTCAGGGGGAAAGAAATACCATGTCTACTTCTGGTCTATTTGTGGTTAACACTAATAGCAAGATTCCTGGACTTCTGTACCAAAAAACATACTTTAAATATGTGCTCAAATTTAAGCAAAGGGTTGGAATAATCAGACATAAAATGGCTATCCAAATTGTCTCTGTTGAGTTTGAAATCACAAGTCCTCACCTGTCTGGAAGAGCTTACGTTGTAAATGTCATTGCCAGACACCTGCCATGGGATGTACGTATAGTTCAAAAGCTCCGAGGAAATAGCCAATCTACTGCCAAGTGCCTCCCCCACTTTCATTAACAGTGATCCGTTCTCATGGTTGAGATACGAATGTGACATTTTTGTTTAATGAGCAGAGAACTCTTTCCAGGTTTAGGCTGATAATAAGAGGCTATTTGCCTTTCTACACATGTTCCTGAGTTTTGAAAAAAGCAAATATTAGGCTATAATACTCATAGCAGCTCACTGTTTAATCCAAATCTAAATGTTCAGTATTTACCCAAAATGATGCATATGTACACAGTTGCATTCAATTTACAGGTCTGGATATGGGCTGAGAACATGATTCCTTGTTATTTATTTCTTGTGTCAGGGCAGATTTGTGGAATGGGGACTGTAGGAGGGAATAAACCTCATTGCTTTCATGTAGAATTCAATTTTGAATGGTACCATAGGTTGAGAATGGAAGGAATTCTTGATTCTTTATTGTTGAATATAATGGATGCTTCAGCACTCTAGTCTAAATTTAGTTGTTAGTTCCCAGTTAGAATAGAGCCATGGAATTGATTACTAATAATACTCCTTGAAATCTTACTGATATAATCAGCTTTCTCTAGGATTTGAAATTGGATTCAGGGGATGATCTCCTTGCTCATCCTATATTGTTATAGTCATCATAGCCACTGTGACAAAAGGGTAATACTGCAGGAAATTAAAAAGGAGATACCTTGATAGTTTCCACAGTCTGTACTTTCTCCCTTTTTGAAAAGGGTGATGATAATGGCATCCTTAAAGTTGCTTGGAATCTTCTCGATTGCCCACACTTTTTTTCAATGAGCTTGTGGAGTAGTTGTGTCAGCTCAGGCTCGCCTTCTTTAAAAATTTCAACAGGGATCCCATCATAGAATCATAGAATCATAGAATCAAAGAGTTGGAAGAGACCTCATGGGCCATCCAGTCCAACCCCCTGCCAAGAAGCAGGAATATTGCATTCAAATCACCCTTGACAGATGGCCATCCAGCCTCTGTTTAAAAGCTTCCAAAGAAGGAGCCTCCACCACACTCCGGGGCAGAGAGTTCCAGGTCTGCTAACTGTTATTTTTTAATTAGCTGATTGCTTTGCTGCCTTTGTCCAAGGTAGGCAGTGCTGCCAGATCATCCCTGGTTTGTTGTTGAGCAGTGGTTCTCAACTTGTGGGTTCTCAGATGTTTTGGCATTCACCTCCCAGAAATCCTAACAGCTGGTAAATTGGCTGGGATTTCTGGGAGTTAGAGACCAAAGCACCTGGGGACCCACAGGTTGAGAACCACTGTTGCTGAGGGATTTGCAAAAGAAACTCTGGCCAGGTTGGAGCTGCTGTTAAAGAGGTTATGGTAGTGCTCTTGCCAACATAGCACAATGGAATATTTTTGCCCTTTAGAAGTTTGGTTTCTTCTGATGAATGTAGAAGATATATGCCATGATTTGTTGGGTGATAAATAACCTCTGTGACTTTAATGTATTCCTGTGTGTCACAGACATCTGCAAAGCATTCAATTTCTTGAGACTTTTTTGTCCACCAGATGTTCTTGAGTTCTCTGGTCCTTCTTTGGACCTCAGCTTTGAACTAGCATATATCTTTTTCTTAGCAACACAGTTAATGTCTCTTTGCCATATTTGGAAGGCATTCCTTTTATTTCGACTTCCACTGAGAAAATCCTTGCAAGAATCCTCGCAAACAGCCATCCACCTATTTCAGAAGACATCCTCCCTAAATCCCAGAATGGCTTCCTCCCCTCCATAGGATATGCTTTTTACTGTATAACAGCTCCAAGAAAAATGCAGGGAACAAAATCAACCCCTGTACATGGCATTAATCGACCTTGCAAAGGCCATTGACACAATTAATCATAATGCTCTCTGGACCATCCTCCTGAAAATTGGATGCCCTAATAATTTATCAGCATCCTGTGGCTCCTCCTTGATGACATGATGGAAAAAGTCTTGGACAGTAACAGCTCCCAAAGTGACCCATTTAAGGTGGGTTTAGGTGTCAAATGGGGATGCATTATTGTCACAACCTTATTTTCCATCTTCATAGGTATGATTCTACATTTTATTGAGGGGAAGCTTTCCACTGGTGTGGAAATCACCTATTGGAAATATGGCAATCTCTTTAACCCTAGCAGGCTAAAAGCCAAAAGGAAAGTAACAACAACTTCTGTTTTAGAAGCTGATAATAATGTAGCCTTTGCTCGTCAAAAGGAAGACATACAAGCCACTTTAAACACCTTCACAAAAGCACATCAAAACTTTGCCTCTCACTGATTATCAAAAAACAAGAGTTCTTTACCAGCAGGCACCAACCAAGCCCTCTGAAAATAGCAGCAATATAGCTTAATGGTGTACACAGGGTTGCCAGGTATCTACCTTAAAAATAAGAGACACCAAGTGGGGTGGGGTGGGGTAGGGTGGGGTAGGGTGGGGTAGGGTGGGGTAGGGTGGGGGGGGGGCTTGCAGGGGGCAGACCTTCAAGGCAGGAACTTCTGTGGGACAGGACTTCCAGGGCCTCAGCCAATGAAAGCATGCCTGGGCCATGCTGACAGTGGGTGCATGCTGGGGGAAGGGTGCAGTTGCAGCCAGGGCTGTGGCCAAGGGGCGGGGGGGGGGGGGGGGTAGGGGTTCAACCACCCCTCCCCCCGAAAATTTTCAGGTTTAAAAAACCTGGTTTACTCATTAATTTTAACTGGTTAACCAAATCCCCCTGCTAAGTCTATGAGAAGGAAAAAATAAACAAGTCCTTCCAGAACTGCAAGCACGATCTCAAGCAAATTTTGACAATTTATTCAGTCATTACTTGCAGCAATAGCTGATATAGTGGAAGCAACCAAGCAGGCCCACCTACAACTGGTAGGCAAAGCCTAAGGCATGGGAGTAATTTGAAGCCCCCCATGAAGGAGATGAGAAAACTGATGTAATTAAATCTATATAAAACATATATAAAACATAGAATTTATCATATTTTTTAAATTATTTTGTGTTCTGGAACTACTTCTCATGATTTGCTAATTTTTTTTCTGGCTACAATCCTGGTTGCAGCAGTGGTTTTCTTTGGCAAACACTGCCACAACTGCCCACCACCATATAGCATGCATCTGCTGCCGATCTGGGTCCAGGCACACCCTCATTGGTCTTAGGCTGGCATCAAGGTCTGCCCCGCCCTTCTTTCCTGCCCTTTAATTGAAAGAGCAGGCTGGAAATGCAAGGGCAGGGTCAGCCAATGGGGCATGCCTGTCTGGCAATGGGTGCATACAGGGCAGGGGAGAGTGGTTACCATAGAAAATCACTATCACAACCATCACCCCCCACCACCCGGCACATACTCTCTGCCAGACAGGTGAGTTCCATTTGCCTTCCATTGCATCAGGCACATCACCAAAAAGACAGGTTGGAAGGGTGGGTGCAGGCCTTGATGCCTGCACAATTGGCCTGAGGGTGCTCCTGGGCAGGACCTGGGCCAGCGGGTATATGTTGCCAGCACAAATACAGGGCAAAAGGGAGAAACATGCAAAGAGGAAGGTGCACCAAGCAAACCCTTGTTGGTACCACCTTCCATCTGGAAATATATGTCCTCTCTGTGAAAGACCACCTGAATCCAGAACAGATTTCTACAGTCATTTATGGACCCATCACCATGGACTCTACTGATGATGATGACTGCAAGAAATGCATTTTAAGTGACAATACAAACTTTGGGAAGGAGGAATGCAGGTTACTGTTATAGGTGAATACTCCAAAAGTAAAGAAAACTGTTCAAGGAATGGGAATGCAAAGAAAGCAGCTTTGCATCAAATCAAAGAAAACCCCTTTTGAGAAGGACCAAACTAGATATGCTAAGGTATGAATATGGGATATTGTGTTTGCAAAATATGTACACTTCTACCAAGCTATAGTACTGGATCTCTGTATGTCAAAGACTACAAATCCTAACATTCTTCATCCTTGGTATGTTGGTTAGAGCATGGTTCCTACTCCTGCTGTAGTGCAATTGAGAAGACATTATATAAATATGCATGCGTGAGGGGAAGGGAAGCTTTACGAGGATACTGGGTTCATTACATAGTTCTTTCTTGGTGCACATGTTACATGGAGAGGTTTGTCTTTCTCAGTGACAAGGCCACTCCTTTCTATATGGTCTGCTCTTGGCATTAGAAATCCATAGAATGGGATCAAGCCTGCTACATAGCTGATAGAGCATTTTATTTTTATAAGAATTTGCCCAAATTCTGAAATGTCTTCATGTTCAAGGTAAAAAACAACTTCATTTTTTTAAAAATGGGTGTGGCGGAAATCAGAATTTATAGAATTGTCTATGCTGAGCACCTTTAAAATGTAGATTTGCATTCTTGCTGCTAAATTACCATCTATTTTTTCTGGGAGGTACGACATGGTTCTGACCGAGAGCATAGACTTCTGACTATATTCCCAGGAATCCCCCAGTTTTCATGGCTATTTATTGTGCTGCTGTGGGTCTGTGGGAGGTATAGTTCAATATATATATTGAACTTCTATATTCTATAACACAGATTAGGGAGTCCCCAGTGGGACAGTGGGTTAAACTGCTGAGCTGCTGAACTTGCTGACCAAAAGGTCAGTGGTTTGAATTCAGGGAACTTCTGCTGTTAGCCGTAGCTTCTACCAACCTAGCAGTTAGAAAACATGCAAATGTGAGTAGATCAATAGGTATCACTTTGGCAGGAGCCCCCGGTGGCGCAGTGGGTTAAAGCCCTGAGCTGGCAGGACTGAAGACCGACAGGTCACAGGTTCAAATCCGGGGAGAGGCGGATGAACTCCCTCTATCAGCTCCAGCTCCCCATGCGGGGACATGAGAGAAGCCTCCCACAAGGATGATAAAACATCAAATCATCCAGGCGTCCCCTGGGCAACGTTCTTGCAGACGGCCAATTCTCTCACAACAGGAGCGTCGCTCTTGACATGACAAAAACAAAAACAAAAAATCTTCGGCAGGAAGGTAACCTTCGGCAGGAAGGTAACCTCCATGCAGTCATGCCGGCCACATGAACTTGGAGGTGTCTATGGACAACGCCGGCTCTTCAACTTAGAAATGGAGATGAACACCCCCTCCCAGAGTCAGACGTGACTAGACTTAATTTCAAGGGGAAACCTTTACTTTATAGCAGACATAGTCAAACTTCGGTCCTCCAGGTGTTTTAGCCGTCAACTCCCGCAATTCCTAACAGCTGTTAAATTGGCTCAGATTTTTGGAAGTTGAAATCTATAGGAATAAATGTTCTTATTATATCTGATGTAAACTGCAGTAATTTTTAAATGAAGAATGGGTTGTTTCCATTCATATCCTAAGAATTTATTTTAAACAACTCTTGAAAAACACATATTCAGAACAGAACTGAGGTTCTAAAAATTCAGTGTGGGAGAAACTGGCATTCTTTCCATACATTATCAAGCTTGGCACATGCACTGGTTGGAACAGTAACAGCATTATAAGAAAATGCTCTTGGTCTGCTCTGCATTCCTGTCTATGCTTTCCATGTCCCTGTCCATGTGCCTTTTCATAGTTTCTGTGATGTTCTCTGCATTCCAAGAACAGGGATGAGGTTGTGTCCAGAGTTATTTCTTTGGTACTCTATCACAGCTCCCCACCCACATCAGAAATAAATCTCTCTAGAATAGGCCTAAGCAGTAAAAGACAGATCTTTCTAAGACAAATGAGCACTGCAGAACATTCTGTATTCCATATAACACAATCATGGTTACTTAGTAACAAAGATATTACTTAGCACTGCAAATAAGGTAGAATTTAGGAAGCTCTAATCAACACCTATTCAGCTGTTGGCTAAAGACAACATTAAAGCTTATTTAGTCCTTAAGTATTCCCTTTCTGGTTTGCCAGGCCAACAAAGCAAAACCACTTAGGAGCCATTTTACTCCAATTACTTTGTAAATTTACTGTTACTGTATTGCGTTATTGAACTGGACATAGATGTTACCTGCACACATACATCTGTGTGTGTATATATATACATGTGTATGTATGTATATATCGTCAGCTTCTTTCCTATCATCCAACATTTCATAGAGTCCAGGAAATCCAAGCCAAGCATTTTGGAAAATGGCATTAATAAACTTTTAGAAAATACTTTTTGGAGATGGTAACTTTTTAGGAAAGCATGACCTTTCAGAGAAGAGCCAAAAATCCTTTAGAATAGCATCTTATTTTGTGGTATATAACCAGATATAATTATGCAAGGCAAAGGCTTCAATTGTCTGTTAGGAAAAGAGAGATTTGTCAGTGTTGTATATATAAATTTGACACGTGTACTATTTTCCTTTTGATATTTATGTAAACTATGTCTAGACGTTACTGTATAGTAACAATTAGAACCTGGTCGAGACTATAAAGCAAGACTAAAAATTGCTTTTGAATTGTTAATTGCTATTGAAACCATTTTCATTACAGGACACCTCTTACAACAAAAGATCAAGCAAGTGTGTGATCTGAGGTCTGCAGTAGTCTTTCTGTCTCTAGTGATCATGTGGTCTGCAGTCCCTCCTACAACTTCTCAGGAAACATAGAGCAAAGGAAGCTGCATTCAGAACATACATACACAAACAGTAAGCAACAGGATCAGCGATAAAAATTACTAGAGAAGACTTGAAAAATGTTGTCATTTCCAACAAAGCAACATGAGAATGTGATCAAGATGATTAAAGTAATTAATGAAGAAGAACACACAAACAAAGAGAGATTGCAGCAGTTTGCTTTTGCTTGACTTTACTGCAAAAGGCAATCTCTATTCTCCTTTCATGGGTTCATTGAGTGTAACTCCTTTTTCATTTTTAACTTGGTTTGCAGCCACTGAAGTAAGTTGAGTATGAAGTGGCTGCAAGTATGAAGTGGGGAGTATTTTAAAGGCTGGAGGAAAAAAATAGGATAACAGAGGAACTTTGCATGTCATGTAACAAAACTATAGATTGAATTATGTCCTGGGAGACTGACAAGATGCACAATAGATAGATTTTGGTACATTATGCCATCACTAATTGAATTCTATCACATAATATCAGGATGGGCATGTCTTTTCAATGATGACACTGACACCCTGGAATCCAAAGTTTGACAGCCAAGTCCTCTGAAGAGCAGCTTAAGGAGCTGTGTCTGTTTAGCCTGGAGAAGAGAAGACAACAGATTTTAAAATATCTGAAATGATATCACGTTGAAGATGTAGACAGCTTGTTTTCTGCTGCTCCAGAAACTTGGACAAGACTAATGGAAAACAGATACCAGTTAAATATTATGAAATACTTTCTACTGGTGAGAGCTGTTCAACAGTGGTATATGCTGTCTAACCACTGCTAGTTCCAGGTAGTTTAGACCTATTAAATCAAATTATTTCACAAAGAGTTATCTTATCATTCAGCAGTGGATCTAATGTCCGAATAGATCTCTCCCTATGAACCATCTCGGAGCTTAAAATTGTCTGAGGAGGCCCTGCTTCCCGCCTTCCTTCACAGGTGTGACTGACGGGAATGAGAGACAGGGCCTTCTCAGTGTGGCCCCTCGTATGTGGAATTCCCTCCCCAGTGATATTAGATCAGCCCCTTCCCACCTGACTTTGTGTAAGAAAGTAAAAACGTGGCTTTTTGATTAAGCCTTTGAAAATCCTATGCAATAGATAAAATTGGAATTTGACTATGACTGGATTGACGACTTGGCTTAGGTAATTGTGGTGATGATGTTCTTACTATACTTTACTGTACTGTTTAAATATGTAATGACTTTGCACTTTGTTGTACTTATATATTATTGTAAACCGACCTGAGTCCCTCGTTGAGGTGAGAAGGCCGGTATAGAAAACTTATAAATAAATAAATAAATAAATAAATAAATATGCAATGTCTACTGGAATGGCCCAGACTATGACTTTGGGTAACAAGGTTAACAGTGAAAGCATTGTTTTATATGTTTAAGTGTTTTAGTGTATTTTATAATTCTATTTAAAAGTTTATTTTAACTGTACATTTTTTTTGGAAGGCATCAAATAGTTGCCTAAGTGTAAGCCGTCTTTAGTCCCCTCCGGGATGGAGAAAGGCAGGGTAGAAATTTTGTAAATAAATGAAAAAATAAATAAGTCTAACTGGGTCCAGAAACTGAATTTTGGCCATTATTTGTTTTTGCTTAATATTGTGTTACATTAGGATTTGAATATGAAACATAAGGCTGATTTTACATTGTAAAATTAATGCAGCCTGAATCCACTTTAACTACCATGGCTCAATGCTATAGGATCCTAGCATCTGTAGTTGGTGAGGCTCAAGCACTCTTTGGCAGAAAAGGCTAAAGACTGCAACTCCTGTGATTCCATAGCATTGAGCCATGGTAAAGTAGTCTGCAGTGTAAATGCACCCTTGTAATGTAAATGACATGTAACGTGTTGTTTCACATGCATGATCAAGTTTCATTTCATTAAAGGGGAATACAAAATTAAGCAACCAGTGTCTCAGCTATTAGTATGTTGGACTAGATCCAAAATTTGCCTCCAGCAGATGGGTAGTGATGCAGTGATGAATTCTTACCAGTAGAAAAGAAGAAGTGGTAAATTCATTCATTGACTTCTCTTCAGCCCTCTATGACATCCCTTCCCCCATCTACCATGAATCTTGCATTAGCAGCTCTCCAAGAATTGCTACACTAGCTTGCAGCCACAGCTCAGACAAGATTTTTTTTGGTACTATTCCCAGACTCTTTTAACAGCTTGATCACTGGCCATATGGACTGGTGGATTAAGGTCCAAAAAATAAAAATGTTATATTTCCAAGCTCTACATCAGACATAGAATATAGAGCAGTGGCTCTTAGCCTGTGGGCCATGGACCACCAGTGGGCTGCGAGGATGAAAATCTGGTCCGCAAGCCACCTTCATCTTCATCTACTTATTTTATTTTATTTATTTTATTTCTGCTCCTTTCATGCCACCTACCACTCCTTCTCTGTCACTGACCACGGCATATGTTCTGTATCAGAAACTTGAGTTGATGTGGTCTATCCAATGCAATTTTCTGAATCAACACCCCAAACCGAATCTAAAGTTGACCAAAAACTGATTTGTAACCGTTTTGGTACTAACGTTGGAGAGTGGTCCCTGGTCAAGTCATCCCTGGTCAAGTGGTCTCTAGTCAAAGTGGCCTCTAGTCAAGTGGTCCCTGGTCATAAAAAGTTTGGGAACTACCAATCTAGAGGGAGCCAGAAAGATTCCACTCTGCTTGACTTTATTGGATCAAATCTGATTATCTATCATCTCAGAAACAAAACATAAAAATTATATATTGAAAGGGATTTCATTACATAAAATTACTTTGATAATTAATTATTGTGCAATTTGAAGCCAGAAATCCTCTACTCTTGTTATAATTTGGAATCGTGACAATGCTTTTAAAGCAGATGGCAAAAACTGAGCTTGGTCCAAAGCAAAACCGTACAAAAGTTTAACATACATGATATAATGATTATGATAAAAGAAATTAAGGCTTCGGGAAGATAAGAATGCCTTTCCCTTGTATTCCCTCACCATTGGAGAAAATAATTGGAAATATGTGAAGAAATGTGAGAAATCGTACTGAATCGCTGAAGCAGAGTAGAGTAATCAACTTGGAAAGTCAGAAGCTGAACAACAATTTACTGACTCACTTATTTTATTTCATTGTGTTTTGAATCATCTTTTCTGTTTGAGAAAGTCTAATATAACTCTGATTGTATTATTTATTTTATTTTATTTTTTATCCTGCCTTTCTTCAGCTAAAGGGACCACTTTTTCCTCCTAATACAATAAAATAATTACAAATAAAGGCAGCAGAAAGGAAGAGTGAAAAATTTGAATGTTAGAACATTTTACCACTTAGATTTCAACATAAATCATCTTTCTATAACATTTTTGAGTGCTCAGTTAGATTTTCTTAGTGTAATAACTGCAACAACCCTTATAAGATGGGTGACTCTTCTTCCCAAATTACAGTTGACAAAGATAAGTAAGAGCAGCTTGCAAAGCAGATGTTAAGAATGAAGTTGGTGAATAGAAGATAGAGGACTTTCACTGTAGCAGCACCTTTACTGTGCTCCTACCATGAGAAATCAAGCTGGTTTCATCTTGCTTGAGATTCTGGCAGGCATCTATTTTCCTCCTTGGCCTTTGATTGTTAAAGGTAAAAGGTAAAGGTTTCCCCTGACGTTCAGTCTAGTTGTGTCTGACTATGGGGGATGGTGCTCATCTCCATTTCTAAGCTGAAGAGCTGGTGTTGTCTGTAGACACCTCCAAGGTCATGTGGACTGCATGACTGCATGGAGCGCCGTTACCTTCCTGCAAAAGTGGTACCTATTGAGCTACTCACATTTGCAAGTTTTCAAACTGCTAGGTTGGCAGAAGCTGGGGCTAACAGCGGGAGCTCACCCCACTCCCTGGATTTCAACCTCCAATCTTTCGGCCAGCAAGTTCAGGAGCTTAGCAGTTTAATTTGCTACACCACCAGGTGGCCCTGGTTGTTAAAAGTGGTATTTATATTTTTTTGTTTTTAAATGGCATTTTTATATATACAATCATGCAGCATTTTGGAACCAACGCCCCCAGTGACACAATGGGTTAAACCCTTGTGCCAGCAGGACTGCTGACCAATAGGTGAGTGGTTTGAATCCAGGGAGAGCTGGTTGAGCTCCCTCTGTCAGCTCCCCCTGCAGGGACATGAGAGAAGCCTCCCACATGGATCCTAAAACATCAAAAACATCTGGCCGTCCCCTGGGCTACATCCTTGCACATGGCCAATTCTCTCATATCAGAAGCAACTTGCAGTTTCTCCAGTCGCTCCTTACACACACACACACACACACTTTGGGGGGGGGGGGCAGAGAGCAGAAAAACAATATGTTTCTATGTATTGTGTATGCTCATGTATAAGTTGACCTCATGTATAAGTATAGGACAAGTTTTGGGGCCAAAATGATGGATTTTTGATATAACCCATGGATAAGTAAGGCATCATTTCATGGGTTATATCTAAAAACAATGTCTTATTTAGTTGAGCCGTGTTTTTGAGCTAAATTTCTGACAACAATTTCTAGACTTATACATCAGTATATACAGAAATAAATAATAAAATAAATCCAGAGGGTTCATGGGAAAGACAAAATTTGGCCCAGTGACTTCTGGACTTACAGCATGTGCTTTTAGATGGTCTGCTAAGAACTTCCGTAAGCATATACTTAAAACTGATGTATTTCATTTTAAACATGTCTTAAATACTTTTGTTTTGTTTTTTTCCCTCTAGAATATTATTCCGTCTGGCCAAGTTATTGCAGACTAGATTTACTTGGAAGAGCTCTCTTATATATTCTTAAGAGAAAGCAAAGCTATTTTGGTCCTGTGTGCTGCATCAACACTTAGAAACTTGCCATTAGTGTAATTACAATGTATAACCTAACCAATTTCACACAGATGTCAGATTCTGAAACTTCATGATCCTCAACTTGCTGACTCATTCTTTTGGCTCAAGGAACCCTTTTGCTCACTGAATGCTAATTACTTGCATACAGCATCATAAAGCATTATGCCACTATTACACTAGCTCAGGCTGGTTCATCCCATTTACAATCAGCAAGGGATTCAGGAGTCAGCCAGGTCATTAAACCCAAGGAGTTTTTTTTTAATCACCTGAAAAAATATTTGTCTCCAAGTAAATGTATTCTTTAGTATGGCTCAAGTACATCAAACTGTGGAAGTTCTACGACTTCAACATCCTTTAAAATGCCTGTTCTGAGCTATCAGGCAATGTATTGGAGAATACAGGACAAAGACAGGGAGACCTGAATTCAAGAGTGTACCCAAAATGTTTGACAACATTTTAACTGACGTTCAATCCTATGGGAAGTATTATTCCTTGAGGTATTCAGAATTCTATTGATCAACAGTATTAAACCTTTAAATTTTCTAAACTACAGCTGCATTTTTCAAGATTTCTTAATAAAGGAGCCATGAAATGTAAAGCTGTATCAGAGTACTATAATTGTGTAGTATGGACGCAACACAATTGATTCTGCATTCCTGTGGGTTGGACTGAATGGCACTTGTGGTCTCTTCCAACTCCATGATTCTGTGACCACAATTATTTATTTAGTTATTTATTTCCCACACTTCTCATCCCGTAGGGGACTCAAGGCAGCCTACATATATGGGCAGCAATTCAATACTACACGGACATACATAGTAAAATAAATATATACATTAAAACAATTATTACAAACATATCAAACCTTAAAACCACTTATTTAAAATAACAATCCAATATCATTGGATCTTTAGCCACTGCTGCATTTTAGCCTTAGCCACCTAAAATGGGAAGGATGATACAGTTATGGGTTGTTGCAGGTTTTTCGGGTTGTATGGCCATGTTCTAGAAGCATTCTCTCCTGATGTTTTACCTGCATCAGTGGCAAGCAACCTCAGAGGTTGTGAGGTTTGCTGGAAACATATATCTGTGGAAGGTCCAGGGTGGGAGAAAGAACTCTTATCTGTTGGAGCTAGGTGTGAATGTTTCAATTGGCCACCTTGATTAGCATTTGATGGCCTGACAGGTTTTAGGTGTGACTTGTTACTGCCTGAGAGGTGACCAGGTGTTTCCAATTGTTTCCTGGCTGGAGTTTCCCTGTGTTTGAGTTTTGTTTTTTTATTTACTGTTATAATTTTAGAGGGTTTTTTTTTTTAGTACTGGTAGCCAGATTGTGTTCATTTTCATGGTTTCCTCCTTTCTGTTGAAATTTTCCACATGCTTCTGGATTTCAATGGCTTCTCTGTGTAGTCTGACATGGTGGTTGTCAGAGCGGTCCAGCATTTCTGTGTTCTCAAATAATATGCTGTGACCAGGCTGGTTCATCAGGTGCTCTGCTATGGCTGACTTCTCTGGTTGAAGTAGTCTGCAGTGTCTTTCATGTTCCTTGATTCGTGTTTGGGCAATGCTGCGTTTGGTGGTCCCTATGTAGACTTGTCCACAGCTGCATGATACACGGTAGACTCCTGCAGAGGTGAGAGGATCCCTCTTGTTCTTTGCTGAATGTAGCATTTGTTGGATTTTCTTGGTGGGTCTGTAGATAGTTTGTATGTTGTGTTTCCTCATCAGCTTCCCTATGCGGTCAGTGGTTCCCTTGATGTGTGGCAAGAACACCTTTCCTCTGGGTGGATCTTTGTCTTTACTCTTGTGGCTTGTTCTCGGTCTTGCAGCTCTTCTGATGTCTGAGGTAGAGTATCCATTGGCCTGTAAAGCCCAATTTAGGTGGTTCAGTTCATCTTGGAGGAGGTGGAGTTTGCAGATTCTTTTTGCACTGTCTGCCAAGGCTTTAATGGTGCTTCTTTTTTGACTTGGGTGATGTTTGGAGTTTTTATGTAGGTATCTATCTCTGCGTGTGGGTTTTCTGTAAATTGACCCAATTGATGATCTGGTTTGTAAATGGCTAGGACGGATGACTCATGATTCCGGCAATGAAAGCCTTCGATGATACAGTTATGCTTTGCAGAGCTTCCTAGATGAAGGGTGCAATTCAAATGTGATTTATATATTATTTTCTCTTTATAAAAAAGATATATAAAAGTTATTTTAAAGCAAACATAAACAATTGTACACTCTTGCCCTTTTTTGTGTCAGGAGTGACTTGAGAAACTGCAAGTCGCTTCTGATGTGAGAGAATTGGTGATCTGCAAGGATGTTGCCCAGGGGATAACCAGATTTTTTAGCATCCTCTGAGAGTCTTCTCTCAGATCCCCACATGAGAAGCTGGAGCTGACAGATGGGAGCTCACCCCACTCCCCAGATTCGAACCACTGACCTTTCGGTCAACAGTCTTGCAGGCACAAGGATTTAACCCATTGTGCCACCAGGGGCTCTACTTTTGCACTGTAAGTGGGTTACTGAGAGAAGTTTTTGTGCCATAAGTTGCACTGGTGCATTTTCTTGTACGTTCTATTCTCTTACAAAATGTATGCCCCTCCCCTCAAAATTAAAAAAAGAACATAACAGAGAAAATACATTCTACTTTTATTATATATTGTTCAGTTGTTTTGGGCTGATGTGGGAACAAATTAACTGAACTTCTAATCACAATCCAATCAAATTTTACTTCCATTTAGTCAGCAAATGAGTTTTGCTGATGTTCCTGTCAATCACTGAATGATGCCAAAGTCACTGTATATCAAAGTTTGAAAGTTACTATTTGCAGAGGCAGCGTTCTAAATTTATTTTTATATTAACTAAAGACTAACTTAACCACATTAAGATTATGATTTAGCAATGGACAACTGTGTTACTTTTCCAGTGTGCTGCTTTTCTAGTATAACTCTAACATTACCGCTATCTTGAGAGTTATGAAAGTGAAAGAAGAATATCAATTGGTTAAGAGTTAGCTCATGCCATGTCTCGTGCCATCGTATTGTGCTGTTACAAATGTTGAGATTTTTTTTTCATGTTAGGAGCAACTTGAGAAACTGCAAGTAGCTTCTGGTGTGAGAGAATTGGCCATCTGCAAGGACGTCTCCAAGGGGGTGCCTTGATGTTTGATGTTTTACCATCCTTGTGGGAGGCTTCTCTCATGTTCCTGCAAGGGGAGCAGGAGCTGATAGTGGGAGCTCATCCACACTCTCCCCGGATTTGGATCTATGACCTGCCAGTCTTCAGTCTTGCTGGCACAAGGGTTTAACCCATTGCACCACCGGGGGCTCCAACGTTAAGATAGAATTAAGGCATATTGGAGTAGGATGGTTCACAATAGCAGTCCAATAGAAATAAGTGTACAGTTTGCCTTCCAAATCCTACATTTATGCATTCAAACATCTACAGCTTGATATTAAAAAAAACTAAAATCAAACTTTAATGTTGTTAGTTTATATAAGGGACACCATTTTACTATGTTTAATGGGATTTGCGCATTAACAAATTTTGATATCCACAGGGTGGTGATGGTTCTCAAACCAAAACCCAGTGGATACCAAGGGGCTACTGTATTGCACTAGCCCTTTAAAAACTATACTTCCCAAAAACTAACAGTGCTCTGGGACATTTCATAACTGCTTCATTCCAATAACACATTGCCACTAAATCTACATTACAAGTCCAAGTCCACAATGTTTATAGTAATTACGTGGAGTTACTGAAGGTATAGCTCATTGTGCGCAATCATATCCACCAAATACAAGCTAAATTCTTCTTTTAAACATTTGATGTATTGCTAAAACTAATCCCTGTTAATCTGTGTGGCTATATTCAATGAGAGACATAGACTGCATCATTTCAAATGATATGTATCTCCATACCATTTTTTTAAAATCCCTCCTCCTACATTTAGAGGTTAGTTGAAAATAGTACCATCATTTCATCTGCAGCATTCCTATTGATTTGAGGCTGTGGTTAAGTGGTTTGTGAACAAGAGAAAAATTAAATCTTGTTGTTGTAGGGAAGAAACAAAAGAAGATACCAGACTCCATGAGATTCTACACATATTTGGGTGTATAACCAAAGCTCCTTGCCCCTCCTAGTTGTGCTTGTTGACAGGGTGTGTGCGCTCTTTAAAATGGTTTGTGCAGAAAATATTTGGGAGCAGTCTTCCTATTCTAGAAAATTGGAGGAAAGTCAATTTTAATTATAGGTTGTTTCCTGAAAACATGAAGTAATCTTCACAGAGAGAGTTTGGAACTCTGGGAAGTAGCCTTTGATAAGCATATTTATTATTTTTACACATCAACATTAGCTGATCACATTAAAGATCTGAAATAGCATTTCACATTGCAATTTGAAAATTTAGGACAAAGGTAATGATTTGCAATTTTGGACCTTATTACTTTCTTCCTTCCACCTTCCTTCCCCCATGTAATTAATTTACTTGATGTAAAACTGGTGGGTCCCAGTAGCGCAGTGGGTTGAAGCGCTGAGCTGCTGAACTTGCTAACTGAAAGGTCACAAGTTTGAATCTGGGGAGCGGCATGAGCTCCTACTGTTAGCCCCAGCTTCTGCCAACCTAGTAGTTCAAAAACATGCAAATGTGAGTAGATCAATAGGTACTGCTCCGGCGGGAAGATAACGGCGCTTCATGTAGTCATGCCAGCCACATGACCTTGGAGATGTCTACGGACAACACCGTCTCTTCAGCTTAGAAATGAAGATGAGCATCAACCTCCAGTCAGGCATGACCGGACTTCTTAACTATCCCCTCCAAACCTTACCATTCCTTATTACTGAGTGGATGTAATGGATTAGCAGTGTACTACACATATAGTAATTTGCTCATAAGAGGGCATGTGCGGGGAGGGAGGGAAGGGAGGCTCGGTTCAATGCATTTCTCTTATTTATGTTGCTTACATTTAGGCAGAAGATTTTTCCTTTTGTTTTTAAACAGTCTAACAAAAGTTTCGCAATTTTTATCATGCTTCTTTACTACTCAAATGTGATGACCTTCTTTGGCAGTGTAATATGACTCAACACTTCCTATGCTCATTTGCCCCAAAGGTATCTCTTTCAATGTGGCTTAAGACAGGAGGCTGGAGATTACATCAGATTGCATCTTTTTATATTACTTGGGAGGAGAATGCAACTATACTTCCTTGGTGAAGAGCTGCTCTGCTGCAGAACCCTTCATGAATTGTTTACAAATAGAAGGAAAAATGCACTCTCTGGCCACCTCACAAGAAAAATAATCTAGTCTTGTAAGTGAACTATACATCCCAACAACTACAACTCCTAAATACCAAGGTCTATTTTCCCCAAACTCCACCAGTGCTCAAATTTGGGCATATTGAGTATTCATGCCAAGTTTGGTCAAGATCCATCCTTGTTTGAGTCCATAGTGCTCTCTGGGTGTAGGTCAACTACAACTCCAAAACTCAAAGTCAATGGTCACCAAACCCTTCCAGTATTTTCAGTTGGTCATGTGTGTTCTGTGTGCCAAATTTAGTTCAATTTAATCATTGGTGAAGTTCAGAATGCTCTTTGATTGTAGGTGAACTATAAATCCCAGCAACTGCAACTCCCAAATGACAAAACCAACCCTCCCCAATCCCACAAGTATTCAAATTTGATTGTATCGGATATTTGTGCCAAATTTGGTCCAGTGAATGAAAATACATCCTGCATGTCAGATATTTATATTACGATTGATAACAGCAGCAAAAATTTATGGTTGGAGGTCACCACAACATGACCAACACTGGTGTAGAAGTTGTAAATATTAGTTTTCCATTGCAATTTCCAGAATCTCCAGTATTAAGAGATTGTAGATGTTACAATATTATTCCAGGCTCTGGAAGTAAGCAATTATGCCCATGTTATAGTGGTATATTAAGGAGAAAAAAATGACAAGTGAGAAAGTTCTTGAAAAGAGCATATAAAAACAGCTAATTACCAGTAAATATTTTACAATTTTATACCTTGTTGTGACCTCCAATAGTTGCCATCTCACTGTTTAAATTGTAAGGCTAGTTTTCATAACAGGTATCAGGAAGCCTTGTTCTCTAGTTATTTAGTCAAATATGAATGTTTCAAAATAGATATTTTAATTCTTCATTTCCTCAGATCATTAATGTAGTTTGTACAAGATCAGAATAAATAGCAGATGTCTATTATTGTATTGTATTGCACAATTGTTTTTACAAGACATGTTCATTCACTGCCAGAAACCATATGAATCAGTTCAATGAATGGTGGTGTTAAAAGGCTATATTTGACATGCCTATGTGCTGTATACATATATAAATTACTGTAGGTGTTTTCCCAGCTGTGCTATCTTAATGCATGAGCATGCTGGGCAATTTGGGAGGGGGTGTGAGCACGGTGGGGGGCGGGGGGAATGCTAATCTATACACAGGTCAAAATTGAACACTTTTTTCCCAATCACCCACCTCAACATTCAAATCTACTGCAAACTCTGCAGAAGAAGATAGGAGTACATTATGACTTTTAGCAGAAAGTTAGAATGTCTGCATTCGCAACAGAAATTTTACCATTTCTATTGCTTGCAATGTTATGGAATCGGAATATTGTGATAAATTTGCAAGAGGCAATTAATGATTGAGGACGACAATGGCTGATAGTATGCATTTCCATTATTTGAAGCAGAGCTTCTGCTGTTTGTGTTCCAAGAATTCTAATTGTGTTGTGAAGGGTTAGAGGAAGTGTAAGAAAGCAAAGTGGGGGGAAAGAGACTATAGACTTATTATGTGTTAGTAAAATTCATAAATAATCCTTTGAGCAGAAATAAAACGTAATGTTTTGAGTTGAGGAGAGAAAAGGAAGCGGGCTACAAAGAAGAAAGAAAAAATGAACAAACTTCCAAAGTTAACTTCTTGGTTGAATGCAAGTGCTTTGTCAGCCACTCGTACTGCTGTTTCAACTACATATATCATTCGCATCTACAACCCAATCATCCAGTTCCAGCAGACATAGCAGTGCTCTGTGAGAGCTGTTCAGCAGTGGAACTCTCTGTCCTGGAGTGTGGTGGAGGCTCTGTCTTTGGAAGCTTTTAAACAGAAGCTGGATAGCCATCTGTCGGGGATACTTTGAATGTGATTTCCCTGCTTCTTGGCAGGGGGTTGGACTGGATGGCCCACAAGATCTCTTCCAACTCAAGGATTCCTGCAGCTGAGAACATTCCACAAGAGGAAATGTGAAAATGTGAAAATGTAAGAGGAGTTTGTGATCCAAGCCACAAATCCTGGATGATGGGATGCATGTTAACAATACTAACACAATGGATTACTGAATTCAAAGTGGGCCAACATTTACATTTTTATTCCTGTGAGTGGTTGTGTAGACAGGCCCAGTGCAGAACTTTGTCTGCGGTACTATAAAGCTTTAAAACTGGGTTGAGCAGAATGTGAAGGGAGGTCCCAAATAACAAAAACACTCATATAAGATCACTGTTTCCAGTTTACATAAGTTGAAAGTCAGAATGGTGTAGTGATTTGAGCATTGGACTACAACTTTGGAATACAGGATTCACATTTCCACTCAGCTATGGAGGCCCATTGAGCGACCTTGGGTAAAGGAAGGCAAAGGCAAACTCCCTCTGAACCCTGGGATAGTTTTGCTTTGGGTTTCACTTATGTTGGAAATGACTTGAAGGCACATAACACCCACAACAGCATTTAAATATCTGGTAGGAATGCCCACAAGTAGCTATGAATCATAAACAAAATTGTTGGGTTGTTGTAGGTTTTTTCGGGCTATATGAAACATTCACACCTAGCTCCAGCAGACAAGAGCCCTTTGTCCCATCCTGGTCATTCCACTGATATATAAACCCTTTTTCCTAGTTCCAACAGACCTCACTACCTCTGAGGATGCTTGCCATAGATGCAGGCGAAACGCCAGGAGAGAATGCCTCTAGAACATGGCCATATAGCCCGAAGAAACCTACAACAACCCAGTGATTCCGGCCATGAAAGTCTTTGTTGAACAAAATTGTTGACTAAACAATTATTTATTTACAGTTTATTTATTAACAGTATTTATATTCCCAGCCCACAGAGGACTCAGGGTGGATAACAATGCACATATACACAGCAAACATTCAATGCCATTTAAACGTACACCATATAGAGACAGACACAGAGGCAATTTAACATTCCAGCTTTTCCAGCTTCATGAGGGTTTGCTCGGTTCCAGCCACAGGGGGGCTGCCGCTTCACCATTCACTTGTGACACCTGGTCCTTTGATGGAGTACTTCCTCATTTTGCACGCTGCTGGAAAGTTTTATGGTGTTGTAAATTAGTTAAATTAGCCTCCCCGCATAAAGCGGTACCTACATTTCCTACTAGACAGATTCAACTGTCTTTAGGGCTGTATAGGTCAACAGCAAGCTAGACTATTAAAGGTCGAGAGCTTGCTCCGACCTGGGCTGGCTTCGAACTCATGACCGAACTCATGACCGGGGCTGGCTTCGAACTCATGAGTCAGTAGTGATTTAATGCAGCTGGCTACTAACTATCATACTCACAATAAGAACTAACAGAGTGTTAACAGAGTATCTCAGAAATATATGAATTCACAGACACTTACTCACCATTGATATAAATTGAAAAAAATACATAAGAATACTACTTGAGAGAGGAATGGAAAGTGTTGTTTATTCAACATGAGTTTATATTTCATACCTGTTTATGGATTATTGATCTATACATACGCTTGTATTTGTGGGTACATATTAGTTTGGTGTACTAACTAGCTGCGCCACAGCCCAGTCCATTGAATGAACACAACTGTTTCACACCACATATCATTACAGGAAACCTAACATTTAGACATCTGTATACTGAACATTATGAAAACGCTGTGCCAAGGAAAATTAACTCCACTCTAGTAATAGGTTTTAGAATCACAGAATCATAGAGTTGAAAGAGACCTTGTGGGCCATCCGGTCCAACCCCCTGCCAAGAAGCAGGAAAATTGCATTCAAAGCACAATACAATTTTCTATTTTTATTAATCAACATAAAAACCTAATCAATAAGAAACTGATAGTGTGTGACAACTGTTTTGAAATAGCTCTTCACTAGAAAAGCATTAAATGCAATCTTTTTTTTTATTACAGAAAACTAGATGAAATGAGTGTAGAACTTGGCATTGACTACAGAGTTAACACACAGCATGACAGGCTGAGACAAATTTGATGCCCTTTGACACCCTTTCATTGTTCACCATAGTATGGATGTTGCTTTTCCACCTGGTATAGGTGCTGAGTTTTGAAAATACACTCTTCATTTAAAAATGGGAACATAAATCAAATTATTTATATTCAAAGCTGAATGAAAACAGAAAGAAATATTATGGTGATTGCATAATTATAAGGATAATTTTGAAAAAATAGACTGCTTTTTAAACAACTCTTTAAACGCACCTCAGCTGCATTTATACAGGAATATTTTCCTGTGGGTTTTGGTCTATGTTTCTAAAAGACACAGACAGACATTTATGTAGAGAGTACAAACACTTCCATAATTCAGTGTGAGCACATTGAATGAACACAACTGTTTCACATCACATATCATTACAGGAAACCTAACATTTAGACGTCTGTATACTGAACATGATGAAAATACATTTGTTTCCTGCTGTGCCAAGATAAAGTGTTTTTTAAAAAAATGTGCAAATGTTTTTGAAAAGGGCAGAGCATATGCTGCACAACCTTCTCTCCTGATATACCTTTTCTCTGTTTCCGGAGGGCTGTGTGTTTTTTTTAAAGGAGCAATCAGCGGCATCAGAACAGAATAGCATCTTCAAGTATGCAATAGATCCAACAAGATACAGCTGAATTCTTTGGCAGAGTAAAAGGTCATGTAAGTTAATGATGTCATTTCCTTTCACATTTAATAAGAAACAAAACTACAATGGAGACTGAATGCCAAATTTGTGAGAAACCAACAATTTGAAAATAACTAAAATATAATGATAATAATAATAAAAATAATAATAATACTTTATTTGTATCCCACTACCATCTCCCCAAGGGACTCGGTGAGGCTTACATGAGGCCAAGCGCACAGCACATCAATAAACAAAGGCGATAACAAATAATCAATACAAAACAGTTAAAATAAAATAAAATAAAACTCAAAAACAAAAAATACACAATAAGCAATATCAATAATAATAACATACAGCATTTAAAAACCAATGGCCGGGCCAGATGTAATAATTAAAATTTAAAATGCTGGGCAAGAACAAGGTAAGGTAAGCTAGGATATATATATATATTATATATAAAATAGGATATTACAATTTTATTTTATTTTATTTTTGTGTAGTGCAAAACAAAGTATAACCTCTAGCTCTCTTTTTTGGAGGTGCAAAGGAGAAAAATGACACATTGAAAGCAGAAAAAAGTGTTTCTGTTTTACAGTTTTATGTTACAGATGGCAGCTGTTTTCATTGTATTTTCCTTATAGAAACATCCTCAGGTCCAGGTTTTAAAATATGAGAAAAATAAAAAACAGTGGATTTTTTTAACTAGAATCCTCCAGCCAGCAGAACCACTAGCCATGTTGATTGTGGCATTATGGGAACTATATGGTAAAGATTTCCCCTTGACATTAAGCCTAGTCATGTCTGACTCTCGGGGGTGGTACTCATCTCCATTTCTAAGCCGAAGAGCCAGCATTGTCTGTAGACACCTCCTAGATCATGTGGCCGGCATGACTGCATGGAGTGCTGTTACCTTCTGCCAAAGCAATACCTGTTCATCTACTCATATTTACATGTTTTTGAACTGCTAGGATAGCAGAAGCTGGAGCTAACAGCAGGAGCTCACCCCGCTCCCCAGATTCAAACCACTGACTATTCAGTCAGCAAGTTCAGCAACTTAGTGGTTTAATCCTTTGGGAACTATAATTCAAAAACTATTATTCAAAACATATATCTAGGTAATCAAGTTGTGTAAGATGTTGGCAATCTCCATCTGAACACATTTTGCTAAGGAAACTCATTGATAGTTTCACCTTAGGGTTGCCATAAGTTGGAAGCTAATGGAAGGCCCACAACAACGAAATCAGCAATTGCATCTTTTAGCAGAAAAAGCTTAAAGTCATTTGCAAAAACAATTATATTGTTTAGATCAAGACTTATAGTACAATCATATGTCTTTCTACTCATTAGTAGGCCCCACCATATTCACTGTGATTTAATCCAGGTGAATGTGCATAGCGTGGTGGAAGGTCCTTTCTTGGAGTCTTTTTAAACAGAGGCTGGATGGCCATCTGTCAGGGGTGCTTTGATTGTGCTTTTCCTGCATGGTTGGGCATTGAACTAGATAGCCCATGTGGTCTCTTCCAACTCTATTATTCCATGATTCTACTATTCTAATTGCAATTTTGGTCATGCTTAAAATAGACTGGCTGAAATTCATAGAACTCAGTTTAGCTATGCCTAAAATCCCATTTATTTAAATGGTTCTGCTATAAGTGTGACTAAATCTGGATTAAATTCCTCATTTTTATTTAAGGTGTTCGTGCTCTGCTCTGCCCTGTTAACAGTGGGGAGTAGAGGAGGAATCCATTGTACCTGAACTACTTTTTAACATCTAAATTACTGTGACATAACTATGTATGAATGCATAGATCCCATAAATGACATATTTCCACCCAAGTCTTCCAGTTCAAACTTTACCCTGACATTACCTGTCAGATTTCCACTACTTGGGGCTAGAAGTTTGTAAAAGTTGAAAAGTCCAATGTTCATTATAGATGTTGGGTCACCTATATCTAATTTGGCGCAAGTTTCCAAAGGCTAGTATTTATTTATCGTGTCAGAAAATGTATTTAAAAACACAAATTTTAAAAACTTACTAAATGTCTTTTGACCAGTAGCTGGCCACTTGGAGTGCCTCTGGTGTTGCTATAGGAAGGTGCATTTGGCAGGGTTCAAACAGCATTGCAATAGATGGTCTGTGGTTTACTCTTCTCCACACTCACATGTTGTAGGCTCCACTTTGTGGCCCCATTTCTTATGGTTGCCTCTGCATCCCGTGGTGCCAGAGTGCAGTCTGTTCAGTGCCTTCCAAGTCACCCAGTCTTCTGTGGGTCCAGGAGGCAGGCTCTCATTTGATATCAGCCATGGCTTGAGGTTCTGGGTTTTAGCCTGACACTTTTGGACTCTTGCTTGCTGAGGTGTTCCTGTGAGTATCATTGTAGATTCTAGAAAACTATTTCTTGATTTAAGGCATTGGTTTGCTGATGGATATTCGAACAGGGGATGGGTTAGGATTAGGGCAAAGTGTTTCCAGGAGAATACTACTATGGTTAACCAAAAAAGATGGTTAGCCCATGCACCCCAGGCACTTTTCTGGGATATGGTGTGCAAGGAGCAAATATAATACCTACTTCTGCAATAACCTTAAAAGCATAGTAGAAAGGTTACTCCAGCATATAGCTCAGACAGGATTCTGGCAATAATGTGCTAGAAGATGTAGACAGAGCTTGAAAAGCTTTCTTTTTGGACCTTCAAATATCTCTTGCTAGCATGGGAATTATGAATGTTATGGACTAAAAGTAAAGTTTCCTAAATTTTGTGCAAAGGAAATTGTCTTCAGCTGTTAATCAAACCTGGTGTCCTTGGAAAGGGCGTTCAACATACAGAACATGGAAATAGAAAGAATCCTCTTTTTATTCATCAATCGCAAAACCTCAGAAAGCAGGAAGTCTTGGGAGAAAGCCTTTGGAGAAAAAAGACATGTTGACACATGACTGGTTCATTTTCAGTGGGAAATTTAGAGGTAGCATTAATGGATAGCAAATAACTTTGACTTATGGCAGCCCTATGAGTGAGAGGTGACCCAGACATCTTATCAAGGGGTAAATAGTACTGTTGCTGATTTTTTTTTTAAATGCTTCTTTTATGGATTTAAATTCCAGTGTCCCAGCTATCATGACCAAAGTTTATTTTGGCCTAGGAAATTATAGAAGTAAAATTTCCAAATGGTTGTGTGGTAACATTATTCCTACCTAATGACAACCCACTTTTAGAATGTTCTGTCACTGGTATCACAATGTGATGAGGCAGCATGTCAGTGGAGCAGTGAATCGACTTCAGATTTTAGCCTGAACTCGAAAGGAGCTATCCACAGTGCTGAACCTCCTTCCTAAAATAGGTACAGGACCTTAGATAACTTTATGAAAAGCTTGGAGTAAAAATTGAAGTAAATTTGCCACCTATATAACATGAGAGCCAGTAGCTGTCACTGCATAAAACATTGTGTCAAGGGCAGCTTTGAGCTCAGGTGACTGATTGGAGCACTTTTAAGAGCCAAAGAAAATTGGCAATCTCATTCTCGATCTGTCAGAGAAATGCTCCTCAGCACTCCTGCTTTTCAGATAATTTAACTAGATTACTCTTGGACGCTGTGCAAACAAAATATGTACTTTACCACTGAGCTATGCTTCCTTCTGTTTCTGAATTTTAAAAAAAGATTGCTCATAGCAGCAGCATCTCTTCCTTCCTCCCGTCTAGTGATGTTATAGAAGCACATTTTTTAGGGAACAGTTTTTATTCACAACGAAGGAAGAGAAGATACAGATAGTTTATCTGTGATGGATTCCTGTTTCGGTACCCCTTCTTTGCTAAAAGATCCTGTTTATTGAGATAATACTGGGATGAGAGAATTATAGAGTTGGAAGAGACCTTGTGGTCCATCCAGTCCAACCACCTTCCAAGAAGCAGGAAAATCGCATTCAAAGCATCTCAGACAGATGGCCATCCAGCCTCTGCTTAAAAGCCTCCAAAGAAAAGGCCTCCACCACACTCCGGGGCAGAGAGTTCCACTGCTGAACAGCTCTCACAGTTAGGAAGGTCTTCCTAATGTTCTGGTGGAATCTCCTTTCCTGTAGTTTGAAGCCATTGTTCTGTGTCCTGGTCTCCAGGGCTTCAGAAAACAAGCCTGCTCCTTCCTCCCTATGACTTCCTCTCACATATTTATACATAGCCATCAATGTCACCTCTCAGCCTTATCTTCTTCAGGCTAAACACACCAAGCTCTTTAAGCTGCTCCTCATAGGGCTTGTTCTCCAGACCTTTGATAATTTTAGTTGCCCTCCTCTGGACACATTCCAGCTTGTCAACATCTCCCTTCAATTGCGGTGCACAGAATTGGACACAGTATTCCAGGTGCGGTCTGACCAAGGCAGGATAGAAGGGTAAACTATTTTTATTTCACAACTAACCATTCCCTGCCATGCATTGCTGTGTCCCAGTCTGTGTATATGTGCTTTGTGTGTGTATATATTTGTATATATGTGTATATATGTGTGTTCGTGTATATATATGTGGTTTTGCGCACGCGTTGTAATGTAACTTTTGGGGTTTTTTTTGCCCTTTTAAGTCTCTTCTGTTGTGTTTTTCAGTGTTTTTATGAGTGATGGTCACTTGTTGTCCTGATGTGTGTATTGTGTCCAAATTTGGTGTCAATTCATCCAGTGGTTTTTGAGTTGTGTTAATCCCACAAACGAACATGACATTTTTATTTATATAGATAGAAAAAGTAGAAACTGTGTGGATGTCAGGGCTAAGCCTGTCGAAAAAGAGACCTTTGACAGTAAAGTTAATTGAATCAATTTTAATATTTTTCATTAGAGTCAAAGAAGGGCTCAAATGTGCACTTTTTTTGTTTAAGAGCTGTGGGTAATTAAACAGACTAATCCATGCATTTAAAAATAAAATTACCTATTGGTCTGTTGGGGATCTTTGAGAAATGTTAATGACTGCCTATATTCAAGGGGAATAACAGGGTGAATCTTCTTTGCACGGATCGTGGGTTGAAGGAGAATGGCCTTCACCTCGTATCATATCATTTCATAGTGTAGGAACATTCTCACCCACATCTTCCAGTAGAGTTTTGACAGAGTTCTGACTATTTACAATTGTACGCTGGACATTCTAGTCTCATTTTTTAAGAAACTTCCCTTTTTATATTTTTGTTTTCTGTGACTTTTCATTCTGTGGCTGAAAGCATGTGATCACCTGACTTTGCCCTCACATTGATAGCATTTTGAAGCGCCTGCAGTTCTTAGCAGCACCACCCGCTGATGCTATGTTTGCTTTTAACAGAAGTTCTGTGTGTCTGCCAATGATAACACGAACAATTATGGATGCTCAAATGCATTATTGGGCAAGCTGAAGGTTGGGAGTGGGCACTGGTAACACGGCCAGATTGGGTGACCTTGAACAAGACACTTCAAAGCGAAATTTTCAAACAGATGCCTTTTAGAGCTTGGTGTGTATGTGTGTGAGTAAATAATTTGGCAGACCAGCTTAAAATGCCCAGAAAACAAGGTTACCCTTCAGAGCATATCTTAGCCATCTGTCTGTCTTTTCTTTCCCCCTTCTTTTATTTTTTAAATGGATCTCTTTTCTGGGTTTGCTAAACCCATCTGGATACTCAGGCTTTAGTGGGCTTTGGAGGCACAGAGATTCAGAGCTGGCTTCTTTCCAGATTGTCTAGGTCTGTTTCTGCATGTCTTTGTTTCCCTCCACTGCTGTTCTCCAAAGCCTTTCAAGGTCGCTTCCTCGGTTCTCCCTTTGAGCACCTGCAAGCTCTTGGCATGGTGCAAGAATAGTCAGCAGGCATAAAACACAGTGAGAGTCTTCCTAACATTTACTGGAAGGTGAAACTAACTGTGCTGTGAGTTTTTAGCTGTTCTATTAAAAATAACATTTGACTTGGTGGTGATGCTGAGATAGTAGTTTAATAGATTCGTCTACCCTGCAACCCCTTCTCCAAATGATACTTTTGAACAATAAGCTTTGTAAAAAAGAAGAACAAGAAAAGTTGTTTAATTTGTGCTATTAACTCAGTGCATTTTCAATTTCATTCAGACTTCCACTTTGACAATGTGCCAGGGTCAGCCACTTCTGTTACATAATGACAAGAACTAGGCAAATCCTTTTGAGTCAAATGAGACTTGGAAGGGGGTCAGCTCTGAAAACAGGATGTTGGGTGGTCCAGTTACAGAAATGATCGTGTTCACAGCATGGCACAAAACCTTTCTAACTGAGCTAAGGAAGTGTATGTGATTAGCTACTATAATCTATGTGTGAATTCATTTGGCACAAGCAAGCTGGTAGTTTTCAAAAGCTTTCATTGTTTAAGTGCCGTGCTTAATTTTAAAGAAACAGTTGATACCCTAGATCTCACATTATTTGGATAATGGAGGCATATCCCTCCTCGCCCTGTCCTGGAGGGCGAAAGGAAGAAACATGCCAAGAGGAAGGCGCTTCAAGCCAACCCCGACCGGGACCGCCTTCCACCTGGAAACCAATGTCCTCACTGCGGGAGAACATGCGGATCAAGAATAGGGTTCCACAGCCACCTATGGACCCACTGCCAAGACAATGCACTTGGAGGACCATCATCTTCAGGCTTTTCTTGGGAGCCTGTTTGGTACTTGGACAGAAGATGCCCAATGAATACCAGGTACTGTAGGCTATTTTTCAGAGAAAGGAACTGGCAAAACCGACTTCTGAGTATTCCTTGGCTAAGAAAATGCAGTGCCATTCATGGGGTTCCCATAATCTAGTAGAGAATTTGAAGGGATATACACAGACACAATTTTGAAGGGAAGCACTTTAATTTTCCAATATGAGACATTCTTCAAAAATCAGATAGGTTTTTTTAACCTTTGTCAGTTCAGACTGTACTCTGCAACAAAATTACATACACATTGGTTTTTTTTCATGCAGAAAACAGCATTTCTGGGCTGAAATATTGTTTTCTGCCATAAAATGCTGTTTCCTGCACAGAAAATTGATTTTCTATGCAAAGCAAACATATGTGAATTTGATCATTTGGAGAAAATTTAGGATATTCATTTGATTGTTAATTTTCAAAGCAATATAGCACACAGTTGGATGCTAGCTCAAGACTTGCCAGATCACATGAGACTGGCCTATATAAGGCCATCTCAAATTTTGTGAGAGGTCATCCTCTCTTCAGGGTCTTCTAAGGTCTCAAGTTTCATATTAACCCAAATCATGCAAATCATGTGATGTCAGATAGCAATGAGACAATAATTTCATTTTGTTAATTGGCCTAGCCAGCCAAGGGGGGGGGGGGGGGAATCAAGTCAACCATTATTCCAGCAGACAGAATCTTGTAAAAGGCCAGTCTGCTTCATTATCCTGCTTCCTGGCAAGAGGGTTGGACTGGATGGCCCATGAGGTAGCTTTCAATTCTATGATTCTATGATATCAAATTATGAATTTTAAATTATGGACTGCATTAATATGTATTATATATTCTTTCCTCCTCTTTCTCCTCCTCATTTACTTGAGAGTCATTCTTGTTAGAGTTTTTATCATTTCTTAAGTAACAAGTAGTGTAAGTATCAGGACAGCAAGCAATAAGAGTCAAACCTCCTGGCTTGCATTGTGTAATTACAGCCAGGGTGAAGTAACCACTGGAGTCATAAAGGAGCAAAAGACTACTCCTTGTTGAGGTGATGGAAGGTTGGAGTTTGCTGAGGTGTTGGAATTTGCTGAGGAGTTGGAAGGTTTGAGTTTACTAAAGGTTGGAGTTCGGAGAGGCTTGTGTCCAGAGAAAACTGAAGGTTGGGGTATCAAGAAGAATTGGACTGCAAAACCAGCCTGCTGCAAGTAAGAAGTCTCCAGTTATTTGGAAGTATCAGGAAAAGAAGGTTAGAGAAGTATTCCAGTCTTCAGGCACTGTAAATGGACTCTGTATTTTGTATGAAGTCTGCTGCAAAGACAAAGGTGTGAATTTACTCCTTGATCGGAGGGGAAAGCTTCCATGGCTATATGTGACTACATATATTAATCTTCATTGCGACAATTCTGGTGCAAGCCTTGCTAATGCCAACTTAAGTAGAGAAATATATAGATTAATTGTTCTTTTAAAAAAACTGGTGGCTGTCCATTTAGAAGCATCTTTAGTTACAACAGCTGAGCTGGAAAGGTTATCTCCTAAATAATTAATGATGTAATGTTTGCTCAGCACTGTGTTGGCAAAATAAAAAAGTGATGCTGGTATAGTGATACATTTGTGTTGCTAAAACAACCTCAGTGCAAGAAACATACTATTATCAAACACAATTCAGAACTTAATTGTTTGGACTAGGATAGCAGTCACTAGCCAAACTGGCTGGAGGAATTGGAGAACTATTGGGGGGGGGGGGGGGTTAAAAAAAGTCCCTTAACTTGTTAAGTTAAGAAACACAAAGGTATGCCTTCTTCTTGGCTTCCATAATTAAATGAAAGGGAGAGAGAAGCCCCATTAATGCATCTGAAACATACTTACATTAACATGCAAGGAAGAAGCATGAGAAGAAGCACATTCATTTCACCTCCCCTGTGTCATTGTTTTAATCTTCCTCCTCACACTTAGGGAAATGTTTACACCAGGCAGCCTATTTGTGAAGGCTATCCACACAATGCAAAGTCTTGGTTTTCCAGAGTTTGCACAGTAGGCTCCTCACATCAGAGGTTATCTGAAATCCAAAATATTCAATTGCTCCAAGTCCTAGTCTTCAGAGCAGCAGAAAACAAGCTTGCTCTCCCTTCTCTATGACACATATTTGCACATGACTATCATGTTTCCTTTCAATTTTCTCTTCTGCAAGCTAAACATACCCAGCTCTTTAAGTCATTCCTCATGAGGCATGGTCTCCAGACCTTTGATCATTTTAGTTGCCTTTCTCTGGACAGCTTCCAGCTTGTCAATGTCTCTTTTAAATTGTGGTGCCCAAAACTGGATGCATATTCCAGGTGAGATCTCACCAAAGCAGAATAGAGAGGCACCATGATTTCTCTCGATGTAGACATGAGGCCAAAATCCCATTGGCCTTTTAAGCTTCTGAGTCACATTGTTGGCTCATGTTCAACTTGTTGTCCACAATGACTCCAAGATCTTTTTCACATGTACAATAAATCTGCAGTTGGCTGGCATCATAATTAGAACCAACTAAAGCAGTATACAAGGTTTAGTGTTCTTCAGAATTGATTATTGAGGTGGACATTATGGGGGGAAAGGATTGAAGAGATATGCAAAACACATACAGAATTGAATAATTAGGCTGGTTGTTGTAGCATATGTATTTTCAAAATGAAAATTATACAAGCTTACACTTTGGATTTGGTGGTTAAAAATTGACTGTTTGAAATATGTATTAAAAATTGCATTGAAATTGTTTTATAGCTCAATGCCAACCAATAGTGCCGACAGAAGAAAAAGATTTCTTTTACCCTTGAGAAAGCCTTTAACTTTGGTAATTTCGCCATTTCAGGAGGAGGAGGAAAAGAAGAAGAATTGATTTGTTACCCACCTCTCATCATGGTTCAACAATTAGTATGGGTGATAAAAAAGTAGAAGATTGAGTCAGAACATAGAATGTTTAATTGGGAGTGCACAAATAGATCCTTGTTTACTTACAGTTGTTGTTTATTTGTTCAGTCGCTTCCAACTTTTCATGACTTCATACGCCAACCCCCTGTCAGCCGTCACCACCCACAGCTCCACAAAATATTATACTTTTGCTTGGAAAGTGAAGCACTAAAAACCTATTTGCAACCTGAAGAGGTTTACCCTGTTTTAATGTTGTCCCCTTACAATTGTCAAGTTGTGCAGGTCTGTTGTTGTATGCTATGCATTTTTTTTGTCATAAAACAAGTTTTAAAATGATTTACTACCATATGGTATCAGTAGATGATCTTGGGTAACAACAACAACAACTTTATTTTTATACCCCACCACCATCTTCCAGAAGGGACTCAGGGTGGCTTACAAGTGGGAATAGCCCAAAACATACAACAACTTTCAATTATAACACAAAGAGTAGGGCAAGCCTAAAAACTCTTCATAATGGTGGACCTTTGGTCTGGAATATATAGTATTTTTGTTATATTGTGTGGAACGACTTTAGCATAATGTTATGGCATATTTCCCATTCAATTAACTATAGTTAGAACTTCTTTCTAACCAGTTATGGCTTCAGGGCTTGTCCCTGAAAGAACTGAATGCTTTTTTTTATGAAGCACAAAGTGCATTTTCCTTACCATGGAGAAACTAGGACAGAGGAGGAGAAAGAGTGGTCCATGTGTCGTATCTGGTCCTCAACTCCCACTTTTGTGGCCCTGATTTGTGCCACGATTTTTAAATTCCAAAAAGCCCCAGTTAGTTAGGGATTTCTATTTTTCATCTCCTTTGTTTTTAAAACAATGTACATCTGCTTTTCTATACTTCTGTTTTAGCTCAGAAAAGAAATACTCTTATTTCTTTTTTTCTGTTTAACAGCATAGAAACCTTTATTGTATTAGATAAAAATGGAAGAAGACAAAGATGTAAGATGTTAAAAATGCCACTGTTCTATAGCCACTCTTGTCCCCTTCCCAATTCCTCATATATATTGCAATAAAATTATATGGGGGGAAAATGGTGGTGTGTTCAGACAGAAGAGAGACCCAGACCATCCTCCTGCTCTGCTACCTACTTGTCAATATGGTTCATCATTTACTTAATTTCATATTTTTGCTCTCCATACTGATCTATGCACTGAGTTAAATCTATCGCTGCTAACTTGATCCTTTCTGTTCTCAATAAGCTTTGGGATCAGGCCAGTTATAAGAGCCCTCAGTATCATCATTGTTATAAATTCACTGAACATGTTCAGCAATAGGATTTTGAAATGCTGACAACTAAATCATACCTAAGCTAATTTTCCACATGAATATCCAAACTTCATAGGAGGGCCATTTCTACAAGTGCTTATGACATTTTATTTTCTCATATATTAAGGAAGTGGCATTTTAAGCATGGAGGGGGGGGGACCCCTCCATCTGCAAAATATTGTTGTTTTAGTCTTGTTGAAGGACGCTTGCTTTCAGTTGATACATTAACAACCCAGAAATACAACATGTTGTAAAATAGATTTGAAAGACTGCAGTATTTATCATATGGCACCTACTTAATTCTTATGGGCCAGTTTTTGAAGTATACACATTCACTGATTACTGTATGACTAAAAATGGTGTGAATGGACTGTAATCTGATTCAATTACATCTAGATATATTTGAAGCCATGTGAAGTTTCCCATTGGAGCATCATGTCTAAACTAGCCAGTTTAGAGATTTTTAAGTGTTTAAATGTTGGTTTTACAATATTTCCCAGAAGTCAGCAACATGGCCACAAACTATCTGGAGGATTCTGAGAAATATATATTTTTAACATGAAGATTATCACTTAATGTTGCAGTCTACCAATGTTGCATGTGCCTGCAAGTACAAAAGAAACATAGTTAAGGTAGTTACAGAGAAAATCCTTCCAAGGCATTTTAAGGAGGCTCCCCACTTCCCAGGGAAGAAAGAGTGATCAACTTGGAGCTATCCAACCCTGGGCTTCCTTTTAAAATCCCTCTCTTTTCTCTTGATTTGTACTGCAGGCCCTGCCTGGGGTGGTGCCTTTCCCTCATCATGCCTTTCAGCTTTGGATTTAATGCTTCCTTAAAGCTGTTTCTACTTTGTACTCTAGCGGAGAGGCAACGGTAATAGTTTTCTGAGAATTAGACTTTCTTTTTGGTTGCTGGGATTAATAATGATGATGATGATGATAATAATAATCTTTTAGAAGTATTTTCTGAAGGAGAGGAGGGGAGGAGAAAAAGAAGCTAAAAGGGTGACTCTCCAAGCCCCCAAACGCGTGCATGCACCCCACCAATCCTGCACGTTCCCAACTCCCAGTCAATCCCACAAAATAAAAAGAATCAAGAAAATAAAGGAAAATAAAAAAGATTTAAGAGAGAGCCTGAGCGAGAAGCAAACCAAAGAATACACTGAAGCCAGGATGCAACAGTGATGCCAAAATTGGGGGGGGGGGGGGGGAGCTATGATCGGTTACTATGTAACCCTTGTAACCCTTGTCATTATGACCATCCAACAAAGTTGAAGAAGCCAGATTGGTTGAAGGAAAATGGCTAAAATGGATCCCCACACAGACCTATCCACAAAATCTCACTGGTTTCGAAGTACCAAATATTAAAGATGTAGGAGACCTGTCTGATTGTGCATCTGGCATTCTAAACAGAATCAACACTACATACACACAATGGAAGCAGAAAAGTAGCAGAACCCAAATCCTTTCTTCCTGAAACTTTGCCATAGAAAATTAGTTTTTGATGTGTTAGAGCATTCAAACGTAATTCTTCATTTACATTCTGAAGTAGCACACATCATTCTTTTGAATGTGTGTGAAAAGAAACACAGGAGCCAATTCACATACCAAAATGTACGTCACATTTTGTTGCAACCCTCTTCAGACAGAAAAAACACACACCTTATGAATGTTTATAATAATCCTTGAATCTTTAATTCTGCCATCCCCTTATATTAGATTTCCTATATTCATATTAAAATTACTGTCCTTAGAAATATTATTGGAATAGGGAGGGAAGAAGCTTTCCCCTTCATTTTAAACTCAGGGTTCAAGTCTTACATCCCTGTTGAAATTATTGGAAGGCAGTTCTCATAAATCCTGTATATTCTTCTTCTTGGCCAGAGCTGATGGAAACTGGAGAGCCAGGGGATGCCATTCCTTAGGTGAAACAACCTGGAACCCTTTATAGTACGAAGGTTGTATTCCGAAATCCACTTAAACTGTAGCCCTGTTTGTGTTTTTAGAACTATAGCCATTAAATCTTCTATATTATTGCTAAAATTTTGCTCAAGGAATACAAATCTTCTATTTTTATGATTTACAATACCTATTACTGTTTCTCCATTAAACAGCATCCAACACAGGCAATGGAAAATTCTTTCAGAGCCCCAATAATACCATATCTGAGAAGAAAATAATATTATACTATAAAAATTGTAATTTCTTCACTACTGATTAAATAACCACACCCACTTGCAGTTGCCAAGTGACATTCTGATACTACTTTTAACTAATCTGATAGTAGACGGAAAGAAATCTATAGCTGCATTAAGACATTTATCTCAGTGAAGTAGTGTCTTGGGAGTGAAGACACACACAGAGGTGAAAACACACACACACACATACACACAGAATATTTGTTTTCTCTTGCAGTTAGGAGAACGGCACTATAATTACCTGTCCTTACATATGAGGATGAAATCATCAAAGTTTTACTTAATTACAACACATACACATCCACTAAGCAAAGAGAAATGTTTATTTAATGTGTAAGTTAATAAATGGAATGCCAGAGTACTTATACCGTGTGTATTTTTAATGTTGTTGCATAGGAGATGTTAACAGGACTTAATGAGCAAACATATTTTATTTGTTGATGGAAGTTATTAGTATTTTCAAGTAACAGAAACAGTGTGAAAATTAAAGATAGTTGTGCATATGTTCAATTAAGGGAGTTGTAGTTGTATACGGTCTTTAGCCTTCTCTGGCCAAAAATGCTGGTTCCTAACCAAACTATCTTGCATGATGGATTTACCCTGAAAACCTTGCAAATATTTTCATATTGTTTTTGTTTGCCTATTAACAGACACTGCCACATTCTGGAGTTTGGATAAAGTGTAACTTCCTCAGGGCACTTCCAAACAGCACTAAATCACGGGTTTTAAACAGGGGCAAAAAACATCCCGGGACTTCAGAAGAGGTCCACATACAGACCTGTTGGTCCTGTGATTTCTGCCTCTGTTGTCTAGACTTGATGCTTAATTGTGAGATTTAGAGGCTCCCAAGATGGCTGCTATGGGACTTCTGCCATTTTTTAAACCCCTCAATACGTGGCTATGCGGATATGCGGAGACTCACTGCAGTGAATCACTGCAAAAGTTCTGTGTTTTGTCCTGGTCAGAGCCACTGTGCCCACCAGATGTTTCATGATGTATCTGCCACACAAACAACGTTTACGAGGTAAGACCACTTCTGCCCAAGTTAGCACTGCACAATCAAACAGGAACACACACTTTCAAGCCAGGAACAGAACTTTGTCATTATTGACACTTTTTAGAGCCTGGCCATCTGTCCAGACAGATTTGGTTGTGTACTTGCAGCATCAAACAACAGGGTGCTGTTCCTGGGTGTTCCTGAATGCTTTTCTTGTGAAAAGATGTACAACATTGACTAGGGGACAACTACTTTGTCCTGGCCAGAGAAAATGTGCCCGCTACACATTTCATGGAGTTCCTAGTACACAAAGTTTTTCCCTTCTACTCAAGTGTTACCTTCTTTTAAGGAACTGACCAATCATGAACAAACATCTAAAACCTGGGAACAAACCTAGATTTAAAAAAATCCCATAATTGCAGGGACATAGAGACATGTGAAGATCTGCATATTCAGCTGAAAACCTTGATATTCCCACACCTCACATTTTTTGCCTTTTGTAGCAATTGCTTCTGTGTTTACAGGGAATGGTGTCTGGCCACCCTCCTGTTGGCTGTGGAAGCTCCTGGGATAAAGGTACTGTATGGACAGGCCCTGAATTTCTTATTGAATTATCTTGCTTGCTTATTTATTTATTTATTTATTGCATTTACATTCCGCCCTTCTCACCCTGAAGGGGGATCTGGGCGGAGCACAACATTTATACGACAAATATTCAATGCCAAAACATACTAGACTATACACATACAAAAACATTAAAACCACTTATCTTGACGTTAAAATCCTCTATATAAAACTTCATTCACTGGATTCCACAGCATGAAGCCATGGCAGTTGAAATAGTGTCAAACTGAATCAATTTTTGTGTGGATACACCCATATTTGTAAAAATCGGGATCAGGTAAATAGAGTGCACACTCAGTCTGCTGTCAAAATGCTAACCATTGACGGGCAAGTTCCCTCTTTTTAGACGTTTTTTGGTTATTAAAACACACAAAGACTGGGCAGCTTTTCAAATAAAGGATGTTTTAAAAGAAAGGACTATCCTTCGATGGGCCTTCCCATAGAGAACTGTCTTCTGTAAAGCAATAGTCATAGCCATCCTCATTTTTAATTACATAGAAACCATAATAGTAATTACTGATAATGCTGAAAAAGTGAAATTTCAGGAATAGAACATTAAATTTTAGAAAGATAATACATTATTCATTGGGAATCTCAGAACATCAACAAGAAAATTTTCCAACAAGTGGTAACATAATTTGCTTTCTTCTCATGTGACTATAAAGAACAATACATTTTTATATCACCAGACTCCTGCTGCAAATTTCCTACTGAAATTGTGCTTCCAGAATGGCTTTCTCCTTCCTTCTGTTGTTTCTGTGATCAGTTTGAAATGCTTTCCAGAATGTAGGGAAATGATATCTGCAGTCTGTTAACATCTTAGCATTAAATATCACCCTGGGACTTATTCTCACAAGAACAGATGTATGAATTCAATGGAAAGCTCGATCTAGGAATTCAGATACTAAATGTTTGTAATGTGATGGGGGAGAGCAGTGGTCTGAAGCTGAGAATTCAATAGGAAACTAAGAGGAAGTTGCACTTTTCCTCCTTAAAGCAGAGGTGGCCATAATCCATAATGTGGCAGTAGGACAACCAAAACAATATGAATATATTTATTTATTTATTTATTTATTTATTTATTTATGGTATTTGTATCCCGCCTTTCTCAGTCTGAAGGTGACTCAAGTTGGTTTACAGTCGGCAACAATTTGATGCCCCAGCATAAAATACAGTTTAAAAATATTTAGCATATAATATAAAAACCATACATAACCAATAAAAACATAGCGTCATCAGCATCTCCTTACTAAACTCATTTTCCAGTCGCATCGTCAAGTCTATCAGGCAAGATATTTAGATGTGTCCATCAGGCAAGATACTTGAAAAATTGTAGGAGTTAAATCTAGAGAAGTGGAGGTGCAGGGATTGATCTTAAAGTTATAGGCTTCACTCAAATTGCTAGTCATATTGAGTGTGTACCATCACTTTCCATATGCTACTGTGAAGCTCATTGATTCAGTCAGTCTGTGTTCAATGGGAAAAGAATTGGATATAGGCCTATAATTCTTTCAAATGATTTTTCTGTGAGATATTTATTTATTTTATTTAATAGTCTACCTTTGTCTGGGCAAAGGTTTCAAGGCTGCTTGATTGACTTTTGATTCAGTGAGTCTCCTTCAGGTAGGACTAGACATTGGAGTTAGGTCAGATGTCTTCAGATTATATAATGTGTTTGTGGATTTTCAAAAGGGACACATCAGGTGATTTGATGCTGTTAGGTTTTACTCATTAAAATCATTAAAATTATTATTATTATTATTATTATTATTATTATTATAACTTTATTTGTACCCCGCTAGCATCTCCCACAGGATTCGATGCGGCTTACAATAGGCCGAAGCCCAACACAAAACAACAATACAATATCTAGCAAATAAAAACAGTTAAGCAGAAAAAACAATAACAATAGCAATACGATAAGACAATATTAAAAAACTGGGTCGGCCAGAGTGGGGTACAAGGTTAAAAAGTGCTGATGTGTCGGAGGAGTATGGGATTATGATATAAGTTCAGTGTGCAGTGTGCGGTGATTTTGGTACTAAAGTGCTTCTAGGATTTGGTACTGGGAGATTCCTAATCTGAAAAGGCACATTGGAACAGCCAGGTTTTCAAATTCTTCCTGAAGACTGCCAGTGTAGGGGCTTGTCTGAGATCTTTCGGGAGGGTGTTTCAGAGGCGGGGGGCCACCACGGAGAAGGCCCTGTCTCGCGTCCCCACCAAGCGCGCTTGTGACGCGGGCGGGATCATGAGCAGGGCCTCCCCAGATGACCGGAGTGAGCGTGTGGGTTCGTAGACAGCGATGCGGTCACGCAGGTAGGGTGGTCCCAAACCGTTCAGGGCTTTGTAGGTAAGCACCTGCACCTTAAATTGGGCTCGGAAAATAAACGGCAGCCAGTGGAGCTCCTTGAACAGGAGGGTTGACCTCTCTCTGTAATGGGCCCCAGTTAACATCCTGGCTGCTGCCCGTTGGACCAGTTGGAATTTCCGAGCCGTTTTCAAGGGCAGCCCCACGTAGAGCGCATTGCAGTAATCCAGTCTAGAGGTGACTAAGGCATGGACCACCCCGGCCAGATCAGCCTTAGCGAGGTACGGACGTAGCTGGCGCACAAGTCTCAGTTGTGCAAAAGCCCTCCCGGTCACCGCCGAAGCCTGAGCCTCAAGCGTGAGCGATGAATCCAGGAGGACTCCCAAGCTACGGACCTGTGGCTTCAGGGGGAGTGTAACCCCGTCCAACACAGGTTGCCACCCTATACCCCAGTCTGGTTTACGATTGACCAGGAGGACCTCTGTCTTGTCGGGATTAATCTTCAGCTTGTTCGTCCTCATCCAGATAGACACAGTGGCCAGGCACTCGTCTAGCACCCGAGAGGCCTCCTTGGAGTTGGGTGGAAAAGAGTAGTAGAGTTCTGCGTCATCTGCATAGAGATGGCACCCAACTCCAAAAACTCCAGATGACCTCTCCCAGCGGTTTCATGTAGATGTTAAAAAGCATGGGAGAAAGAATAGAGCCTTGCGGGACCCCACAGGTCAAAGGCCAGGGATCCGAGCAGGCATCTCCCAGCTTCACCATCTGGGTTCGTCCCTCCAGGAAGGACCGGAGCCATGACAGAACCGTGCCCCCGAGACCCATCCCAGAGAGGCGACCCAGAAGGATACCATGATCGATTGTATCGAAAGCTGCTGAGATGTCCAAGAGAACCAGCAGGGTCACACTCCCCCTGTCCAGTCCTCTACGGAGGTCATCCACCAAGGCGACCAAGGCTGTCTCGGTGCCGTGACCAGGCCTGAAACCAGACTGTGCCTTATCTAGGTAATTGATGTCCTCAAGGAAGCCCTGGAGCTGGAGGGCGACCACCCGCTCCAGCACCTTACCCAAAAAAGGGAGGTTGGAGATCGGCCTGTAATTGTTCAGCATCGTAGAGTCAAGGGAAGGCTTTTTAAGGAGTGGGCAGACCACAGCCTGTTTCAGGTTAGATGGAAAAATCCCTTGCTCCAACGATGCGTTAATAATCAACACAAACCAATCAACCAAGCCCTCCTTGGCAGATTTAATGAGCCAGGATGGACAAGGGTCTAGAGCCGAAGTGGTCGCCCTCACAGCCCCAAGGACCTCCTCCATGGTCTCAGGTAGAACAAGCCGAAAAGAATCCCACAAAGTTGGACAAGCAGATGCCTCAGTCACCTCCTCTGGCACTGCGATGAAATTGGAGTCGAGCTCAAGACGTATCTGGGCAACTGCCTGCAAAATGGTGTGCGAAATCGCAACACCGAGCTGCTGGGTCGTCAGAGATCTCCACCACCACAGGTGGGTGAAGGAGCTCCCCAACAACCCGAAACAGCTCTGATGACCTATTTGCTGCAGACGCTATAAGGGTGGTCGTGAAAGATTCCCTGGCCACCCGTATAGCCACAGAGTATGCCTTAAGAGAATTCCTTACCTGCCTGGGAGCAACAAGGTTGCATTCCCAATCTTTGAAAAATAAAAAAAACATGCCATAAGCTTGGAATGGTCTTCACGCTGTACACCAGTCAGGGGCCCTTCTACACATGCATTAAAACCCAAAAGGAAGTGGGTTTAAAAGTGGGTTAAAAGGGGGGGGGGAGGCCTAAATGACGTTTAGCTAAAGTGCGGAAAGAATCAGGTTAAGGGCTGGAAAACATGTATTTAAAAGGTGCCTTTTAAACCCTATTCTTCCTGAGAAACACACACTTTTCTATGCCTGTGTCTCCCAGCAGTCACGGAATACACATGCTTTTCTTCCCTCCCAGTCCTGCCCGGTCACTACTCTGATCTGGCAAGACCCTCCTCTCGGTCTCATTCCTGTCTCAGTTGATGGGGATAAGAGAGAGGGCCTTTTTTGCAATCACTCTCTAACTCTGGAACTCTCTTCCAAAAGAGATTAGAATGGCCCTCACACTCCCCTCTTTTAGAAAATTATTAAAAACCCACCTATGCTCCCAGACCTATGAGAAACTGGATGCTCAAACACCTTGGTTTCCATGAAATGAATGTTTAATGGATAAGGCTTTTAAATACGGATATGTGTTCAATTTATCAACTCAGCTTTTAATATTAGTATGAAATGTTTATTTGATATCGATTTGTTACTGTTTACCTTGTTTACTGGGGTCATACTAATTATGTGATTTATTTATTATGAATTTTTGGCATTGAATGGATGCAATTTTTTTGTTGTGAGCCGTCTCAAGTCTCCAAAGGGGAGATGGGACAAGATACAAATACATTATTATTATTTGATACACAACAAAATCGCTACACAGCAAACAAAATCACTATGCTAGCTGTTGTATTGGATCACACGTCAAACACTTCCCAAGTGTCTAGGACTGGGTGATACATCGTCAAATAGTGCATGCAGATCCAAGTAGGGTGACCTTTTGCAGCTGACAGATGGTAATTTTGTTAGTGCCGATTGTTTTAAAGTGCTGGCCAAGGTCTTTAGGCACTGCACCCAACTGGGACCACCTTTATTGGCTTATCAGCTGTCAAACAGAGACACAGGTGGCTCAGGGAAGCACAAGTGGAATGCAAATAAAACCCTCTGAAATTCTGTGTTTCACACTTTGTAATTCTAAACAGATATTGAATTAACCATTGGGGGAAGACAGAGATCTGAGGGACTTTTTTTAAAGTTTGCTGTTATGCGCTGGACCTCATATGTGCATATGCACATATGCACATATGAGGTCCAGCTTCATACTTCTTTGTCCCACTTCTTTGTCCCACTTTTTGGCCCTGTCTGGAAACAGTAGAACTGTTTTCAACAGTTGCTCTGTAGAAAACAGAGCAACTAGGCAGCTTTCTATTGCTAAAGCTAGATATAATTTCAAATGATCTGTCAGGTAAAGAAAGTTAATAGAAGCCAAAAGGGTAGTTTTACCAAGTGGGGGGAATAATTGATGGAGCATAAATGCTTTCCAGTGGTGTAAACTCATCTTCCTCTTGTGTAGAACCCCATTAGATCTTCCCTACCAACTTTTAAAATAGTATGTATTTGCAGAATCTGAATTGGAGGATGGGAAGTCAGCTAAAAAGGTATGGATAGCAGAAGAGTTAAGAAGTCTTCTACCCACATCATGCTTCTCAATGGAAAATAACACCTCCCTACTACTGTTTCAGCTGTTCATTGAGACCAGTGTTCAGTGAACTATGACACAGTCCCTGTGGTTTTAGGAACACAACATAGTTCCTGGAGCTGCAGAAAAAGTTCAGCCTATGCCAGCTCTCAGCTCATATCAAACCAGTGGCGGGCACTCAGCTTCTCCACATGCTTATTTCAGCATTGGCACACAATGGCAAACTTCCCCAAATGTGTGTGAAGTGCCAAGAGCTGAATTCAGCATGTGGTGATGAAAGCACAGAGCTGGCTTGGCATGAAGTAGGAGTAGCTGAAAGGCAATCCAGAACAGGTATTTGTCACAGCTGCTGGGCAATGATTTGGTCTCTTGGTCCTGAAAAATGTTTAATATTACAGTTATGAAAAGAGACATTTCTCTATATCAGATGGGTAATGTCAGAGTGGATAAATGATATAGTTTATGTTATTGATTTTTGCGTACTATTGACAAATACACTATCATCAGTCAAAACATACACAAACTTCTCCAGCAACTTCTAATCGCAACACAATCATAAAAACAGATTTTCTGTCTCTTCTTTTCTTCTTGAATGTGGGGAGAATTCGTATGGTTTAAGTCAGGGGTTTGAAAATGCAACATGTGGGCTGTGGGCAGCACCAAAGCTCATTATCCCATGATTTTGCCCCAAGGACACTTTTAAGTTCCCAGACTCTCTCAAACAATTTTATTTTAGGGGCAATTATTGGGAATTTTTTCACTCTAAGACAGACTGAAAACTTGGTAAAACACTTTCTGAAGCCACCCTAGAAAAATGACCCAAACCAGTTCAAATTGGAACCAAAGTGTCATCTGCTTCACATGCATGCCAGGGAGGCACAGGGGTAAAATTGGCCCTACTTTCTCACAAAACCTTTAAAGGTCTTGGTGAAGTGTCTTCTAAATCTTCCCATCTTTTGTCAAGTTTGATTCAATGGAGACATGCAATGTCATTTATTTTTCTCTTCTTATTGGCTTCACCTCTTAAATCTGGGTGCTTTTTTCATGTCAGGAGCGACTTGAGAAACTGCAAGTCGCTTATGGTGTGAAAGAATTGGCCATCTGCAAGGACATTGTCCAGAGGATGCCTGGATGTTTTTATGTTTTACCATCCTTGTGGGAGGCTTTTCTCATGTCCTCGCATGAGGAGCTGGAGTTGACAGAGGGAGCTCAACCTTCTTTCTCAATTCAAACCACTGACCTATCGGTCAGCAGTCCTGCCAGCATAAGGGTTTAACCCATTGCACCACCAGGGGCTCCTACCTGGGTGCTTAGAAGTGGATTTTGAAAAGCAACTGTGACTTTTTTTCTTTGCAATATGTCCAAATGTGTAGTAATTGTTGATTTATTGACCTCTGAGTGTCCGCTCAAAGATGCTACCTCAGTCAGCTCCAAAGCCCAGAGCGGCACTTATCTTTTTATTGCAATTACTAAAAAACTACAAACTATTTACAGGAGCAGAATATAGCATGTCTGTTTGCTAGCTGTACATCGCTGGAAGCTCAAACAGAACCGCATGGTTACCTGATCTCTCTGGAATGTAAACATATTACCGGAACACTCTAGGAATCAAGCACAGCTCTATGCATTTAACTCTTACACTGCATTGCTACACCACACACAGTTTAAACTACAAACAATATTTCATTACATTTAAACCAATATTCTAACAGTAATGATGCTGAGAAGCTGCTGATGGTTGCAGAAGAGAATACAAGAGTATTTTGTGGCCTTTATGGGAACAATACTGGAAGCCAAACAAACTTCCTACTTCTAGGAAGTTATTCCATTGCTGGCATGCTAAAGGTTGTGGTGTGGACAGATAATTTAATGGTAAAAGGAAAAAAAGCAATGCTTCTGTTAGGATTGGCTGATATTTGACAATAATATTCAAGCTTTTGACTTTTCCAGAATCCTTCATCTAGCTAGATGGTTAAAATTGGATTGGTGGGGAAGAAGCATAGAAGACCCTTTTTCTAGATTGATTTGCTGGTGGGTTTCACAGTTGAATTAAGTCACCAGTTGATGTACAGCTACTAGATGGAACCAAGCAATGGTAGCTGGAGTGGGGGAAAATGGTGAGTTCCAGTTTCGGAAAACATAAAGCTAGTCAAATGTTGCTCTGAAATACATCTCTTGTCTGCAGCAAGTTACTGATAGTGACTTTAGCACAGTCAGAAATCATCTCAGTGAAGAAAGACATCCTAATGAAGAGAACTGCTGATTTATATCATAAGGCTTTCTTTGTCTTCTCTGCAAGCCCTCTTGAAATGAAAATCTCTGAAAACCCCCAGATGTTGTTCTTGAGCAAACTGATTTTTATTTTGGAATTCTGGGCTGGATCAATTTCAAACAGTATAAACTCATATAATCAGACTACACAGAGAAGTAATTGAAATCCACAAGCATTTTCAACAGAAAGGAAGATGCCGTGAAAATGAACAAAATATGGCTGCCAGTATTGAAAACAAAACTACTCTAAAATCAGGACAGTAAATAAAGAGGGTCACTAAAGAAACAGGTGTCCCTCTTTATTTACTGTCCTGAACAGGAGAATTCCTGACATGAAACAATCAGGGCCAGCTAACACCTCCGAACAAAGGATTCCCCCAGGTAGGGGGAATCCTTTGAAGCTGCAAGGCCATTCAATGCTAATCAAGGTGACCAATTGCAACATTTATTTATTTATTTACTTTACTTTACTTGTATACCGCAGTTTCTCAGCCCAACAGGCGACTCAACGCGGTTTACAACAAGGATAAGAATCAATCAACGATATACAATTTAAAACCATAAAAGCATAATATACAATATTGACACAACAATAGACAACACAATGCATCTCATAAATAGAGTCGTAATCCAATCCGTCGTCCAAATTTCCATTCCTGTAATCATCACATTCATTGCACTGTTTAACCGAATGCCCGTTCAAACATCCAAGTTTTTAATCTTCTTTGGAACACCATTAGCGAGGGGGCTGATCTTACCTCCATAGGAAGGGCGTTCCACAGCCGGGGGGCCACCACAGAAAAGGCCCTGTCTCTCGTCCCCGCCAGCCGCACATGTGAAGCAGACGGGATAGAGAGCAGGGTCTCCCCAGAAGATCTTAGGGTCCTGGCGGGCTGATAGGCAGAGATACATTCGGATAGGTAACTTGGGCCAGAACCGTTTAGGGCTTTATAGGCCAACGCCAGCACTTTGAATTGAGCCCGGTAGCAAATCGGCAGCCAGTGGAGCTGGTGCAGCAGAGGAGTTGTATGCTTCCTGCGCTCTGCTCCTGTTAGTATCATGGCTGCTGAGCGTTGGACTAGCTGGAGCTTCCGAGCCGTCTTCAAAGGCAACCCCACGTAGAGAGCGTTGCAGTAGTCTAGACGGGATGTAACCAGAGCGTGGACTACCGTGGCCAAGTCAGACTTCCCAAGGTATGGGCACAGTTGGCACACAAGTTTTAACTGTGCAAATGCTCCCCTAGTCACCGCCGAAACCTGAGGTTCCAGGCTCAGCGATGAGTCCAGGATCACACCCAAACTGCGAACCTGCGTCTTCAGGGGGAGTGCGACCCCATCCAACACAGGCTGTAACCCTATACCCTGTTCGGCCTTACGACTAACCAGGAGTACCTCTGTCTTGTCTGGATTCAATTTCATTCACACTTGCCTCAAGCAGATAAGAGTTCTTTCTCCCACCCTGGTCATTCTACAGATATATAAACATTACTTGTCTAGTTTCCAAGAGACCTCACAACCTCTAAGGATGCCTGCCATAGATGTGGGTGAAACATCAGAAGAGAATGCTTCTGGAACATGGCTGTACAGCCCGGAAAACTCACAGCAACCCCCATATAATCCAGTTCAATGCAGTTAATCTGTATTCTGAAACAGTATCATATGGCAGTGTAGATCCAGCCACACATGACATTATTTTTATCCTGAAATATTTCATGGGAATTTCCAGTGTTATCAAGAACTTTTCATTTTTACTTCCTAGATCAATTTAAATTAACCCAATATTTTCTGAAATGAAATGTGTGTCTGTTTAATATTTTTTATTATTACAGAACTATCTCAAATGGTTGCTGCTACTAAAACACAGCTATTGTTTCCAGGACACAGATTCAACACAAATCAAGCATAAGAAAGAGAAATGTCAGCACTAAAACAAAATGATTCTAATTCTAGTTTAATATTGCTAAAGAACTAGCATTTTTTTTTACTATAACTCATGAATAATAATAAAGACGTCTCTATGGAAATTGTTAAAAAGCAATTTATGAAATGTTGCAAGCGTCTAGATGTGACACATGAATGGAGAGAGAGAGAAAAGGCAGAACACAAGGCAGGGTGGAGGAGAGAATATTTCAAGAAAGAGTTTGGATGCAAGCCTGTGGATATGTGGGTAAAATAAAAATACAAAACAAAACTGGGGAATCTTGAAACGGATTCAGTATCCAAAGTACTCCAAAAGCTGAAAATTTTCACATGGGTGGCTGAGATAGTAAAATCTTAGCTTTGTGGTGGTGCAATGAACACAAACTTTGTTTCATGCACAATATTGTGCATAAAATGGGATTTTAATGTTTATACTAGGATGATTTTATGCTTTGTTTGAATGCTTACATTTTATGTATGTTTTATGTTTAATGGTTTTAATTGATTTTAAGTTCATAGTTATATGTAGTAATTAGTTATTATGATTTCTTTGTGTACTATATGTTGGCATTGATTTTTTTTGCCATTAGTACATTGTAAACCGCCTTGAGTCCCCCCAGGGGTGAGAAAGGTGGTATATAAATAAATAAATTAATAAATAATAAATAAATATATATGAAACCTAAATGAATTTGTATTTAGACCGGTCCCGTCTAAAAGTTATCTTATAATGTATGTATATGCAAATACATATTCAAAAATTCGAAAAAATCTAAATTCCAAAACATTTCCAATTTGTACTTCCAGATAATTTTTGTTTCTCTGGTTGAGGTCTGAGTTAAATATTGTAACAAAATATGATCTTCTTAATTAAATGCTTTCCCTTTCGCTTGTACATTTTTTCCTGGCATTGAAGAAAGGCCTTTAAAATTGGCAGAGGGGAACCTCACCCTTTACAGTGTTATATTGTTGCATGTCACATTACTGTTATGGAGCCCCTGGTGCCACAATGGGTTAAACCTTTGTGCAGGCAGGACTGCTGACTGACAGGTCACTGGTTTGAATCCAGGGAGAGAAGGTTGAACTCCCTCTGTTAGCTCCAGCTCTCCCTCTAGGAACATGAAAGAAGCCTCCAACACGGATGGTAAAACATCAAACACCCAGGCGTCCTCTGGGCAATGTCCTTGCAGTCAGCCAGTTCTCTCACACCAGAAGTAACTTACAGTTTTTCAAATAGCTCCTGACACACAAAACAAAACATTATTGTTAAGTATATAGAAACAGAACTGCTAAAAAATGACATGCCATACTTAACATCTCTTATAATTTCTCCATTCAGTACACTTGTTTTTCTCAGATAAATAAAACATGTATGTCTGATATTACCTAGATCATATGGAGACAACAAAGAAATCTGCTTCCCAATAAAAGAAAAAATACCCTTATAAATCAATCCCTTCACAGACAGTGATATAATCTGTGCATTATCATGTCCCAGTCATCTTTGCTCCCCTGTTAAGATCCTGGGTTCAGAATATCAAGCTTTAAATCCTGCTTTATGACTACCAGGTTACTAGTGCATCTAGTTAGGAGGCTCACATGGTGTTGATCCTTTCCCTTGGCAAGCTTCCAGGCTGCCTTTTCATTCCTTTTCACGGGCTGTCAATGCCAGCATTTAATCATCCTGGAGAAACTTCCTCCTAGTTCAGTTTTCAGTTCTGACAAAATGACAAGCTACGTTTCCCATTTCCTCTCCCATTACACCCCCCCCCTAAAAAAAATTGCACATTTTCCACCATCTCCACTTTTTTACTCCCTTAACAATGTACTGTGCTTCTGCCATGAGTGTTTCTCAGGTTTGTGCAGAGCGAATAATTTTCCTTTTGGGAAAGAAATTCATTGCAATAATCCAAATAGCCTACTTCCTAGTCCAACCAAGCTCCAATTATACGTCCGCTTTAATAGGGGGCATCAGAAATGACTCAGAAGAGTAGCAGAGCCTGGAAGGATTCCAGAGTCGTCATCAGTCCTGCTAACAACCGGAACTCTCTCCTTTGTGTACATATAACCTATTACATTCCAGCCTCCCCTCCTCCTTCCATGAGCTTTTCGTGTGGTCTTTTCAGCCTGCAAGCTAAATGGAAATATTCTGTTTAAACTGAGTTATTTTAGAGTGTGTGATGAAGGCTGAGCATACTGTGTTCCTTAATATTTTATCAAAAATACTTACCAGAGTTGTACTTTCCTGTGTCTTGTTTACTTTTTTCTGTCTTCAGTTTTCTTTGGTCATGCTTTTGAAAGAGGGTTCTGTGTACATATGTGTGCAGTATAGTTTTGCCATTTGACAGTCTACAATCTTCAATACATATAAATTAGAAAGATTACAGCATAACTTGATTTTAACAATAGTGGCTGCCACAACTTGTTGAGAAAGCCTGCTGTGACACTGTTCACCTCTGTGGAACTTTTTGCCTCCAGCCCAAGAATAAGTACCATTTTCTTTTTCTTGGAAATGTCTATAATTTGTGCAAAAATGTCTGTGAGCCAAACTACTGCCTTAAATCTTGTATTTGGGAAACATGGCATAAACATTGTAAATGCTATGCCTCCCATCTCTCCCCATCTCCGAACTTCTCTGCAAATCCTGGCAGATGATGTCATTGTTCTGCAACATGCTCTAGTGGCTGAATCCACACCTGCAAATTCACTTGTCTCTACCTCAGTCCCAGGGGCAGCTCAACCCATTACGCAAAGTAAGCATTTGCAGTATAGTTGATTTTGCCCAGGGGCGCTCTTGAGGCATTCTTGGGGGAAAACATATGTGAGTTGTAGTTACTGGGATGTATAGTTCACCTACAATCAAAGAGCATTCTGAATTCCACCAATGATGGAACTGAACCAAATATGGCACACAGAACTCCCATGACGAACAGAAAATATATATCAGTGATTGGTTGGGGGAGGGGGGGGGGGTGCCAAAACACTGTTTGCTTACCGTTGAAAATTACCTAGGGCCGCATCTGCTCAGTCCTAATCTGGTTTGAATCAATGTCTCCCTGCTTCTGAAGTGAAACTACTTATTTTAGAAACCAAATAAAATAAAATCCATTAAGTTTGCAGTTTCCAAAAAAGTGGGGTTTTTTTTTCATGTATGATTTGCATTCCAGATTGGGATTAAGGTGGAATCCAGGTCTGGGATAGTGAAGGCTGGTGAGTGGTTACTTCGGCATCTATATCTGGCAAATGTGGTGCTGCCTTTTTACAAAAAAAAATTATATATTTGAATATCCAAAAGTCTGATTCCTTGATTGCTGGTTGTGTGTTGTATTTTACTAAACTCACTGGGAATTTAATTCTGGGTTCTAATAAAGCCATCTTGGGCCTGTGTATGTATGCAGATATTTATACAAGGGTGGGTTTAAAAGCTTTGCCTCCAGTGTCATAAAAATGTTATAAATGAACACATAACAGCAGAAGTTGCTACAGATCATAGCCTGAACTATCCTCTATGCAAAACTACCATTCAATATAGTGACCATCAATTTGTACAAATGTTCACCATCATTCAATCCAGGCATCAAAACCATTTTGGAAAAATTCAGGGTTTGTGACCCATGATTTCAATGTCATTCAAGTCATCGAATCTGAAACTATGTAGGTTGTCTTTCGGAGTGAGGGAGACATCGTTTGAAAAGGGAATTTTCAGGAATGTTCCCAATACCCATATGTCCTGATTTACTGTCATATTGGCCTGCTTCTGCAGAGCACCTTTGTTTGCAGAAAACGTTGATGCTTTGAGAAAACGCTGCTGTAGAGTGGAAGTTACTTTTCAAGGATAAAAGTACATCAGGACAAAACTGGCTAGCTAGTGGCTAGGTAGTACTCCCTAAGTTTCCCAGTTGTTTCGGAGTTATACTTGCAAAAGAAGAACTGATAAGACTGATTCATTAAGACAGTCAAAGAATAATAGACTATAGTTGTGCCATTGTTAGGGTCCCATGTGTGCCTACATGCCTGTCAAAATCATAAAGAGCCAATGAGCATCTGTATAGCCAGTTTAGACCAATGAAATGATTGATCTTTGAACACCAATGAGAATGTGTTTTCAATTTACTGTCAAAGTGATAAAAGCTTTGCAGTCCCAATGGGGGTTGCGACAAAACCTTTGATTGCATTCCTGTATGCATGTTTGTCATTATTGCTAGGCCCACAATAAAGCCTTTGTAGTAAGAATCCAACTTATGGCTTCCTCCTTGCACAGATTGAGGGGATTCCTAAGCTTGTGCATTTGGAGTGCTGGTGAGCCCCTCCCTCTACATTGGTGCCCCTTCAGGAGGACCTCTGGCTTCTCTATGTAATCTCACATTGAATGATGTGAAAACAGATTTAAAATCATGGGTACATTGTATATAAAATAAATAATTATTACATAAATATTAAGACCCAATGTTGCTGTGTTTTGCTGGCTGCCTCCCTACCTCTCACTCAATGGCCATCAGAATAGCAGTTGAAAGTGGTGGGAGTGGCTCCCAACAGATGCTGGATGAGACACTATATTTCTGTGGCTATATATATTAATAGAAATGTTTCAATTCTTCTAAAAATATCTAATCCTTCATTCCAAAAATTAGCAAATTTTGGAAGCATTTTCTGCCCACTAAAAAGATTTTTAAGATTCCCAACAATTCACCCAGGGTTGGGTCCTGTTACAAGGGAAATTGAGGTAAAGAGATTATCTATTGGGTCAGTCTAGTTGTTTTCATTGGTCATTGTTTTATCAAAGGAGTTTGGTGGATTGCTGGACTGTTTATCTTGCATGAAGGAGCAAGAGGCTAAAATCCTTCCTCGCTCGGATGTTCACTGAGTGACGTGGACTGGCCACCATCTCTTTGTTTAATCCAAACAGGTTGAACCTTTTTCTTCTGCATTTCTTTGACTAATTTGTCATGGAGCACAGGCTAGCAGTAGCAAACAGGTGAGTTGCCCATCCTTTTCTCCATCTCTTTTTACTATACTGTTTTCTTTTTTTCTCTTTTCCCCCCTGTTCTGATGCTTGGTGGTTAAGGAGCATATTGAAGGGGCACCGATAACTACATCTCCCTCAGTCAGACTCTTGCTGGTTACAGAGGGTTTATGATATTAGACCAAAGGCCTAACATTGTTCATCTACCTGGTCCCATGTATTTTGCGTACATACGATAATAGTCTCACACATGGCATTAAATTGAGCTCTTTGAAAGAAAGACAGTGTAAAAAAATAAAAAAACAAAATAAATGATTTAGCAGTCATCCTATTTAACAAAGGACCGAACTGATACCTACTATCGTGGCTATCAGAGAGTAAATGCTACTGCTACTAAGGAGGCTGTCGAAGTCCTGAACCGGTGCCTGGCCGCTGTAATGGTCTGGATGAGGGCGAACAAACTGAAATTAAATCCAGACAAGACAGAGGTACTCCTGGTCAGTCGCAAGGCCGAGCAGGGTATAGGGTTACAGCCTGTGCTGGATGGGGTCGCTCTCCCCTTGAAGGCGCAGGTTCGCAGCTTGGGTGTGACTCTGGACTCATAGTTGAGCCTGGACCCCCAGGTTTCAGCGGTGACCAGGGGAGCATTTGCACAGCTTCGGCTTGTGCGCCAGCTGCGCCCGTACCTTGGGAAGTCTGACTTGGCCACGGTGGTACATGCTCTGGTCACATCCCGTCTTGACTACTGCAACGCGCTCTACGTGGGGCTGCCCTTAAAGACGGCCCGGAAGCTTCAGCTGGTCCAGCGCGCGGCAGCCATGTTGTTAACAGGAGCAGGACGCAGGGAGCATACAACGCCCTTGTTGTTCCAGCTCCACTGGCTGCCGATTTGCTACTGGGCCCAATTTAAGGTGCTGGTGTTATCCTACAAAGCCCTAAACGGTTCCGGCCCAAAATACCTTGCGGACCGCATCTCGGCCTACGAGCCCACGAGGACCTTGAGATCATCTGGGGAGGCCCTTCTCTCGATCCCGCCTGCCTCACAGGCACGTCTGGCGGGGACGAGAGAGAGAGCCTTCTCGGTGGTGGCCCCCCGGCTGTGGAACTCCCTCCCTGCTGACGTCAGACAGGCCCCCTCCCTCATGGCCTTTCGTAAGGGCCTGAAGACTTGGCTTTTCGAGCAGGCTTTCAACTAAGTGCTATGTTACTGGCAATGACAACCGGAATGAATTATGACTACGAGATTGACTATGATTCCATAATATGACGGAGCGGATTTTTAGTGTAATTTAGATGTTATGTATTAGTGATGTTAGTTGTTGTTCTGATTTTTTGTAAAGTGTCTTTTTGTACTGTACACCGCCGCGAGTCGCCCTAGGGCTGAGAGCGGCGGTTAATAAATGCAAGAAATAAATAAATAATAATAAATAAATGGCTATTAAAACAATGTTTTTCTTTGAAGAGGCAATTAGATGCTTTAAAGTACATTAAAAATGAACAGAGATAGAAATGGAAGTTGTTAATATTCTAATATTAACCATTCCCTTCATACCTTTTACATACTATAAACTTTTTAGGTCACTTAGTAATAATTGGATCATTTTAATATTACACATGTGAGTCTTTTGAAGATGTCTGCCTTTAATTGCCATGATAAAACTTTGCATTCTGTGGCTTCAGCTTGAAGCCAACAGGGTATCATTGTGTTTGAATGGGAATACTATGTAAGCATATTAACAGATCAGGTTTACAAGCTATCTCCTGCACCAGTCTCTCTTGGATTGAATTTGCAGTTGGTGGGAAGCTAACAACAAAACTGGGCCAAAGTGGTTCCCATTTTCCTTGTGTCTAACATCTACTTGACTGATTATGTAGGAAAATTCAGTTCATAATCACCCCAACCTGGTGCCCTTCAGATGGCTGGCTGGTGACAAGGGTGTTGAAGTCAACATGTACTGAAAGCTGCCGTAGAGAGTGCATTCAGCAGTGAACTATAGCCCAGCCAGTCTCTCTAATGGGCATACTTTTTATCATAATGTTTCATTCAAATACCTAATTAACGTCATCAATCAGAACTACTTTTTATGCTATAGCTCTCTGAATTCTCCAGCCAGCATGTCTGTTGGCCGAGGCTGTTTGTGGATTTTTGGTATTGGTCCAGAAGGTAATTTCTCCAAGCTCTGACCCAACTAGAGTGTGACTATCTTCTCAAGAACTTCCAACCAGGCTTGCCTGGCCAGGACCATCTAATACCCTGAAATTTCAGGGCCAAATCTAACACCTAAGTATGGCTCCTAATGCAGCCATTACTATTGATCATAATCATGGAGTGGGAAGAGACCACATGGACCATGTAGTCCAACCCCCTGCCATGCAGGAAAAGGACAGTCAAAGCACCCCCCAAAAGATAGCTATGCTAAGAAATCAGTTCATGAGGGCAAGTCTTTCTTGGCAGCCTCTCTACAAGGCTCTGTGGAAGGAGACGCTTCATGAAGTAAGTGCTGAATGAGTGGGATTGAAGACCTAGGATTGCCTGCATTCCAATTTAATTTTACAAGGAGAATTTGTAATAAAATGTTGCAGTGTGAAGTGTTCCATCCAATGTTCCAGATGATCATTCGTTAACCCCAAATGCTTCATTCTTGTTAATTGATGTCAAATCAAAACATGCTGCATCAATCACCCTGGTCATGTTTTGCAAAATCAAGGCTGTAGTTTTCTTGATTAAGTTGATCCATCAATAATGTGGTCTTCACCTTTTAATACAATAGCTCCAGTTTGGTCATCTTAGTGTCTAGGGAAAGCTTGGGATTAATGTGTTCTAGGACTCACTAATTGGTCATTTGACAGTTCATAGAACTCTTGTCCAACAGCATTTCCTGGAGGAGATTTTAATTTAATGATACAGTTCACACTCATTATGCTCTGGCCTGTCAACTCAACATTTATGACTACAGGCCCAATCCTCATATTGCTGCAAGGGATGCAAATGAGTCAATTACTTAAAATGTGGACCATACAAAATTCTCTACAATACATAGGTAGGATTGCCTGACTTTCTCTTCTTTAACCAGTCCACACATCTTTTTTTTCATGAAAAGTTGATTTGCAGCAGAAGGCACAATAGTAAGTAACATGTCTCCTTGATAGGAAAAAAAGAATCCTCTTTCTGGAGAGCAGCTGCTGATAGAAGGCACAGAAGAAGACTTGGACCCTGAACCTGTTTGCAGTGGTTTGCAGTGGTTAAAATATCTCATAACTAGAACAAAAGGAAACTGAATTGCACAGAAGTGACTTCCAGGCCACAAATGGGTCAGGTCACAGAAACAGCTGTTGAATTCAGTGAAGGCCTAAGAGTTATCAGTGGTGTCACCTTTTTTTCAGGCTGCCATACTTCTCAGCTTTAATAACTATGGCCAGATGGCTGTCACAGATGGAAAATAAAACAAGTGACAGCAGGACATGGTGAGAACAGTAAATAAATTCCTGATAAAAAAAATAGGGTCCTAATGCACATGATAAATATTGGGTATGTGGACATAATAATCCAAATAACACTACAGCACTGTAATGTCATAGGACACATTCTTTAGGATCAACTGTGAAATTACTGTTTGCTAGATTTGAAGTTATAATATGCAAGCAACTTTAATACTTCTTCAGGGCATTAAGAAGATTAAGTTTGTCTTTCCAGTGAGCTAGGTATATCTGCAATGCAATACAGTTGAACAAAGATGTTATTGTCTTAAACACTGTTACTTAGAAAGGCTTACCTGATAAACCAAACCAAAAGGTTGATGCTGTGAATGTTAAAGGTCTAAATGGTGTTTGTTTCAATGAGCTTATTTCAGATTTTTTTAAAATTTTTATATCACTGAAAAGAAAATCTATATTCTACATGCACATTTGTTATCCCATGAATCTAAGGTATTAATTGACATCAAAGCTAAATTTCGGTTTCCCTCTCGCTGTGTTTTTCTATCCCCCCCCCCCCATGTAATTGGAAATAAGCACTAATGCCAATTAATATTAATCAATAATTCAATTAAGAAAAATTATCACACACTCTCTATGGAAAAAGCTATTTTCTTTTATTCTATTTACTTTTCTTTGTTATGTTTGGAAAACAGTTTCCACAGTTGCTTCCTGAAGTGTTGAGGTGAATAGAACAAACAGCTGGTGTAGTCATTCTCCATGTTGCTAAATGAAAGGGCATATTAGCTTTACCACAGAAACCATGAAATATAGGTGAACAGAACTGAACAGAAGTTTTCCCAGTGGTGAATTAAATTCTCTGGAACTTAGCTAAGGAACTGGATTGAAACACACTAGACATAACATAAAAACTAGTTAAGACCCCAGTATCATGGGGGCTCCCTTGCCCAGTATATCCCATCTCCTTACTGGTTCCCAGCCAGCAACACACCACATTCCAACAATGCCATTTACCATTTGCATGATTATCTGTTCATCTTGGCCTCTAGCATTATTCTTCCTGCCTTTGAACCCCAATGACCATAGTTAAAATTGAGCTTGTCACCTCATCATTAGACCCATCATTTTTGGATTTCTATTGCTATCCACCAAAATGATTAATAACATGCAAATAGAGGAAGAAAATGTGGAGGCAGTGACAGACCTTATATTCCTAGACTCAAAGATTACTTCAGACACAGACTGCAGCCAGGAAATCAGAAGAAGTTTACTTCTTGGGAGGAGAGCAATGACCTATCTCGATAAAATAGTGAAGAGTAGAGACATCACACTGGCAACAAAGATCCGCATAGTTAAAGCAATGGTATTCCCTGTAGTAACCTACGGATGAGAGAGCTGGACAAAAAGGAAGATTGAGCGAAGGAAGAGAGACGCTTTTGAACTATGGTGTTGGAGGAAAGTTCTGAGATGCCTTGGACTGTGAGAAGATCAAACCAGTCCATACTCCAGGAAATAATGCCTGACTGCCCACCGGGGAGAAGGATATAAGAGGCAAAGATGAAGTACTTTGACCACATAATGAGAAGACACGAAAGCTTGGAGAATATAATGATGCTGGGGAAAATGGAAGGAAAAAGGAAGAGGGGCCGACCAAGGGCAAGATGGATGGATGGTATCCTTGAAGTGACTGGCTTGACATTGAAGGAGCTGGGGGAAGTGACGGCTGACAGGGAGCTCTGGCATTAACTGGTACATGAGGTCACAAAGAGTTGGAAGCGACTGAATGAATAAAAAACAATTGCTATCCACATATATATCCTGCTCATTCACAGTTAGGTAAAGGTCAGTTCCTAGGCACTTCACTCTATGCACTTGAAGTAGACATAAGTCTACAAAAGCTTATACTCAGAATTTCTTTCTCTCAGCTATTCTCAACATCTCTTCGCAAATGCAATTCTTGTAACATTTCATGTACTTTGGAAATATGTATAGTGCATTTCCAATTATACTGGCCAAGGTATTTCCGTAAGCTACATTACATGTCACTGTGATGTGTTTATTGTAATTTTATATTGTTATGCTTTCACATGTTTTATGTAATTATGATGTTATTGTATATTATCTGCATTTTTGGATTGCGTTTTTGGTTTTATTCTGCTGTAATCTGTGTTTGGGCTTGGCCTCATGTAAGCTGCCCTGAGTCCTCATTGGGGAGATGGTGGCGGGGTAGAAATAAAGGTGATGATGATGATGATGATGATGATGATTATTATTATTATTATTATTATTACTATTAGCAAGTGTACCAATGAAGATATCTTAGGTTATGGACCTAAATTAAAACTTGTGCACCAGTTGCGCCCGTACCTTGGGAAGCCTGATCTGGCCACAGTGGTCCACGCTCTTGTTACATCCCGAATAGATTACTGCAACGCACTCTACGTGGGGTTGCGCTTTAAGACTGTTCGGAAACTTCAACTGGTCCAGCAAGCGGCAGCCAGATTGATCACTGGAGTGTCATACAGGGAGCACACCACCCCCCTGTTGTGTCAGCTCCACTGGCTGCTGGTTCAGTTCTGAGCACAATTCAAGATGCTGGTTTTGACCTACAAAACCCTATACGGTTCCGGTCCAGCGTATCTGTCTGAACGCATCTCCCTCTACGTCCCACCTTGGAGTTTGAGATCATCTGGGGAGGCCCTGCTCTCGACCCCACCGCTATCACAAGTGAGGTTGGTGGCCCTTCACCTATGGAACTCACTCCCGGGGGAAATTAGGTCATCAACATCCCTCCTCTCCTTCAGGAGGAAATTAAAAACATGGTTGTGGGACCAGGCCTTCGTGCAATCTGACAACTAGATAAAGACAATTGGACGACTAGGACTGACAGGACTGACAAAGTGGAATTGGAGTTTGGACTATGAGATGGCGAACACTGAGTGTTAATTAGGTAAAATCAGTTTTATTGGTTTTATTGGTTTTATTGTTGCAGTGCAGAAACTGATTGTTAATTGTTTAATTGCTGCTATATTGTTGAACCAGGAACAGACTGGTTCAAGATTGGGAAAGGCGTACGGCAAGGCTGCATCCTCTCACCCAACCTTTTTAACTTGTATGCAGAACACATCATGCGATGTGCGGGGCTGGATGAATGCAAATCTGGGGTGAAAATTGCTGGAAGAAACATTAACAACCTCAGATATGCAGATGACACCACTCTGATGGCCGAAAGCGAGGAGGAGCTGAGGAGCCTTCTAATCAAGGTGAAAGAAGAAAGCGCAAAAGCCGGGTTGCAGCTAAACGTCAAAAAAACCAAGATTATGGCAACAAGAATGATTGACAACTGGAAAATAGAGGGAGAAACCGTGGAGGCCGTGACAGACTTTGTATTTCTAGGTGCAAAGATGACTGCACATGCAGACTGTGGCCAGGAAATCAGAAGACGCTTACTTCTTGGGAGGAGAGCAATGTCCAGTCTCGATAAAATAGTGAAGAGTAGAGACATCAGACTGGCAACAAAGATCCGCCTAGTCAAAGCCATAGTATTCCCTGTAGTCACCTACGGATGTGAGAGCTGGACCTTAGGGAAGGCTGAGCGAAGGAAGATCGATGCTTTTGAGCTGTGGTGCTGGAGGAAAGTGCTGAGAGTGCCTTGGACTGCGAGAAGATCCAACCAGTCCATCCTCCAGGAAATAAAGCCCGACTGCTCACTGGAGGGAAAGATACTAGAGACAAAGTTGAAGTACTTTGGCCACATCATGAGGAGACAGGAAAGCCTAGAGAAGACAATTATGCTGGGGAAAGTGGAAGGCAAAAGGAAGAGGGGCCGACCAAGGGCAAGATGGATGGATGGCATCCTTGAAGTGACTGGACTGACCTTGAAGGAGCTGGGGGTGGTAACGGCCGACAGGGAGCTCTGGCGTAGGCTGGTCCATGAGGTCACGAAGAGTCGGAGACGACTGAACGAATGAACAACAACAACATATTGTTTTTATTCTACTGTTATGTTGATGCCGGCATCGAATTGTGCCTTTGTAAGCCGCCCTGAGTCCCCCTCTGGGGTGAGAAGGGCGGGGTAGAAGTAACCAAAGTAAACAAACAAACAAACAAACAAACAAACAAACAAATAATAAGTGTTTATTTCTCCATTTCTGAATGGAATCAAATCATGTATGCATGAATTGGGGTTCTTTCCTTCACTAATATCATGATGTGCACATTGTGTATTCCGAGTTCCATGTCCAAATCTTCATAGGGAATCCTGTCTTAACAACCCTCTCACGAAATTCCAAGCATAGACCCTAGAAAATTGCTCTGAAAAAGCGAGCAATCAGGCTATCTGTGAGAAGAGTACAGCAACCAGGGAGCTATGTTATGTGTGAAAGGGCAGTCTCGGCATGAGCTTAATCCGATACACATTTCAATCAATGAAAAGCCTCCCATTGATTCCAGTGGAAGTTGGATTGAGCCCTTTAATCAAGGGTGCATCTTAATCAGAACCAAAGTCCCATCTACTTGTGTTTCCTGATTGCATGGATATTACTGTGCTTAAAAAACCCTCTGTTCATTTACTCTGAAGCCGCTTCTATGTCTTAAATTAAGCACAACAGAATGAAATAGAAATCAATCCTTATCAAAGATGTTCCCCACAGCATGGATTTAACAACACTCTCGTGGTACACAAATTGTAGCATCTTGGTTAACGAGATGTAACAACAGTTTTAGAGCACCACTGTGCAGTTTGAAGTATGTTTATCAAGAGGAGTTGAGACCCAACTACTAAAAGCAAGGATTGGCACTTTTTGACCTCCACATGTACTGGACTGCAATGCTTACAGTTCAATACCCGCCATGATGATGGGGCTCATAAGGAGATGGTCCTGATGTTGACCATCATACTCCTTCATTTGTCCTTTAATGGAGGAAAACCGTGCACTCCACACTTTCATTCATATGATCGCCCTTGGCAGGAGCTGAGTGACACAGGGCTTAGGTTGCTGGATTCCCCACGCCCCATGGTGAAGATGAGCACCGCTGCTAGCTGCCACCGTAGGTATGATGAGGTCATAATAGTTTCTCAAAAAGCATGATACAACCAGAGTTAAGCACCTTTAAGTCCTCTTAGTTTCAGTAGGTATTAAGCTGAAGCATGTGCTTAAATATAAATCAAAATTGCCAAATAATTTGCATCTCCATACACACAATCTGATGAGAATGAGACTCTGATTTTTAAAGACTACTGCACTCTTGGGTTTGAAATGTATCAGGAAATGCAATTCCTAAAGAAAAACTGTTTTGATGCCATTAAATATAAATTTGAATAATACTTTACTACCTAAAATTATATTCTATTTATAGAATGAAATAAGCTGCAATTCCTTCTAAGAGTCTGTAAGGTGAATGAAGACAAATGCCTCGCTGAAACCACCCATAATTGTACAGTAGTATGTTGATAAACTCAAAGCATCATCCTGCCATGGTTCAGTTGTGGATGACTGAGTATGGCATTACATATTTCTATTCATCTTGAAAGCAATTTTCCAAGTTCTGCTCCTGTTCCCATTCCTGTCCCAAGAACAAGATAAGATTCTACAAACAAATTAACTTTTTACAAGTCAAATTCATTTCCCCTCTTTTTCTAGCTTTAATGCCTCCTTCAAAGGTACACACGCATTTGCAGATAGGTTGACACAAATACAGAGACACCCCGGAATCTCTTTCAGAACAGTTTGGCTTCATTCTATAAACTTAATGTGTAAAGTTACTATTACTCATGACAAAAGGTTAGAGATGAGGTTATCTTGAAGTCCTTTTGTGCAGCTTCAGATAATTCAAAATCCTGTGGATATTGGCTCCCACACAGGAGTACATGATTAATAAGAAAGCCTAGGTATTCTATATGAATCAAATCAGGTTAAAATCATATGAAGTGGGAGTAAGCCCCATGAGTTGAAATGTACTTAGGACCCTTCCAGACAGCCTCATAATCCTGGACAAATAACTGGTTTTAAAAGTGATGTAATTTTAAGGAGATTCCAGACACGGATCTGCCAGTCCCGGTAAATGGTCCCCCGGCATCCTGACAGGTTCAGTAGAAGCAGATTTTAGAAATCTGCTACAATCTGCAAGATGGACACGGGAAATTTATTTTAAGTTTTTAAATTGACTCTCCTAGATATGCTGGACTTCCTTAGTGCTGATGTGGATATACAAATGAGCACACAAGCAGATTTATTCATTACTTATTTATTTCACTTGTATACCGCTTTTCTCATCCCAGAGGGAACTCAAAGCTCTCCTGCTACCTTTACTTTTTCTTCTTGAACCCCGTTTCCCTTTGGGGTCCCTTGCCTGCCATGGCGGGGCCCTGTGCACACTGTATAAATTCAAGCTCTGTTTAATTTCATAAAGATCAGAACAAAGGAATGGTTGTAGAGAGTTCTCATGATAATTGTTTTCCAATTGTGCTTCCATTTAGCCACCTGTGTGTCTGTGGCTCCATTTGTTTACAGCCCTTATCAGCTGTTTTGTAATTTTAAAAATGTGCATATGCAGTGGAGCAGTCCACACCAGCATATACCAATGAAGTCACATGTTTTTTCTTGACTGCAGGGATATACAGTCATGCAAATATGCACATTTTTCAGCTGAAACTGGATTTTAAACATACATTTTTAGCATGGGTTTTTCAGCTGTTAATGCGGCCAGAGAGTATTTTCAGCAAACGTCATTTAGCCATCCCTTTTATTCTGGTTTCTTCTACCTTTTAGGGCTTGTGTAGAAGGGCCCTTAGATATCTATAGGTTTACACTGTCAGTTAAAATGGCTATACAGACAGAGATGCAAAAAGAAACTTAAAGTTGCTATGTAGCTGTCATAACCATACATTATTTGGTTATGACATTCCTTGCATAGTCAGCATGACATTGACAAATGGTCATTGACAAATGGACACAGGACTTGAGTTGAGATCATATGACAGGAACTGTAAAGTTTTATTAGCATGCAATAAAGGTCAATTGCTCATGGTTTTGTGAAAAAGGAAGCAAGGCTTTCCATTCACTGGGGATCAGAAGATCTGTGTTTTTTATGACCCTGGGTACAATTAGTGTATTAGCCCTATATATGTTGGTCCTTAGAGTAACATTTTTAGTCTGAAAAATACATGCTTTGGTACTAGCACAGCTCCTGTGTGGTCTACTAGAATCCTATCACAATAAAGCATCTCTCCTATAGAAACACAGCCAATGCAGAAAGGAATATTGTAATTGGCCACTCTAAAATCATAACAGTAAATAAAAGACAATATCCCAAAACAGGGGAATTCCAGATAAGAAATAATCAGGGCCAGCTAATCACCCCCCAACAAAGGATTTCCCCAGACATAAGAAGCCAGACCTTGAAACTGCTAGGCCATTAAATGCTAATCAAGATGGCCAATTGCAACATTCATACCTACCTCAAACAGACAAGAGGTCTTTCTCCCACCCTGGACACAGTCCACAGAGATATAAACCTCATTTTCCTAGTTTCCAACAGACCTCACAACCTCTGAGGATGCATGACATAGATGCAGGTGAAATGTCAAGAGAAAATGTTTCTGGAACATGGCCATACAGCCCAAAAAACTCACAACAACCCAGACCTAGAGATTGCTAAAAAGTCATCTCTCAGGTGTTTGCTGTGTTTTTAATTTTCATTTTTCCCACTTTCATGGAGGTTCGGTGCCCCTAACCCCAGCAAATGGGTAACAACAAATGAGTTACTTTTACCTTTAACCTAAGACTGATGAAAAATGTGTCTTATTGACTATTGAACATTTCAGAACAAAAATAAGTGGCAACATTTTGTAAAGTTACTGTACAAAGGTGCATGGAAATCTAAAGGTCAAAAAGCTGCCCAGTTTGAAGAATTTAGTCAGCCACAGTAATGCTTCAGAATTAGGCAGAATCTCAAAGAACCCTTGTTACACCTGACCACATATTACTCTGAAGTTTGCTAACCATTTTCAGGGTAAGTACTGGAGAACCGCATATCCTTGTAGAGAGTATGGCATCATGATCATCTTCCCTATCATCCCCTGGTGCCTGAGAATTGCATGATTTAAAATGTTTTTGCAATTTAGTTTCTAAGTCTATATTTTGGAGGTATTTTTGCTTAATTCAGAACTTACCATATTATAATTTGAAGAGAAAGACTGCTGATATCAGCCATCATGGGATGTATCAGGAAAGAAATTGCTTCTCATACCTGGTCATAAAAAGAGCAGTTAATGCTGAAGGGGAAAGTGACATCTTTCTCCACTAGAGGTGATTGTAATGCCTTGAGTAATGTCATCTTCAAACCACCATGGTATCCAGGGTTTTGACAATGAGACAGAAATAATAGCCACAAGCTGCAGCTTTAGTAATGCAGATAATTAATTCCCTTTAATGGTGATGCTTGAGGTGACCCTTCTTCAAGCATATGGCCATAAAGAAATCACAGCCATGGTTAGTAGAAGACAGAAGAAGCCACCTGTTGCTCTGCAAGATGAGCAATAGAAGAGTGTCTAAGTGGAAATGAATGATCAGGAAACCTCAAGGTCAAACATGCAGGCCTCCTATTCTTATCTGTATCCATCTTGTATAGGTTAGAATCACACTGGGGGAATGTTAGAGTACAGGGAAAAAATTGAATTTCTAGGTGTCCTCTTCTCTGTGAATATTTCATTGATTGTCAAAGGCATCTCAAATCCAATAATTTTGGCATCCTAAGTACATACTTACTTGACCCTTTTGGCTAAATTACATTGCCAAAATTGAGGCACACATTGAATTTGATAGCATGTTAACTTTGCTCACATAAACCCAGGGGCGGCTCAAGACAGTACGCAAATTACGCATTTGTGTAGAGCGCGTGTCACGGGGGAGGGTGCACTTGAGGAGCTCTTTAGTCGCCCCTGCCCCGAACAACACCCAGAGGCAGCTCGCTCGCCCTCCCTCCTTCCCTCACAAGTGCGCATGTTAGCGCGCGTTGTCTTCCTCTCCTCCTCGCAGGCCAAGGGAGACAACGCTGGCGTGCGTCCCTCTTCCGGCGTTAGGAAATGTGTGGGAAAGGAGGGGTGATGCAGGGCGCGCACTTCCTAATGCTGGGAGAGGGACGCGCACCGGCGTTGCCGGGCGCTTGGAAAAAAAGGCCTCATGCAGGGAGCATGCCTTCCTCACCAGGCTGGGCTCCCAAGCCTGGCACCCAGCCTGGCAAGGAAGGAGCACAGAGCAGTGGAGGGGCGTGGGGGAAGCTGCCGAGGCCCTCCTCGGCAGCGCCCTCCTCCTTGCCTCTCCGTTGCTCCATGCCTTCCTTGCCAGACTGGGCTTCCAAGCCTGGCCCCCAGCCTGGCGACGAAGAAGCAGTGAGGAGTGGAGGGGCGAGGGGGAAGCTGCCAAGGCCCTCTTCGGCAGCGCCCACCTCCTAGGTCCTCTGTTGCTCCATGCCTCAAAGTTTACCTACCTCGCCAGGCTGGGCTCCCAAGCCTGGTGCCCAGCCAGGCGAGGAAGGAGCGCAGAGTAGTGGAGGGGGAAGCTGCCACCGTCGAGACCCTCTTTGTGTCTCACAAAGAGTGTGTGTGTGTGTGTGTGTAAAATATTTCAATGATTGGTTGGGGGGGGGGGCACCAAAATTCTGTTTGCTTACCCCTGAAAATTACCTGGGGCCGTCCCTGCATAAACCCACTTGTGTGTGCAAAGGCACAGATGAACCTGGAACCCCAAAGGCTGGACAGAGAGGTGGGGCATGCAAAGAGGCTTTTCCCTGTGATAGTGGCAGCCTCAGGGCTCTATGGCATCCAGAGAAGGAGAAGGAGAGCTGGTTGGTGGCACAGTCATCCCTGCCGCTTAGGTGCAGATCCTGCCTCTTGGGTGGCCCTCGGGGTTTCTTGCCCACCCCTCCCCTAGGCATGCAGTTACTAACTGGCTTCATTCACAGGCCTTATAAATGTCCCCTTCAGTTTTGAAAGCATAGTTGGGAATTGATGGAGGGGTGTGGCTTCTCAAACAGCCTCATTCATGCTGTCTGGCTTGCTCCTGTGCTATGCCTGCACTGTTGGGTGCATTACATGGACATTTTTTTGTAATGTCCATTTCCAAAATGGAAGTGCTAATTACATTCAATGGTGCATTATACTTGAGTAAATACAGTATTTGCTTTACCAGAACCAAGCTTTGATTCTTCTTTTCATTTATCTCCAAGGAAGCTGTTTTGGAGATGTTGTCACTAACAGACTAGATGAGGACAAATAAATGGAAACTTAGGACTTCATATGTGCTGCAGGAATCACCACAGATCATGGCAAATCCAGCAGTGCCTGGTGAGAGAAGTGGGGAACCCATCACCCCATGACCTGCATTGCCTGACACCCCATCTTGTGGGGTGAAGCATCCAGCACCTGGTTTCCCCTGTTGATCCCAGTGCAACATGGGAAGCCTCCCATGTTGCTGCCATGGTGACATATGCTGGTTCCTCTTCCTTTTTGTGACAGAGCCCCACTGGAAGTAGATGTACTTAGTAGGATGGGAGCCAGTGAGCTCTGTTGCAAAATTGAAGAAGAACTGGTGTATGCCACAGATCTTTACCCAGTCTGATGAGGTTGTATATCTAGATAAGACAGGGATTTTCCTGTTTGGATATCTGTAACTTGCTGTACATGAATCTGTCTTTTGTTACTTTTGGGAAACTTCTGCAGGTCCAAAGTACTTCAGCTAGACTGAAAATAAAAGCCCACTATTTTTTTTAAATCTGAGATAACACTTCTCTGGGAATCATTAGGGACATCCAGATAGACTCTATGGTCAGCTTCAGTCAGACACTGAAGTCCTCCAGCACAATATTATGGTCAATTTCTAGGTATTCCTAGAGGGAACATAGTAATCAAGTTGAAGAGAAATCAAATCCCCAAAAATATGGAGGGCTGACTAAATATTTTTGTATTTGAGTTGTAGGTTTTTCGGGCTGTCTGGCTTCACAACCTCTGAGGGATGCCTGCCATAGATGCAGGTGAAATGTCAGGAGAGAATGCTTCTAGAACATGGCCAAACAGCCCGAAAAACCTACAACAACCCACTGATTCTGGCCATGAAATCCTTCGACAATACATTTTTGTATTTTCTTCTTTTTGTTGCAGCTCCTGCCTACTTCCCCCCAGAATACTGGAGAATATTTTTAGAGGCAGAGTTATGGCAGGAAGAAGGATAAGTTGCCAACATTCATTTGCTTTCCTTCTTACAGTGGTGGAATTTGGCAAGCCAGTTTCATTCACAGCAGCTCTGGATTAAAGCTATAAACTTTCTGCAAGGTTCACTTTTTTAAAAGCAATGATTTCTTCCTCCAGGACAGGTTAGCTTTCTCTGTCGTGTTATCAAAATAGTCTTGTAAACTGCAGCATACTGCAAATCACAGCACCGTTCTGTATTTAGGGACTTCTGATACTATGAATACAAATCCCCAGTAGATCATTGAACTCCCCGGCATATTCGCCTGCCTTTGTACTGCCACAGTTTTCCCACCCCTATCCAAAGGCTTGACAGTTTCATTTGCAAAGCCATTTCCATTCCCCAAAGTGTATAATAAGATTTTTTTATTGTGTACTTTCAGATCACTTTCTCATTATGTACTTTCCTGACATTACTTCCCAGTTATGGCATGCTGAAAAAAGTAATAAGAATGTAAATATCAATTTTATAGGGTGCCTTCTTGAATTATATTTTTCTATAACTATTCTGTTTTGATATAAGTACTGAGCCGCAGGATTAATAAAAATGTGAAGTTCCACAGTTTTTAGGGTCTTCTGCTATGAATTATATATTACAAAAGTGTTCTGCTTTTCTGGCTGAAAGAAATTCAGACTTACAGTCCTTTCGTTAGCAGGCTAACGCTCCAGGGTCCTATAATTTTGAATAGCATTTCCATCTTGAAGTTCCCCTTCTTGACAAACCATTCCCCTCTTGCAGCAGATGGATTCTTCTTCCTTCCCCTATATAAACTGGACATTAGCAAATGCTGGTAGCATATTTATATTTTCTCTCCAAGATGAACTACTAAGGCCTTTAAGTGTTTTCTGTTGTCCTGAGGTACTGCAGCTTAGGGAGTGATTTATTAAGTTCTCATTGAAACTGTTTTCAGTATCACTTAATGAAGTAGCTACTCGGAGTATAATAGCTTGGCTCTAGAGGCTAGTGGTTTTTGCAGGAGGAAACAATGACTTCCTGAAAACATGAAGAGAGGCAGAAAACAACCGCAAGGACAACAACTCTGTTTCTTACAATTGATTCAAATGTATGGCTTTGCATACACACAGTACAGTTTTTTTAACAGTTTTTAACAGGATTGTTCCACCTTAGAAGGCATGGGTTATATTGCATTTCTGCATCCAGTGGTGAAGGCAGGACTTTGTATTTGGCAAGACCACACTTTGATGGAATACAAATGGTCCAACTTGATTAGTTTCAGTAGAATGTGCTATTCATTGCTTGATCCGCATTTTGGCTGACGGAAACAATTCACCTACCTAGTAACACTGGAATGTGAGATACAGGAATCCACTTGGGCAGAAGATACTGTGATCCTGCCAACTGGGAGGGAGGCACAGCCATTTGTGTCCTATCTGGATATGGCCAGGTTTCTTATATCCTCATGGTATCACAGGTCCCATATATCCCCAATGCTAAACCTGTCCTTATTAACTATATGATACCACTAACAAAACTATCAGCTATAACAACCCCTTTGCTCCAAAATTGAACGAGGGACTTTCCACATGGCCCTATAACCCAGAATATCAAGGCAGAAAACCACACAAGAGTATGTATTTATTCACTAACTTATTTTATTAACTTATTTTATTGCATGCCACCTTTCCCCAGAGTTGTAAGAAGGATAAGCAAAACTAATTGATTGTTGGTGCAGTGTTGGAATCTCCTTAAACCAAGACTTCACTTGCTCCTTGGGGTTGGCTTGATGCGCCTTCCTCTTGGCACATTTCTCTCTTTCGCCCTCCACTCGGGCCTCTTCAAATTCTACAGCACAGCTGGTCGCAGCTGACCTCCAGTTAGAGTGCTCAAGGGCCAGGGCTTCCCAGTTCTCAGTGTCTATGCCAGAGTTTTTAAGGTTGGCTTTGAGCCCATCTTTAAATCTCTTTTCCTGTCCACCAACATTCCGTTTTCTGTTCTTCAGTTTGGAGTAGAGCAACTCCAGCAGAGTTGATGGTAGAGGACCATTGCTTCAATGCTGGTGGTCTTTGCTTCTTCCAGCACGCTGACGTTTGTCCACTTGTCTTCCCATAAGATGTTCATTCTGGGGCTTTTTAAAAACCTCAGATTCGATCCTAAGAACATTTGAAATTCAAGGGGAACAGATGTAAATAAGTACTATAAAATTGTTGCTCATCTCTATTTTCATAGACTGTTCACAGTTGGGAACCTGGCTCATAGAAAATAGCCTCTGAATAAGTTTGCATCCCTGACTGGAATCTTGCTAGTGTATTACAATAGTGAAAGTTAGACTTGGGTCATCACAAGTCACTTTTCTATAATTGCAGACCTTGGAATTCTCTAACAGTCACACAGTGATCAAAATCCCCCAAGCCCACCTTCTCTCAGCTGTACCCACCCTGCTGAACATGGCCTTTTCCTAGTTAGTGGAAAGTATTTTATTTATTTATCATATCAGAAGTGAACTATTGTAATGTATTTAAAAACACAAACAAAGTTTTAAAACTTGGCATTATATGAAATGTAATTTGACCAGAAGCTGGCCACTTGGAGTGCCTCTGGTGTTGCTATAAGAAGGTCCTCCATTGTGAAAGTGGCAGGGCTTAGATTGCATTGTAATAGGTGGTCTGTGGTGTACTTTGTGGATCCATTTCTTAAGGTTGGCTCTGCATCAGTGACTTCCAAGTCCCCCGGTCTTCTGTGTGCCCAGGGGAGAGTCTCTCATTCGGTATCGGCCATGGGTTGAGGTTCCAGGTTTTAACCTTCCATTTTTGGACTCTTGCTTACTGAGGTGTTCCTGCGAGTATCTTTGCAGATCTTAGAAAACTGTCAGGAACCGGTTTCCAGGCCTTGAGTCTTGGCGCAAAAAACCAGAATCCTGACATGGACTGTTGATAAGAATGTGCAGCTGGTGGCCTTGGGGGAAAGCAGTTGGCATTTGGCGGGGAATATTGCGCAGGATTCTCGGCCGGTGGGAAAGGGGAATTCGATTATAAGGGAGGGTATATAAGGGTTAAACTGCGGCTGCCGGCCAATCCTGGCTTTCTTCGTGTATGAATGTCCAGCAGTAAAAGTTCCTGATTGATTACGGATTGGCGTCCTGTGTCGTTATTGGGAGCGGCTGCTGTGAGCTTACAGAAAACTATTTCTTGATTTAAGGCATTGATGGGTACATGAGTGAAGCCTCCCTGCAGGATTGCAACACATCCGGGCATCCTCTGGGCAACGTCTTTGTAGACAGCTGATTCTCTCACACCAGACACAAAGCAAAGGCATTATCTGCACTGGCGTTGCTTTTAGATCTTAGGGCTCATATACTGCTGGGTTTTTTATAAGTTGCAATGTTCTTTCTTCTTCACTATTTGGTTTTGCTATGTGATATATCTATTTATTGTTCACTGTGTTATATTTCTTATGAATTGTACACTGCCAAGAGAACTCACATAATGAGAAGATAGAAAACTTAGAGAAGACAATGATGCTGGGGAAAATGGAAGGGAAAAGGAAGAGGGGCCGACCAAGAGCAAGATGGATAGATGGTATCCTTAAAGTGACTTTGAAGGAGCTGGGGGTGGTGATGGCCGACAGGGAGCTCTGGCATGGGCTGGTCCATGAGGTCACAAAGAAGCAACTGAACAAATAAACAAAAACAACAACAAGAGAACTTGATCCTTCAGTGGTCTAAAAGTGCAATCAGTTGGCATCTAACGATATGGAAAGAAAGAGCTTGACAAATCTCTCACAAACCAGAATTCAACAGTAGTCATTGTCAAGAAGGTTCTACGCTTGTGGACGCTAGCCACTCATAGGACACTTGGGAGGATATTCCCTAAAGAAGTATGAGACTTGGCTCATGTAGGCAAAGCCAATGCCTTTGTCAAATAGCACACAGATATCAATTTGTTTCTCTTTTAATTCCTTTACTGCATGATTTCCTCTCTTTTTACATTTTAAAGATGTGAATATGTTGTTATTCAGCCATGTTTCCAACTACCCTAATGTTATTAATGACTGCATTCTCAGTGTGTGAAGGCCATTTTGAACATTAAGCACATGGTTCTTCCCTAGAGGTAAAACCACGGAAGCCCTCACTGTCCCTATATGGCATATGATTCTCTGGGTGAGTACCATATGCTTAGCTTCCACAGTTTCATTTAAGAAGCATTAAACTTCAGTTAAAGTTATCTCATCTCTTGCTGTTTCCTATAAGGTTGACAGAGCATCCATCTGTATTCTCCCAAGGTCTGAGTTAACTCTGGGCTTGCCACCTTTCCTTTTATTTGTACATTGTATTTTATGCTGCCCTCTCTTAGATGCCTAAAACAACTTTATCTGATGCTCAGTCGGAGCATTATGAGGTAGTAGAAATACTGGAAGGCAAAATGACAAGATTATATAGAAGTAGGAGTGTGGGTCCATGGACTGGCTTATCAGTGCAGTTATGTAAATCAAGAGACATTCCGTAGCAAAGATGCTCGTACTGGTATTTTGCTACTATCAATGATTACGCAAATGCTGTGCAATAGTGCCTTCATTCAGTAAAATTCATAGTACCAGACATGTTATTTTGGCATGTAAAACAGATTGTTCTTCTAATAGACTGTAGATTTTTTGGGCTACATGGCCATTCTCTCTTGACGTTTCGCCTGCATCTATAGCAGACATCCTCAGAAGTTGTGAGTTCTTCTAATACGTCTCTGTATATTTTGCAGTAACAACAGCAGAGTAAAAAACTGACTTAGATAACAATTTGTTTCCTTTTCATTGCTGCTTGAACCCACTACCTCAAATAATAGAGCCAGCCTGGTTGAACTGAAGATAAAGTCTCTCAACTGGAGAGTAAGTCTAGATATTTGTTCTGAATTCATAATTGCCCCTTCATCATGATTGTGACACTTTTGGCATAATCATAAGTCACCACCCGCCCCCCCCCCCCCCCCCCGCTCCTCCTCCAAAACCCAAATGTCCATGCAGCAATATGGCCTATGTTTCTAAATTTTACTTGAGCCTTTCTCAAAATAATTAATAGAAAAGCTTCAGTGCACCAACAGTGTACACGTACTTGTATAGAAGTACAGAAAAGGCAACTGGCCAGGACAGAAAAAAGAAACCAGCCAGACCAGATTCCTTTTTTATTTTTTCTGGCAAGTTGGCAATTACGACAAATCAGGATGTTTATAGGAGAAAAACTGCAGTGCTTCAGTAGAACAACTGTATCATCTACTTTCAGTGTGTTCTCTGAATATTGGGTAACAAGGCCCTGAGAGAAGTCAGTAACTTAGAACAGGGACTCTGAACCAGGTTTCCATGAAACAGGTGCAAATCTTATATTTCCAAATATATACACACATACATATACATACACAATACAATACAAAACTTTATTATGGTCACTGGCCATCACAAAATGGGCAAAAGCGCCCTCGGAAGGGGAAACACAACTCCCCAGTGAAGCAGTTATTAAAAAACAGATTAGAAAATAGTTTAAAATCACAATTTAAAAACACAGGTTAGTGCAACAGGTATGGAAATGTTGAGGGGAGGAGGAGTCTGATAGGAAGGACCAAAGCACTGGGGGGGGGGGGGGGAGGGGTACTAAATTTGATGAGAGGGGCATATTGCAAGTCTAGTAGCATTTCAGCTGTAACATGTTACTCTATCTACATTCCTAACAGGGTGTTGCTTTGTGGGGTCAGTCATCTTCTGTCTAATTTTAAGTGTTGCAGCATAAAACTTAGCAAGTTAGTAAGTTATTGTAGTGCTAGAGCCCAAAAGCAGCAGGGTGGAGTAATATTTTTCGGTGTGCCCTGGATATTTTAGAAGCCATGGTGTAATGAGATTGGTTCTAAGGTCTCTGTAGAACATGCATTGAAGAAGCATGTGCTCAATTGTTTCTACATGTCCGGACTCACAGGAGCATAGCCTCTCCTTAAAGGGGGTTTTCTGTTACCACCAATGACCAGCACCAAAAAAGGAACAAACAACAGACTAGGAACATATACATTTAGGTATTAAGAAATAATGTCAAAAGCAAAGTTAAAACCCAGGATTGAATATGGTAGTTAAAATGGTATTAAACATTTATATGCAGAGGCGGCCCTAGGTAATTTTCAATGGTAAGCAAACAGTATTTTGCCCCCCCCCCCCCCCAACCAATCACTGATATATATTTTCTGTTTGTCATGGGAGTTCTGTGTGCCATATTTGGTTCAATTCCATCATTGGTGGAGTTCAGAATGCTCCTTGATTGTAGGTGAACTATACATCCCAGTAACTACAACTCGCATATGTCAAGGTCTATTTTCCCCCAAGAGCGCCTCAAGAGCGCCCCAGGGCAAAATCAACTATACTGCCAATGCTTACTTTGCGTAATGGGTTGAGCCGCCCCTGTTTATATGTTAAAATGGCAATGGTAAAAACTGAAATAAATATTAAAATCTTCTAAGACTGTTCCTTCTTCAGTTTCCTTTCTCTTATTTTACATTTTTCCTGTTCACTGTTTATTTTTCTCATTCCAGATCAGGATCTGTGAAGGAAGTCATTTTCTGATGCAATCAAAAAGTGTGTGCCGACTTTTGTGTACATATATTTTGCAAGAGAAGTGAACCATAAGGTTGGCTTGAAGCCACCTTAAAAACTGGGGTACTGAGAACTGAGAAGTCCTGGCCCTCCAGCACTTTAACTGGAGGTCAGCTGTAACCAGCAGTGCTACAGAATTCGAAGAGGCACGAATGGAAGGCAAAAGGGAGAATCATGCCAAGAGAAAGGCGTGCCAAGCCAACCCTGACCGGAACCATCTTCCACCTGGAAACCAATGCCCTCACTGTGGAAGAGCATGTGAATCAAAAATAGGGCTCTGTAGTATCCATCACCAAGACCCTACACTTGGAAAGCCATCATACTCGGACTACAAGGGATCGTTTAAGTAAGTAAGTATGGAGCATATCATTGGGTCTTCAAAGGGGGGCATAAACCAGAAAAGGAACAGCGATCTTGCCTCCTTCCCTCCTCCTTCCTTATCTTCCTCTGTATTTATCATTTGCAGCATCAGAAACACTGAGGTGCGATTGCACCAGCTCCAGCTCTGTTTCTTTCTGGTAAATGGACTTCCTCTGGGGGATGCAATCTTTTGCACGTAAGCAATCTTTGTGCAAGTGAGTGGGAGACAGCAGGAGGAAAAGTTTGAGAGAGGATGCAATTGGCCAAGTGTACAATGAGCCATGGAAACTATTTCAAAGCAACAAAGTGAGCTCAAAAATCTTGAAAATTATGTAACTGACATTTCAAAATTCAGTTTCTTGCCTTAACCTTGTAATTATATCCATGTCAGTAGTTGAAAAACTAAAAAATGAAAAGCACTCAAAAAGAAAAAAAAATGCCAAAAGCAAATGCCCACAGGTTTGCAACTATTTTTTCCCCGATAGCAAGCCAGTCTGTCAAGTAGAGAGACACGGCACTCTTGGTGTCTCTTAAGACTTTGTCTGCTTTTTTGTAACATTGTTTTGTATTCTTGATCATCTTTTCTCTAACACATACTCATGCAGTTCAACAATAGCCACAAGCAGTTCAAAGACTAAAAATAAACCATTTGACTTACAAAGGCTTCAACTGCCCATTTTCTCCAAAGAAACATACTGTTTTTGATAAATATTGAACTTCCCAAGGCAGGTACTTTAAAGATAAAGGTAAGGTTGTGGCTTTACTCATCCAAATAAACCTCTTTAATTTGGTGCTCTCCAATGTCTCCTGATTGTGAAGGCTGGGAATGATGAGAGCTGTAGTACCACAAACGATGAAAGTACAAGCTTGAGAAAGGCCAAACCCAACCTTCGACCTAGTATTTATTTTGAGGAAAGTATGAGAACTTGTGAGGATTGAGGCCTGAAGACCAGGATTTGAATTGCTGCTTGGTGAATGACAAAAAACCCACTGGCTGATCTTGGGCAAGTCACACTCTCTCAGCCTACGAGAGAATCAATAGAAAACATGTGAAGTATGAATCTTCCAAAGAAAGTCTAATAATAGGGGAATCATATGTTAGAATTTATGGAGCCTCCGGTGGCACAGCGGGTTAAACTGCTGAGCTGCTGAACTTGCTGACTGAAAGGTCAGCGGTTCAAATCCAGGGAGTAGGGTGAGCTCCTGCTGTTAGCCCCAGCTTCTGTCAACCTAGCAGTTTGAAAACATTCAAATGTGAGTTGATCAATATATACCCCTCCAGCAGGAAGGTAATGGCACTCCAGGCAGTCATGACCTAGGAGGTGTCTATGGACAATACCAACTCTTTGACTTAGAAATGAAGATGGACACCAACCCCCAGAATTGGACACAACTACACTTAATGTCAGGGAAAAACCTTAGAATTTATCTTAGAATTTATCTCCAGGCACATAAAAACAAAATTCAATTTCCTCTTTTGTTTTTTGTGTACGTAGCTTTTGCTTTACCTAACTGCTGCATTTATGATGGTGCCATTCTCCACAAGCATTTTGAGTATTCCAGGGACACCAATCTAAAATGGAAAGCAGGGAGAGCAAAACAAAAACAGTGGAGGAATTGTGTCGGTGAGGAATAAGGCCTGATGACTGCAAATCCCTGTTTGGAAAACTGAAAAGAAATGTAAAGACAACACCTGGCATTTTTTGCTAGTGACAATGACATGTTACATCTCTGTTTGGCTGGATGTCTTCTTATCATGGGAGCCGGCTGTATGAAGCAGCCTGTAGGCAAAAGCAGCAGCTTTCACTCTTTTTTCTTGCAACGTGTGGGACTATCCACTGCCAACCCTTTGGAAGTGATAATTATTACAGTGTGACAAGACTGTTGGAAAAGGGAAATCTGAATGTATTTTGCTTCAGTTGATTTTTTTTGCTTATTTTTGTATTTTGCACTTCTTTCCTTCTTTTTACCTCCCTTCTCTTCTGAATAATAATAATAATATGTAGATATTACATCAAAAAACTATTTTGTTGCTGTTGATTGATTGTGCTGATAGAAGTAAAAAGGACACTCTTTTGGAACCCATCCTGTCCTGTTGCCATAATAACAAATGCATTCAATATTTAATGACATTCTAGGTGTTCAGAGTCCATTTTTTTAAATGTAAGCATTGGGGAATATATTGCTTCATTTAAAGTTGCTCTTCTAGCTTAAAACAAAAAAGGACTTACACTTTCTTCTTTCACCTTGCTTATAAGGCTCCTCAGCTCCTCCTTGTTTTCGGCCATCAAAGTGGTATTATCTGCATATCTAAGGTTGTTAATGTTTCTTCCAGCAATTTTAACCCCATCCTTGCATCCTTGCATCACATAATGTGTCCTGCATATAAGTTGAATAGGTTGGGTGAGACTATACAACCCTGCCGTACGCCTTTCCCAATCTTGAACCAGTCTGTTGTTCTGTGGTCTGTTCTTACTGTTGCTACTTGGTCATTATACAGATTCCTCAGGAGACAGACAAGGTGGCTTGGTATCCCCATACCACCAAGAACTTGCTGCAATTTATTATGATCCACACAGTCAAAGGCTTTAGAATAGTCAATAAAACAGAAATAGATGTTTTTCTGAAATTCCCTGCCTTTCTCTATTATCCAGTGGACAGGGTGTTGTGACACCTTAAAAACTAACAAGTGATATCTTTACAACTTTGTGTTTTAAGGGATTTCCCCATTAGTTGTATAGCTCTAATCTTTCAAGAATCAGTCTGCATGGGGAACATGCACCATTGTTTCTACAGACCAGTGGTTCTCAACCTGTGGGTCCCCAGATGCTTTGGCCTTCAACTCCCAGAAATCTTAACAGCTGGTAAACTGGTTGGGATTTCTGGGAGTTGTAGGCCAAAACACCTGGGGACACAACCTGTCTATATCAGGTTGAGAACCACTGCTATAGACAAATTGAATATATACTGCAGAAACCAATCTACACAACGCTGAACCTTTCATCATTAAGTGCATTAATATGGGTGTGGACTGAATGGAGAATCTGAGAACTGCACTCCTTTTGATTACCTTGCATGCATCTACACCAGTGGTTCTCAACCTGTGGGTCCTCAGGTGTTTTGGCCTACAACTCCCAGAAATTCCAGCGAGTTTACCAGCTGTTAGGATTTCTAGGAGTTGAAGGCCAAAACAATTGAGGACCCACAGACTGAGAACCACTGGTCTACACTGAGGAATTCATGCATTTGTAACACCACTTTAACTGTCATGGCTCAATGTGGTGGAATCCTGGGATTTGTACTTTGGTGAAGCACCAGCACACTTTGGCACATGATGGCAAAGACCTCGACAGACTATAATTCCCATGATTTCACAATCTTGTGCTATGGCATTTAAAATAGTGTCAAATTGCATTAATTCCATGATGTAAATTTACCTCTTATAATTAAGCGCCTTTTATGCCGAACCATTCCACCAATGGAAAAATATTCTTATCTCACAGTAGGTTAATTTATTAAGTTTGTAGGGGAAAAAATTCTAACAGATATACATTCTTCTTTCACAGTCTGATCCCATTTATTTGGATCACAGATTCAATTATTTCAGTGGAATGGTTTTAGGACTACAGAATGAGATAGAGATTACAATAAGGTTATACATTTATGATGTTCTTTCCTTGACATTTCCTGTTTTATTTTATCTTTTTCTTGCTTGCAATGGATTCCACAACAGTTTCAAGAAGTAAAAAGGCTCAGATTCTTGCATGCTGCTCATGTGTATGCTGTTTGCATGTTTTTCAGAATGACCACTCAACCAATCTATTGCCACATTGACTTCCTTCCCATGAAGAAAAGGTTTCAACAGAGAAGGCCACCACCAAGGGTGCAGGAGGGCTTTCTTTGCTTATCTACTGGGCCTCTTGTTGATAGTAAATGATGGTAGAAGTATTATTTTCTATAGGGGTTGTTTCACACTAAAAAATTATAGCACTACAATTCCATGGCAACATAATATAGAATCCTGGGTAGCTCTAGTGTTTGATAAGGACTTGAGTTCTCTAGCTGAAAATTTAAAATGTCCCTTCTAAAACTGCAAATCCCAGAATTCCCATGGCCATTAAAGTAGAATTATAGTGCTATAATTGTTCTATATACTCATGTATAATTCTAGAGGTTTTTAGTAAAAAAAAAATCAACCCAAACACCTGGGTGGACTTCTCTGGGATCAATGTGCATGTTGCACACCAACTCTTATATTAAAAAGGAGCCACCTCCTTAGTAGAGTGGCAAAATGCAAGAGCTTAGTCCATCCCAGCACCAACCCCATCTTCTTTCTCTGCCATAATATGATTTCAGGACTTTTTGAATGCCTGGGTGGGGAAATGGTGGCAGCGTCCAGCATGCTCTGAGATGGCACTTCCACTTTTCCTCTCCACAGAAGGACCTTCGACTTATCTTCGGGTGAAATTAAAATCTATAGTTTTGGCCCTCAAACCTGCTTTTAACTTATACATGAGGTCAACTTACACATTAATAAATATGGTATTAGTATTAATGGATACCAGGTATCACAGGAACTATGGTTCATTCCCAAAGATGCCTGGACTGTTGGAGTTCCCCTTATTTATTATTATTATTATTATTATTATTATTATTATTATTATTATTTATTAACTTTATTTGTACCCCGCTAGCATCTCCCGGAGGACTCGATGCGGCTTACACAGGCCGAAGCCTCAAAACACAATACAATAAAGAACATAACATCACAATAACAAAGCAAATCAAACAATGAGCAAAATGACATAACTCCACAATAACTAAGCAAATCAACAATAAGCAAATAACGACAATGGCAGAACATCAAGACATTATTAAAAACTGGTTCGGCCGGCGCACTGGGGTACAAGGGTTAAAAGTGCTGAAATGGCAGGAGGCACGTAAGGTTGAAAGTGCGGTGTGCAGCGATAATTTGTTATGCTAAGGTGCTACTAGGACATTGGGTGGGGATTCCTAGTCTGGGAAGGCACAACGGAACAGCCAAGTTTTTAAATTCCTTCTGAAAACGGCTAGAGTGGGGGCCTGTCTGAGATCTTTTGGGAGGGCGTTCCAAAGTCTGGGGGCCACCACAGAAAAGGCCCTGTCCCGCGTCCCCACCAAGCGCGCTTGCGACGTGGGTGGGATCACGAGCAGGGCCTCTCCGGATGACCGTAACGAGCGTGTGGGTTCGTAGATGGTGATGCGGTCACGCAGGTAGGGTGGTCCCGAACCGTTTAGGGCTTTGTAGGTAAGCACCTGCACCTTGAATTGGGCTCGGAAAATAAAAGGCAGCCAGTGGAGCTCCTTAAACAGAGGGGTAGACCTCTCTTGATAATGAGCCCCGGTTAGCATCCTGGCTGCTGCCCGCTGGACCAATTGAAGTTTCCGAGCCGTCTTCAAGGGCAACCCCACGTAGAGCGCATTGCAGTAATCCATTCTAGAGGTGACCAAGGCGTGGACCTTTAGGAAGCATTTAGGAAGCATCCTTACCATTTTTTTTTAAAGATAGGCATGAGGGAAGTCCTTTATTTTCCCCTGCAGTGCCCTCCTGTCCCAACTCAAGGAAGAAGATGGTATTTCTAACATTAGAGGGCTGGATAGTGCCACAGCATGCCTTATGCACATCTGTCCCATATTCAACTTGCCTGCAGGCTTTTGAGAAGACTGTTGGTCCTTTCCAGTTTTTGTGTGTGTCAGGAGTGACCTGAGAAACTGCAATTCGCTTCTGGTGTGAGAGAATTGGCCGTATGCAAGGACGTTGCTGAGGGGATGCCCAGATGTTTGATGTTTTACTATCCTTGTGGGAGGCTTCTCTCATGTCCCCGCATGGGTATCTGGAGGGAGCTCAACCTGATCTCCCTGGATTCGAACCACTGACCTGTTGGTCAGCAGTCCTGCCGGCCCAAGGGTTTAACCCATTGCACCACCAGGGGCGCCTGTCTTTTCAAGTTCATCTGCTATAAATACTTGCCCATCCCTTTAAAACGATGGGTTCAAGTAGATTGGATATAAGTGTTTTGCATTGTCTCTTATTTAAGAAATAAACATATGAAAAAATAGATGTTCCCTCAATAATGCTGGAATATCATTATTAGTTATTTTTTTCCATAAGTTTTTATTTAGCATTTTCATTTTTTCCCACACAAAAAGAAAAGAAAAACAAACAAACAAAAGAGTAGTGGAGTTCTTGTTAGTAAATTTGATCTTGACAAATGTATGTATGTATTTATTTATTTATGACATTTATATCCTGCCCTTCTCACCCCAAAGGGGACTCAGGGCAGCTTACAACAGAGATACAATTTGATGCCTTAAGTACATATAAAAATAAAACAACATATACATTAAAATCACATGATTAAAACATAACAATTACAAACAATTACTTAAAATCACATAATCCAGAAACATAAGGGTTGTCATTTGAATTGTTCATTGTTGCACTGAAACATCATTATTGCACTAGGAGTCATTACACAAATGCTTGGTCCCACAACCAGGATTTAACTTGCTTCCTGAAGTTTGGTGGTGGCTGAGGGGCCAGCACCGAGAAGGCTTTGCCTCTCATCCCCACCAGTCGCACTGCAGTGGGGTGGGTGGTGGGTGGGATCGAGAGCAAGGCCTCCTCAGATGATCTTAACATCCGAGATGGTTCATAAGGGGAGATACATTCAAATAGGTAAGCTGGCCTGGAACCATTTAGGGCTTTATATACTAAAGCCAGCACTTTGAATAGTGGTTGAGAGCAGACTGGCAGCCAAAAGAGAGGAAGCAGGTTGGGAGGGAAGAGAAGGTTTGCATTTGTTATAATTATTGCATCTATTTCTTCATATCAGTTACTATTATACACATTATCTAAAGTATGAAAAATTCCATATATCCTCTAGATAACAAAAATGAGCATACTCTTGTCATCCTACATTAAAAGTGGTAAGCATGTCTTCTTATGTGGTCCTATATTCTTCCTGTCTTCTCTCCAGATCTTTACCTTTAGAGTTCATCTTAATTATTCTTATCAGTTTATTTATGTAATATCTTTTATCTAATTTTAATTATTGCCATATAAATCTAAATTTTAATTTCCTTTATTAGTAAATTAGTATTATGTAGGTAAGAGTTTACTATGTTATACTGTCATTCTTTTTTCTTCTTTTTGAATACTACACAGTATATATATATAAAATATCTAAATGATAAAGCTTGTAAACATTTCTATTCTAATTAAAGGGTACTAACATGTCAATTATCCAAAGTCTCTTGTATGTAAAAATATAAATAATAAAAGATATATCAATATAATATTGTTTTTAAGCAACAAATCCTGCTGTGGTCATTTTCATATGGTTCTTTACATGTTTGAGTTTTTGAGCCATATCACTTTATTGCACAAACCCATTATTCCACTACAGATTCACTATTTATTTATGTATTTATTGCATTTATAACCCGCCCTTCTCATCCGGGGGAGGGGTGTGTGTGTGATAAGGGCATGGTTTACAACATACTAATGTCAAAAATTCAATGCCAACATACATGTGGACAGAAAAAAATCATAATGAAACACTAATATATAACTATACATTAAATAATTAAAACCATTAAACATGAGACATAAACCACATTTAAGCATTTGAAAAGCATTAAAAACATCCTAGTATAGATATTAAAATCACATAATCAAAAAATCATACACTGTGGGCATTCTGATTGCCATTGCACATCTTTCCTAATCATTCACTACATTAATTTACTGGCCAAAGGCTGGGTCCCACAACCATGTCTTTGTTGTGGGACCCAGCCTGGAGGGAGGGTGCTGATCTAATTTCACTGGGGTGAGAACTCCATAGCTGAGGATCCACCACTGAGAAGACCCTGTCTCTCATCCTCACCAACAACACTTTTGACAAAGGCAAGGCCGAGAGCATAGTCTCCCAAAAGATCTTAACCTCCATGATGGTTCATAGAGGGAGACATGTTCAGACAGGTAAGCTGGGCTGGAACCATTTAGGGCTTTATAGGCTAAAGCCAACACTTTGAATTGTTCTTGGTAGTAAACTGGCAGCCCGTGGAGCTGACATATTGTATTTCTGCCTTCCTTGGGTGATCCCTCATTGTCTGAGATCCAACCAGTCCATATTTCAGGAAATAAAGTCCGACTGCTCATTGGAGGGGAGGATATTAGAGGCATTTTTGCCTCATAATGAGAAGACAAGAAAGCTTAGTGAAGACAATTATGCTGGGGAAAACGAAAGGAAAAAGGAAGAGGGGGGCCGATCAAGGGCAAGATAGATGGATGTTATCCTTGAAGTGACTGGCTTGACCTTGAGTGAGCTGGGGGTGGTAACAGCCAACAGGGAGCTCTTGTGTGGGTTGGTCCATGAGGTCACGAAGAGGCGGAAGCGACTGAACAAATGAACAACAATACAAAGGAAATGGGCATCTTAGGAATAGCAGGGGAAGTAGAGGAAAATCCCATCCTCTGGCATCACTTCACTGCTGGTATGCCAGTACAGAAACAAAAGGACCCATCACATCAAGGTAGGTACCAGGAAGGCTATGGTATTGGAGCTATAGATGAGTTTTACCCACCAATTGATAAGAATGAGAGAATCAGGGAGGAGACAGACTGGCAGCAGGAAAGGTGACAGTCCAGCTGCATTTTCAGTTTGCCTCATGTGATGAAGTCCAATGATAGTTGGTGAGCATGAACATGATTCCTGTCTTCTGACAACTTAATTGGTTTGACGTTATTTAAGTGCTGTAGATTTGGGTGTACACACACACACAATCAAATTCATTTAAAAGTACCAAGTCTATCTATAGCAAAAGTAGGTGGGTGCTTATAAATAGACAGACATGCTGTTCATTATTATATACAGTTGATTGTTCCTTGCAAGGGAGCAAACTGTGAACATATTTGCCCTTGGTAATCTCTGCCCTTTGATATCTCAGGCACCATAATCCCTTTCTTCCGACATCTCATGGATTAACTCTACTCCTACAGCGTGACAGACTTTAAATAACCTAATGAGTAGGTGTCTGCAAAATCCTTTTTCTTATATTATAAATATTACGTGACTGTTTTTGAATACTTAGAATGTAAATCAGCTTTGCTCTTGCCTTTTAGAACATCAGGGGAAAAACCACAATTGATTTATAGCCTTATGTTCAACCAGGCACCATGAAATTGGCGGGTAATATCAATATATATAGCCACTCGTCATACCTTTAAAGCATCACAACTAGGAGTGACTGTAAAATGTCTTCCATCTCCCAAACTATCATTTGCATTTGGTTTATAATACTTGTAAATGGCTTCTGAAATAAAAGAAAATCTGTAGCTGGTATCCATTACATAACCACAATCTGTAACACTTGTGTAAGGCATTTTCCTGAATGTTGTGTATAGGCAGCAGGAAAACTATTGCCATTACCAAGGAAAGCTCCCCCGATTCTATGATCAAATATTCATTTTTTGGAATATAATAATAATGAAATATTATTATATTTTATAATATAGTTTGTATTCATGACTTGCTACAGCCACCGATTGATTTAGAATATAAGTAGGCCATCCACTTTAGCAGGGATTGGGGCTTAGGACTCCCACAAAAGTGAATAAACCACAAATAAAAAGTGCTTTATTTAACTTGAGAAAACTCCTCTATCTATCTCTAAGTTCTCCAGCATGATTCTATAGTCAGCTTCTGACAGAAGTTGACCGTAGAGTTGTGCAGGAGGACCTAGAAATTCCCACAGAGAGCATATAAATCAAATCCATGAATAATCAAACCCACAAAGGTTAAATCAACAAATGTGGAGAGCTGGCTGCATGTCTTTACTTTTAACATAAAACTCAATTACTCTTTTACATTTTCATCACAATGCTAAATCTAAGGTTTTAGGGTAGGTAGGTAGGTATAATATAGGAGATTTATCCGGGAACAAAATCCCACAAGCTGCAAACCAAATTTAATGGATGGAGGCTTTATTTGGGTTGTATAAATCCCCAAACATTGAACACCACTTGAATGTGGCTTCTGGCAATTATAAATCAAAAGCAAAAGCTGTGATATTGCTGGAACTTTCTTCTGGCTGAAAAATCTTTTGAAAACTCTCTGGCACCCACCAAACTTAAAAGCAGTTGTAAGATCTTGGCTTACAGAGGCATCTTTAGCTAGAATGTGCTGGACTTGCACTCAGACCTGTGCTCTGAGGTAACACTGGAGAGATTTCTCCTTTAGACTGTACGCAGCCACCATTAAACCTTTACTTCTTCAGTAAATTGCTTTTAAAACTTCCTACACAGAGGCACACATGAGGCAGGTGTTGTGAACAATAAAACAATGATGTTTATTTAATTGGAACAAAATATGCATTAAGCTTAATTGGTTTAAAAGATTGTTTTAAAAGCGTGTGGTTTCTTTAAACAGTTCAGAACTTAGTTACAAATACAACTCCTTTCTCCCTGCAGAGATTACTGACAGGATTTCTTCTCTGAAAGTAACCCCAAACTCCACACAGTCTTTTTCTTTTGGGATCTGAGCCTCCACTCCCCAGCTATCTTCCCTAATCGCTGTAATCTTCCCACTAGCTAACTCTGCTAGCTAACTAACCACTTCAGGCCTCTCTCACTACTCTTCTCCACTCCAAACTCCTAGCTCCTTCCCACATACAATCTCAGCTGACAGGGTTTTAAAATATCCCCTTAAAGTCATTTTTGCCTTTTCTGAGTTAACCTCCACCCACTCTCTCCCAGCCAATCACTAACTCCTCTTATTTCCCTCCAAATTCCTAAGCACTCCCACTTCAGGAAATGAGTTTTAAAATGGATGCCCCCGGCAGCCTTTCCAAAATGGCTTCTGAACTTCCTGGGTCTATATTTCTAGGCTTTTCCTAGACTAACAGGTAGGGAATTCACTACAGTAGGTCATACACCCAGACCTATACTTTTAGAATTTTGCAATTGGGTATAATTGGCTGCAGATCCTGGAATGGGGTGCAGGATTTAAGCACTAGAGCAGTGGTTCTCAATCTTCCTAATGTTGCGACACCTTAACACAGTTTCTTATGTTGTGGTGACTCCCAGCCATCAAATTATTTTCATTGCTACTTCATAATTTTGATACTGTTATGGATTGTAATGTAAATTTCCGATATGCAGGATGTATTTTCATTCACTGGAGCAAATTTGGCACAAATACTTGATACGCCCAAATTTGAATACTGGTGGGTTGGGGGGGGGGGTTAATTTTGTCATTTGAGAGTTGTAATTGCTAGGATTTATAGTTAACCCACAATCAAAGAGCATTCTGAACTCCACCAATGATGAAATTGAACCGATCTTGGCACATAGAACTCCCATGACCAACAGAATATACCTGAAGGGTTTGGAGGGCATTGACCTTGAGTTTTGGAGTTGTAGTTCACCTACATCTAGAGAGCACTGTGGACTCAAACAATGATGGATCTGGACCAAACTTGGCTCGAATACTCAATATGCCCAAATGTACTGGTGGAGTTTGAGGAAAATAGACCTTGACCATTGGGAATTGTCATTGCTAGAATTTATAGTTCACCTACAATCAAAGAGCATTCTGAACCCCTCAAACGATAGAATTGGGCCAAACTTCCCATAGAGAACCCCCATGACCAACAGAAAATATTGTGTTTTCTGATGGTCTTCAGCTATCCCTCTGACACCCCTTCACGACTCCCCCAGGGATCCCAACTCCCAGATTGAGAAACACTGCACTAGAGGATAAAGCTATGTACATTCCCATAAATGAGAATCCTGCTTTCAGGTGCTTTGATATACTGATAATATTAACGTAAAATTTGATTGTCGTGATAGTTAGTTTCTGGACAGAAATTGAGGAAGGGCACCTCCTCTCTCTCTCCTGGCTTCCCTCCCTGCAACCACTGATTTTATTTGGACACACAACATGTCAGGACTGACTGGCAAAGCAATGGACTGTCCTGTTTTGTGATAGATGACTTTTTGATCCTTCCCCTTTTCACTTTGTTTGTTTGTTTTAATTTTGATATTTGACAGTTACGCTCCTTAGTGTTTATGTGAAGGTTTTCTCTCAGACAGGCTGACATTTCTCTTTCCCCTAACAGAAATAAGACTACAGATATTCTGAACATTTTGTTCTGAGAAAAAACTGGAGAGGCAAAACACACTGTGATAATCTGTGCTGGAGGCTTTATTGCCACAAGTGCAACACAATGCTTATGATGCAGCCAATGTATACAATCACTGATTGTTGATTCTGTTAAGATGTGTCTATGGACTTTATTGTATTACGTTGTTATCCCACAGCAGTCATACTATCATGGATAGTGGCAACATACTGGGATGAACATCTTTGCTATCACAGCTTTTGGCATTTATGGAACTGTGCTGATTTGCCAATCTGTGGTCCTCCATCTGTACTTTTGCTTAGCCTCATAATTTCATCCACCCACAATTCCACTGCTCTATAATATTGTTTACATAATTTTAGAAAAGCAATCTTGCAATTATAGCTAAAGTTAGAATTATTTTTAAAAAGCTAATACTTTAAATCAATGAATTACTGGCTTAGGAAAAGTAAGGAGGAGTGGGGATAGTGGGAGTGGAGGAGAATTCCACCCCCTGATATCACTTTGGTACCAACATGGATTGGAATGGGTTCTTCACACCAGATAAGTGACAGGAATGTGACTTGATCTGCAGCTATTGACAGGGTTTCCCATTAATAGTAGGAGATGGATTCATCATGGAGAGGTGGCAGACCTGCAATGGTGTCGACGTGGTGTTCTGCAGTAGAGCCCATCACAAATATGACAGGCGTGCTTCAGTGCAAGTTTGCCAATTTTCTGTGATGAGGTCCTTTATGGTCATATTTCATTTTGATTATAATATGTATGTTATAGTTATGCAATCATCTTTGTATTTGTATTTTCATTTGGTTTCATGTCAACATTTTTATTTTAAAACATGTTTAACAACAGTTCTTAAGTGAGCTTGCACTGGTCCTGAAGTGGTGCCTGTCATCAGTAATGGACTGGATGAGTGCTAACAAGCTGAAACTAAATCCAGACAAGACAGAGGTACTCCTGATCAGTCATAAGGCGGATCAGGGTGTGGGATTTCAACCTGTGTTGGATGGGGTCTCACTCCCCCCAAAGACACAGATTTGCAGTCTGCGGGTGATCCTGGACTCATCGCTGACCCTGGAACCCCAGGTATCGGCAGTGACCAGGAGTATCTTGGTACAGTTGAAACTTGCGTGTCAGCTGCACCTGTACCTTGAGACGCCAGACTTGGCCATGGTAGTCCATGCCTTAGTCACATCCCATTTGGACTACTGCAAAGCTCTCTACGTGGGTCTGCCTTTGAGGATAGTTCGGAAGCTGCAATTAGTGCAGAGATCGGCAGGTAGATTGCTAACTGGAGTGTCGTATCATGAAAAGATGACTCCCATGCTGCTGCAACTCCACTGGCTGCTGGTCTGCTTCCGAGCTAAATACAAAGTGCTGGTTGTTTCCTCTAAAGCCCTAAACAGTTCAGGTCCTGGATATTTGTCGAATCGCATCTCCCTATACAGACCATCCCGTGCACTGCGGTCAATGGAAGAGGCCCTCCTCTTGGTCCCACCTCCCTCATCTCTGTGATAGTTCCTCATCTTTGTAACTCCTTCCCTAAAGAAGTAAAAATGACCCCCATCCTCCTCACCTTTAAGAAACTTCTAAAAATGCACCTATGAACTTTAGCGTACGGAGAGGAGGAAGATTAAGAAAGATACCTTAACTATTTGGAATGCTGGCTATTCTCACTTGTACTATATGACTGCCATGTTACATTTCAAATAAACACCAGCGCCAGCAATTTTTAATATAACTGTATTTTAAATTGCTTTTAGGGTATTTGTTGTAATGTTTACTTACGTTTTAGTTAACAATGTCTTATTGGATTGTTTTGTTTTATTTTTCATCACAATGCTTAATAATTCATCGTAAGCTCACTGTTATTACTGTTGCTTTATTGTGTATCATTTTGATATGTTTGTACTCACTTGAGGCATTGAATGCTTGCCTTTTGTGTGTGTGAACCCCCCTGAGTCCCTTTGGGGAGAGAGGGAGGTCTAGAAATAAAGTATTACTACTACTACTACTACTACTACTGTGGACTCAACACTGTAGCATTCCAATGCATTTGTGTTGCTAGACTTATATGATTAATAACCCCTCTGAATGTTCCAAATTTCTCTCAATATGTAAATTGTTGGCTAGAGTAATCTGAGATCTGCAGTCCAAAGAAGCCACTTTTTCCAGGTTCTTGAAAGATCTCAGAATTTCTTAGATTTTCCTTGCATCTTGAACTTTATAAAGAACATGTAAAGAAGGAGAGATGTCCTCTGTGCCTTTATGAATTCCTCATGGGTGAACTCAAACTTCTCAATCATTAAAATGCTATCTATCATTCATTCAGCATATTTTTCAGTCTGTAGAGTTAGCAGGGGTCCCTTTGTTCCTTTCCTGCTCATCCCCTTTTCTTTCTACAGCCACCCATGGGCCCTTTTTACACTAGCCCCCTCCAAACCAAGAATGGATGTGATAACTGGGAAAGACCTTAAGAAAAAGAATTGTTGTTCTGTCTCCTGTTTGGAGGGATTCTTAGCACCTTTGATCATCACAATTCATGAGTGTTAAATACAATGAAAATTTGATGAGCTATAAAACATTTCCCACCTTAGAATAAAGAGTTAAACTGCTCCCTGTTCACTCATACACCCATGCACCAAGTAAAACCTGGCAACATGCGATAACAGACTGTCATGGTGACTTGTGATTTTGCATAATTAAAACACCCATAACGAAACTGCTAAACATAATGACATATTGCTAGTGGGATCTTCTTCTGTATATTTTCCTACCATACCAGAGAGCATCTCTTGTGCTGCAAAGAAGCATGAGAAAATAATTAGCAACAGATTTGCATCACTGAGTTCATTTCAGCAATGTCCCTTGCCCTCATTTGTATGTGAGCTGTTGAGGCCTCAGGAGGAAGCGAGCCTCTCAGACACGTCTACTGTTGAACCACTCTTACTTTTTTCTTCATTTATCACTGGAAGCTACAGAAATTGCTAGAAGGTTGGTTGTCCAATGTGTGGGAAAAGTTTGCGTTATAAGAGCCTCTGAGAAAGCTGATGGAGAAAAGCAGCTGTGATCAGAGCTGGGACCTAGGACCTCATCATAAGCAGTTAAAATCTGTGGCATATGCCCATCTAGCCCCGGTCACCCATGGAGCTGGCTGGCTCCCATCAGACAATGTCGTGCCGGCTCCATGGGTAAAAGAGGGTGGAACAGGCGTACCACTGCTTCCTGTGTTGCCATTAAGTTTATGGTGGGAAGTCACATGCACCATGTGCACTCGCACTTTCCCCCATGTGATTGCCCTTCCATGGATCTTGGAGATGCAAGGCGTGGGGCACCGGATTTGCCATACCCTACGGCAAAATGGAGCACCATCTCCTCCTGCCACTACCCATCTGATGAGGCAGTTAATCGCATGAGGCAGGCAAATTTGCATTGCAGCTGGACCATCATTATGGTGATGGTCCCTATCACACAATGACATATGTGTCACACTGTCAAACTGCCTCTCCATCTTGGTGATTCTCCCATCTCTAGCTATTAACAGGTAAAACCCATCTATAATTCCCAATCATGCAATGTTCCCATCACCTACCTTGGTGCAATTGGTCCCGTCTGCTTCTGTGCTGGCATGTCAGTGGTAATGTGATATCAGGAGTGGTGGTTATTCCTCTTTTCCCCCCCTCTCTGTCCTCTCCCTTGCTATTCCCAAGCTGGCTGTTTTCCTTTTATTTTATATTTTACATTTATATTTGGAATTGTGCAGCCCATGAACCATCCTAGAGGCTAAGATTGTCAGGGGAGGCCCTGCTCTCAGTCCCACCTACTTTGCAGGTGCGACTGGAGGGGACGAGAGACAGGGCCTTCTCAGTGGTGGCCCCTAGTTTATGGAACACCCTCCCCAACAAAATTAGATCAGTGCCCTCCCTCTTGGCCTTCAGAAAAAAAGCCTAAACAATTTAAAGACGGAAGATAACAGTCTTATATCAGAATTCTTCCTCTTGCATATACCTCTGTGGGAGGTATCTATAATCATACATCCTTCCTCTTTATTTATTTCATTTCTTTAATATTTTATTTTCACTCCTTTCACTCCACCTGCCACTACTTTCCTGTAGCTGATCATGGCATATGTTCTGTATCAGAAACTAGAGCTGATGTGATCTATCCAATGCAATTTTCTGAATCAGCACCCCCAAACCGAATCTAAAGTTGACCAAAAAACTGATTCATAACCCTTTTGGTATTAATGGTGGAGAGTGGTCCCTGGTAAAAGTGGTCCCTGGTCAAATAGTCCCTGGAGAAGTGGTCCCTGATCGAGTGGTCCCTGGTCATAAAAAGGTTGGGAACCACTGACTCAGTAAGCATGGAGGATCTGATTCTGATCACAACCCTTGTATGGGTGGTAGAGGAAGATGTATAGCCTCCACCACACACAGTGCTTTTAATGTGAATTGAGAGCACTGCATCTGCAATTTATGTTAAAAAATAGCAATTGATGGATAAATGTAAACAGCAAGGAGCAAAGTGTTAAAGCTCCTATGTACCTTTCCCAGTCTGGGTTGGGTTCCAGTATTTAATCTAGATAAAATGGGGGGGGGGGGGGGACAGGGACAAGGAAATAGCTGTTAGCTAGCAGTTCAAGCCTAACTAAAAGATATGCTAGCTGTAGTGAGATGGAGATATGCAGAAACTGTTTCTGCCCACTGAACTGGCCTTCTGTTGACCGAACTGACCTGATGCCAGCACAACCCTCTTTGGCTTGCTGAGCTGAAAGATGGGCCAATAGAGCATACTAGTGCCCAGAATATCATAAATGCATTCCCTGTCACAGTTGCCTCCTTACATGTGAATTTTTTTGTATCAGGAGTAACCCCAACAAAACATATTTATATTTAATAGTATTCAGTCATTTTGTGAGAGTGTGTGTTCTGTGTGGATGAGCATATTTCTTTTGGCAAGCTAGTTTGTCCTTTGAAAATAACACAATAACACAAAAGGTTAGTAATTTCAGAGATTTCATACATTTAGGAAAGCTTTAGGTGTATAGCTCTTTACTACAGTGAATTCTTAAAATGAAAGATGGCAGCTGAAACTTTTTATGCAGCTTCTCTCCGCAGTGTGGCTGCATAAAAATTAGGGTAATGAAATTTAGCCTTAAGCATGTATTATACATGAAGGATACTAAGAAGGACTACATCATACTAATTCCCATAACTGCTATATGATTTGTATATAAGCAGATATACCAGTAGGGTAATGAATTCTGGGCAAATGAATTTTAGTGTGTGACAAGTTCAGGTGTAATTATTTTTATTTTGTATTTTCTCATGTATTTTAGACTCAAATGAAAAAGGCTATCTGCAAAATGAAATCCAGCATCATAAACAGGCAATAACCAAGATTTACCAGGGGCAGAATGGTACATTGTCAAACCATAAAATGACTGTTAATGCAACAAAAGAAGGGAGTAATCATACTTTCTGAAAAATAAGAAGGTCAAGAAACAGCTGCTCCCTTTTCAGGATGTCCTTGTAATGAACCACCACGAGTGCTAGAGCATGTCTGTATGAAGAAACCGCTTCCATCAGCAGACCTTTCAGAGACCTAACAACCTCATCAGATGGAGCAGATTCAATGGCAAACACCAATCTAGCCCCTGTCGCCCTTAGAGCTGGCTGGCTCTGTTCACGCAATGTTGTGCCAACTCCGTGGGTGCAGAGGGGCAGAATCGGTGTGTTGCTGCCTAGGCAACACGGGAGGCATCCTATGTTGCTAAATCTAAGGAGGGAAGCCACGTGCACCACACGTGCTCTAGGCTTCCCCCATGTGATTGGCCTCTCGGTGGACGAGGCAAGACAAGGCATGAGTTGCCGGATTCGCCATGCCCCACAGCGAAAAGGCTGCCCCCAGCCACCACTGGACATGTGAAGAGGCTCTTAGACAGTGACTGCTAATAAGCTGTTAATGAGCTAGATGGACAAAGAAATGGTATCTCAAATGAAAGAATGTTTCATTCCAGTCCTCTTTCTTTCTAATATCGAGATGGGTAATTTCTACTCCAAGGATCAAATGTGACCTACAATGTTGGGCTCAATTGCCTGCATAATTTTGTCTCTTCTCTGATCCTGTGCTCCTTTGAAAGAGCTGGGGGAGAGGGGAGTGGTTGTAGCCGTATGGATCAGTTGCCTTGCTCAATGCAAACAAAATGAAGATCTGGCTGCAGAAGTAGCAGACAGTCCAAGGCACCATTGAAAACCTGGTCTTAGAACTAATTTAGTTCCTTAAAACAATATGGAGTTTTCATCGTCCTTTCCTTTTCTCTCCATGGTGGGATGGAGGAGTCAAAGAGGGAGTGAAGCTTCCATGATAAAAGTGTTGACTAGAGGAGTCCCAGAGAGAGCTTCACTCAGGGCCTCAACCATTTCAGAGAGTGAAGCCACATCCTGATGTGTCATCTGGCCATGTGGCCCCAGACTTCCCAAGCTTCCCACTCAGACTAAAATTAAACAGCATACTGAAATATTATGCTATCTCTTTGCAGGTTGTCAATATACTTGGGGCATTCCATCCTACACTATGCCCCTTCAATGATCTTTGCACATTCTATATAGATGTATCATTTGGATTATTTTAGACTTTTCTATTTATTTATTTATTTACGGTATTTTTATCCCGCCTTTCTCAGCCCGAAGGCGACTCAAGGCGGCTTACAAATTGGCAACAATTTGATGCCACGACATATATACATACATACCAATAAAAAAAATTCATATAACATAATAAAATCCATATAAAAACATTAAAATTATAATCATCAGTGTCTTCCAGTTAGCATTGTTTAAGCCATTCCGTGTTCGTTATTTCATCGTACCGTGTATATCTGTTATGCTGCATTTCCAAAAGCTTGTTCGAAGAGCCAGGGTTTTACTCTTTTCGGAAAAGTCAAGAGGGAGGGGGCCAATCTGATATACCTAGGAAGGGAGTTGCACAGCCGAGGGGCCACCTTTGAGAAGGCCCTGTCTCTCGTCCCCACCAAATGTGATATTCTATGCTGATTTCACCCTGTATTTTTCTCATACAGGAAGTATGAGAACACTCTGCATAGAAAGAAGACTTGATGTTCTGGCTTTTTACATTAGGTTCATGACTACTGTGAATCTGAAGCAGTTACTAAAACTCTGAAGGCATCAATCAACACATCTGTGATATGGCCTGCAGCCATGATCCCATTGATCAACACACATTCAGAATATATAATGGGGTGGTCCATCCTTTGGGGTTGTCCCCTGAAACTCACAAGGGTGATACCCTTCTACTGTTGCTATGTCTGCCACCTTAAACAGGGACAGAAAGTTTCTGCTGAAGTGGATACAAAAAGGTAGGGGATCAGGTGCTCCATGGGTTATGGACTGTTCATCCCTGGCATACTCCTTGAACAGTTACAAATGGGGGGTTCATACGTCTGTTGTAAAGTAGCAGTTTTCAAGGGTTCATTTCCTTACAGCAAGGGCATACTGAAGACAAATGAGAAACTGTTTGTATCTGTAAAAGAGCAAGCTAAGCATATTAGAAGTTATCAGATTTATAAGAGCAAATACAAGTATCCCAACCCTGCATCGGATTCTCACAAAAAACCACCCTCCTATTCTTACCACATATCCAGCTAAATCTCCCAGTTCTCTTACTATTTCTCTTCCTAAATTGCTTCTCTTTGTGCCACACATGAACCCATAAATACTCATGACCACTGCATGCACACACAACCAGAGAATATTGCTCACTGAGAAAACATCCTCTGATATTATCTTCTGGTAACAAAAGACCAAACAACAACCCTTGACCACTCCGAAGCAAACAAGGAAACAAAAGATAATCACTCAGTTGTCCTTATAGTTTAGTCACTACTAATGGCCTTAAAATGGAAAGATAAGGAACTAAAACTAATGCAGTCCCAGAGTTATTGTCTGATCTCTATAGCACTGGAATACAACATGTGCTTGTGAACCATTTTCCAAATGAGAATATTCTTCAAGCAGTGCTGGCGACTAGTATTAGTTTGATTTTTCATTATGGATTTCAATGTTGTCAGCATTTTTAAGAAACTCTATCAAACAATGCATGTTTTTCTTTTAATGAGTGAAATTACTTTGATGGCTAGATGAATTCCTAGATCCATTAATTAAGATTCAGTTGTGACTTTGTAATACTTAGATGACAACACAAGGCCAACCCAAGAATTTGGCTAGCACCTTTCCACACTGTAGTGTGTACTATGAAACACCTACTTAAAAGATTTGGCCTGAGCCTACTGGGAAGGACAAGATTTTATCCCTTCCCTCCACATAAACTCATGATATAGATGCATTATTTGGATTCCCTTATATTTTTCTGTGTGGACTGAACACTATATTTTAACCAGACAGGGGAAATATGTCTGTATGGAAAGAAGAACTTATACTCTTGATTGCTCTATGAAGGTTATTTCATCATCTTCATTGTAGTGACATATGTGAGCTTAAGACAGTTACCAAAAAAATGAAGGCATCAAACAATACATCTGTACTGTGGCCTGCAACCATGATCCCATTACCTCTTATGCACATTCAAGGTATACAACATGGATGGATCACTCTTTCAGGTTGTCCCCTGGAACTCACTAGGACCACACCTTTCTACGGATGCTGTGTCTGCCACCTTAACTGGAAACAGCATCTATGATGAAGTGGATACAAAAAAGATAGTGAGTCCAAGTGTCTCATGGCCATTTAGGGACCACAGGGACCGAATGGTTCAGGAATAACAGTTTTATTTTTCATGTCAGGAGAAACTTCAGAAACTTCAAGTTGCTTCTGGTGTGAGAGAATTGGCTGTCTGCAAGGACGTTGCCCAGGGGACACTCGGATGTTTTAGATGTTTTACCATCCTTGTTGCAAGCTTCTCTCATGTCCCCATATGGGGAGCCGGATCTGACAGAAGGAGCTCATCCGTGCTCTCCCTAGATTCAATTTTCTGACCTTTTGGTCTTCAGTACTGCAAGCACAAGGGTTAACCCATTGCACCATAGTAATAATAGTAGTAGTAATAATAAAACTTTATTTATACCCCACCCCATCTCTCAAAAAAGGATTCAAAGTGGCTTATAATCATAACATAAAACACAGTCAATAATATAAACAAGATAGATAACATATCAAATTAAAATAAAACAAAAAATAACATGAAACAATCAAAACATCAGTAAACAATTATACACACACACACACATACAGTTTAAACAACATTAAAAGTCCCAGCCATTGCTCTGGTAAAGATAAAACTCCTCAGTGCACTGTAATGTGTCTTTTTTATGCCCTTAAACATGGAAAGACCAGTTACATTGCAGTTTCTCAAGTCACTCCTAACACACATACACACACACAACCAGCCACAGTAAGATTGGGTGATGGCTCTTGCATGGAACCAAATTCAACTGGACTACATTTATATTAGCAAATCTACCAGCAGTCAGTGTGCCTAGAAGGGTTGGGGTCATCCAAACACTATAGAATGAGGCTATTAACCACTATTGCTCAGAAGATATATAGATTTCTGGCTGATTTCAGAAGTGAAACCTCCTCCTCTTTTAGTATTGTTAAATCATAAGAGAAAAGAATATTCACATCCCTCTATTCTTGCATCCCAAACCCACTCCTTTGTTGCATTTGAGGCTTGGATTGCTTTCATCTGCAGTACTGGCTGCTATTTGTGAGGGCGATTTGTGTGCCTCATATGAAACATTAGGACGAAAAATGATCCACTTTGAAACCCAATTTCTGCTTTTATCTGTTGTGGAATTACCTAACAGTTTTTATAACACTGTGACTGACTCAGTCAGCAAGGCCCAGGTGCCTTTATAGAATCCATAATCATGATAATTATATGTGTGTGTCAGGCACACAGTACTGCAGCTTCAGCAAGGCAGAGCCAGACAGATCTGTGAACAGAAGGCGATTATAGGATACAGGAACCGAGAGAATTTAGAAGACAAAAGTATTGCTTAGCAGAGGTATGAGGGGGGGCTTTGGTGTTGGAGATGTTCAGACCTACCGTTCCCATCATCCTGATTCGACATGGTCAATGGCAACTGGCAGAGAGAGTGATAGGGCAAAGTATTTTGGGATCAGAAGTTTCCCACCACTAGCACCTTCTTTAGATGGCACTAAAATCCCTTGTAGAAAAATAAGAGAAATATGATTGGCTCTTTTCCACCCCAAACTTCCTGGAAAGAAAGTTACCATATATTTCGGCATATAAGACGACTGGGCGTATAAGACGACCCCAACTTTTCCAGTTTGGGATATATTTGCCATATAAGACTACCCTTCTTCCAATGCACACCATTTTTTTAAAAAAAGCATCAAATTTGATTTCAATATAGTAATTTTCCTATTACTGTACCTCCTTCTCTGCCTCTCAGATCTCACACATGTGCACCTGCACCGCTTCACTGCAGTCCTCAGGAGCGAGATCTGAGAGGCAGAGGAGGATGTCAGACAGGTAAAAGAGGTATGTTTGTCTGGGCCCAGAGCCACTCTATCTCTTTTTTCCATGCCCCAGGTGCCCCGAACGCCTGCAGCTTGCTCCGCCCTCCACCTTCCCGGTGAGGTGCCCCTTCACCTCACCATCGGGACCGCATTAAGTCCACGAATCCTGATGAATGGATTTTCTTCTACCATACTTGTACAGCGTCACCCTTAATGCTTTCATACAGTCGCTGCATACGGCAGTGACACGGCCACTGCCATTTTTGAGCTCCCCCCCCCCCCCACCATATGCGGCACCACAGATTCTCCAATCTGATTGGAAGTTTTAGCACCTGCTCTATAAGACTACTCCAGCGTATAAGACTACTCCAGCATATAAGACAACTCCTGTGTATAAGACTACTCCCGTGTATAAGACTATTCCCATGTATAAGACTACTCCAGCGTATAAGACAACTCCCATGTATAAGACTACTCCTGCATATAAGACTACTCCAGCATATAAGACAACTCCCATGTACAAGACTACTCCTGCATATAAGACTACTCCTGCATATAAGACGACCCCTGAATTTTCAGAAGATTTTCTTGGGTTAAAAAGTAGTCTTATACGCCAGAATATACGGTAATTGTTGTTGTAGCATGCCTTCAAGTCAGTTGCTCATTGCCTTCCTTTCAGAATGAGAGAGTGAAACTTGCCCCAGAAGACCCAGTGTGCTTCCATGGTTGATCAGAGATTTAAACCCTGGTCTCTTGGAGTTCCAGCCTAACAAACTACTATGGCTTACTAGCTCTACAAGAACGGCGAATGTATGGACTTTCACCTGTTGTTGGAATGCTTCTCACAACATGCCGGTCAGGTGAGACACACTTTGCCCAATTCCAGCCTAATTAATTCTGCCAGATTCTGTCTACTGCTTTGAAAAGGTCGAAAATCCCACTTCTCTTCTTCACTGCCCGAAGTGTACAGCAATGGTGTCACTGGGGAATTGTGTGGGTATTTGTGGGTTGTGTGTGTGTGGACAAGCTCCACTCCTTTCTCACCTATTTATTTACCATATTTATATCTTGCCCTTCTCACCCCAAAGGTTTGAGTTTTGGACTAGAAGTCTTTGGAGTTTGCATTCTCGCTCAACCATTGAAAACCTACTGAGTGACCTTGGGCAAATCACATGCTCTCAACCTCAGTGGAAGGCAATGGTAAATGTCTTCTAAATAAATCTTGCCAAGAAAACCCTGTGATAGGTATATCTTAGGGCCATGATGTGTTGGAAATAACTTGAAGGCACACTACAAGATTTTTATATATTATATTCAAGATGGCTTATATAAAAGTGACTAATGTGCAATACAAAAAGTCCCAGAAACAATTCATCTGAATATATTGGCCATAGTCTAGTTGGCCACCATAGCTATTCTTTTATGATTGCAAAAGCATAGCTGGCAGAATGTGGGTGTCATAGAATTACTGTGGGCAATGTGATTGTATTAGCATGGCAGTGAAAATCAGCTGTATGTGCGTAGATAGAAAGCTGCCCTGTTGGAGCTAAATGGTAGCTTTCTCTGCTGTTGGAGATGCCTTTTTTGTGCCATCCTCACATTGCCATTATGTGTGTGTCTCAACAAATGTTACACTGGCATAATGTATCATTGCACTGACATACACTATTAAAATGATTCAAGCCACTGTTTAGGTCATAAGAAAATATCAAAATATATCAAAGTAAATTATCAAAATAAGTAAGGAAGTAAACTATCAAAATATTAAATAATTAAAGTCCCTTAAATAATTAATCAAAATATAGCTAAGCATAAGATCAATAAAAACAATCATGTATGTCAATTCCGTTTCTGGGTCATAACATCAAACAAATGGTTGTTTAAGGCTGGTTGTTATCCATTTGCAGTTGACAGTCAATGCTTGTGATACCTTTGATTCAGATGAATTGGCAGGAGTGGGACATTGTGAGCTGGTGCCTCATCTGTTGGTTGGTGATTCATATATTTACTGTAGTAGCATTCAGTGTTTATCAGATTGTAACGCATGCTCACCAAAGCAGAGATGTAAAAATACTTTTAATTTTAGTTTAGCCTGATGTCCAAATTGAGAAGTTTGTTGGTGAGCTTAAAAATCATGCCTTATAACATCCCTCCAACTCAAAGATTGGAAATCTGGGGTGTCTAGAAGAGTTGAAGACCATAAAAACAGCTTTTGGGGGGGGGGGGGGAGGGAGGATGTATAAGCTAAGCATGATGTGAGATTGAGCAAGTCACACTTGGACAAGTCACACTCTGTCTGTCATCCTCAGAGTTAGACAAATCCCCCCTTTCCCCCCAGGACCCCCCTGAAGTGATTTTACTCCACACAACAATAACAATGCCCCCAAGGCCACACTTTGCTCATCCCTGCGTGAAGGAAGGTCTGAATGAAACTGATATCAACAAAGAGTATCTTTGAAAGATTAAAAGAAGGTTAGAAAAGATCAGACTAGATAAAGGACAATCTAGGGAACCTGAGCCTTGTTGCTTCTCCTCATGTTTAATTTGCACCATGGATGTAAGTTTATATTTCCACAATAGAAGAGGCAAAATTAGTTAAAGCTATCAACAGACTCTCTCCCTTCCCTGGCGGAGACCAATGTTTCATTCATTCGAGAATAATAAGTCTGCATATTATTTTAAAATGCAGCAGGAAAAGGGGGTCTATTGCCTTCCTAAAATGATTGTTCTTTATCTTCAGTTTTTAAATAACATTAGAATTGCTTAATGCATAATTTTACATTTCACATCCTTGGGTTGAAAAGAATATCTCTGATAGAGAAGAGCGATTAAAAACATGTTAGCTACGATTAGGTATTCAGCTGTGTACAATAGAGCTGGCAGACAAATATATCAGAGGCACAGAAAATTGTGGGATAAAAACAGAAAAAAATAAATCCACATTATGCATTATCATTATCATTTAAAACGTCCTGGGGCCATATTCAGCCCTGTATAAATTGAAAGCAGTGTTCTCTGTGGGCTGAATTTGGTTAAGCTTCGGTATGCAATTACAAATTGAAAATATAAATTAAATTTGCTACTTAAATTTCAAAGTCAAGGGTTCAAACTTGAGGAAATGACGCTCTGACAGAACATGTATAAATTCAAAAGCAGAAGAGAAGAGACAGAATGGCTGAAGTTCCACATCTTTGAAATATCAGTGTCCATTTCACCCAATCTAAAAAAAAATCTGTCTCAGCAACTCTGGAGATTCTATTGATTGGATTCATCTCTAACCATGTCAACAACCTGAATACTATTTCTACCATCTTTATATGTGTACCTCTTGACTTAGACCAGAGACCACATGCAGCGCTCCAACACATTAGGAATCCCCAAGTCCACCTTTTTGTAGTCAACAAAGGAAAGTAAATTTCTGCTTTTAGAATTTTCCATGTGCAATCGTTACCTTTAAAATAAATTAGGGTTCAGACAAAGCTGCGGGACTCTAGGTCACATCATCCTAATCATATCAATTGGATATAGTTAAATTTAGATAATATATTTCTTACCCCTCTAAGAATTTCAATAACAGATTAGGTAAAAAGCTGAAATAAGAAGAAATCTTGTAATTATGAACTCAAATATTACTTCCCTTGAGTGCCTTATAAGCTGAACCAAAACTCTGATTTATGACTGATGACTACAGTATCATTATGCCCTTTATCTTAAAAGTGACCAGATATATTTCCTAACACAAGGCCTCTCTGCAAGGTCTCCATTTGTCACAGGTGTCTGGAACACTCAACTGGCAACATCCCAGCTGACAGAAACTATAATGATTTTCCAGATTGCTCAAGCACCTCCAGGCTGCCCTAAAAAATATCCACCCTAAGGCTTCATGCCTGTGGAATAGTGTTGTATAAATGCACAGCTGTGCCCTGTCCCTACCTTGGCACAACTTCTCTATTCCACAACCAATGCTCTTCCTGCAACCAAAAACAAATAAGTTAAAAATAAAGTATATGTGGGAGTGGAAAATCCTGGCAAACAAGAAAGCAAAATGGTAAAAAAAAAAAGTTTCTCAAGCAACCTTAACAAGAATAATCTTGGAATGATGAACATTCTCATATTCCAGGTCTTTCTGACCCAAAGTGAACCTATCACAAGATTTTCTTGGCATGGTTAGTTTTGCTTTCCTCAGAGGCTGGGAGAGTATGGCTTGCCCAAGATGTCTGCTTCAAGGAAGAGCAAGGATTTGAGCCCTGGTCTCCAGAGTTATATTTCAGTATTCAAACCACTCTTCTTAGGCAATCCCTCGCTTTCTGAGGATGATTGTCTTCCAATATTCTTGTGGGTCCGTATGTGTCTGTGGAGCCCTATTCTTGCTCTGCATCTTCTTCCGCAGTGAGGGCATTGGTTTCCAGGTGGAAGGCGGTCTCGGCCGGGGTTGGCTTGACACGCCTTCCTCTTGGCACGTTTCTCTTTTTCACCCTCCACTCGTGCCTCCTCAAATTCTGCAGCACTGCTGGTCACAGCTGACCTCCAGCTGGAGCGGTCAAGTGCCAGGGCTTCCCAGTTCTCACTGTCTATGCCAGAGTTTTTAAGGTTGGCTTTGAGCCCATCTTTAAATCTCTTTTCCTGTCCTCCAACATTCCGTTTTCCATTCTTGAGTTCGGAGTAGAGCAGCTGCTTTGGGAGACGGTGGTCGGGCATCCGGACAACATGGCCGGTCCAGCGGAGTTGGTGGCGGAGGACCATCGCTTCAATGCTGGTGGTCTTTGCTTCTTCCAGCACGCTGACGTTTGTCCGCTTGTCTTCCCAAGAGATTTGCAGGATTTTCCGCTGATGGAATCGTTCCAGGAGTTGCATGTGACGTCTGTAGACAGTCCACGTCTCACAGGCATAGAGCAGGGTTGGGAGGAAATAGCTTTATAAACAAGCACCTTGGTATCCCTACGGATGTCCCGGGACATCAAACCACTATACCACACTGGTTCTCAGATTAGTGCTTAATCAGTGAAAAATTAATGCATTGTTAAAATTATTTTTTGCACAAAAACTACATTTTCTGGATAGGAAATTACATTTTCTGCATAGAAATATTGTTTTATATCAGAAGATAGTGTTATCTGCACAAAAGTGCAAACTTTGTATACAGTAAGTCAGCAACTACATTTTTTCACAGGAAGGAGCATTTTGATGGTTTCTGTGCAAAAATACTGTGAGGAAATTTTGCACAGAATACGTCACAAACTGCAAGTGTTTGAATATTTTCCTACAGTGAGAAGAAAATTGCAAACATTATTCACAGTTTCAATAAAATTAGCAACCCTCTCCCCCTCACTACATCCTTAACACACCTCAAATTCACATGACCTATCTTTTCTCATTTGATTCTGGATCAGCCAGGCCTACTATGGAAAGTTGATGCAAAACACTATCCAGACAGCTATATCTGCTAAGAATAATTTTCATAATAAATAAATCCTGCTTTACACCATCTCCTGCAGAGCAAGTGCTAAATCCCCTGCTGATCAGGAGACAAATGCATAGGTTCCCACTTCATTTCACTGGTAGTTACTTACAAGAAGTGGGGAAAATATGGTGTGACCCCCATACCCACAGCAGATTTATTCCTGAATTTACTATAAAAATGTGGATCATTGTGAAACAAAGTGAAATGAACAACTTTAGCTAGAAGTAATCATAGTTATGCTGGAGGATCTAAAAAATTGCTAGAAAGGAAATTCTGGGAATTTTCTAGGGCTTCACAGGCAATTCTATGGTATCTTCCAGCAGAAACATACCATAGAATTGCCTGGAGGACTTCAAAAATTCCTAAAGAGGACATGGTTTGTTGAATGCAAGCAGCTAAAACTACTGGTGCTGATCCCACAGGGTACAGATTTTGTACTGCATATTTAGATCACATTGTGCACTTTTGTTTACAGATTACCAGACAAATATGCGGATGAAATGACATTTTTCCACTTTTAGCAGCCTACAGGGATGTGTTCCAGTGACATCTATTTCCAGATTTAAGGCAGGCATCAGCCTCCTACAATAACTTGTTCACAAGGCAGTAATATGTGAGGCCCCATTCAGATCTTACACTTTTTTTTTGGCTTCCCATTTATGTTTCTTTGGTCATGATATTAAACTCTTTGTTATGGTTCATTACTTCTCCTAAGGGCAACTGTGCTTTTAGGGTGAAAATAGAAAGGCAGTGTCCTTCCTTTCTTTTTCTCTTTCAGAGCGAGAATGAATCGTTCCCCACTGCTATCTTTTTGCATGCAGCTGAAGTCACTGGGCAGGCGTGTTGCCACTGGAGATAACTATTAGCAGAAGTCCAGACAGAATGATATTTTCTTGAGGGAATTGAAAGACATATTATTCTACAAGAGGTCTGATCTGTATCTTGTTACAATTTTTGTCTTTAAGCCTTGAGTTCATGAAAATGTAAATGGGAAAGAAAGAAGAGGTGAGTTAGCAGTAGCTCTATGAAGAAAAAGCTGTATTATCATCACCTCTTGTGAAGAAAGAATAAGGATGAAACTTGTCAAGACTCTTATCAATCTGCCATCATGGAGACAATGCATTATTTTTAGCCAGAACTCAGGAGTGGCACAGAATATTTTGCTGCCTGAGGCAAAGGATGTGGAGTCTCTCCTCCTCTAGTCTACAAATGGAAAGAAATTGGACTTGCAGCTGAATCTTATTTCAACAGAGGCAAAATGTGACAGTGTCATGAATATAACTCTATCCTTCAAAGCAGGGAACTGCCTAAGATACTCAATGATTACGCCTCATAGGTAGTACATAATATTTCCCCTCTGTTTCCTTTTCGGTTCCCAATCTCACCTACCTGGGTGATTCCCATATCAGTGAGAGTTGGTGAATCTGCTCTGAATTCTAGTGTGAATTTTAAAGGAGCTCTCCAAGGTATTGAAGCAATATCAGGTGTGTGGTGCAACCCCTCAAATAATTATTTTAAAGTTCAGATTAAATCTGATATAAAGGCCACTGACATCCACTGGCTGGGGGATTGCTAGTCTTGCCTGAGAGCATGTTTTTCCCGCTCTAGGCCTGCGAACATCTGTGATCACAGCACCACACAAGAGTCCAGAATATAAACAAACAGTTTATTGTAGAAACACTTTAAAAGTATAGGCAAAAATCAGGAATAAAGAAAGCAGAGGAATAATCCAAAAAGGTTTAAGAATAGATGATAATCCAAACAGTAATCCAAATGTCTCATGCAGACTCCAACATAACACAATCCAAAAATAACCAAAATGTCACAAGTACAGCATAAGTCCACAAGCAAAAGCTACATTTAGTAAAACTTGAGCAGGAATATAAAGACCAGAACATAGACAACTTCCAGGAAACTTAAATCCAAAACCAAGGCTTCACTTGAAACAAGAACCAGAGAACTCACTTGAAACACTATGTTGCCCGAACTCATTCTTAGGTAAACAACTTGCTAATTAATAGGCACCCATGAAGTCATGTCCCCCCCCCCCCCCCCATGAAATCTCTCCACTATTTTCCCACTTATGTGCTCGGACCTACGATGCCTATTGTCTGCTCTGATCTGTAAACAAATATCTTTGTTGATCTCCATGCCCTAGGTGTTTTCTCCCGAGAGCCTTCTGTATCACTTGACTCTTCGCCTGACTACTTCTCTGATGTTGCAGTTTCTGGCTCCTCTGACTGACCTTGAAGCCCTGCATTTTCTAAGTCAGATTTCTCACAGAGAGAGGCATCTTTCCCCTGATTTGAATCTTCATCACTACAAGCCCCAGGCAACCCCATCATCCTTTCTAAATCATCAGTGAACCCATCAGCCTAGGGAGTCCCAGGCTGATTTCCAACAATCTTATGTATGAGGCAAATATTTCCTTCTGCCTAATGTTTTGGCTTGTCTTTTTTGAGCCAATGGGCAAGATTCTGACCCATCCCCATATCCCATGCAGAAATTAACAGTTCCTACTTCTTGAAGCTTATTTCAACACCAATAAAGGAGTAACAGCTTTCAGTACACTAGGATGAAAAGTAATGCACGGGAGTCTAAGATAAATGCACAGGCAAGTCTATCCAAAGAATTTGCTACCGTTCTTCTCCATCCCAGCACCAGCCATCTGAAACAGTCATTTCACTTTATCTAATGGTAAAATCTGGGTTTGATTTCCTAAGTACCTCTGGATTGAAACAGTCTGGAATATATGCTTTTCTTGTCATACCTATTAAAGTGATATATTTGATTCAATGAGACATTTCCCAAAATTGCATTTTGTTTTTGGCCACTGGGTGTGGGAGTTCTAGCTTAGCTCTGAGCTAAACCCACCTCAAGTATGTATAAAGTGGCTTGCCAGAAAGATGACCATCCTTGAACTTATTATTATTATTATTATTATTATTATTATTATTATTATGCAATTTTCTCTTTTCTGTTAGGACAAAGCACCCACACACTGTGTTATACTACATGTTAGAAGAAAGAGGAAGAAGCACAAAGCAGCTGCATTTCCATACCTATCATTATATCTATGAATTATGAATTAGGAACTAGGTTGAAGGGTGGACCCCATGCACTTAGATGTATTTTAAGTGATAACTAATCTTCTGAGAATAGGGTGGAACAACTGAAACATACATGAATGAAGTCCTTACTTGAAAATTTTCATTCTCATTACTGTATGTTGAAGTCACATGCCAGCTTCCACCATTTGGCATTTTAGATTAATGTTATTTGCTGGGATTCTTGGCATTATACATGATAGTACTGCTGTGGAGAGTTTATTGAATCTCCCCATGCAATTATTTTGGAAAGTTCTCCAAATGTGGCTCTGCATTACAAAAGCATTTGTGGGAAGGGGCGTGCTGTGTGATAATGCTAGAATTCTACTTAACACAGTACCTGCAGCTGTTTGAAAGTCATACACAAAGGGAATATTTCCTTAGCTATATTTTTTCTCTACCTGTATTCTTGACATCCTCTAATCAATGACTAATTCTTTTAACAGTATTTGCAGCATGAACAAGGGTGGCAAATGCTAGTGAGCATTTGCCAAGGAATTACAGAATTTAATGTCTCTCTGCATAGGGTGTTTATTATACCTAATGCATTGCATCATGTTATGGTTTCAGGTTCAATTAGAGAGATGAAGGAGCAATTTTGAGAATCACCAAGGACAAATAATTGCTGCAGCAGTCATTTTGCCCCTTTTACTGGAGCAATGTCATAGAAACATGTATTAGTGCATTTTATTATGAACATTTACAATTCACAGCAATGAAAATTAAGGGAAAAGGTTAACGTTGGATTACAAATTGCTTAGCAAATATTTACATATTTTGTTTCATGATTTTTATCATTTTAATGAAACATGATTTCCTGGCTGGAATGCATAGACACTTATTTTCATTTAATATGAAAAGCTCTGTAAGCCCCAAAAGCTTGCACCTTGCATGTTAACCCAAAATGACTTTGTGAAATACATAACATGAACTGCCTGTCATCAAAACAAGTCGCTAACATATCTGACAAGACCCTAATTAGGACAATTTTAGAAATGGAAGGCTTTAAATGAATAGTTGTGAAGAACATAATCTCTTCAAAGCTCTGTTAATTATGAGTAGTGTTTATTTATTTATGTATACCATATTGAATCAATCTGAATAAAACAGAGGACTAAATAATGTGTCAGGATGACAACTACGTTGAAATAGATCAAAGAATAATAGAATCTTAGAGTTGAAAAAGACCCAAAGAGCCATTGTGGGCCTCATCACCATGAGGTCCTTGATGCAGGGGAACAGCGGGACAAGTCATGGGGCAGCAGAGCAAATCCAAGAGCAATGGGACAAATCCATTGCCCAGTTCCCCACATTGCCCACATTGCTTGCTTGCCCATCATATGCCAAAAAGCATATATTTCCGGCATGTGCCTGCACTGTCCCCATGATTTTCTATCTGAACACGGGTAGTCTCCTATGTTCAGAATTCCCCCTCTTACCACACTTCATCGATGCAGCCACCACAGAGCCCAGCCGGCTGCATGGGTAAAGTGTTCTAGGACAGGGAATTTTCCCCGTGTGATGAGGTTCTTAGCCTACACAACTGCCTTGCAGGGATACACAACAAATACTTCCTTCACAACTTCTATTCAAAGACTTCCAAAGATGGAGAGTCCATTACCCACCAAGGCAGTCTATTCCAGTGTTTAAAAGCTCTTATAATAAAGGGGTTCTTCCTAATGTTTTGGTGGAATCTCTTGTCTTTGAATCCACTGCATTATGTCCTAGCCTCTGGAGCTGCAGAAGACAAGGTGGCTCCATATTCCACATAGCATCCTTTTAGTTTTTTCAAGATAGCTGCCATATCACCTTTCAGCCTTCTCTTCTCTAAGGTAAACATATCCAATTCCCTGAGGAATTTTCCACAAGGTTTGTAAGACAGGATAGGCAAAACAGAAACATGATCTTCAAAATGGTTTTTGTACATTTAATGGATGCAAACATTGACTGTTCCCTTGAAGTCACAAACGTAACTAGCTGATGAAAGATGTCCAGAGAAGAGTGACCAAAATGATAAAAAGTATCTAGAACTCAAGTCCTTTAAGGAGTGGATTAGGGAGCTGGGTATGTTGATCCTGATGGGTAACAGGGGACTTTTTGAGAGAGTAGACAGTCACATTTTGCTACAGAATTCTCACAGACCTATATATACACCATAGAAATTCTGTGGGGTGCTTAATTGAAGCAATGTAAAAAGAAGGAGGAGCAGAAAATACATACAATAATTTTACATCTTAACCCAGACCTTAGATCTAACTGTAACCCTCAAAAGGCTGGAATTATCACTCACATGGTATAAGTTGTTCTTTTTAAAATCCTTACACCCAAGCATTTAGAGTATAAAGCTAGAAAACCAAGTCTATGGAGCACTTCTGTCAGGCACCTCACCACATCAGAAAATAATAATAAAAAGGAGAAGACATGGGAAGGAACTTTATAAGAGAGTCTTACTGTCAAAGGCTTTCACAGCCAGAATCACTGTGGTGTTGTGATTATCTGAACCTCTGAAGATGCCAGCAACAGGTGCAGGTGAAATGTCAGGAGAAAATGCTGCTGGAACAGTGTCACACAGTCCAGAAATCACACAACACCCAAGAATGGTACTGTTTGTTCTCCAGGTGGGTATTCTCGAGAAAGTCACGAAGTCATATGAGCTCCAACCATGAAACATGGGACATGGGGGGGGGGGGGGGGCAGGGCTTTGAAAAACTTTCAAGTTTTGTGTAAATGTTTTTTTTTTACTTTTTGTGGGCATGTAATGTATCAAAGGGTTACAATTTATTGAAGAGTAATCACTTTTATTCTGTAGTATATTTCCATCCTAAGTATTTGGCCTCTACCTCTCCTGAAGGGTAGATTTTAACCTAACCAATTTCTAACCCTCCCCATGAAGCTAGCATGAAACTAAACTGCACTGGGATTTTTTTTTTTTTTTTGCAAATATCCCACCCCTAAATTTAAGATGCATGAGGAAAAAGCAAATCAATAGTCATGGTTCCTTCACCAATTCTAGTGCTTTAAAAAATAATAGCTATAAACATTTGTTCCCCTCTTCTGTGCTATCTTTATAGCATCATCCTCTTTGTCTTCCTTCTTCTTCCCATTGTGTTGGACTAGTGTGGCAGTAAAGCTCCAAGCAAAAATTTAAGCAAGCGAGAAAATGTGGAGGTGCAATGTGAATAAAATGGGCAAAACAGTTAAACAGTAATGGACTCTATATACAATGTGGGCATACTGATCAATAGTTTTAATTATAAAGCGCTAGCTCTGCTTTCAGCTGGAAGGAGACAAGCAAACCAGCACAAAGCCAGTTTGCGCAGGCAGATCAAAGCCATAAATTTTGTTTTAGGCACAGGCTATTTCCCACATCTCCTGGCAGCCTTTTAATATAAGCAAGTAGTTGCACTGGGGCAAACATTTAGACTGGGAATTGTGATCTTGCTAAGAGTGATCATGCCTCATGTGTGAGAGCGAGCATTCATTCTGCTTTACAGAGGACTGGTTTTTGTTTGACAAGCACCCCTATCATTTCATAATACTCTTTATTTGAAGTATTGTCCAGTTCAAAGATCACAGTGATAGTGATAGAAGAGACCATAAGGACTATCCTGTCCAACTCCCTGCCATGCAGGAACACACAATTAAAGCAACCCCAACAGATAGCCATCTAGCCCTTGCTTAAAACCCCACAGAAAAGGAGACTTCACTATGCGCATCTCACCACATATCACCACGCTAAAACAGTGGATGTGGCTCTTAATGAGACATGCCGCATTATCACGGGGTGTTTGCGCTCTACACTACTGGAGAAATTACACTGTCTGGGCGGTATCGTTCCACCTGACATCCGCCAGGAAGTAGCAGCCAATAGTGAAAGGACCAAGGCAGTGACATCTCCAGCCCATCCCTTGTTTGGGTATCAGCCAGCACGTCAATGACTTAAATCATGAAATAGTTTTCTAAGATCTAGAGACACTCGCTGGAACACCCCAGCAAGCGAGAGTCCAAAAGTGGCAGGCTCAAACCCAGAACCTCAATCAATGGCTGATACCAAATGAGAGACTTCCCCCTGGGCACACAGAAGACTGGGCAACTTGGAAGGTGCTGAACAGACTGCTCTCTGGTACCACGAGATGCAGAGCCAACCTTCGGAAATGGGGCTACAAAGTGGAATCCATGACATGCGAGTGTGGAGGAGAGCAAACTACAGACCACCTGCTGCAATGCAACCTGAGCCCTGCTACATGCACAATGGAGGACCTCCTTGCGGCAACACCAGAGGCACTCCAAGTGGCCAGATACTGGTCAAAGGACATTTAATCAACTACCAAGCTTGCAAATTCTGTGTTTTGTCTGTTTGTTTGTTTTTGTGAAAAATGTAATACAAATGTCTGGTTGCTGATGACATGATAAATAAATACTATGCGCCAAAGAAGCAACATATTTCACTGTCGAGCACCTTTTATTGTCAGGAAGTTTAGGTGGAATCTTTCTCCTGCAATTTTTGATGTGTTAATTGGCCATCCAGTCTGAAAAAACAACATGGTGAGCAGGGCCCAGCAACATTAACATCTGCTCAGCTGTGTGAACAAGCATACAGGTGACACAGGGTTCATTAACAGAATTAATACAGTCTGACACCACTTTAACTACCATGCTATGGAATCATAGAATCATTGAGTTGAAAAGATTTCATGGGCCATCCGGTCCAAACCCTTGTCAAGGAGCAGGAAATCAAGGCAGAAAATCCACAATATCTGCTTTGAACTTGGTAATCTGAGTCCTCACTGCCATATAACCCAGTTCAAAGCAGATAATGTAGGATTTGTATTGTCAAAGGCTTCCATGGCTGGAATCACTGGGTTGTTGTAGGTTTTTCAGGCTATATGGCCATGTTCTAGAAGTATTCTCTCCTGACGTTTCACTTGCATTTATGGGAGACATCTTCAGAAGTTGTAAGGTCAACTTCTGAGGATGCCTGCCATAGACACAGATGAAACATCAGGAGAGAATACTTCTAGAACATGGTCATATAGCCCAAAAAACCTACAACAACCCAATGTGGGATTTTAAACAGCTGTGTGGAAGGGCCTCAAGGGTGATTCCAGACAGCACCAAATTGTGCGCTTTAATTAGGGGGGAGGGGACCCAAGCAGGTCCACACACAGAACTGTTGGTTCTGGGATGTCTGACTCCGATGTCTGTCACCGCAGGACATCCGGCCGGAACCGACCAATCAGGAACAGACATTTGAAACCCAAGAAGAAAGCAAGATGAAAAATTCTGTGCTTTCCAAATGCAGGGACAGACAGGCAGTCGAAGATGTGGATTTCTGGCTCAGAACCAGGATATTCCAGCACCTGCAAATGGTTTTTTTTTACAGAGAGTGCTTCCACATTTTGAGGGAACTGCATTTGGCTACTCTCCTGTTTGCTGCCGGAGCTCCTGGAATAAATATCTGGAAGGGCTCCAAGAGTAGTGCTAGAAAACCCAGAACAGTTTAGCTTGCCTCAGGTTCTCAAACCATTCAGCTTCGGAGCCCTTTTTGAAGCAAAAGTTTCTCGTGAAGCCCCAAGAAATGTTTATATATTATATAATATATTATACAATATATAATGTATATAATCAGAGATGAACTAGGCCAGTGGCAGATGGATGGAGAGTGTTTGTGTGAACTAATTCACACAGTGGAAAAAATAGGAAAGAAAGAATACAATATTTTAAAAAGAAGAACAATTTTAACCAACATAAACTTAACAGTACTTCAGTGGAAAACCCCAGGGGCCATCCAGTTCAACCCCCTTCTGCCATAAAAGAAAAACACAAGCAAAGCACCTCCAACGTATGGTCATCCAGCCTTTGCAATAATACTGCTACTGTTACTACCAACACTACTAATAATAGCAGAAACCCCAGAGGCCATCCAGCTCAACCCCTCCTGTCGTGTAGGAAACAAACACAATCAAAGAAAGGGGGGTGGCAAGGAAAAGAGGTAGAGGGTCTGTGCTTCTGCTGTTGTTTCCAGCAGCTTAAAATTTTAATTTCCCATCTTAGAAATTTTCAAGAGGGATCTGAAAACCTGGTTTTTCCGGTACGCTTTTGGAGAGTAGCCATATTATCATACACAGTTGCTCCCCCTCAATGGTTTTTGTCCCCAGAGTATATTTCCCCACCTGTATGAAGGCCTATATTTATGAACCCGTTCCTTTATGAGTTTCTCCCCACAAACAATCTGCTCCATCCCCATCTCATCCTGATTTAGTATTTTTAGTATCTTAGTTTTTATCTTGCACATGCGGCCTGCTCATTGTTATGTTATTTTATTGTGTATGATTTTGCTTTATCGCTTTTGTATTCATATGTTGTATGTATTTTATTGTGTTGTTATTGTGTTTTGGTTTTACTTTATTGTAAAATATTGTTGGGCTTGGCCTCATGTAAGCCGCCCTGAGTCCTCATTAGGAAGATGGTGGCGGGGTATTAAATAAAGATGATGATGATTATTATTATTTCTCAGGAGGAGGGAAGAGGAGGAGGCAGAAAGCAGCATGGTGCCGCGGAGCCCCTCAGTATCACTCATGGAGCCTTAAGGGATCCTACACCTTAACCCCAGTGAATGTGGAGGACTGACTGTAAATAATTATTAGTTACTATAATATCTACATTAAATTGTGTAAACAAATACAACACAGTTCCACTTAGAGGTGTTTATGGCATGTGATAATACTGGTGAGGCAGGAGAAGAATGGAAAGAAAATAGAACCAATAGTTAAAGAAAATGGAAGCCATCTTCCTACTGAGCGATCATGTTGATTGTGTGACTTGCTTCTTGCAGAAAGTAAGTGAGGGTTATTCCCAGGGCCCAGACCACTTCATGCTTTCCATGTACTCTCCTCAAATGAAGTAATCTGGAGTGCCTAAGTGGGAATAGCTGTGAGAGCAACTGTTGAATCTTAATGGCATCTATTTATCCTCACCTCATCTCTTGGTTTTATTTTGCAGGCGTGAGATTCCTTTTGCTATCTGAATAGTTTCTAGAAGCTGTTGTATTCCCACATGCCCTCCATTCCTCAGGTGTTTCTGGGACTGAAAAAATCTCAGGCTGTCCATGGATCTCTTAAAATATAAGAATACTCACAAACTCTGTTTTTTTCTATTAGTAAAAAACCCAAATCAGCGACATATTAAAAGAAGGAGCCAAGGAGCACAATTTTTTTGTGGCCGTATGGCCATGTTTTCACTTCTCCATCTTTAGCTTATCTGGTTGGAATGGAGGATATGGATGCATATCAGATTGTACATCCTAATTAAAGTAATGGATTGAGATATTTGTATCCAGATGCAGATGTTGCCAATTTGCACTGCCATTTAGATGTGTATTTGAATACTCATCCCCAACCATTTCCTGTAAATAATAATAATAATAATAATAATAATAATAATAATAATAATAGTTTTATTTCTTACCTGCCTATCCTCATGGGTTGAGGCAAGTTACAAAATAATTAAAACACATAAACATTGTAAAAATACCACAAATACACATGCTGAAATGTATATAAGTTAAAACGTATTTCTAGAAAACAACAAGATTTCTGTAACTACATACAACTGAAGCATGAAGCAATTGTGCTGTACAGGATTAGTAGGCAATGAAGCAGTTTCAGAAAGTGCACTGAGGAAAGACAGCCAAGGCAATAAGGGTGTGTACCATGAGAACAATGGGAGAGCATTCTTTGTCTTTAAAAATTACATTAGCTAGTATTTCATATTTATCTCTGTTCTGCCTCATGTAGTACGTTAATAAATCAGCAAGGGAAGTGGATTTGAAATGGTGAATTGTTCCCAACTCTACCTCTGCAATCAATCGGCTTGCCTGTTATCACTGTTATTGTTATTATATTTATTTATAGAAATATTCCACATTTCTCCAAAAAATGGAAGTCAAGAAAGTTTACAATCTAAAAACAAGAAGAAAGTTCTGTGTGGATCTTTGGAACTGTTCTGGACCACCTAAACTGACTGTTTTCCCTCCCATTTGGTGTAAATATATCCCAACACTACCATTGAATTAAGATTTGCTGGAGTTAGCAAATTTAGTGTGCATATACTCAGTAAGTGCTAGTTTATATGTCTTTAAGAGTTTAGGTAGATTTTTTTTAGTGTTAGCCACTTTGGGTCTCTTTTTAGAGAGATAAAGCAGGATATTAAGGAGGAGGAGGAGGAGGAGGAGGAGGAGGTGGAAGAAGAAGAAGAAGAAGAAGAAGAAGAAGAAGAAGAAGAAGAAGAAGAAGAAGAAATAATTGTTCATGTTTGTTGGTCTACTCCAGAGGTTCCCAACATTTTTTTGAGAAGTGACCACTTGACCAGGGACCACTTTGACCAGGGACCACTCTCCAACGTTAGTACCAAAAGGGTTACAAATCAGTTTTTCGTCAACCTTAAATTCGGTTTGGTTATTTGGGGTGCTGATTCAGAAAATTGCATTGGATAGACCACATTAGCTCTAGCTTCTGATACAGAACATATTTCATCCAGTAGATGCCAACTGCTCACCCACAGAAAACCATATTTAATAATATAGAGCTGATGTGGTAGTAGTAATCTTTTGTGGGTTGTCAGCCTCTCCCCTTGTGACATCCTCATAGCTTCGTCACCATAAAACAATTTCACAGAACCAGTCACTCTTTTTGCCACATGGTTTTGAGGCAACGACATACTAATGGTGAGGCCACAGGCCATATTTTCATTCTTGCGGACCACTGGTGGTCCATGGACCACAAGTTGGGAACCACAGGTCTAGTCTTTCATTCATCTTTTGTTATGTAGTCCACAGTTCTCTTTCTCTTCCATTTTTCAAAAAAAGAAAAAGAAAAAAAGAGAGATATTATGAATCCTTCAATTTTTGTATGTAAATCTACTTCATAAATTATTAACAAGAAGACTAAACCTGTTTTATTACTCTAATCCAGGGTTCCTCAAACTAAGGCCCGGGGGCCAGATACGGCTCTCCAAGATCATTTAGCCGGCCCTCACTCAGAGTAAACCGAAGTCTGAAATGACTTGAAAGTACACAACTACAACAATCCTCTCTCATCAGCCAAAAGCAAGCCCACACTTCCGATTGAAATACTAATTGTTTATATTTGTTAAAATTGTTCTTCATTTTAGTTATTGTATTGTTTTAAAGTGTTTTTGCACTACAAATAAGATATGTACTGTGTGCAGAGGAATTCGTTCATGCTGGGGTTTTTTTCAAATTATAATCCGGCCCTCCAACAGTTTGAGGGACTGTAACCTGGCCCTCTGTTTAAAAAGTTTGAGGACCTATGCTCTAATCTATGTGATGTGGCAAGTATTTCTGTTTGCAAATACAAATTAATCTGTTTGTGAGGTACACTACTATCTCTTATATTCCCCAACAATGGTGGTGCTGAATCAGTCTTCTGTAATGGAATGAGGATGGAGTACTATCTTTCCTTCACTTTAGGCTTTAGAAGCTCATGGGCTAGCCAGTTAAGTCGACCAATCATATACTTTGCTTACCCTTGCTGCATTCTTGTACCATGTTTTTGAGAACTTATGTTATTTTCCTGTGGTTTGACAATTCCTGCTGTGAAATAGAGGGACCCAACAATGTATACGGAGTTTTCTAGTAGTGTTGACTCAGGTACAATCACTTTGTTTGACCAATTATAAAAGTGGTTCAAGAATGTCCTGTATAATGGGCAAGCAACAACGACAGGTCAGAACCAGAGAATACTGCTGGGATTACCCAGCCTGTACTTCACATTAATTTTCTCTGACAAGAGTTGCTGAGAGATATCTTGCCTTCTATTTACTGCCAACGATGTGAGCCCCAACAATTTGAGAGGGCAAAGTGATGACTGCCAAGTAACTACAGCATGGCAAATTAGGGACTAATGAGGAAAGAGAAGTTGACTTTGTTAGTGGGACTGGGATAACTGTTTTTGTGTTGTCTGGCAAGCTGCCTCTCTGTCATAGAGAAGGGAACTTTTGATTGTAATTGGGACAAATAAATTACAGAGAGTTGGAAAGTAAATTGTGAAATAAAGAAAGGCATGTTGTTAGCAGCAGCAAGGACCACAGGCAGGGAAACTGTCTGCCATGACCTCCCAACAAGTAGCAAGTGAAGAGAGGTGGGAGTGGGCCAGCAATCATTCGAACAACAAAGAAGGGATTCAGAGCCACATGAAACAAGCACAGTGATTGTTAAAAGAAGCAAAGTTGAACTTCCAAACTGGACAACTGTGAGAATCGCAGATTAGAAAAATATAGTCTTTTGGATTACAGCTCTCAGAATCTCCTAAACAAGCAAGGATCAGAATGCAGAATTTCACAGTCTTCATACTGGAAGCTGACATTACAGAAGACTTGTCATTGTCATTAAAAATCATAGCAATGCAATAGTCTGGTTTTGGTTACAAGTAATTAGTAGCATCATTTAGCTACTAATTGAAGAAGAGTGGCAGCATTTTATTGACTTTTCAAAAAGAGAGAAGAAAATGAAAACATTGGGGTTTACATAATAATAAAATGTAATCACTACTACAAAGATGTAAGATTAGCAAGAAAAGGAAAAAGGGGGTTAGCTCCAAGAATAGCAGACTCCCTAATGATATCCAAGGAATTCTGAAAAGTTAATGTGCCAGAAGTAAGAAGATGGAAGACCAAAAAAAAGACAGATATTTTGAATTTGAAAAAGGTAGCAGAGTTAGGGCAAGAAGTGTTAGACAGAGCTTTCTGTTTTCTATTTCTTAACTTTCCTATCTTCTATGTTTCTAAATAATAATAATAATAATAATAATAATAATAATAATAATAATAATTTATTTATATCCCGCCCTCTCTCCCCAGGGGCGGCCTACAACATAAATAATACAATAAAGTGCAGTATAGTAAAATACATAAAACGAAATAAACAATTAATGACACATTCAATAATTGTAACATATAAAATACAGCATAACCAAATAACAAAATAAGATTATAAGCATTAGATTAAAACACAGTAATTCCTATGAGCTAAAAGAGCATTGCCATTGAGGTAGATACTCTATGCCTACCTTTCTATTCTTTTTGTTTTAGACAAGGTAAGAATTTTTTTCTTTTTTCTTCTTCTCCTTTTTAAAAACATCATAGTTATGTCACCATGAGATGCAGAGCCAATTTTAAGAAATGGGGCCACAAAGTGGAGTCCATGACATGTGAGTGTGGAGAAGAGCAAACCACAGACCACCTATTACAATGCAGTCTGAGACCTGCCACATGCACAAAGGAGGGCCTTTCTTATAGCATTGTGGATAGCTACTGCTCATATGACATTTAATATAATGCCAAGTTTCTAAACTTTGTGTTTTTTAAATACATTACAACTGTACCCTTGGTTCACTCCTGATGCGATAAATAAATATCCTCTTCCTCTCTGATATGCAAAATCCACTGGGTGAATATTTTTTCTGCCCCATAAGTAACAACCAGTGAAGCAGTGAACTGGAGGTGGTACAAACTGGTGTGTGATGTTGTCATTTGTGAGGCACTTTGTGTGCCAAGATGAGATGTGCAGCTTTTATTGTCAATTACATCCATATATCTTGATGTCTAGTTCTGAATCCAGAATTCTAATGACATTTCACTAGATTGGAAACATGCTGAGAGATCAGTCATCCTTTCTAATATCGACAATATTTTGTTCTATTCATAGCTGGCTCATGAGAGATGCTTTAATTTCCAAGGTAAATATTGAAAATAAAGAAGCAGTCATACTTGCTGGTCTTTGATCAATGAAACTATAGTAATCGTTCAAATAATAGATACTGACAGACTCAAGGATGGCCTTTGGAGGGGGGGTGCTGGTGGTGGAGGAGGAAATCATTTACTCAAAACAGTGTTTGTAGCCTTGAAATGGCTGGAAAAGAAAATGAATTGCTGCAGGAATAATAATAATAATATCTGGTCTTTCTTTCGAAAAGGAAGATGAAAAATAAGAAATAAACAGTAAGTTTAACCCCTGTCCTTCTCTGCTGTGCAATGTCTTAAGCCAGGGGTGAGAAGCATGTGATCCCTTACATACTGAGCTGATCCAGACTGATGACTCACCCTGATTTGTGCCACCTGATTAAATGTCACAGCATGCTGTTTTGGAGTGAGCCTTGCTTTTCCAAATATTGTTCTTTTTTTTTTAAAGTACAATCTGTGGATTGCAAAAAAATAAAACCCAAAACAAAACAGTAAATGAGGTGAGGGGACTGAATGTACCCACACTGAATGTCACGGGTCATTTGCTGCCTACAAATAGACTAGAAGGTACTGGCCTTGAAAAAAAATATTCATTCTGTTACTAGGCATAAAAAGAGTGAGAAAAGGAGATGGGGAAAATGGAAAACATCATGTAATTAGCAAAACATCATTTGAATTGAGTGGGGGTGGGGGGAGTAGAAAATAGAGCAGTAAAAACTGCCACTTCCAGACATATTTGACCAGTCTGAATGGTCCCATTGTTGGACTTTAACTCACAGCAGCCGTAGCCAGCAGAGCCAATGGTAAAACAATGCTATGAGGTGTAATCCAGTTCTACATTATTCCCATCTCTGTCTGCACCTGAACTATCCCAGATCTCTAGGGGTTATCAGCACTTCTTGAAAATCCTGGAACCATGGGTTAGGATCACATTGTACAATTACAATGCTATAATTCCACTTTGGTTGACACGGCTGCATCCTATGGAATTCTGAGGTTTTTATTTTGGTGAGACATTGGAGTTCACTCTCTTGGGGCCCTTCCACACAGCCCTATGTCCCAGAATATCAAGGCAGGACATCCTACTTTATCTGAGTGTGGACTCAGACAACCCAGTTCAAAGCAGATAATGAGGGATTTTCTGCCTTGGTATTCTCGGATATAGGGCTGTGTGGAAGGGCCCTGGGATTTTTCTCTCCCAAAATTGCAAATCCCAGGATCTTCAGATGGGAATAAGGGCAGTTAAAATGGAATCATAGTGCTATAGTTGTATAGTATGAATGGGCACCAATGGAAAGAATGTATAAAGAAACCTGAAGTGTCACAGTCTCTCACTGCTCTGTCAGAAATATCAAGTAGCAAAAATATAACAAAATTTTAAAAAATTACAATGATGGAACAGCACTGAGCTTTATATCTTGTATATATCTCACTATGCTGTTCATGTTTGAAAGCATCTCAGTTTTAAGCAGGGTATCATGGAAGATCTCTCTATGTAGAAGAACTACCAAAATTATTTGAAGCATAAAAAACACTATTTGCCTCCAACAGAGTTACTATGTCATATGGGGCTTGTTTTACACAGTATTACTTTCTTGCCTCAGTTGGTCTTGTTCATTGGGCCCTTCATTTGGGAAAATGAGAATCAGTACATTTAAGTCTCAATAGAAAAGCCAGACAGACATATCTATGGCTAATGCCCCTTGTCTAGATATCTCTTATTTTTCACAGAAAAAGATATTTCTGCAAAATATCCTGAACAAGACAAATGATGTGCCTCATATTTTGTGAGGACTATTTTTCATTTGCCAGACACCCATATGACACTTTTAAATAAAGTAACTTTTATGCCTAGGTCTATAACAGAGGGCTAAGACAGGAATGGGCAAATTTTCTAACTTGGGGGCCACATGGTGGGTCAGAGTGGGGTGGGCGGGATGGGAGGGGGATCTCCCCAAGCCTCCTCCCTGCCCTTTCCTCCTCTTTCTCTTCTCTTTCTGTTCTCTTTTGGAGGCAGAAAGTGAAGGAAAAACAGGAAATATTTGGATCCCAAAAGGGTTGGCCTTGGTCAGGATGAGATGGTGGATGAGAGAGAAAACGTTTATTTATGACTATGGGCCCGTCCAGACAGCCCCTTTATTGTGGAAACTTCCACAATAAAAAGGAGGCTGTCCAGACAACGTCCTGGGCAGTCCCACATTAATCCGGTAGAAACCAGGTGTGTAGAAATGATGCACCAGGAGAGCTAGTCCCAAGAGAAAGTCTGAACATCCACCCCAGAAAGTGCACTCTTTCTGGGGTGGGTGTGGACAGGCCCCCGGGAAAATCCACATTTTTCAGATGCAGGTTCTCCTGAGATTAGGGCCTGTCTGGATGCAGCCTCAGTATTGCCTACTCCTGATATATAATCCTAGAATCCTAGAGCTGTATCCCCAAGGGCCATCCAATCCAACCCCCTGTCATGGAAGGCACAATCAAAGCACTCCTAATAGACATCCTCTGCTGAAAAGCCTCCATCACACTCCGAGGCAGCTTATGCCATTCTCCAACAGCTCATACTCTCAGGTTTTCTTCCTAATCTTTTCAGTCAAATCCCTTTCCCTGCCATTTGAAACCATTGCTCCCTTTGCCCTGGTCTCTAGAGCAGCAAAAAGTCAGTCCCCCACCCCCTTCCTCGATGGGACACCTTTTAAATCTTGGAACAGGGAGGAAAGAGGGAAGGAAGGATGAAAGAGTGGAAGGGAAGGAAGGAGAGAGGGAGAAAGAGGGAGCTAAGGGAGGGAGGGAGAGAAGGAGGAGGGAAAGAGAGAAAGAAGAAATAATAGGATGGTGAGAGACAGGAGGGCCTGAGAAAAGAGCCCAAGGAGCTACACCTGGCCCCCAGGCCTGAGTTTGCCCATAACTGGGCTAAGAAATCCAGTTACTGAATTGCAAAGCTGTGTAATGAGACATTAGCAAAGGTTCCTGATGTGCCCATTGAGACTGATACAATACACATCAGGATCATTGCAATGCACAGCAATCTCATTGTACATCAGCCCCATTGGGCATGGGTCACTGAGAACCCAACACACATCAGGAACTTTGTTGGTTCTGTTATGAGGTAATGCCAGAGTATGCTGCTAGAGCTATCTAACCTAACCCGCTGCCACACAAGGATACACAGCTACAACACTCCTGAAATATACCTATCCAGCCTCTGTTTGAAGGCTTTACCCTATCCAAGAGTATTACACTGCTGAACATGGTTGCATTAAGATTCTTTCTAATGTTTAAGTAGATTCTTCTTGATGTTTGAATCTATTGGTTCATGCTTCTAGTCTCTGGAGCAGCAGAAAACAAGCTTGGTCCATCTTTTAAAGAACATTTCTTCAGATATTCAGAAATGGCTATCATGTCTCTTCTCAGTCATCTCTTCTTCAAGCTGAACATATCCAACACTTAAGCAATTCTTTATAAGACTTAATTTCCAGACTTGTTTGCCCTTCTCTTTATACATTCAAGTTTGACTATATCCTTCCTCATCCTCCTCCTCATCATCATCATCATCACTTTATTTCTTAATTAGTCGCTCTCCACCAAGGTGCTCTGCCATGAGGTGCCCAGAATTCTGTCAGATAAGTCACATTAAAAGAAACCTCAAAGGTACTATAACAATATTGCATCCCAATTAAACAGCATAACAACAAGGAATGGTGGAGTTGTATCTATTGGTGGCTTATGCCCCAAGCAGTGCTGGGGTGGTATAAAACCTCTATGGCACTTGGATTGTCCTCCACCTTCACAGCTTTAGCTTTCAAAGGCAAGCACCCACTTTATCATCTCCCTGGAGTGGACACTATTGATACAAGAGCCAAGTAACTGAAATCAAGCTGAAATAATCACATGAGTCAATGAGCTCAATAATAGCACCAGACACTTCCATTTCTTGCATAATGCTATTGGATAAAGCCACCAGGGAAATTATTACTGACAGAACCTCATATTCTTCTTTTGAAGAGCACTGACAAATGCTGATGTGTAATTCAGCAGTCTCACACAGTCTCTCCCACTCAAGGATCTTTCACCTTAAGTTAGATAGCATTCCCCTTGAGGCTGAAATACTTGACCGTTACTTCCTGTGCACTGTCTTTTGTATATGTTTTTGTCTTTATGTAGAACCCTGCCTTGTGATTAGCTAAAGTTTCTGGCATTTTGTATGGGGTTAGAGAGTAAAAATGATGACTCCATTCAGGACTCTGATGCGGCTGATTTTCTTCATGTCACATAGGTGCTAAAGATATACAAAAGAGCTGGCAATACTATAGGCAGTTTGTTTCAAAGAGGGATCTGACTCACAAATACCCAAGGGACTGAGTAATGCCTATACACATTGATTATTCGCTTGGTATTTCATTAACAATGGGTTCATCTTTATGACTACGCCATGTCAATTGTACTTTACTTTACTTACTTAGGCGATCCCTCATTGTCTGAGTAGGATAGTTCTCCAAGATCAGTGTACTGGCGGTGGGGCCGTAGGTGACAGTGGAGCCCTATTCTTGATCTGCATCTTCTCCCGCAGTAAGGGCATTGGTTTCCAGGTGGAAGCCGGTCTCGGTCAAAGTTGGCTTGACATGCCTTCCTCTTGGCACATTTCTCTCTTTCATCCTCCATTCGTGCTTCTTCAAATTCTACAGCATTGCTGGTCACAGCTGACCTCCAGCTGGAGCACTCAAGGGCCAGGGCTTCCCATTTCTCAGTGTCTATGCCAGAGTTTTAAACGTTGGCTTTGAGAACATCTTTAAATCTCTTTTCCTGCCCAGCAACATTCTGTTTTTCATTCTTGATTTCGGAGTAGAGCAACTGCTTTGGGAGACGGTGGTCGGGCATCCGGACAACGTGGCCGGTCCAGTGGAGTTGATGGCGGAGGACCATCACTTCATTGCTGGTGGTCTTTGCTTCTTCCAGCACACTGACATTTGTCCGCTTGTCTTCCCAAGAGATTTGCAGGATTTTCCGGAGGCAGCACTGATGGAATCGTTCCAGGAGTTGCATGTGACATCTGTAGACAGTCCACGTCTTGCAGGCATATAGCAGGATTGGGAGGACGATAGCTTTACAAACAAGCACCTTGGAATCCTTATGGATGTCCCGGTCCTCAAACACTCTTCATTCAGAAAAAGCAGCACTTGCAGAGCTCAGGCAGTGTTGTATTTCAGTGTCAATGTTGACTTTTGTGGAGAGGTTGCTTCCACACAACGCTTTATCCCAGGAGATCCGCATTTAAAAATGTGGATGTTTCTGGGTCCCTATCCACATACACCCCAGAAAGCACACACTTTCTGGGGTGGGTGTCGAGATGTTCTTCTGGGACTGGCCCGGGAGAACTCCTGGAGATTCAACTCACCTTCCCCAAAGCCCTAAAACCCCTTTTAAAAGTAAGGAAAAGTTACCCAGCCTCCAGTAAAGTGTTGCCAGAGCTCGCCCAGCACATAGAAATGATGCATCAGGAGAGCAGAGGGGGGTAGGATTTCCTGGTGTGTCATTTCTATGTGGCGGCAGAACTCTGGCAACACTACTGGAGGCTGGGTAAGTTTTCCTTACTTTTAAAAGGGGCTTTAGGGGGTAGGGATTTCCACAGTTTTCTGGACTAATTTAATCCAGAAAACTGTGGTAATGATATTTGGACTGCAGTCCAGACACCGGAAGTAGTGGGTTTATCCCGTGCCTTCCAAGAAGGCGTGGAATAAACCCACTATCTAATTAATCCTCCATAAACCAGGGTTTTCCTGGTTTGTGGCGAATTAATTGTGGGTTGCCCAGAAGGTCATCTGGACAGCCCCCTTTGTATTGCAGAAGTTTTCGCAATAAAGGGGCGGTCTGGATGTGCCCTAGGACAATGTAGAAAGAGCCTGAGACTGTGTGTCACACCCAAGGGTTTCCATGGCTGAGGAGGAAATCCTGGTCTCCAATACCCAAGCTACTACTATTTCTTAAATTTCCTACCTTTCCTATTCACATATTGTTCCCACTCTTTTTTATGTAACAAGGAAAACCACCATTACTACTTTTTCCTCCCGCTGGTTGCTCCTGTCTTAGGGAGCTCACTTCTATTCTATTCTCAATAAACAACATTTGGGGGGGAAAAGCTACTACACAGTGCTGGCCTTTAATGTGGTCACCTAAAGCAGATCTGTTGTGTCATCACACTAGAGAGAAAAATCCACTTAAAATCCAGTTTCTGCCTCCTATAGAATTCTGGGCTTTGTAGTTTAGTGAGGCTGTTAAAGGCTCCTCCCTAAAATACAAACCCCAGAATTCTACAAGAGGCAGAAACCGTATTTTAAGTGGATTTTTTCTCTAGTGTGATGAAGTAGCTGGAGGCCACCTTTAAGCATTTCTGAGACCAACTATGTTGAACTACTGACTTTCAGGAGAAAATTAGTTAAAAAAAAGAAAAGAAAAGAAAAGAAAAAGAAAAAAAGAAAAACAAGCAAACTTTCAAGAAATTGTTGCTTTTATCAGATATTTTTCCTGCATTAGCGTTGCTTGTCTTAATGACGCTTAGCGGTTTGCCTCCCAGATTTGGTGATGTAATTTGTTGGATTTTGATGGGGAGGGGAAATAAAACAGCCTTGGGGCTGCCTGTGACCAGCTGGCTGAAAACTGTCCCTTTATGTCTTTTCAGTATAAACAACATATAACTGCAATGTTTCCAGAATGCATACAATAACATTAGCATTTGTTGCAGGAACTGGTTTCTCTGTTATTGTCAAATCATCAGTTCCATGGATTAAAGCCATCTTCACTAGATACACCAAGAAGAACCTCAGGAACTATTTTATGTTGTATGCCAAACTGTGCATTTGATTAAGAAGAACATAGTACATGAAAGTCTATGCCATAACAAAATGTACCACAGAACTCTCTATTGTTTTGCTGCAGCACATTTACATATCTGTTTCCCTAGTAAGTGTTCCAAAATCAGTTCTCTGGATATGACACTGCTGCTAGCAGACCTTAGGGAAATTACTTTTGTGGACCACGCTTCCCAGAAATTGCCCACCAACTTGGAGATTCTGGTATCTACCGCTTTGACTAATAGTGAATGGCTATTGCAAGTAGAGGAGATGCTTGCAAACAGAGACTGATCATCCTTGTAAAGGGGAAGAGGAAGTCCATCATTAATTTACTAAATAGTGTATCATGAACAATCAGCATAGACATCATGCATGTTCATGCAAAAATTCAATTGATTCCAACACCACTTAATTCATAGTGAATGAACGTACTTTAGGACTGCAGTCTAAACATAGTAAACCTTTGATAAGCATTATTTGTAAATATTCCATCAGTAAAGTATTCTATTATCATGATGCATTTGCTTATTGTTGGGTTAGCCCCATATCTAAACAAAATGACTTAACACAGCTGCATAGTGCATGCATGTAAAGCAAGCTAATGATCATTGCTACACGTTATAAAAATAACTATGGAAAAAGACTAGTTCCCCGCTAGTACTTTTCCTGGGTCAGCTAACATGTCAGAGTTGCACATGTTCTTGTTAATTAAGGGCTCTTTGAAGAATGCCATCATTTTTCACTTGGTTTTTGTAAGTTTTTTGGGCTGTATGGCCATGTTCCAGTAGTATTCTCTCCTGACATTTCGCCTGCATTTCTGGCAGGCATCCTCAGAGGCTGTGGGGTCAGTTGGAAACTAAGAAAATTGGGTTTATCTCTCACTTGGTTTTTATAAAATCTGTGGTAGCAGTGGGAATGCAGAAGTGTGATACTCTGTCTAACCAACTCATCAAAAGGGGCTCCCCCTCCATCCTGGGACGTCACTGGATCCGAGTCCACCTGAGGGAGCCCTGAGGAGGTGGGTGACTACCCGTCGCCTCATTGAAGAAACCCGCCTCATTGACGTCCCCCTCCATCCTGGGACGTCACTGGATCCGAGTCCACCTGAGGGAGCCCTGAGGAGGTGGGTGACTACCCGTCGCCTCATTGAAGAAACCCGGGACAGCATGCAAGGAAGTCGGAGATAGCTAGGAAATGTCATGTTGGCATCCCATGACTAACCACAGTAAGGGGATGAAGCTGGGCGCTGCCCCATGGTTTCTCACACTGTCCCCTGTTGTCCCCGGGCTTCTGCGTCTCCATGTGAATAGGTGTTTTTTTTAGAAGAAACATGCATTTCTTTGAAAGGAGCCCAATCATTTTCAACTGTATTTTTGGTACTTTTGTTTGTTCATATAATTTGTTTAGTACAACAACAGCTACAACAAAGGACAACTTTTGTGACCTCCAGTTTGTCAGTAGATGAAATATCCAAGAAGAGGAAAGGAAATGATGAGAAAAACAAGAATAATGGCAGTGAAGCAATGGAGTACTACTACATACACAGGGGGATCTTTTTTCTCAGCTAACATGCCTCTTGTAGCATCGTCCTTCATCAGTGAGTTTTGGTAGGCTCACATACCTGCAATAGCATCATCCTGAATGAGAACTGAATATGGGAATTGGGATTTTCATTTCCTATATTGTGTTAGAATAGTACAGCACAGTAAGGATTGTGGAAGTTTTTGTGTGTCAGGAGCGACTTGAGAAACTGCAAGTCGCTTCTGGTGTGAGAGAATTGGTCGTCTGCAAGGACGCTGCACAGGAGAGGCCTGGATGTTTTTATCATTCTGTGGGAGGCTTCTCTCATGTCCCTGCATGGGAAGATGGAGCTGACAGATGGGAGCTCACCCCACTCCATGGATTTGAACCACTGACCTTTCAGTCAGAAATCCTGCCAGCACAATGGTTTTACCCATTGTTCCACCGGGGACCCCTATGAGCACCGTGATAAGAAACCTGAAGCAATAGGAAAAGAATGACAAAGGATGCCTGGTGGTCAGTAGGTCAAAGCATTGGAGCCCAAAGGCACTATATGTTGATGCTGCTGCCCAATATAGGCTTTGTGTTAAAGTCCCAACTTAAGACAATGAAGACTTTCTTCAGTTTGAACCTGCCATTCAACAATGGTACATCCCTTTTCCAACAACTGAACTTTGCCTATCGATTTTTTTAAAAAGAATAAATCAAAGGAATCTTTACACTCACCCTCAAGACACATGGCCACAGTCTGTGGGTCCTTCTAGACTCAGTGTTGATACTTGATGCTCAGGTGTCGGCAGTGGCTGGGAGGGCCTTCGCACAGGTAAAACTCGTGTGCCAGCTGCAACCGTACCATGAGAAGTCTGATTTGATCATGGTAGTCCACACCTTAGTTACCTCAAGTTGGATTACTGTAATACATTTTACATGGGGCTGCCCCTGAAGATGGCCCGGAAACTGCAGTTGGTGCAAAGGTCAGCGGCCAGATTATTAACTGGAGCAAACTTCAGGGAGCAGTCAACCCCCTTGTTTAAACAGCTCCACTGGCTGCTAAGTTTCTGGTCCCAATTCAAGTTGCGGGTCATCACCTAGCTCTAAATGGTTTGGGACCTGCCTATCTGCGTGACTGCATCTTGCCCTACAAACCCACACACGCTTTAAGATCTCCTGGGGAGACTCTTCTCTTGCTTCCATCTCCATCTCAGGCACGGCTGGTGGGGATAAGTGAGAGGGTCTTCTCGATTGTGCCCCCCCCCCTCTGGAACTCTTTCCCCAGGGAGATTAGGCTAGCACCCTCCCTGTCCACCTTCTGTAAGGACTTAAAGGCATGGATGTTCAGCTGTGCTTTTTATTCTGTACATGTGGCCCGCCCATTGTCACTGTGGTTGTGTGCATTGTAATTTTATATTGCTAAAGTATTCATATGTTTTTTATGTAATTATGATGTTGTTGATTGCTGCTTGTGTTTTTGGTTTTATTTGCTGTAATTTTGTTGCTTCAGCTTGGCCTCATGTAAGCCGCCCCGAGTCCCCGTTAAGGGAGATGGTGGCGGGGTATATATAAAGATTATTATTATTATTATTATTATTATTATTATTATTATTATTACTAGGCAATTCCTTGATCAGCAGGCCCGTTAGGACCCAAAAAATCTTGTCCTTAAGCACTTTATTATTGCTATATACAAGTCCTTAATGGTATCTTCTCTTATCTTATCTTAATGGCTCTTATTGTCATTGCTGGTATATGATATCGCACTTTACCCATTAGCTCTATCCTTTAATTTTGTGGCACCAGTCCGCCCACCCTTGATGAGACGTGGAACTTTGCTTCTGGTTGTTTGGTTTTGATGTTATTTTATACACTATTCAATGTTTTTGTTTATTTTGTTATATTGTTTTTGTTATCATCTTGTTGATATGCATTTTAATGTATTACATTTTAACTGTTGGACTTGGCCCCATGTAAGCCACCCCAAGTCGCTTTGGGGAGATAGAGGTGGGGTATAAAAATTAAGATTATTATTATTATTATTATTATTATTATTATTATGATTGCAGTATTTAATCTGTTACACACCTGCTCCAAAGAAATCCAGATACTTTATTCACTTCTTTGCTTAGCAGTTGGCTTTTCCATTGGCAAGGAAATAGATTGAAATTAACTTTTCACAGCGGTCTTTCTTAAGACTGTATGATAAGACAATCCCTACCCTGCTTTGTGATATCTGATTTTCTGTGTGCTGGCAATACAAAAGATCAGAATTCATTCCTGTGAATTTTTGTTCTTACTACGTCATCTGCACTTGGTGAGAACTATGCCTGTACTTTATGAGACTGATCTAGCTGTGTCATGTTTATCAGTACATTGTGTAATTGCCAAGTAAATGTGATTGACTCGAAATGCCATCAAAATCCACCACGTAGTAACAAATCTACGCTGTTCAAAAGGGACAATATCATTGCAATATTGAGTTACCTTCCTTTCAAAGAATTTGTGCTTGGTCAGGAAATACCTACACTTTTGAAATTTAGATGGATATTTACCTAAATACTTGCGGAAAATATTGCATTACTTAGCGAGGGGAGCAGGGAGAAATTTAAAGACCCCCTTGAAGGATGCCAGACAGGGAGGGTGCTAGCCAATTACATGACAGGGGTGGAGCTGCAGGCTATTTAAGGCTGTTCCATGCTCCCCTCCCCCACAATCCTCACTTCTTATAGGAAAATGTATATTATTTTTGCATCTAGTGTGATGAGCTTAAGGCCTCATCACACTAGAGAAAAAAAATCCACTCAAAATCTGGTTCTGCTTCCTACAGAATTCTGGGGTTTGTGGTTTAGGGAGGAGCCTTTAACAGGCTCACTAAACTACAAATCCCAGAATTCTGCAGGAGGCAGAAACCGGATTTTAAGTGGGTTTTTTCTCTGGTGTGATGAAGTGAATAAACAACTAGAATGAGTGCTTTGTGTATAACAAGGTGATGAGACCATCTGGCCTGCTGAAACATGTAAAGACAGGTAATATTTGATTTGTTCTTCACTGTCAGTACTATTAAAATTGTCCCAAAACGAGGCATTTCACCACTTCCCAGACTATGTATTTTCAAACTGGATCAGACTGTGACCTTTTATGACCAGGAAAAAAAAACCTGATAAAAAGTCTTTCCTAGGAAATTAAAAAAAAATCAATGACATTCACATTGTTATCTAGTGTGATAGTACAAGTGAGAGGAAAGTGGTATCAGGGCTTTTCACTTTGACAGTTCTGAGCAGAAGAGGGGAGGTGATAGAAACAGTATGTTATATATAACTCTGTGCAATGATGGATGAGTATAACATCCAGTATGTACAACTAAATAACAGTGGTACCTCAAACAAGAGCAGAGTGGCTCCTGTCTTTTCTTCTATGAAATACTGTCAGCACCATTTGCAGCAAGAGATAGCACAGAATGTTGCCCTGAAGGGAAAAATAGGAAAAAAAACTTGTCTAGAAATTCTTCATGCAGGATCAACACTTTGGTACCAAGAGGATTGCATGCTCACATTTTATTTTGGAACTGCACTGAGAGCAACTAATACTTTACAAGGCTTCTAGGTGCCTTTGATTTACATGTGCAGGCATGTTTACATTTGAGCACAGAATAGAGAAAATAAATTTCTTTTCACATAGAAGCTGGCACACTTTAGTGATGTATACAGACAAAATTCCAGCATAGATTACTGCAATGCGCTCTACGCGGGGTTGCCTTTGAAGACTGTTCGGAAGCTTCAAATGGTCCAACAGGCAGCAGCCAGGTTACCAACAGGTGCGTCGCTTAGGGAACACAATACTCCTCTATTGCATCAGCTCCACTTGCTGCCAATTTGCTACCGAGCACAATTCAAAGTGCTGGCTTTAGCCTATAAAGCCCTAAATCAGTGGTTCTCAACCTGTGAGTCCCCAGATGTTTAGGCCTTCAACTCCCAGAAATCCTAACAGCTGCTAAACTGGCTGGGATTTCTGGGAGTTGTAGGCCAAAACACCTGGGGACCCACAGGTTGAGAACCACTGCCCTAAACGTTTCCAGCCCAGCTTACCTGTCTGAACGTATCTCCTCCTATGAACCATCTAGGAGTTTAAGATCTTCTGGGGAAGCCCTGCTCTCGATCCCACCTGCCTCACAAGTGTGATTGGCAGAGACAAAGGACAGGGCCTTCTCAGTGGTGGCCCCCTGGCTATGGAACTCCCTCCCTAGGGATATTAGATTGGCTCCATCCCTCCTGACTTTCTGGAAAAAAAGTAAAGACCTGGCTCTTTGAGCAAGCTTTCATTGTGTGTGTTGGTCATGCTACATACTCGCTACCACACACACACACACACTTACTGCCGCCACTGCCACAAACCTGCCACTGCTGTTCACACTCACTTGCCCTCATCACACCCCTGCTACTGCTGCTGCCACTCACATGCACTTCAGTAATAAGTGCATTACTGCCACCACCAACACCTCCTGCCACTGCTCACATTCACTCACCACTGCCACACACATACATTTGCTGCCACTGTGAGCATGCACATATGTATGGGCACATGGCAGTAGTGGTGGGGGATGGGGGGAGAGACCTTGGCCCTCACTGCTTTTATTTTCATGAATATGTCTGCCATCCATTATATGGAAAATAATTGTCTAAAATATCTATATTATCACTTAGGCTCCTAAGAGCATCAAGTGGCACCAAATGGGCTGACTGGGGAATTTTGCATCAATGCATTTGGAGAACATAAGACATAATAAATCAACAAGTGACTTGACAGCATAAACACACACACCCTAGATACATGCACTGGTCTACAGTGGGTTAAACTGCTGAACTTACTGACCGAAAGGTCGGCGGTTCAAATCTGGGAAGCAGGGTGAGCTACCACTGTTAGCTCCAGCTTCTGTCAAACTAGCAGTTTGAAAACATACAAATGTGAGCATATCAATGGGTGCTGATTCTGTGGGAAGGTAACGCCGCTCCATGCAGTTATGCTGGCTACATAACATTGGAGGCTTCTATGGACAACGCAGGCTTTTTGGCTTATTTATTTATTTATTTATTTCATTCACTTATACCCCGCCCTTCTCACCCCGAGGGGGACTCAGGGCGGCTTACAGGGAGGGCACAATTAGATGCCCAATCACACAACAAGTAATCCAAAAAATATAACAATTCAGCAGTTAGATTAAAACATCAATACATCATAAAAACATAAAACCTAAAACCATCTCATGTCAGAGTCCATATATCAGAGTCCATACATTCGTTCTACTCAGTTTGTCTTTGTCTATCGCCAGGTCCTTGAGTTAGTTGTCAGAGTGACCAAAAGCTTGGTCCCACATCCAGGTCTTTAGTTTTTTCCTAAATGCTAGGAGGGAGGTGGCCGATTTAATCTCCCCGGGGAGTGAGTTCCACAGGCGGGGGGCCGCCACTGAGAAGGCCCTGCTCCTCGTCCCCGCCAGCCTCACTTGTGAGACTGGCAGGGTCGAGAGCAGGGCCTCCCCAGAAGATCTTAAACTTCGAGGTGGGATGTAGAGGGAGATCCGTTCGGACAAATACACTGGGCCGGAACCGTATAGGGTTTTATAGGTCAAAACCAGCACTTTAAATTCTGCTCGGAATTGGATCGGCAGCCAGTGGAGCTGACGCAACAGGGGGGTGGTGTGCTCCCTGTACGTCGCTCCGGTGAGCAATCTGGCTGCTTCTCGCTGGACTAGTTGTAGTTTCCGAGCAGTCTTTAGAGGCAACCCCACGTAGAGTGCGTTGCAGTAATCCAGCCGGGATGTGACAAGAGCGTGGACCACCGTGGCCAGATCCGACTTCCCAAGGTACGGGCGCAGCTGGCGCACAAGTTTTAATTGTGCGAAAGCTCTCCCGGCCACCGCTGAGACCTGAGGTTCCAGGCTCAGCGATGAGTCCAGGATCACTCCCAAGCTGCGAACCTGCGTCTTCAGGGGGAGTGTAACCCCGTCTAACACAGGCTGTAACCCTATACCCTGTTCGGCCTTCCGACTGACCAGTAAGACCTCTGTCTTGTCTGGATTCAGTTTCAATTAGAAATGGAGCTGAGCCCCACCCCCCAGAGTCGGACTTGACTAAACTTAATGTTGAGGGGGAATCTTAACTTTTACCTTTACAGAAGCTTTACACAATGGCCAACATTATAAACATTGAAGGAAAAGTCCAAACATACTTAATGTGGACTTCATTAAGTTTTATGAATTTATTGATGTCCAAAATGCCTAGAGAGCAGAAATTTGCCCATGGCTAGTTTAAGACATCAAATAATTAAAAAAATTAAGTTATTCTAGCAAAGGTAATAACCTTTTGCTGAGCAAGGAAATCTCAGAAAGAATAATATAGAAAGAATGAACAGGAGGGATTTGCAAAGGAACTAGCTTTCAGTAGGTACTGAAATCTTTTTTTATTCTGCTGCAAAAATGATATTACTTTATAATAAGCTATAAGGGCTGTAGGAAGCTTTTAGCTTAACCGTTAGCTCAAGATTAATGTCATTTTTACATGGTTTTTATTGCACACATAAAAAAGCTACCCAAAACAATGGAAATAGTAATATTACAGCCAGTTTTCCAGCAGTTTCTCTTTCTGAAAGTTTCCCTTCCAAAAGAAATGAAATAGGCTGCAAAAATCTGCTGAAGTTAACTCCTCTTTTTCATTATTGAAAGGCTGAGAGATGGCATTGTTAAAGGGATTAGCACTTGGTTTAGGGCTCACCAACAAGAAAAGAAATGAGTTTTCAGGCATAAGGCTGATAAGAGTCAAAATTCAGGTAGGAAAGTAATGCAGGGCATCTCACCACACAATCCAAAATCAGTTTATCAGCTCTCCTATGATGATAAACTCAGTGTCAGGAAGTATGAGGGGGATCGAAGAGCATGGAGGCTTTAGCCTTAGGACTTGTATGGCTAATCTCCCTCTATTTTCTAAGCATCAGAAACAACTTTGGTAATACAGTGCTGCCATCTTTATGCAGGGTATGGTTTCATATTACGGTGGAAGAAGGTTGCAAAATATAACAAAATAAAAAATCCACAAAACAGTGATACCTTTTAGGCCTGGGTAACAACGGAAACATTTGTTTCTAAAATCGATTCGTTTTTTGGGGGGTTTTGCGTTTCGTTATTTAAAATAATTACAAAATTTTCCTTTAAAAAAGTTTGATATTTACGAAATTTCGTAAATGTGAAAAAAATTACAAAACAATAACGAATCGATTTCTGAAACAATAACGAATCGATTCGTTAATGGCGGACGCGACTGCGCAATACGCTAAAAAACCTCCAAATGGGACAGGGGGAACTTCTGAAGCTGAATTAAACAAAAAACAACTATAAAAACCCTTAGAAAACCAAAAACAACTATAAAACTTGTCCCAGACATGCGGAAATAATAACGAAACGACCTCAAAACGATAACGAAACGAATACAATAACGAAATACAAAACATTTACGAAACGATTTAAAAAATCGTTTTTTTTAAAAATTGCTCCAGACTGGTTCGTTATCGTTTTGTAATTGAAAAATTAACGAATTTTTTAACGAATTACGAATTAACGAAACGAAACCACCCAGCCCTAATACCTTTATTGGGCCACCGTGCAAGCTTTTGATGCTTCGCTGACTTCTTCATCAGGCAAAGAGGAAACAGCACTCTTGGGCAGAGAAGTCTAAAGAGGATTATAATGCTGCAGCTTCTAAGATTCCATAGCATTGAGCTATAACAGTTAAAGTGATGTCAAACTGCATTAATTCTACAGTTTAGATGCACCCTTTGTCTCAGATGGAACTTCTGCTATCAGAAGTTCTGCTATCAGAAAGGTCTGAATGGATTTCAATGCAGGCAGAGGCCACTACTGTGCTTGGCCACATGGGAACTAGGCATAATAAGCAGTAAAACTCAGAGAAAAAATTGTCAAATCCATTAGCAGCAGCAAAGTAACTTTCATTGAAATCCAAGCCTATGCAAGGTTAACTGCCCCTTTCTTTGACAGAGAATACTGGATCTCTCAAGAAGTCTCTTTACTGTTACATCTGTAAAAATTAATTGAAGTGCTGCATAGGTAATTAGGACTGTCACTAACTCATATCAGACATGGATCCCATCATGTGTGGCCCATCATGTGTGGTGGAGGCTCCTTCTATGGAGGCTTTTAAACAGACGCTGGATGGCCATCTATTGGGGCTGCTTTGAATGCAATTATCCTGCTTCTTGGCAGGGGATTGGACTGGATGGCCCACGAGGTCTCTTCCAACTCTATGATTCTATGATTCTATTTTTCAACAGCTGTTACCATCTTATAGTGTCAATATTGGGTATATTTTGGGGATAAGCTGCCTATTCAAACTTGCTTCCCTGCCAGCTCCTTGAATGAAGTTCAAGATCTAAACAGAATTATTTCATATCCTGCCTTCATAACTGTGCTTGATCTTAAGATACTAAATACATGGACGTTTTGTATCTAATACCGTTACTTATCTTTCTGTACAATTTTAGTTCGAAACTCAGGAAGGATTACATAAGTTGAGCGATTTCAGCACTGATTCATAATGAACAGTCACTTTAGGTGTACTTACTTAGCAGAAAATGATGTGAAGTGAATTCTAAGGATCAAGGCTGCAGTCTAGTTGCACGGGGCTTCTACAATATAGCAGTCAGTCATTTCTGAGGATTGCAAATATCTCAGACCAAAGGAAAATCAAACACACAGAGAGGGCAGGCCATACATGCATACAGCCAGATTGTTCTTCATTCTTTTTTAAAAAAAATATACTTGTCCTGGTAGGATCTTGAATCTTGGTTAGGATCATGGAATTGTGCCCAGAAACAGGTTGGCAGCCAGTGGAGCCATTGCAACAGGAGAGTTGTACTAGCAAGATATGTTGAGAGGACTTGTACTTCTTGCACTTCTCTGTGAGTAAAAGCTTCATCACACTAGAGAGAAAAAATCCACTTAAAATCTGGTTTCTGCCTCCTGCAGTATTCTGTGTTTTTTAGTTTAGTGAGGCTGTTCAGAATTTTGCAGGAAGCAGAAACTGGATTTTAAGTGGATTCTTTCTCTCGTGTGATGAAGCCCTAAGATAATATGGCTTGCTCAAGGTCACCCAGTGGATTTCCATGGTCAAGTGAAGATTTGAACCCTGGTCTCCAGAGGCCTAAATGAACACCCAAACCACTATGCCATGCTGGCTGTCCAATATCTAGATTTTACCACAAAGTGCTTGGATTGCAGAATGGTTTCCACCCCTCCCGAGAAACAGTGGATATGATTTTTTACTGCACGACAGCTCCAAGAAAAATGCAAAGAACAAGATCAACCTTTGTATTTGGCATTCATCAACCTTGCAAAGGCCCTTGGCACTGTGAACTGTAATGGTCTCTGGACTGTCCTCTTAAAAATCGGATGTCCTGATAAATTTGTGAACATCCTGCAGCTCCTCCTTAATGACATGATAGCAACAGTCTTGGATAGCAATGGCTCCCAAAATGAACCATTTCAGATGGGATCAGATATCAAACAGGGAAGCATTATTGCCCCAGAAAATATTTTCCACCTACAAACACCAGTCTCAATTTCTGGAAAGATTCCATCAGCATTGCCTCTGAAAAATCCTGCAAGTCTCTTAAGAAGACAGGAAGACAAATGTCAGAGTTCTGGAAGGAGTAAAGACCACCAGGACTGAAGTGATGATCCTCCATCATCAACTTTGCTGAATTGGCCACATTGTCCAAATGCCTGATCACCGACTCCCCTAGCAGTTACTTTACTCTCAGCTGAAGAACAGAAAACACAATTTCAGGGGCCAGAAAAAGAGATTTCAAGATGGACTTAAAACTAAACTTTAAAATGTGGAATAAACACAGAACTGGAAATCTCTGGCCCTTGAGCATTCTACCTGGAGGTCAGCTGTTACCAACCATGCTATGGATTTTGAAGAGGCATGAATAGAGGGTGGGAAACATGCTAAGGGGAGGTGCCTCAAGCAAACCTCTGCTGGGACCACCTTCCATCTGGAAATGTATGTTCTCAATGTATAAGATCACGTGGATCAAGAATAGCTGCTTCATCACATTAAGGCTTTAACGTGGACAGCCCCACTCATCTTGTGTGAGCAGAATTCTGAAATGTAGTTTGGGAATGTGAGAACCCCTGTGGCAGAGACTTCAAAAGGCCCACCCTAAACTACATTTTTCAGAATTCTGCTCAGTTCAGGAGACCGGGGCTGCCTGCGTTAAAGCCCCAATGTGATGAGACTGTAGGTCTCTACAGTCACTTACAAACCCGCCACCAAGACTTTGTTATTGGAAGACAATCATACTCGGCCGATGATGATGATGATGATGATGATGATGATGATGATGATGGTGATGGTGATGATATTATCCTGCAGAAACAACCCAATGTAAAAGAGATTCTCAGGATTTTTTTCCCCAGCCACATCTCTTGGAAGTTGGCTTTTAGTCATTCACAGTCTAATATGCATTCCTTATGGCAAAGCATGCTAGACAATACTGATATTGTTTATTAGTTATTTTTAAAATCTCAGCATAAACAAGATGTGAGTCAGTTGTTATTCCCAGAATTTCTTAAAAGTAGTGACGTGGAACTGGATGAACTACAGGAACCCAGCCAATGACAATTAGTGAGTTTGTGAGAGATGCAGTCAGAAGTCTAAACTGGAAAGCTTTGAGGGAGATGTTTTTAAAGGTAATTGGAAGCCTCTCAATGAGGTTAATAGGTGTACTTCCTTGTCAAGATTAGTGACTCATCCAGACTGGACAACAGAATAAAAAATGAGAAATTAAGTTTAGGAGACAGGATCTCTGAGTAAATTATTTTAAACATGAAACTATTTGATGTAACTCATAAAGAAGATTACGCATGTAGAGCTATTTCAGAGATGGTAATTCATGCTTCAGATGAATAGTGAACTGGGCATTATGTATTCTCAGACATTTAAATGACAGAACGCCCACACTTCACCAGTTAGATGCATTCAAAACTTTTGCTCTTCTTACTCTGCACCCACCCTCTATATTGCAATAGCTCTCTGTAATTTAGAAAAGACTTTTCCTCTCCCCTTTTAAGTAACCTTTCTAGGAACCTCATTCCAAAAAAAGGGGGAGAGTGTTTGGAATCACCTTTTTTAAGGCGTTCCATGACATTCCATCTTTAAAGGAACCAGAAAAACTTTCTCACCTCCAACACATGGGATTTCTAGATCAACTATCAGTTTAACAGATTGAAGATGGAGAAATACAACACATTGCATGTTAAATTACCCACTTTTAGCCATTTCTATGCACATTGAGACCACTGGATTCAATTCCTGCCCATCTTAAAACCTCCCATTTCTATATACATAAAAATGAAGTCACATAAGCAACCCACGGAGTGCTCTTGCATCGTCTAAATGGGCTCTGTGAGGCTCTGATTTTTAAGTGTACAGAATCAGAGGGAACACAGAGTCTGATAAGGTCCTACAATAGATTTCCAAAGACTATCCTTTCCTAGATTCCTACTAAGAATGTTAAGACATAAGGAAGGCAAACTTACATTGAGGCAGAACTATAATTGATTATGGTCCCTATTGCATGATGCCACATGCATCCTATTGCTGATTTGTCTCCTTCTTATGATTGATCCATTCCCCATTACTGACAGACAAACTTGTCAATAGCTGTCAAGCTTACCACATTCTTGTCATTTACTTTGTGTGATTGGACCATTTTACCTCTGTGCCAGCATGCCCGCAGTAAAGGGACATCAAGAGGCATGATTTTTCTCCTCTTCCATACATCCCTTTTCTCCCCTTCCCAATATTAGAGGTTTTTTTTATTTTAAAAAATCAACATTTTTTTAAAAAAAATAACCACTGCTGGAACTTCATGATTGCTTTAAAACAGATGAAAATTACAGAGCAGTGGAAGTGTAGGAAAATGAGATTATAAGGGTGACTGCAACAGAATAGCATCTTTGTGTGATAAAGTCCTTAGTCTCTCTTTTCAATGCTTCCACGCCAGACCAAAGCTCACCACTCATTCTTTTCCTCCATTGATTCTTGACCCTTTATGCTTGTTCAGCCTTCAATTTTAATATTTTTTTGCACTTTTCCTCCACCTTTTATCTTATTCAGCAGGCTTCTGTGTACAATTCCCATGCTATCATATTTGGTGGGAAGAGAGTGCAGCTGTGTTGAACTATCTGATGCACTTTAAATGAATGTACTAACTGAAGACATGCAAAGTTAGATTTTTTATGCATAATCAAAATAGCATCATTTGATATCTCAAGACTGTTACCACAGAGTATTTCTTTTTCTACAAACAGGATCCTTTTAAACAAAGAACACCTAATAGTTGTATTTCAGTCATATCTCCTGGAAACCTATTCAAAGTCATTATACATTCCTTATTGCACAACAAACCATGCAAGACAGCCCTAATATCATTTTTTGTTATTTCTAAAGTTATTCAACTCATTTCTAATTTCAAAGACAGAGGTAGCTTGGATTATGAATGCACATGATTTCATTACATTGATTTACATATATGTCATTAATTTATTGTGGCCCATTTTAGAATCTTCCTCAAAATTATTATAACATGTATTTAACTTACTTTAATTGAATCATTAGCCTCTTTCGGTGGGTGGATAACGTACTACCTTGACACAAACAAATACCCTGTTGCCCTGAAGTGGGGGAGAATGTCATTTATGAGAAAATGCATGTCTTGTATTTGCAACTGTATCCCTAAAATTTATAGTTCGTGGCAATGTGTCCTTGTGTGCATTCAGCTGATCAAAACAGTGGTTGCACAGTGCCCATTCAATGTACATAAGTGGTTCCCAACCTTTTTTTTTTTTTTTGACCAGGGACCACTTTGACCAGGGACGACTCTCCAACATTAGTAGGATCAGTTTTTGGTAACTTTAGATTCACTTTGAGGTGCTGATTCAGAAAATTGCATTGGATAGACCACATCAGCTCTAGTTTCTGATACAGAACCCATGTCATGGTCATCAACAGGGAAGGAGTGGCGGCCAGCACAAAAGGTGTGGAAATAAAATAAATAAAGAAGGAGGCCTATGGACCAGATTTTAGTCCTTGTGGCTCACTGGTGGTCAGCGACCCACAGGTTAAGAAACACTGATGTACATGCTTTGTCCTCCCATAGGTAGGAATGATTGGGATGTGTTTGATTTCAAAACTGAAGATAATTCTTTATGGTTCTGAATTCATGTAAACCATATCTGTCAATCTACTGCCATCAAAGTCAGTAAACACATGGGCTAGCATCATGATGATATAACGCCAGTGGGTGTCTTTTTGAGTGGGAGTCATTGTGAAGGGAAGAATTCATCACATGCCTCATATAACAAGGCTCAACCCAAAGAACTCAATTGTTGTTGGTTGCATCCCCAACACATACCCACCCATTGATGGATGGAGAAGCATCTTGCTGTGTCTCTAAAGCTTGACAAACTGTGATAATGTCATTCTCTTGGACTCCCAGAGGAGTTCCAGGAGGTTCCAGAAGATGCTTTTGTCATTGTGTATCTAGCTCTAGGAACATAATTTACATTTCTCCTCTGCCTCTCACCACTAAATGGCAATGTTTAGGGCCCTCCTGGAACCATCAGGGAAGACCCATGGGAGAGAGAAGTGAAATGAAGCAGTCTTCATTTGAGTAAGATTTTAGATAATGTTCTCCCATGCAGGCTCTCAGCCATAGTTTAATTAAAATTAACATGTTTACTTAGAATACAGAGTTAAAGTAAAGTTAGAATGCCAAAGACTGCACTGGATTTAAGAAAATGCAAGAATACAGAAGGAGTAAATGTGAAAGAACATACAGATCCAGATAGGAAGGAAGACATTTTATGTTTCACTTTCAGTTGAACATTTTACAATCTTCCTCAGATGGAAGACAGATGCAATAGTTTTTAAAAAAGAAATTAACTCCTCCTCCCTCCAAGCCTCTCAATTATATAAACTGGCAAGAATCAATCAAAACTCAAAACTTCATTTGTATCTCACCCCATCTCCCCATGGGGACTTGGGGTGGCTTCTATGATGTTGAGAGCTGGGCTGGCGGTAGTGTAAACTACCAGTAGGTTCAATCAAGCCAGAGTGGTCTCAACTGAGAAGCAGAATTATGTGCACCCAATCCATTTAAATATGGTGAAACAATACTTCAAAATTCAGACTGATAGAGTTTTGGAGCACAATACTCCTGACCTCATGTGTTAAAAAACAAGTTGATGTTGCAATCTCAGATGACAGCAGGATTGAAGAGAAACAGGTGGAAAAGCTGATACGATACAAGGATTTAAAGATTGAACTGCAAAGATCCTGGCACAAGCTAGTAAAGGTGGAACCAGTGGTGATCGGCACACTGGGTGCAGTGCCTAAAGACCTTGGCCTGCACTTAAACACAATCAGCACTGGCAAAATTATCATCTGTCAGCTGCAAAAGGCCCAAGCTATATTTTTTTGTATTGATATTGATTGTTTTTACTTGTTTTATATTAATAATGAATGTTTTAATTGTATTTTTTTGGTCTTGGTGCTTACTGTAAATTGCCCTGAGTCACTTGCGGGCTGAGAGGGGTGGTATAAATATATTAAATAAACAAACAAATAAATAAATAATACTTGGATCTGCACACATTATTCAACAATACATCATACAGTCCTAGACACTTGGGAAGTGTCAGACATGTGATCCAATACAACAGCCAGCAGAGTGATCTTGTTTGCTGTGTACTAATCGTGTTGAGTTTCAAATAATAATCACATTTGCAAATTTTGATTCCCACACATAATACTATTTCAAACCTTCACACCTTTGTGGGTTCACAAATACATTTCTTAAAAAGCAAATAACTTTCTGGTCACTTTCATTTTTTTAGAAAGACAGAAGTATGTGGTTCATAGAAAATGGGACTGAGGCACACACAGAATATCTGGAATTGCTAACCTGATGCCCTTTAACATTACACAGTTACAGTGGTATGACTCCACTTTAACAAAATCCTATATAATCCTAGGATTTGCTGTTTAAGGAGGAATGCTTATAATTCTTAGCCAGGAAACTTTCATTTGCCTCTAAGCCCCAGGATCCCATAACATGGAACTTTAGTAGTTCCAGTGAAACCAGAGCTATAAATTATATAGTGTGAAAAGGCCCAAGTTAAATAATCGATAAAAGGTTAAGATATGGTTGTTTTTAAATAACTGGCCTTAGAGAATTGCTTCTTAACCACTCATGATTGTTTTTATTGTTACCTATTTATATCCTACCCTTACTCAAAAGGACACTGGGTAGTCAACACAATGTAAATTAAAACACTGTTTGAAGTTGCAAATTACAAATCTCTAGAATTACAAACATCTGTTAAAATACAATAAAAATAATACAAACATGAAGTAGTAAAAGTCAAATGAACACACTTCTCCTCTACATGATTGTACACATGAAGAATGGCCATAAGGTGACCTCTGACCAAGACATATCCATGCTGCATTATAGAGTGACCTTGTGTTCACTAAAGTGGTTGGAATCTCCAAAGAAGTGGCATGAGAGGCCACATTTTTGCAAAACACAAAACAATATAAGATGCCCCTCGCAAGGAGAGACATATGAAACACATTGCCTCTTGAGTTTCTTTTACAAAGGAATTAGTGCAGCTTTCTTGGTTCCATTTAACAGTAGAATATAAAGTATTCCGTGATGAATAATTGAAAACAAGCAGCCTCCACATTTATGCAATGAACGATTTGTAAAGAACAAAGGGGCCACTGTGAAAGCGTTAATCATGCCAACATTCCACTTCTGTTGTCATATAAGACTGAAAAGAAATCAAGCAAGTTAAAGTTTCTGGGTATTCCACCCTCTCACCCTTCCTGCATCATTTCTGATGAAATACAACATACTATGGCTGCTGCCCCATTGACTTCAAAAGCTGGTGTCAGCATGCAAACCTATACCTGGGCATGACTCCCTCCCTCTCTCCCTCCTCTCTCTCCCTCTATTTTGAGAAGAGGGGTTATTGCTGAACTTCCAATTCACACAATACACAACCTCCCCTGAAATTCATACAACACATAACATCTCTCCTCCCCCGCATTTGGTGGCCATTTAGTGGGGAACAGGTTATGAATGAGAAGCAACTTTCTATGTGACTATAGCCAGGCACATAATGGCTTCATCTTCAACCTCATGAAAGTCCCCCACAGGTTGGAGGACAACATTGTTGTGCATTTGGCTACTGTTAAATAGCCAGTTATAGGGGCTACGAAAAGGGAGAGTGACTAAGGGTAGCTCTACCCAAACACTATAATCCAATTGCAAAGATACAGAATGGGGGACGCCTGGCTCGAGAGCAGTACATGTGAAAAAGATCTTGGAGTCCTTGTGGATAACAAGTTAAACATGAGCCAACAATGTGATGTGACGGCAAAAAAAGCCAATGGGATTTTGGCATGCATCCACAGGAGCATAGTGTCTAGATCTAGGGAAGTAATGCTACCCCTCTATTCCGCCTTGGTTAGACCACACCTGGAATATTGTGTCCAATTCTGGGCACCACAATTCAAGAGAGATATTGACAAGCTGGAATGTGTCCAGAGGAGAGCGACTAAAATGATCAAGGGTCTGGAGAACAAGCCCTATAAGGAGCGGCTTAGGGAACTGGGCATGTTTAGCCTGAAGAAGAGAAGGCTGAGAGGAGATATGATAGCCATGTATAAATATGTGAGAGGAAGTCACAGAGAGGAGGAAGCAAGCTTGTTTTCTGCTTCCCTGGAGGCTAGGATGCAGAACAATGGCTTCAAACTACAAGAAAGGAGATTCCATCTGAACATGAGGAAGAACTTCCTGACTGTGAGAGCCATTCAGCAGTGGAACTCTCTGCCCTGGAGTGTGGTGGAGGCTCCTTCTTTGAAGGCTTTTAAACAGAGGCTGGATGGCCATCTGTCAGGGGTGCTTTGAATGCAATATTCATGCTTCTTGGCAGGGGGTTGGACTGGATGGCCCATGAGGTCTTTTCCAATTCTATGATTCTATGATTCTATGCTTCTATGCTTCTATGAATGATAAACTGGTTTTGTTGTGTAGCGCTTACACAAACATTCCAGGAACCGGTTTGATGCTGCGACAGTGGTCACGATATCTGCTTATTGCAGATCAGAACCAAACCCAGAAACCACAGTATCTGAGGCTAGACAGTCTCTGGAATTCAGGACCATTTGGAGATGATAACCTTTTGGAAAAGTTTGATCTTTCAGAGAACCAAAAACCCATTTGACCAGAATCTTCTTATATGCTATACAACCAAATGTAATATGCAAGGCAATTAGCTTCAGTTGTTAGACTGAACTTATTGTCTCTGATCTGTTAGGAAAACAGAGAACATGTCAGTGCATAAAATAGCAGAGTTTCAGAAGTGTTTTTCAGTGCCCAAAATATATATCTACTCTGCCATAAACAACTAGTTTTATATCACGCCCTCAAGAGACAAAAATGAAGTCGGCTTTGGTAAAATAACATATTTGGTTTACTCGCAACTTTCTTGTGTTTAGCATAACACAGGTGCATAGCTTATTAGTCCAGTTTCAGATATGTTTGAGATAGCTTCTTTGTGTGCAGATGGCACAGGGCATCGTTCTTATAACATCAGCAAGCATGTGTTGGTCTTAGCAGTCCAACATCTAAGAAGAATCAAAATGAAGTCTGAGGTCTGAGCAGTCTCAAATTAGATCATGTGGTCCTTAGCCCCTCCCACAACCTCTCAGAAAACATAGAGAAAATAAGCTGCATATCAGAACATACATACAAAACAGTGAGCAAACAGAATCATAGATCAACAAATTTCTAGAGGAAGCTTGAAGAAGATTGTAATTTCCAAAAGGAAAATACAGGGCTTTTTTTCTTAACCAAACTGCTGAGATGTGCTAATGCACATTTCCATATCCATTCGTGACCACTTGGTTTCGAGCATTACATGGGGTATACTGTTGGGCTGAAGCACATTATATAGCTTGTCCCAGACTTTGTGGTAAATTTTTTAACGCACTGTTTCTGGCTTGATACGTGCTGCATCATGCATTGGGGATGTACGTTTTGAGATGGCTTCAAACTGCATTATAGTGTCTATGGAGAACCACTCTATGAAGCTCACTTGATGCTGGCCAGATGGCGGATTTGTTGCCAGTACTGAAGTTGCCAGTACTGAAGAAAGAGTCAATGGCCAACTTCCTCAGTTTCCGGAGATGAAATGAGAGTGGGCGATACTCCAACCTTTGCCTCAGGCAGCAAAATGTCACAGGATGGTTCTGTCTTCTGTATGCCAGGATAGCCGTATGTTAAATCAAAAGGATTTTCTATGAACAAAGAGAACTCTTCTATTTCTGAGATGGCAATACTTCATAACTCTATCAACTATGATCTCAATAAAAACCAAGCACCCAAACTGACAGGCCCTGTCCATGGGCTTGTGATCTAAATAATAAATACAATATTTTAAATGCATTAATAAATAATAGAGGTAACCATTGGTCATTATCTTTTCTCGTAAATATATAACTTCAATAACCTTGGTGTGTGCCTTTCTCCACAAAATAGCTCAACTTTTCAAAACAGCAAAAGAACCAAGTGCTTCATCTAGTGCAAGAATATGTTAATATTCTGATCAAAAGCCATGTCATGTGGACTGTGTGATTCACTAATGAAACACCTTTTTCTTTACAACTTTATTATTGTTCTAATAATTCATCTTCTAGCTTCTTGCAGTTGTTTGTTGACATCTTGAGTTCCATTTGTCTTGTCATGGCAATGTGACTTTACTACTGCTTTCATTCACACAGCTTAGTGTTAGACTCTGTAAATATACTCCCTACTTCTTCACTTCCATCTCCCATTATGGGATGAATCCACAAAAAACCCATAAGTCAGCCCAAGACTAGAATCCTGTTGCTTATTTCTGAGTGGAGAAGATCGATTGAATCAGTTGTTGAAAATTGAGTCAACATGTTGGTAAATCTGTCTACAAATGTCACACTCAACTCCTGGAAAGATTCCATCAGCGTTGCCTCTGAAAAATTGTGCAAATCTCTTGGGAAGAAAGGTGGACAAATGCCAGCATGCTGGAAGGAGCAAAGACCACTAGCACTGAAGCATTGCTCCCTATGCCATCAACTCCACTGGACTGGCCACATTGTCCAAATGCCCAGTCACCACCTCCCAAAGTAGTTACTATACTCCGAACTCAAGAACGGGAAACGTAATGTCAGTGGACAGGAAAAAAGTTTTAGAGATGGAAGACACTGACACTGACACTGAGAACTGGGAAGCCCTGGCCCTTGAGCGCTCTAGCTGGAAGTCAGCTGTGACCAGCAGTGACCAGCAGTGTTTCAGAATTCAAAGAGTCACGAATGGAGGGTGAAAGGGGGAAACGTGCCAAGGGGAAGGCGTGTCAAGCATCCCTGACCGGGACCACCTTCCACCTGAAAACCAATGTCCTCACTGCAAGAGAACATGCGGTTCAAGGATAGGGCTCCACAGCCACCACTGGACCCACCGCCAGGACACTACACTTGGGGGACCATCATCCTTGGGCTATGAGGGATTGCCTAAGTCAGTGGTTCTCCGCCTGTGGGTCCTCAAGTGTTTTGCCTTACAACTTCCAGAAATCTCAGCCAGTTTACCAGCTGTTAGGATTTCTGAGAATTGAAGGACAAAACATCTGGGGGCTCACAGGTTGAGAACCACTGGCCTAAGTAAAGTAAAATCCAATTAGGCCAATGTGATGGAAAGATTTGGGCCCAAATCTGCTTAGAAAGTTGGGGGATCTTCTAAAACAATACAGGAATATAGACCTCCACATGTTCTTGGACTCTTGTAATTGTTGCTCAACATTAACTGTGCTTTGATGGGAACTGAAGCTCATACATAAATGGAGAACTGGATAAGCTGCTTCAATAACCACTGGGTTTATGTGTGTAAATGTACTTTGAGACGAGCTATACATTATAAGTTACTGAGCGCTAGTTAAGACACACACAGAAAGGCCAAGAGATTTTTATATTGTTTCACTAAGGAATAACTTTTTGGTTTTCTTTATTTGTCCCAATGAACTTTGCATTATTAAAGTGGTAGCACTTTTCCTCCTCTATGCTTTTTACACAGAAACTCTAAAAAGAAATAAAATCACATTGTTATCAATGTTATCTGCTGTCTGCGTAACAGTATCTCTATGAATTTACTGATTGTCTTGTGATTCCACGGATGTCAGCAAATCATTCATGTTGTGGAGATTACTGTTGAAAGTCTCAAAAGATATAAAGGTCTGTACTTCTCTGCTTGTCTCAACATATTGCCTCAGGCAAAGATTCCCCTCACCTGAAATAAACAAGAACAGACTTCAGTAAATTTCCTACTGTAAAATTGACTTGCTATGAATGTAATTCTTTCCTTGAGAAAAATACAAGCAATCAATGAGTTGAAATTTGTGGATAGTAAAGAAATATTTCATAGGAAAGAAATGGCAAACCACCTCTGAGGAATACCTTAGAAAATACTTATGAACTTCACAGAGTCACCATTGGTGAACAGATGGCTTGAAATTAGACACATCCACACACAGTAGGTTAACTTGCTGAGTTGCTGAACTTGCTGATCCAAAGGTTGCAGGTTCTAATCTGGGAGCGGCATGAGATCCCGCTGTTAGCCATAGCTAACGGTTCAAAAACATGCAAATGAGAGTAGATCAATAGGTACCAATCCGATGGGAAGGTAACAGCGCTCCGTGCAGTCATGCCGATGTTTATAGACAATGCTGGCTCTTCGTCTTAGAAATGGAGATGAGCACCAACCCCCAGAGTCGGACACAACTGGGCTTAATGTCAGGGGAAAACCTTTACCTTTACTTTACACACACTCACAAATAGAAAATTGTGTCCTATAACATCACTATACTCTGGTATAATTTACATTTTCATTACATTGATAGGACTGAACCTATCAAACCACTGACCACCTGCTGCAATGCAACCTGAGCCCTGCCACATGCACAATGGAGGACCTTCTTGCAGCAACACCGGAAGCACTCCAAGTGGCCAGATACTGGTCAAAGGATATTTAACCAGCTACCAAACTCACAGGTTGTGTATTTTTCTGCCTGTTTGCTTTGTTCTTTTAGAAATGTAATATAATGGACTGGCTGCTCTGACACGACAAATAAATAAATAGGACTGAAAAATATCTGAGTTGAAATGTATTAGTTTTGCATCAGTTATTTCACTGACAATTTATTTACACTACAATGTTACACCAATTTGATACCAGTTAAATTATAGTGGCTCCATCTGATGGGATTTGTTTGATGAGATGCTTGGAATTTTCTGTGAGACAGATCTGGTCTAAGCAAGCTTTTTTTCTGCTGCCCTGGAGACTAGGATGTGAAACAATGGCTTTAAACTACAGGAAAACAGATTCCACCTGAACATGAGGAAGAACTTCCTGACTGTGAAAACTGTTCAGCAGTAGAACACTCTGCCCCAGAGTGTGGTGGAGGTTCCTTCTTTGGAGGCTTTTAAACAGCGACTGGATGGCCATCTGTCAGGGTGCTTTGAATGCGATTTTCCTGCTTCTTGGCAGGGGGTTGGACTGGATGGCCCACAAGGTCTCTTCCAACTCTATGATTCTATTCCTCCAAACTACTAAAGCTCACTAGCAAATAATTCTAAGTATCTCCTCAAACTACAAATCCTTGAAAACTTATGCTAGATAATTGTCCATGAAAAGAAACATCAGATGAATTGTGTTTGTCATTAAAATGCAATAAGACACATCTTCTCAATTTCCAGGTTCAGCATCTTCCCAGTTCCCAGGTTAGGAAATCTGTTAAACCCAGAGAAGATCCTTTAACATATATTTTGGGCTCTGGATTTTTACTCCTGTCAAACAATTTTGTTTTGTGGTGTACCCTTGAGCTCTGAGAGTTGGTATGTATACAAAACTGAAGAATGGGGCATCTCTGAATACATGCTCACCCTCCAATGATTTTTCTTTATTGAACAGAAAAATGCCCCAGTATAGAATACTTGTGTGGATTTGCTTCAACCTTCCCTTCCCTTCCTTCCTTCCTCCCACTTCCTTCCTTCCTTCCCTCCCCTTCCACTTCCTTCCTTCCTCTCCCTCCCTCCCTTCCTCCCTTCGTCTTCCCCATCCTTCCTTCCTTCCTTCCTTCCCTTCCTTCCTTCCTTCCTTCCTTCCTTCCTTCCTTCCTTCCTTCCTTCCTTCCTTCCTTCCTCTCCTCTCCTCTCCTCTCCTCTCCCTCCCTCTTCCCCATCCTTTCTCCCCTTCCTTCCTTCCTTCCTTCCTTCCTTCCTTCCTTCCTTCCTTCCTTCCTTCCTTCTCCTCCTTCCCTCCCTTCCTCCCGAGGAATTTGAGAAGTTTTTCCTCATTCAATGAGTATTACAGTAATAAAGTTTTAAAAAATATTGAAATGTTTCTTTTAAGAAAAAGAAACATTTTGGCTTGATTACTTTGGTGTTTTGTGATATATTTTCAGTAAGTCTTCACAATATGTGTTGCCTAAATATAGTGGTTTTCCATAATCTATTGAAAAAAATATTTTAAAAACCCTCACTATATGTGTTTCCTAAATGCAACATTTCTCTGTAATCTATTGCTTACAGAAAAAAATCCACAGTTATAAATTGGATTTTGTTGAGCCTACGAGATTGGATTCTGTTCCATATGTTCACCTGTTGAGTCTTGTTCAAACGCAACACATACATTCTCATTTCATCCCAAGACTGTTGCTGAAATACTTTCATCTCGCACTGTTAGGATTCAGTACATTGCACAAAAATTAGATCCTTTATATGGCTGGCAAGCACATTAACATTATGTAAATACATACTTTTTTAAATGTCAGGCACATTCAAATTGGTTTTTAATAAAGATTATATTTTATTTGATGCCACTCCTTACACTTTAAATATCTATTTTAAAATTCATATTTTACATATGCATTTAAGGGAAGTGACACAATGAGACTGATTAGTGTCCCACAGAAAAACTAGGCTTTAAATTCTCTCTTGCCCATCCTGGCTCAGATTGCAAAAACATGTGTTGATCACCAGAGATCAGAGCAATCTCTGCAGTTTTTAACTTCTGGTGTGATATCTTAAAGAAATATGACTGATAAAGAGATTATTGTGGAACATTCCTAAAGCTCCAAGTAAGAAACATCCATCTATCATGCACTTTCTTCTCTTTCAACATTTTTGACCATGAGATCTTACCTTGCATTTCCTTAAGGTAAAGGTTTCCCCTGACATTAAATCTAGTCTTGTCCAACTCTGGTGGGTGGTGCTTGTTTCTAAGCCAAAGAGCCGGTATTGTCCATAGAAGCCTGCGAGGTCATGAGGCCAGCATGACTGTATGGAGTGCCTTTATCTTCCTGCAGAAGCGGTACCTATAGATCTACTTACATTTGCATGTTTTCAAACTGCTAGGTTGGCAGAAGCTGGGGCTAACACCAGGAGCTCATTCCGCTCTTCGGATTGAACCTCCAACCTTTTCAGCAAGTTCAGCAGCTCAGCTGTTTAACCTGCTGCGTCACCAGGGGGCATTTCCTTAAATATGATTTCTTGAAGTCCAGAGAGTGTGTCTGACTTCCATTGGCTTTACTTCCCCTTTGTGTAACAACATCTACGGTTCTGATGAACCTTGCTTCATGAATATATTGAACATTATTGGAGTTCTCTTACTGCAAGGCTTCATATTCATCTGAACTGATAAACTCCATTACTCCTGACATGATAAAAAAGTGAATATCACCCATCTGCTTCAGCATTCTTTCCACATTTTTAATTCATATGCATTTGTATGTCAAATAGTGGTCTTTTCCATCTGTAATTAAATAAAAGACCTGTTCTTTCAAGTCTGTGCTAATGTTGATCTGGCAGATTGTAATCACAATGAACTGATGATCACCAAAATGAAGTCTCCAACAGTTGGCTACCATTTCATCTGCCATTTACATGCTCTTATGAGTTTTCTCAACATGAAGCAATCCATAGATGGAAAAGCATGTGATTAAATGAAGAGAATTAATTCTCCATGTCTGAATTATTTATCATAAGCCATGCTCATGATGAGTCACTTTACTCCAGGGGGTCCACAGAGAATTATTGTGATGTGTGGAAACTCCTACAGTTGCCGAAAGAAAAATAACATCTATATGGAATTGTGTGTGTATATACTCATGGATTCATTATGTATCACTTCATTGATATGAAAGAAATGAGTACCAGAATTCCAACACTATTCTAAACATCATGTGTTTGTTCATTGCTCATTCGTAAATCATTTGGAGACATTAAAGTTTTTATATTTCCCTTAAAGCTACATTAGGCCAGATGATGGTTGCAAGGAGGGGGCAGGAAGAGGGAGATTAAAATTGCAAACTCTTTGATCTATAACTCAGAGAAATTTTAGAAAGGAGTGTCAAATATTCTGATACATCTCCTTTCTACATATAACCTTTTAATCACAATAAAAAGAGGAGAAACCTGGATGTGTATGTAAAAGGGGATTTAAGGTTCTTCTTATTTCAGGGATTATTTATAAGTTCTTGTGCTAGTTTTTTTGCTCTATCATTTTTAATCCTTTTTCACTCAGTTATCTCTTATGGCATCTGCATTTTCTATGCATTCATCCTGGGTTTCCCAACTTTTAAAATATTTAATTACATTTAATCTGAAGTTTGTAAACTGTTGCTTGAAGTCAGCATTTATTTAATGGTGTGGCTTCTATTGGACATTTGCAGGTCCATGTCCTCACCCGTCTGACAATGAAGAATGGAATAACTAAACTAATAATCTTTAACTATAAAAAAATGAAGAGTGCTAGTGTGGTGTATTAGTTTGTAGGCCTGGGTAACAACGGAAAAATTTGTTTCTAAAATCGATTCGTTTTTTGGGGGTTTTTGCGTTTCGTTATTTAAAATAATTACAAAATTTTCCTTTAAAAAAGTTCGATATTTAAGAAATTTCGTAAATGTGAAAAAATTACAAAACATTAACGAATCGATTTCCGAAACAATAACGAATCGATTCGTTAATGGCGGACGCGACTGCGAAATACGCTAAAAAACCTCCAAAAACTTCTGAAGCTTCCCTCTCCCTCTGTTGTTGACTATTGGTGTGATATTATAATTTTTTTTCACTAATTAAACAAAAAACTTGCCCCAAACATGCGGAAATAATAACAAAACGACTTCAGAACAATAACAAAACGAATACAATAACGAAATACAAAGCATTTACAAAACGTGTTAAAAAATCGTTTTTTTAAAAAAATTGCTCCAGAATGGTTCGTTATCGTTTTGTAATTGAAAAAATTAACGAATTATTAACGAATTACGAATTAACGAAACGAAACCACCCAGCCCTATTAGTTTGGACTAAGACTCTGGAATCCCTGCACAGTCATGGAGGATGCCTCCAGACAGGCATTTATCCTGGGAACATTCACATTTAAAAAATGCATCCACACACACCCCAGAAAGTCTGTGCTTTCTGGAAGGGTTATCCAGATGTTATCCCGGAACTTTCTGGGAGAACACCTGGACACTCTAACTCTCTCCCCAAAAGCCCTGTAAAAAACAGAAGAACTTACCCAGGTTCCATTAGAGGGCTGCGGGAGTGCTCCTGGTGCGTAGAAATGTCATTTCTACATACCAGGAGAACTCCAGCAGCTGTCTAATGAAGGCCAGGTAAGTTCTTCTGTTTTTTACAGGGCTTTTGGGGAGGGGGTTGTTGTTCTCATGGTTTGCTGGGCTAATTTAGCCCGGAAAACCATGGGACTACTGTCTGAACTGCAGTCCAGACACTGGAAGTAGTGGGTTTATATTGCTCCTTCCAAGAAGGCAGAGAATAAACCCACTAACAAATTAATTCACCACAAACCATGTTAATTTGGGTTTGTCCAGGATGTCATCTGGACAGCCCCCCTTTTATTGCACTAACTCCCTCATTAAAGGGGATTTCTGTATGCGCTCGGAGACACACTGGATGATCTTGGGCAAGTCATGTTTTTTCTGCCTCAGAGGAAACCCATGAAAGTTATCTCTGGACAAATATTGCGAAGAACACCCTGTGATAAGTTCACTTTAGAATTCCCATAAGTCAGAAATGATTTGAAGACACTCAACGACACAACTGAATTACCTAAAAAAAGTGGTCCCTGGTCAAGTGGTCTCTGCTCAAAAAGAAAAGATTGGGAACCACTGGTCTAGAAAAAAAGTAATAAGTGAACCGCGAGCTTAACTCCATATTGGTTCTTTTCCTTACTGACTTCCCTTTTTGTCTGGAGGTGTTGTTTGTAAAAGCCATGATGGCCCACAAAAAAGCAATTCATGTCCACAGCCTAACAATGGATGAAGGGGCCAATTTAGCATGCATTGCTGGTACCTAACTAGATCGACTGGACTGGTCAAACCTTTGTCTGTTTATATATGCACGATACTAGACCAGTACTAGTTAGTTGCATAGCAAGTGGCATTCTATGCACATCCATTCGAAAACTGGGATTGTTATTCATGTGAACTGTCCTATTTGTCTTTAAGAGAATGCTTGTGGAACATCTTTTAGACATTATCCATCAAGGCAGCAAGAAAGTGAAGGGGTAGAGACCGCTACTGAAGAACAGGGATTTTTGGCTGGCATGGGGACTCAAATTTGCTTTGGCACAGATTTGGCCCGTGTGGAAGCACCCTCACTGGTTCAACTGTGAGTCCTGGTTCTATTATACTATTAAGTGATGCACACATAATATAGCTGCAATGGTATGATCCCTCACATTTGATAAGACATTTGGACAAGTTTTGTCAGAGTTGGGTTTTGTGCTATATTTCCACATATTTTTCTCCTGCAAGATACTTTATCCACCAATTAATGTAGCTAATTTTTAAATAGAATAATATTTTTTAACATATGTAATGTGCCTGCTACTAACTTTGTGGCTTATAATGACAGAAGTCATAAAGCAGTCATATTTCAATAAATCTTAAACCAGCAGATAAAATCTTTTCGTCTTGGTGTTTGACATAATGGATATTATTATGCACAGCTCCCCATACTCTCTCTGGCCTCCTGTCAACTTTTTTTATTTAAATTTAAATTGCTTGTTGTTTTTCTTCAGAAACATTATCTACATTTATGCATTGATTATCCTGCCCCTTTCCCTGGCTGTGAGAGAAAAAGTAGCCCATGGCCATAACCATAAAAAGACATGTTTTTCATGTAGATTCATGTAGATTCACAGAGAAGGTATTTATTTATTTACTTATTTACTTATTTATTTATTTAATACATTAGTACCCCTGCCTTCTCACCCCGAGGGGGACTCAGGGCAGCTTCACAACCGGTACTCATTCAGTGCCATCCACATTCATAAAAATACATTAAAAACAATTAATTAAACATTACATTAATAAGGCATTTGTTTAAAATCATGCAGGTTTAAAATCCAAGTCTGGTTCAGTTCATTGTCATTCCTAACACTTGAGTCTTATTCTTATTCTCAATTGCTTCCTCTATCGTCCAAACGCTTGGTCCCATAACCAGGTTTTGAGTTTCTTTCTAAAGGACAGGAGGGATCAGGCCAATCTGATGTCACTGGGGAGAGAGTTCCACAGGCGAGGAGGCACCACTGAGAAGGCCCAGGCTCTCAACCCCACCAGTCGCATTTTTGATCGTGGTGGGATTGAGAGCAGGGCCTCTCCAGCTGATCTTAAGCTTCATGATGGTTCGTAATGGGAATACTGATAAAGATAAATAATAATATAGATAAAATATAGATAAAATTAGAATTAAATAGGAATAATTCAGGAGTTGATGTTTTAACATTCAATATAAGTTAACAGTGCTACTATTCTTCTGAGTAGTCTAGTATTTTTTTAAATGGAATCCAATTCACTCCTACCTAAGGCAAAGCCTCGCTGAACTCAATGTTACTTGCTTTTGAGAACAATTTTATAGGATTGTCCAGTCAAAATCATACAGCATTCAAAACAAAACTAGCATATCATCATCATCATTATATTTGCATGGTGAGTGAATTCACATATCAACCATCAATTTACAACTTCAAATAATGACAAAGTGGCCGGCATAAATTGTATGACATCATCTTTTTATGGCAGAAACATTTTAATCTTGATATGCAATGACTTGTTTATGAATATCAGTTGTCTATTTATAGCGTTTTGTTACATACTTGTAGGTTGCTGATAGAGTATAGGATTTAAGCAAATAAAAGCACTGGCTGTCATTGTACATCAGACAACACCGAAAGACATTTTGTTATCACCTCACTACACCTCAGAAGGAATAGTTGACAATAGAAGTAGCTGACAAGTTCAGCTATGTGTCAGTGAGTAAGCGATGCATGCACATGTTTCAACCAATCTTTAGAAGAGAGAAGAAATGCATTACAGATCTTCCTGTTGATGTAATATCTTTCAAAGGTACCTGCACTTCTTTCTTTCCCTGACATCAGTGCAAGGCATGGAGCACGGATTACAACAACTTGGTAAAAGAGAGAACATAGACAAAGAAAGAGAGGAATCTAGTTGTCAGAACTGCAGGAGTCAAATTTTAATAGCTTATTCTGAAAGCAAGATTCACACTTTATTGGTAACCATTTACATAATGCAGCACCCACTATAATGAAGGGTCTTTCTTTAAAACAGTGGTTCTCAGCCTTCCTAATGCCATGACCCCTTAATACAGCTCCTCATGTTGTGATGACCCCCAGACATAAAATTATTTGCTACTTCATAACTGTAATTTTGCTACTGTTAGGAATCGTAATGTAAACATCTGATATGCAGGATGTATTTTCATTCACTGGACCAAATTTGAATACTGGTGGGGTTGGGGGGGGGGATTGATTTTGTCATTTGGGAGTTGTAATTGCTGGGGTTTATAGTTCACCTACAATCAAAGAGCATTCTGAACTCCACCAACGATGGAACTGAACCAAAAATGGCAGAACCCCCATGACCAACAGAAAACACCAGAAGGGTTTGGTGGCATTGACTTTGAGTTTTGGAGTTGTAGTTCACCTACCTCCAGAGAGCACTGTGGGCTCAAACAATGATGGACCAAACTTGACACGGATACTCAATATGCCCAAATGTGAACACTGGTGGGGAAAATAGACCTTGACATTTGGGAGTTGTAGTTGCTGGGATGTATAGTTCACCTACAATCAAAGAGCATTCTAAACCCCACCAATGATAGAATTGGGCCAAACTTCCCACACAGAACCCCCATGGCCAACATAAAATACTGTGTTTTCTGAGGGTCTTTAGCGACCGCTCGCAACCACCCCAGGGGTCCCGATCCCCAGGTTGAGGAACACTGCTTTAAAGGCTTCTTTTCACCTTTGATTTCTCTCTGCTGTTTGTGGATTCAGATGAGGGAGAAATGGGAGAAGGAGAGTAATCGGAACAGCCAGGAATGGACTACATTATAGAATTCGGGCAACTTCATGGGCGGTGAACCCCTGCTGGTTGGTACTCTGAGGCAATAAGCTGGCATTATGGATTGGAAAGCAAATTACTAGGGTCTGGACACCCTAACATGATAGTATCAGACTCACAAGACCTGCTACAATTTCATGGCATACATACTATTTATTCTCCCATCATTAATTGCATGCACTTGAGATATATTGAGTAATTCATCAGGTTGACTACTGGATATGTTCCTGTAGCTTTAATCATTGACAGATCTTTGATCAGGAAAAGGAACTCAGAGCTTCCATCAGGAGGAACCATGGTATATCTCCTCTCTCTTGCACCAACCCATGCTTTATCTGCTGTAGTCTTCTCAGGGTGCTTCTAGACAGCACTAAATCACGGGTTTTAAACAGGGACAAAAATTCCCAGGACTTCAGAAGAGTTGTTGGTCCTGGGATTTCTGCCTCCATTGTCCAGAGTTGATGCTTTGTTATGAGATTTAGAGGCTCCCAAGATGACCACCATGGGACGTCTGTTTGTTTTCTTTTATTTTTTTAAAATACTCAAGATGTGAATATGTGAATCATTGTATAAGTTCCATTCTTGGGTTATATAAACTACAGGGCCATCTCTGCAGACAAGGTGTTGTTCCTGGGTGATACATGTCTGTTCCTGATTGCTCTTAGTGTGAAAAGATGTACAATGTTGTCTAGCAGGTGACAACTTTGTCCTGACCAGAAAAAAATGTGCCTTCCACACATTTCATGAAGATTCTGGGGCACAAACAAAGTTTTTGCATTCTACTTGACTGTCACCTTCTTTTTAGGAACCGGCCAATCAGGAACAAACATCTAAAATCCGGGAACAATCCCAGATAAAAAAATTCGAATTGCAGGGACATACAGACATGTGAAGATCCACATATTTGGCTCAAAACCATAGTATTCCCGCACCTGGAAATCTCGGGGTTTTTTTGCCTTTTGTAGAGATTGTCTTTGTGTTTACAGGGAATGGTGCCTGGCCACCCTCCTGTTTGCTGTGGAAGCTCCTGGGATAAAGGTACTGTCTGGGCAGACCCTCACCAACACTCCAATATAGCTGTTAATTGGCCAGTAGATGTAGGCATGGTGAAGAATCCAACTATAGGTAGATACATGGCAGTATTTTTTACCCTATGGTTCAAGGATCTGCTGATGATTAAAGCTACGGGAAACCTGTCTTATATCCAACCTGGCAATGCCAGACATGGTTTTTAGCCTAAGCAGTTGCAACCACTTGTTCACTTCCTGATTCAACTGGCATGTGCAAGAGGAATGATCAATAATCCCTTAATCAATTTGCTCAGTTCTGCTATGCAATGGCAGAAGCAAGGGAGAGAAACAAGGAAAAGGCAAAAGAATAAAAGGCCCTCAGAGGCTATGAATTATCACTAAATCATGGACAAGTAGGGTTGGTTTCTTATGTAGAGAGGTAGTATATGTTTCTGGGACAGAAACCTAATATTAAAGTGTGTGTGTGTGTTGTGAGGAAATAATTGCTGAAACCATTTCCTCCAAATTCAAGGAAAGAGGATAGAAAGGAACAGATGATATTTATTACTAGCTAAGAAATTTCAGTCACACCAGCATTGACTATGAACTCAGGATTGCTGGCAAGAAATGGTCTTAACAGATGGTTAGTAGCAATTGTCATAGGAAACAGTTCTAACCATGATTTTAATTGAGTGGTTTAGACCTGTATAAATTAACATCTTTAAAGCCTTAGTCTCAGGTGTATTTTCTAAATATATTTCTGCAGCTTGCTCAATACTGTGAAGCAAAGCCTAATTTCTCCATTCCAGAAATGAAGCGTGACCTCCCCAACCCCATTGTAATGTTTATATATATATGGAAGAAATCATTATAGAAAGACAGAGAAATAGAATTTGCAAATGTGATATAATATTCTGTTGATCTCCCTCCAAACCCTTATATAGAAAAAAGTAATTTAATATCATTTTGTGTCTGATTTTATTTCATTGTACAATTATGCTCCCAGTTCAGAGATGCACGTACATTTCTTCACGCTGCCTTTAGTCCAGAGAGGTGTCTATTCAATAGACATGATGACAAAGGTATTTAATAATATGATAGTAGTTAGACTTTTTAAGCAGAGCATTTGATGTGTAAGGCAGACATTTGACTGGCTTGGCAGCCCACTCCATCCCACATACAATATTTAGCAAAGAAAAAAAATCAAACTTAGTCTCCTTCATACATAAATGCAGTTTTAGTTTTGAATACCTGTTCATAATCAGCACAGCTTCATCTTCTTGATGAAGGGAGCAAAAGAGAGTACTACATCATATCAGGAGAATTGGAGCATCTGAAGATGGAGAGATGTTATCACACAATGCTTCATGGAGGACAGGCAAGGAGAGAGAGAGAGGTGTGAAAGCAAAATGAGGCCTCAGAGAACAAAGGAAAGGCTACTTGAAGCAGAGAGAGTGGGTGTTAAGAAATACACAAACAAACAGGAAGTAAAATGAATGTGCTGTGCCTAAACTTCTAGAAAATGGAATGCAAAATGTACATTTCTCAATTATTTTTCACTCTGGGATTTTTTTGTTGTTGCAAAAACTTGATTAGTCTCAATTTATTTTTCCGTATCAGAAGAAACTTGAGAAACTGCAAGTCACTTCTGGAGTGAGAGAATTGGCCATCGGCAAGGACATTGCTCAGGGGACACCCAGATGTTTTACCATTCTGTGGGAGGCTTCTCTCATATCCCTGCATAGGAAGCTGGAGCTGACAGATGGGAGCTCACCCTCTCCCACGGATTTGAACCGCCAACCTTCAGGTCAGCAGTTCAGCTGGCACAAGAGTTTAACCCATTGCACCACCATCTATTTGTGTGCAAATGGGATTTTTTTTCCAACAGAAGGAAAAAACAGAGCTTTGTGCATAATTGTTTAGTCTATTAAAAACCATCTTGAACACAAATGAATTTTTCACAAAAAAATATATCTTGAATTGAGATATTTTGAGGTGTTTGGACAGTCTGTCATCAAGGATGAATAAGACCTGCTATCTTTAGTACATAGGTTTCTGACTGGACTGTGGTTGTATTGGACTGTGGTTACCTGAAACCATAGATATGACCAAACTTCATATGCTGGCATACCATATTGCACTGGAGGACCTAGAGATCCCTTAAGAGATGTCTTCACCATGAATTTTCAAGGTCCCCCAAACCAATTCTATGGTAATATCCTGTGGACATATACCATAGAATCACTTGGAAAACAAAACAAACTCCCAGAAGCCATTTCCCCCTGTACACTGGAAAGTGAAACCACCAGGCCCGTAGCCAGGATTTCGATTTGGGATGTGTGTGTGATTTTCAGGGGGGTTTCGGGGGGGCTGAGTTTCGGGGGGGCTGAGTCTGGGTGAAAGAGGGTCTAGCCTAGCAAACCTTTTGTATCATTACCCCAATACCCCCATGCATATTGGATATATTGAGTATAGTGATCAGATCATGATATGAATGAACATAACAGTTTAAATAATGCACCAGTAAGGCCTTTTCGCAAACCACCACGAGAATTTGGGGGGGGGGGGGGCTGAAGCCCCTCAAGCCCCCCCCCCCCCCCCCCGGCTACATGCCTGGAAACCACAGATATAGGTTCTGCAGTCAAGGGAATCTTCCTCTATTTTATATACCTGTGATACCCCTAATGGCTGAACCCTATCACAGGCCCAGAGTGTCATAGTCATGTTCTTCCTCCTTGTTGTTATTATTTTTTATTATTTACAGTATTTGTATACTGCTTTTCTCACTCCGAGGGGGACTCAAAACGGTTTACACATAAGTAATGGCAAAATTCAATGCCAGTACAAACAATTACCATTGTACACTACAATTAGACATAAATCAAGTTTAAAAAGTACATCCACAAGCAATAAAACAATCATTAAAACAATAAAACAGTCTCATCCGTTGAATTGCTGTTCCGGTTATTGTCTTTCTGAAATGCTGCATACATTTACTTCTACTGCCCAAAGGCCTGGTCCCAAAACCATGATTTTAATTTTTTTCTAAAAGCCAGGAGGGAGGGAGTGGATCTTTCCTCATCTAGGAGTGTGTTCCATAGGCGGGGGGCCACAGCCGAGAAGGCCCTGTCTCTCGTCCTCACCAGACGCATCTGTGCTGTTGACGGGAGTGAGAGCAGGGCCTCCTCGGATGATCTTTGATTATGAGGTGGGACGCAGGGGTGGATGCGTTCGGACAAGTAATGCGTTCGGACAAGTTCTCCATGATAATTTGCCTTGCTCTTCACGATCATAAAAAGTAAAGAAAAGGAGCAGAACTCTCCATCTGCCTTGCACCCTTCTCTGAGCATTTGTGCTACAAAACGTACTTGACTCTTCAAGGGCATCCTGCCCAAAGCCCATAAAACTCCTAGTTATCACTGATTCCCCATAAGCTCCTACATGTGATTTCTTCATAATTCTGAGTAGGCATGTCAAACACTCCTAGTTTCAATACATTTTCTATATCTTACCTGCATTTCCCCCCATTCTTGTTTTGTAAACACTCTCCAATGTGGCCGTTTCTGGGTTTCTAGAGAATGAGGGACTTACTGGTGATGCATCCTGTTATTTTCTTGTTGCTGAATGCACTACAAGAATGTGATCGGCATAGACCCTAAAGCTTCTCACATACAGGTTCCTTTAGATCAAGAAAAAAGGCTTCCTTAAAGCAGCAATTATTTAAGATAACCAAGACAAGTGCTCTATATTATGATTGTTGTCAGTACTGCTACATATTCTAAGCATATTTTATAGGCAACACAGTTTGAATAATTCACACTCTTTAACCCTATTTGTCAGGATACAGTATATGTTACATCTTTCATCGTCTTTTCCCCTATTGACCAGGTAATTTAAACATTTTTATTCCCCCTCAAAATGCTCCTCCCATGCCAAAGACTTTGAGTGTCCAGTTCCCATAGTAAGCCCATAAATCAGCATAAACAACAATAAGCATCCCTAACTAACGAGAACTTGCCCTACAAGACGTTATTCAAGCAGTGGTATCAAATAACACAACCCATCATCTCCTGTACATAGGAGTCCGCAGTTAAATGGGTTAAATCCTTGTGCCGGCAGGACTGAAGACCAACAGGTCAGCGGTTCAAATCTGGGGAGAGCGGGTTGGGCTCCCTCTGTCAGTCCTCTGTCTCATATCCCCATGCAGGGATATGAGAGAAGCTTCCCACAAGGATGGTAAAACATCAAACATCCGGGTTCCCCTGGGCAATATCCTTGCAGGCGACCAATTCTCTCACACCAGAAGCGACTTGCAGTTTCTCATGTCACTCCTGACATGAAAAAAATCTCTTGTACATCTATAAAGCATGAAAAAGCATATAAGTAAACAGGAACATACTTAGCTGAAACACTGATACAATATAGTTCAATACGAAAGCAATATGCATATACAGAATAGCAATATCATATCCCAAAACAAGCATTGCAGGACTTAGCTAAGGTCAAAGCATGTCCTGATAAAGGTTGGCTACATTGCTACTGAGCCTCTGGCTCTAAAACAATGTGGAAATGGCCATGCAGAGTATATGTGTACATGGATTACAAAATGATTTTGGATGGCATCCTTGGAAAACATAGTTATCGGGAATGTCGCTATGTGAGGCACATGTATCGCCAGACAGAGGATTTCAGCCTGGGGCTTCTTTTTCCCCATGGAAAGCTATGCCCACTTTGTTCAAAGAAACATTTGCCAAGGTATTTGCCTTAATGCATGCATTTTTGTATGCCTTTCTCCTACTAACTAAAGTTTGCTGTTCTTCATTTTTTGAAAATGTACATTTTGAATTCTATGTAGATAATTCAAATGGGGAAAAGCAAAATAAATAAATAAAATCTATAACTCATATTTTCTTCATAGTAACAGTAAATCATAAGACATGCACATATTTTTGCTTTTTAAAAAAATATTTTATTTATTTATTTCATGTCAGGAGCGACTTGAGAAACTGCAAGTCACTCCTGGTGTGAGAGAATTGGCTGTCTGCAAGGACATTGTCCAGGGGACACCAGGATGTTTTGATGTTTTACTATCCTTGTGGGAGGTTTCTCTCATGTCCCTGCATGGGGAGCTAGAGCTCACAAAGGGAGCTCATCTGTGCTCTCCCTGGATTCAAACCTCCAACCTGTCAGTCTTCAGTCCTGCTGGCACAAGGATTTAATCCATTGTGCCACTGGAGGCTCCTACATTTTTACTAATAGTCTGTAAAATTCATTAGGAAAACTGGTTAAAATGAATTTATTTTCCTTTCTTAATTCTCAGCTTGGAAACCATGGATTAATGTGATCTCAAAATCCAAACCCCCACTTTCAGCTATTCTCTTCATTATGGGAAAGCATAGCAAAATGAAAAAAACAAACAAACACCCAGACAGACATTGCAGTAACCCAGATCTTGTTGATAATGTAGACTACTGAACATAACGTATGTTATACTCTATCAGGACTTTGATTAGATTAAAGATCACACACTTAGGGGTCTTGGATGACTGGAAAGGTATTAGTACTGTGAATATCATTTCTTCCGTTTGGGAGCCAATGCAGACATGAGTCTGGTTTCCATGGTGTTAAATGCATTTTATTTGTTTATTTGTTGCTCGCTTCTGCTTTTTGTGATCTCCTAAGGGCAAACATCTGCCTCAATGACGTTTTATTAGGAAAATAAATTCATTTGCATTTTCACTCGATGGCACCTAATGCAAATGTGAATATATATAAAAAACAGACAATAAGAAAGAAAACTAAATAATTGGGAGGCTGGAATTAATTAATTCTTTTTTTTAGACTTTAGAATAAGAATTTCTTTATTCATTTAGTGTAACTTTGGATCACCTCTTCCACTCAAGAAGAGCTGGAGGTAATGCACGAATAAGAACAATGTAAAAGAATAAAACACATAAACTAGAAAGCAACCAAACAAGACCAGCTGGAAAAACAGCAATGAAACTAGGGATTCATAGTAGAAACATCTGGCAGCAGTGCTATTACAAGCTTATCCGAACAATGACATCTTTTCCAGCCATCTAAAACACTGAAGACAGTAGCCAATCTCTCAGCAGGGGGAATTTGGCAACCAGCACTTTCCCCCTAATCTCAAGCCAGATCCAGGCAGGCCTTAATCTTAGGAGAACCCGTATCTGAAAAACACGGATTTTCCCGGGGGCCTGTCCACAGAAAGCACGCGCGGGTGTTTAGACGTTCTCTCAGTATTAGCTGCAACTAGAGTCTAAGAGTGCTTTTACATAGATGCTATACAGTGTTCCCTCACTTATTGTGAGGGTTACGCTCCAGGACCTCCCGCAATAAGTGAAAAACCACGATGTAGGGACACTATATTTATTTTAATAATTATACATTATTTTAGTAGTTATATACTATTTTAAGTCTTTATAAACTTAAAATAAAGTGAAGGAAAGGACAGAAAAGCCCTTCAAGACTGGAGGGAGGGAGGACTGAGGAGGGAAAGCGCCTCGGAGAGTGACGGTGGCAAAAACCTGCGAAAAAGCAAAAATATCGTGATATATATTTTAAATTAATATTTTTAAAAACCGTGAAATGGCAAGTCCACTAAAAGCAAACCACAAAGTAGCGAGGGAACACTGTAATGCCGTTTGGAGGTGTCTCCCTGCTGCCTGCACAAACACCCCAGGAACGAGCTCGAGGCTGGGAGAGTAGCCACACTATCCGCTCATTGCAGATCAGAACCACACCCAGGAAGCTCCAGAAAATGCAGAGTTGCTATGGTGCAGTAATGCACATATCCATGCCTGTTGAGGATCAGCGCTGGACAGCAGCAAGGCACAGGAAATAAGGGGAAACGTGTGGAAAGCAAGAGAATTGCATGGTTTCTTCTCCCTGGGGAATAACTGTTTACTTTCTAATCAGCAATGTTTTGACATTTTTAAAGTACTTCAGTGCTAGTGGTATCCTGACAACTGATCCACATTTTCAGTGTCCCTGCATGTTCTCTGGTTGGCTGCAGTGCATTATCTGGCTTATTCCAGACTTTCTGGTGAATTTCAATGCATACTTTCCAGCTACAGTGTGCATTGAGAGTGTATGTTTTGTGGACACCCTGCATTATAGAGTGTGTATAGACGCACCGTAAGATAATGAATGAAAATTCTGATCAAGATCATCCAATATCTGTAAGTAATAATGGAAATGTTGATAAATGTAACCAGAACCACATTCCCCATGAAAGTGTGGTGCAGGCACACTAGCTGAAGCTGTACAAAGGAACCCCTATCCATCACTGTCACAACCCTCCTGAATTATATATGCAATGCTTTGGAGACAATACTATCAAATGCAGTAGATTCTGGCTTGGTTACCCACATCTAGTCTCCCATTGTACCCAGGCATTAGGGGAGGATATCCATGCCCTTGACTGCAAAGGGCAGACCTGCTTTTTTGTGCCAGTAGCAACAAAATGATGAGACCTGCCATGCAACTCTGAATGATCTTGCCCTGTGGTTTTATGCAGACCAAGGTTTTATCAAGAATTAGAATTGTGTAGTCCTTCATGGTCATTCCCTATAGTCATTGGGACCTTTAGGTGTGTCTGCTGAGACTTTCAGAACTTTGGAAAGTAACAAAAATACTCGGGTGCTATCCTTTATACCAGTGGTTCTCAACCTATGGGTCCCCAGGTGTTTTGGCCTACAACTCCCAGAAATCTCAGCCAGTTTACCAGCTGTAGGATTTCTGGGAATTGAAGGCCAAAACATCTGGGGACCCACAGGTTGAGAACCACTGCTCTAGACTCTACAAAGTGAGCACCCAAATGTAGCTGTTTCTTATGGGCGAAAGAAAGTCCCAGGGACTTTATAGGCCAATGGCCAAGTGGCAAGTCAAAGTCCCGGGTATGACCTTCTGGGAAGTCCCAACCAAATACAACAACATAATTCCTCAAAGCCATATATAGATGAAGCACTCAAATACAATATCATGATCAATGTATATAATAATAATAATAATAATAATAATAATAATAGCTTTATTCTAATATCCAGCCACCATCTCCCCGAAGGCTTACAGATGGCACAAAGAGCCTAAAAACAAACATAAAAATGAAGCACAATATAAAATACTATAAAATAAAACACATACGCATATAAAAACATCCTGTTAAAAGATTAGTATAGCTTCCATAAATTCAAAAGGGGACTGCTTTTCCTTTAAAACTTTTTCTAATAGCTAAGTGGAGTTCTGCTGAGATACAACAGCTGAAAGGAGTAAGCAATATCATGTGTAATAGAGTTCTGTTTTCTAGGTAGAACAGTTAATGATTGTGTAATAAGTGGAAATCTCATGAAACTATAACCACAAACATGTTTTGATTTCCTACTGGCCAACTACAAAGAAAGCAAGTAATGCCGAAGGCTTTCACGGCTGGAATCACTGGGGTATTGTGTGGTTTCCGGGCTGGCGAAATGTGAGGAGAAAATGCTGCTAGAACAGGAACCATCCATACAGCCTGGATGGTTCCACAGTGCCCTAAAGCAAGTAATATCTGAAGTTCTGAAAATATATGTGGCGCTTTAAAGCAGTTTCAAACAAAACACATTAAAAACAATTAAGTAAGTATCCTGATAACAAGTGTGGGGCAGTGGTTTGAGCGTTGCCTATGGACCTGATCTCATGGGCAGGAGGACAATGGGAGAAATTGTGGGACAATCATAGGGCACCGGAGGGAGGCATTAGGCTCTGTTACCTCCCATTGATGCCAATAGTTTCCCTTCCCACAATATTTATCATCTGTTCCTGCTTCCCCTTCAACTCCTCTGCTTTTTGTGTATGAAAAATTGGGTGTACACCCGACTCTTCTGGGCTCAATTTCTCTGCACAGCTGGTACACTGCTGGCACAGAAATAGCCCTATGTCATGTGATGGGCTGGGGAGACTTCATCTCAGCAGCTTGCCAGCAGAACAGAGGAGTGAGAAGACACTCCTTGGCCTAATGTAATGAGGTCCTATGACTGGAGATAAAATCCCTGCTTAGCAACAAAAACCCACTGGATGTTCTTGGGCAAAACCTTTTCTCTCAACTTCAGAGGAATGCAAAGGTGTTTTGTGTGTGTGGGGGGGGGGGGGGGAGAGGAGTGACTCGAGAAACTGCAAGTTGCTTCTGGTGTGAGAGAATTGGCCATCTGCAAGGATATTGCCCAGGAAATACCCGGATGTTTTGATGGTAGGAGGCTTCTCTCATGTCCCCACATGGAGAGCTGGAGCTGACAGAGAGAGCTCATCTGCACTCTCCCCAGATTTGAACCTCTGACCTATCAGTCTACAGTCTTGCCGGTACAAGGGTTTAACCCATTGCACACCAAGGGTTCCTAACACAAAGGTAAACTCTTCTAAACAAATCTTGCCAGGAAAACCTGTGAATAGGTGTGCCTTAGGATCACTATAAGTAGGAAATGACTTCAAACAACAAAAAAAGTCTTCAACCAGCTTTCTCCCTTCAGGTATTATCCCTGTACCAGTATTGAATTACAATTCAACTGACAACTCAGCTAGTTTTTGTATGTAGGACTGTGGAGAGGGTGCTATCTTATCCCTTTTCTCAGCCTTGAGTCAACCATGCTGATGTGTATAAAAAAAATATTTTGTCTCTATGGAAGAAGCCTGAATCCCAGATCTCTGAATGGAAGCTATATCTATGCCAGAGGTAAAGCATAGAATCCTATTGAACTAAATAAACACTTTTATTTACATAATGTAATTGCATTGACTTAATTGGAATTTATTATTCTTTGAGAAAAAGAAAATCTCAGTCTGTATCAATTTATACTCAGCATAGATAGTTTTAATACAAATAATAATAATAATTAAAATGGAGCATGGGCTTTTAAAATGAAATGAAAGAAGGCAAGAAAGCACACAGCCAAGACTGTAAGCAAACATTGAATCAGGTGGAGTGAGAGGAAGCTTCCTAATGAACCAAAAGAAACACTCATTAAAAGTGTTCAGCTCTCTCAGAATTCATTATTTCTTATCTAAATCTCATATCAAACTGCTGAATGTGGAAATAGATATACATTATTACTGGATACTGAGACCCATAGAAATATATGTATGAGATAATGAACAGTGGACATTGGAATCTATGTTCTTCAGACTGAGTTTAAAAAATAATGGCAGTAAGCTGGAGGTTATTCTCTTGGAGGTCTGGAAAGGAAAAGAGATTCCACCTAAATATTAGGAAAACATCTTGGTTGTAAGAACTGTGGGAATAGTCTGCCTTGGACTGTGGTGGAATCTCCTTCATTCATCAGAGATTTTTAAGCCAGAAGTTAAATGGTCATCTCAGGATTGTTTTGATTATGTGATCGTGCATGGCATAATGGGGCTGGACTGGGTAGCCCTAATGGTTTCTTCCAACTCTAGATTGTATGATTCTAATTTATTTGTTGTTGTTCATTCATTTAGTTGCTTCTGACTCTTTGTGACCTCATGGACCAGCCCACGCCAGAGCTCCCTGTTGGCCATCACCACCCCCAGCGCCTTTAGAGTCAAGCCAGTCACTTCAAGGATAACATCCATCCATCTTGCCCTTGGTCGGCCCCTCTTCCTTTTTCCTTCCATTCTCCCCAGCATCAATGTCTTCTCCAAGCTTTCCTGTCTTCTCATTATGTGGTCAAAGTACTTCATCTTTGCCTCTAATATCCTGCCCTCCAATGAGCGGTCTGGCTTTATTTCCTGACTGGTTGGATCTTCTCGCGATTCAAGGAGTATGGACTGGTTGGATCTTCTCATGGTCCAAGGCACTCCCAGAATTTTCCTCCAACACCACAGTTCAAAAGTGTCTCTCTTCCTTCGTTCAGCCTTCCTTATGGTCCAGCTCTCACATCCATAGGTTACTATGGGGAATACCATTGCTTTAACTATGTGGATCTTTGTTGCCAGGGTGATGTCTCTACTCTTCACTATCTTATCAAGACTGGTCATTGCTCTCCTCCCAAGAAGTAAACGTCTTCTGATTTCCTGGCTGCAGTCTGCATCTGCAGTAATCTTTGCACCTCTAATTTATTATTTTATTTATTTATTTAAGATATTTTAACCCTGCCTTTCTCTGCAAGCAGACCCAAACCCCTTGGACATAAAAGCATTAAACCTTCATTCTTAACCCAGCCCTAAAATATATGGTTCTGTCTTTAATTGAAAGTCTTGTTAAAAAAGAATGTCTCTACACCCTGTCGCAAACTCAACAGGGATGGGGCAGATTTTAATTCTTCTGGAAGGGTGTTCTAAAGTGCTGGTACCATCCCTGAAAAGGGGCCTTTCCTGGTCCTCTTTAGACAGATGTTAGAGGGGGCCACCTTTTGTCAGAAAAATCTATTTTTGTTACTTCATCACCTTTTTGCCTACACTTAGTTGTCTCCGCATGAGATGCATTTAACAGACACATAACAGCTTATATCACTCTGATGAATTCCAGGTTTCATAATGGGAAGAGAATCCGCTCAGAGTTGGCAGTGGTAATAAAGTTTTATAATGGCATTAATTAAGGTTGGGATTATCAAGGGAGCTTAGGGGAACTTACACTGTTTGTGTAAACATATCTATCATGTTGCTTGTAAAGATGCAATGTACTAATGCATTATTAAGCTTATGTACACACTCACAATTAGCCAGATTGAGCCAAGCACCATGGAAACTCAAGAAGAGGAGTTAATTGTGCAGGTAAGGGTGACTCTTCTATGCTTAGTAAGCACTAGATAATATATTAAGTAAAATCTTGGGGTTTCTTACTAAATGGCATGATGCTTTTATTTGGCCAAAATTATGAAAGACTTCCCTTTAATTCAGTGGTTTTTAACATGTGGGTCCCTGGGGGTTTTGGAGTACAACTCCCAGAAATCCCAGCCAGTTTACCAGCTGTTAGGATTTCTGGAGTTGAAGACCAAAACATCTGGGGACCCAAAGGTTGAGAACCATTGCTTTAATTAGTCATACCATCATACCACCTCTTCACATGGGGCATTTTTGCCTCATTTTGCCTCCTGGCTTCAAGGGAGGGATGACACCTCCTGAGCGCCATCACATAATGCACAGCAGGCACCACCCGCTAGCCTCTCAAGATTGAAAAGGAAAGTGTATTTTGGGTAGCTCCATTGGAACAACCCACACTTTCCTCCCCATTTCCCCATGTGATGGAGGAAAGCGTGGCGGGGCAACATGCATTGCCATACATTAAGGCCCTTTCTGTGATCTGCTGGGGGAGAGAAAGGGTGCCAACGCACCCTCTCCCACCTCCTCCATGTGATGAGGGAAGAAGGGATAGTGCGCTGGGCACCACAAGCCATACCACGCACCTTCCCTTTCACCGCTGATTTCTGGTACAGTGGAATGGCTCAAAAAGACCATGTGAAGAGGTCCATAGATAGTGGAGTAGATAGGTAGAAAATCAGCTTGGTGTAATGGTTTGAGCACTGGCCTAGGAGCACTGGATGAGAAGTACTGGACCAGTGTTTGAATGACTTAAGCACAACACACTCTCAAAGTCTTAGAGGCAGGCAAGGACACCACTCTGTGAACAAATTTTGTCAAGAAAACACCATGATGGGTTCACCATTTTTTGCCATAAATTGGAAACAACTTGAAGGTACACAACAAAGATGTATGGTGAGATGGAGGCTGAGAATGAGACACTAGTTTTAGTGAGGAGGAGGATTGCAAACGATAGACTAAAGGAGGGAAGGAAAGAATGAGTAAATGTCTGAGCATGTTCTTAAGAGGAGAGGTTTAATTTTGATTGGTTATTTATGGTTAGTGTTCCCAATCTCCATTAACTGTAACTATTTGCCTCAACTTCAGCCTACAAATGTTGAAAAAACATCTTGCACTGAAAATAGCGTGAAGGGACTCAAAGGGAAAAGAAGTGTGAATTACATACGTTTGTCAAGTGAGGAAACACAAATTCAACCTTATTCAAGATTCTCATTCAGCCCTCTAATGATAACGATTTTGGATAAGAAGAAAGGCTACATTTTCAGATGGGCAAACCCAAAAGGACTGATGATATCTCATAAAGGTCAAAGGTAGTGTTTAACATCAGTCATGAAGGCCCAGAATTTCTATGAAGAGTACAGAAAAGACCTAGCTCCAAAGGAAACATGAGAGGATGAAGGGCGAAAGAGAACATCTAGGAGGGCAGGAGGAGATGGCAACCTCAATAGTTCCTGGTAAAGATGACATTCTACTACAGTGGCACGTTCTACTACAATGGCAGACCACATCATATGTGAAAAAGAATTGGGTGATCATTTACTATTCAAGAACAAGGATACTTTCTTTAAATATAAATGGATTAACAAGAGAAGAAGAGCTTTTCAATTTTTTTGGCAATTACCAAAAACAAAAATAAATTTCCACTCAAGATTTATGGATTACAAAAATGATGGATCAGGCAGAAATTTACAAATTGATCAGGGTTATACAATTGCCAGACCTTCCCAAACTTGAAGGGAAAAAAAATCTAATACTGTAATAGTTAGTGACTTTCAAATTGACTGGACTTATACAATTACCAGATTCTTCCAAAGTTAAAGAAGAATGGCAACCTTTTATTGACTATTTAAAAGAAGAAAGGAAAATGAAAATATTAGGTTTTCTATAGCACCAAGGGATGTAAGAATAACAAGAAACGAGAAATATAAATAAATAGAGAAGTCAGTGGGAAGAATAACAGGATCCCCATGGTATCCAAGGGAGCCTGGAAAGTGAATCTACCAGAGATACTGTATGACATTTATATGACAAAAATGATAGATTTTTTTGATTATGGAGAGGACAGCAGAGACAAGCTAGGAGGGTAGGAACGACCATTAATTAGAACTTTCTATTTTCCATTTCTCAACTTTTCTATCTCTTTTCTGTCAAAACACTCTATACGCACTTTTCTATTCTTCTGTTTTAGATTAGAAAAGAAATGTTCTTTTTATTTCTCTTTTCTTTTTTTAACATCTTAGAAGCCTCTTTAGTATTAGACACTAGACAGCAATGGAAGAAGACACAAATGTAAGATGTTAAAAATGCACCCGTTCTATATCCACGCTTTGTACCCCTTCCTATTTCTTATATGTTTGCATATATATGATTTTGGAGTTGCTTTAAAGTTAAAATCTGGACTCTACTGTCGTACTGGTCATTAGTTGGACACCCAGGTAACAAGAGGATGATAAATGGATCCCAGAAACATACACATTGGTTGACAAAAGACAAAGGATCTTCAGTTCATCACACTGAATAAATAGTGGTAATGCTATCTATCTATTTTATCATTCCCATACACATTTTCCCAATTCTCCTGATTAAGCAGGAAGAGTCCCAAGTAATCCTCTGTCCTCCCAGTCTTTTGGTTGCTTTTCAAATGTCCCACTTTATTGTTTCTCCCACTTTACTTCAACTGTATTTCAACTGCTGCAAACTGAGTTCACTGTTCAAGAGCTGTTTGCACTCAATTAGCTCAGGATGGAGGAGATGAGAGGAGAAAATGTGTCCTGGTTTTCATCTGTTAAAAGTTGGCAGGTGTGCTTACAAGATGCAAAACAAATGCAGCCTTTGCTTACATTTTCACACCCTTTCAAGTTTTAATTGGTTTGAAATTAGATTCTAAATAGATATGTACAGACCTCAAACAATTTACTAATGTTGTAATGAGTTAATGTAATGTCATATTATATATTGCCATAACAGGTTTTTATGTGTTTTCCTTTTATGCAGCACCTGAACTTGGTTTTAGAAGCATGCACAGGTTGAAAAACATTAGTTTTCCTTCCTTCCTTCCTTTCTTCCTTTCTTTCTTCCTTTCTTTCTTCCTTCCTTTTTTCCTTCCTTCCTTCCTTCCTTCCTTCCTTCCTTCCTTCCTTCCTTCCTTCCTTCCTTCCTTCCCTCCCTCCCTCCCTCCCTCCCTCCCTTCCTTCCTTCCTTCCTTCCTTCCTTCCTTCCTTCCTTCTTTCTTTCCCTAATAAGAGAGTCATCTTTTGAGCATCTTGAGATGGGTCTCCAATTTCTCTTGCCCATAAATTGTGGAATATTGAATATATACTGTACAAGCCAAATCCTTAAAATATGAGCCAGAATCTTTTTGATATCATATACATACCTGATTCCCTATGGAAGTGGAACCCTGAGCTGGAACTGGTTACAACTCCAAATCTTTCCAAGATTTTATTTGATACTGAAAACAGATACACTGTTTGTGTTGTAAGATAAGCTTTATTGGTGGGGAATGATGCAGCAGGTGGTGTGCAGCAGAGGAAGCCTCCGAATCCCTTAGCTGGTGGTTTCCATTGTAGAAAGTGATAGAAATTGGCCCCTCAGCAACTAATTCTGCTCAGACTATACCATGGCTGACACTTCATTTCCCCATGGCTGACTAATGGGTTGGAGTACACCACTCTCCTCAGCAAGACCAATGGAAGATAGATCTCTAAGGTTTATACTGTGCAGAAGCAAAGAAAATCGATGTGAACAATCGTGACTCATCTCCAACCCTCATGATAAGAAAACAGGAAAATTAACTCCACCAGTCCTTTCCTTGCCAAAGTTTTTGCCTCCTTGAAATGTTAAGCTAAGGCAAAACATGTTGAAAATGGAGCAATACTCACAGTGGGTTGTAGTTATAGGGTTTATTATTATTATTATTATTATTATTATTATTATTATTATTCCAACATCCATCTCTCTGAAGGGACTCAAGGTGGCTTATATGGGTCCAAGCCCAAAAGAACAATTAAAACATAACACATTAAAATGCATATCAACGAAATAATAACAATAAAATATAACAAAATAAAAACAACATTAAACAGTATATAAAATGAACATCAAAATCAACAGCCAATAGCAAAGTTCAATGTCTCATTGTGGGTGGGTGGACTGGTGCCACAACATTAGAGGGTAGAACTAATGAGTAAAGTTGCAAATATCATATAGCAGCAATGAGGATAAGAGCGATTTATCATTGAGGATTTGGACATAACAATCATAAAGTGTTTGGGTCCTAACTGGGACCAGCTGTCTGAGGAATTGCCTATTTGAAGGCACAGAGGAACATCCACGTCTTTAAGCCCTTGCAGAAGGTGGACAGGGAGGGTGCTGGTCTGTTCCCCCCGGGGGAGTGAGTTCCAGAATGGGGGGGGGGCATGACTGAGAAGGCCCACTCTCTCGTCCCCATCAGCCATGCCTGAGACAGAGGTGAAAGCAAGAGAAGAGCCTCCCCAGAGGATCTTAAAGAGCATGTGGGTTCATAAGGGAAAATGCAGTCGTGAAGATAGGCAGGTCCCGAACAGTTTAGAGCTTTATAGGTAATAATGTGCACCTTGTATTGAGACCAGTAACTTATTGGCGGTCAGTGGAGCTGTTTAAACAGGGGAGTTGACCGCTCCCTGTAGTTTGCTCCAGTTAACAATCTGGCTGCTGACATTTGCACCAACTACAATTTTTGGGCTGTCTTCAAGGGCAGCCCCACATAGAGTGCATTGCAGTAATCCGACCTTGAGATAAATAAGGCATGGACCACCATGGTCAAGTCAGAATTCTTGAATAACCTGAAGTCATAGAATCATAGATTCATAGAGTTGGAAGAGACGTCATGGGCCATCCAGTCCAACCCCTGCCAAGAAACAGGAAAATCACATTCAAAGCACCCCCGACAGATGGCCATCCAGTGTCGTCCCTGTATGCCTACTTATCCTGACCCCACTCTGATGTAAACTCCTACGCCACATCTACACTACCAGTTTCAGTTCAATGTTGTTCAATCTGCATTATATGAGCCTACATTGACTATTATAACACAGTTCATTATATGCAGTTATATGGCAGTGTGGATGGAGGCTTAGGGATATTTCTCCATCTCTTCTTCTTCCCATGAGTCCTCTCTTGACCTTCCAAGTTGTATCTAGGTTAGATCATCAGAATGGAGTTCCTACAATAAAGCTTCATTTCCTCCTCCAAGCCACTTAAAGCAAGATCTCTAACCTTTGCTTGCACTCTAACAAAACTAATCCTTTCTCTGGCACTGGTCAGATGCTAATGTTAAAGTGTGATGCTGTCAAGGACTTTAAAGCCCATCTGCCTGGTGGGAGAGTTGGTATTCACTGCAAACAATTGCACATTTTGGTCCAATATATAATTTCTTGAGAAGAGAGTTGTTTACCTGTGGTAGAAATGTACAAGTGAATGGGCATTTTCAGCTGATACATTTTGTCTGGCACCACTGAAATTGTCAGCAGCACTCCTTCAGCTGTGCAGTGTTGCCATTCAACACAAAGATCATGTAGCACAATCAATGCATAACTCTACATGCACAAATATACATTTTGCAGTCTTGATATAGGCTCTCACCATGATGTTCTCCTCAGTGGAAAAATCCAATTGCTTCATGATGTTCTGAAATTCTTATTGAGGCAGCAATAATAGTACCAACGGTTAAATTTGGCCTTAGTCCTGTGAGATTTGGCACTAGGCAAATATATAAGTGGGACCACATTTATGTTGTGCCAACAATATAAGATTGCCTATTGTGGTATTGCAACAATACTATGGGGTAATCGAAGACTTGCTGTCTGAACAACCCTGTTGGCCAATGCCCCTCCATCAACCACAAAAATCTCAGCCAAGATTTAAATTAATAATAGTGCCCAGTGATTTTATTTCAAAAGAGATATGGTAGAGTGACTGTGAAAGAAATGAAGCCACAAAGTTTGGCAGAGCACTTGGGTAACAAGAACCATTCTTGTTCTGGCAAGCAGATGGCGAGATAATGAGGTTCGAAAGTTTTCCTATTGCTTGAGACAGATTAATATGCAGGAAGTCAGAGAATGGGGGGAAACAGTGAAGCTGAGGCTGGTAACTTCATTTCTTTTCTTTTTCTGGGGCTCCTAAAATGCTCGAGCAAGAGTGCTTACATTTATAAATAACTAATGGTTATTTGATTGCATTTCCACTGGATGAAGATCTTCTGTTAAAGTTCAATGCAGTCAGCAGCAGGTAGCCACTGCGTTAAGTGGAATTCACATCAAAATGTATAGGACTAGTCATGCTGATCCTAATGAAATAGGTGTTATGCTATGTATTCTTATTCTTTGTGTGGGTTTAATGTGTGTGCTCTGTATAAAATTGTAAACAAGTACACTGTAGCCTGTGTATTCCTAGATAGAGTAGACCTATTGAATCAGTAATGTTTATCTCCTTGTTGCCTATCCTTTCAACAAGTGCTTTGGTGGGTCTACTCTAATTTGATCCAATAGGATTCAGGCCACTGTTAGGATGAGCTCCAGCATTTTTTTGCCATTTGCCATTATGACATTGTGGGTGGCAATAGCTAGATCCCTTTGTTAACCATTTCTATGGAAGACTGACCTACTTCTGCAAGCATGTTTTGGTTCCAGGAGAACAAAGGATCAACCAACATTGGGACAATTACTGACCTCGTTTGTGTGCCAAATCCATTAAGACCTCATCAGAAGGACTGAACAATGTTAGTACAAAGCGTGATAGAAAAAAAAACTCCCTTCCTTCCTGCCTGCCTGCCTGCCTGCCTGCCTGCCTGCCTGCCTTCCTTCCTTCCTTCCTTCCTTCCTTTTTTAATGCTGTACAGCACAAATAATGTATAGAATCTATTTCTCACCTTATTCAATGGATTGGTCATAAGATATTATTGTTACCAAATTCATGGCATAAATGTGTTGTCCCTTTGCTGTCATATTTTCCTAGAGGAAGGTGCTCCTTCTTCTTAGATAAATGTTGGCTGCTCATGAATGTTCATAGAATCATAGAATCATAGAGTTGGAAGATACCTCATGGGCTATCCAGTCCAATCCTCTGCCAAGAAGCGGGAAAATCTCATTCAAAGCACCCCTGACAGATGGCCATCCAGCCTCTGTTTAAAAGCCTCCAAAGAAGGCACCTTCACCACACTCTGGGGCAGAGAGTTCCACTGCTGAACAGCTCTCACAGTCAAGAAGTTCTTTCTAATGTTTAGATGGAATCTCCGTTCTTGTAGTTTGAAGCCATTGTTCTGCGTCCTAGTCTCCAGGGAAGCAGAAAACAAGCTTGCTCCCTCCTCCCTATGTCTTCCTCTCACATATTTATACATGGCTATCATGTCTCCTCTCAGCCTTCTCTTCTTCAGGATAAACAAGCCCAACTCTTTAAGCCATTACTCATAGGGCTTGTTCTCCAGTCTTTTGATCATTTTAATCACCCTCCTCTGGACACATTCCAGCTTGTCAATATCTCTCTTTAATTGTGGTGCCCAGAATTGGACATAATATTACAGGTGTGGTCTAACCAAGGCAGAATAGAGGAGTAGCATGACTTCCCTGGATCTAGACACTCTACTCCTATTGATGCAGGCCAAAATACCATTGACTTTTTTTGCCACCACATCACATTGTTGGCTCGATGTATGTTTTGTTGTTTATTCATTCAGTCATTTCTGACTCTTTGTGACCTTGTGGAGCCCATGCCGGACTCTCTGTTGGTCATGGCTACCCCAGCTCCTTCAGGGTCAAGCCAGTTATTTCAAAGATACCATCCATCCATATTGCCCTTGGTTTGCCCCTCTTCCCTTTTCCTTCCATTTTCCCCATCATCATCATCATCTTCTCCAAGCTTTCCTGTCATCTCATTATTTGGCCGAAGTACTTAATATTTTCCTCTAATATCCTTCCCTCCAGTGAGCAGTTGGGCAGTATTTCCTGGAGTATGGGCTGGTTGGATCTTCTTCCGGTCCAAGGCACTCTCAGAATTTTCCTCCAACACCACAGTTCAAAAGCATCTAACTTCTTTTGCTCAGCCTTCCTTATGGTCCAGCTCTCACATCCAGGGAATACCATTGCTTTAATTTTGCAGATTTTCATTGCCAGTGTGATGTCTCTACTCTTCACTATTTTATTGAGATTGGTCCTTGCTCTCCTCCCAAAAGGTAAGTGCAGTAATCTTCACTCCTAGAAATACAAAGTCTGTCACTGCCTCCACATTTTCTCCATCTATTTGCCAGTTATCAATCAGTCTGGTTGGATGCATGGGAATGCCCAAATGATTGCTGACAATGATGGGAGTTGCAGTTCATCAGAAATGGAAGACACTATGTTGGGAAAGGCTGATGAAGGCACCGACTCAGTGTAAATGTTTTTCCAGGTCTCCTTCTCGTGTCCACAGGCTGATTAGACCAATTAGGCTGACATATTTTGCCATGCAAAGCATTTGTACAGGAGCAGGAACACCGTAATTGGCTTTCTAATTCCTATTGCATTAGAAAGATTGACTGCTAGATTAGGATGCATTGTCACCTTTTTATTACCCCATGCCTACTAAAAATAAGACACGGGCAGGATGCATGAACATTTAACCAATTAAAATGTCAGTCAGTGTTCGGTTACAAGAGCAATGTCACAAGAGTGATTTTTAAAAAGCAACACTGCCATTTACATAGCTATTAGTAGTCCTAGGTTTTTACGTGAATACCAAAAGCACGTGAACACCTTTAAAACAATGTAAAACAATTATAACTCACCTCCAGCACAAACCTAAAATTGCTCCAAAAGGACAGATGAACTTCCATGGAACCTGGTTTTTAATTTCTAGTCGCTGTACATTCAGGACCCTTTAAGACAGTGTTTCTCAATCTTCCTAATGCCGCGACCCCTTAACACAGTTCCTCATGTTGTGGTGACCCCCAAACTATAAAATTATTTTTGTTGCTACTTCATAACTGTAATGTTGCTACTGTTATGAATCATAATGTAAATATCTAATATCTAGGCTGTATTTTCATTTACTGGACCAAACTGGGCATAAAACCCCATACATCAAAATTTGAATACTGGTGGGGTTTGTGGGGAGGTTGATTGATTTTATCATTTGGAAGTTGCAGTTGGTGGGATTTATAGTTCATCTACAAAGAGCATTCTGAACTCCAGCAATGATGGAATTGAACAAAACTTGGCACACACAACTCCTATGACCAACAGAAAACACTGGGAGGATTTGGTGGGCATTGACCTTGAGTTTGGGAGTTGTAGTTCACCTACATCCAGAGAGCACTGTAGATTCAAATAATGATGGATCTGGACCAAACTTGGCACGAATACTCAATATGCCCAAATGTGGACACTGGTGAAGTTTGGGGAAAATAGACCTTGACATTTGGGAGTTGTAGTTGCTGGGATTTATAGTTTACCTACAATCAAAGAGCATTCTGAACCCCACCAACTATAGAATTGGGCCAAACTTCCCACAAAGAACCCCCATGAACAACAGAAAATATTGTGTTTTCCAATAGTCTTTGATGACCCCTCTGACACCCCCTTGTGACCTCCGGGGGGTCCTGACCCCCAGGTTGAGAAACTCTGCTTTACAAAGTGACATTGTGGATATAGATTTCTCTTTCATGATATTCCCACATTGAATGCCAATTTCTTCTAAGTTTTAAATGGGTAAAGTTTCCTATTTAAAGTTTCTGCTGTTTTAAATTCTTTATTGAACATTGTTGCCTTTAAATAATATTGGATTGTGTGAAGATACATTTTTTAGAGTTTCTCTTTGTGTATACAGGGTTGCCTGTTTTTGTTACTGAGAGATGGGGGCAAAATATAAACTTATAAGAGATAAAATGATCTCTTTGCCTGCACTACAAGTATAAATAGAGTTCAAATTAGTCATAAGATAAGCTTTCATAGTTATTATAAGCGGAAATTGCTCTCTCCCTTTCTGGATTCATAGAATCATTGAATCATAGAGGTGAAAGAGATCTCATGGGGCATTCAGTCCAACTCCCTGCCAAGAAGCAGGAAAATCGCATTCAAAGCATCCCCAAGAGATGGCCATTCAGCCTCTATTTGAAAGCTTCCAAAGAAGGAACCAACACCACACTCTGGGGCAGAGAGTTCCACTGCTGAACAACTCTCATAGTTTGGAAATTCTTCCTCATGTTCAAGCAGTAGTGAACTGAAAGCAGAAATGGATGGATTCTGGCTTTGAACATCTAAGCCAGCAATTCAAATAAGCCATTAAACATTTGATCTGAAATTATTTCAGAAACATGCAGTGGCAGGGACTCAACAACAACCTATGACAGACATACAAACTCAGTACTCTTTTGCACACTTCTTTGGATTTCTCATTTCATCCGGGTCAATTATGAGAAAAGTGAAGGACACATGTGATTCCTGAACTTTTTTTTTAGCAATCGGTAAATGCATATGGACACATCATGTTATTTGAGAACAAAGACCACTCTAATAAACACCATGTCAGACTACACAGAGAAGCCGTTGAAATTCACAAGCATGTGGACAGTTTCAACAGAAGCCATGAAAATGAACAAAATCTGGCTGCCAGTATTAAAAAAAAATCTCTTAAATCAGGACAGTAAATAAAGAACAACACTCAGAAAACAGGGGGATTCCAGATAGGAAACAATCAAAGCCAGCTAACACCTCCCAACAAAGGATTCCCCCAGGCAGGAAGCTGCAAGGCCATTCAATGCTAATCAAGGGGGCCAATTGCAACATTCACACTTGCCTCAAACAGACTAGAGTTCTTTCTCCCTCCCTGGACATTTCACAGATATATAAACCGCACTTGTCTGGTTTCCAACAGACCTCACAACCTCTGAGGATGCCTGCCGTAGATATGGGTGAAACGTTAGAAGAGAATGCTTCTGGAACATGACCATACAGCCCGTAAATCTCACAGCAACCCAATCAGTAAATGGCCACCATACCTCCCAGCATACAAACACTTACAATTTAGCTGTGGCATTTGATCTATGGACTAGGTTTCCAAGAGAAGTTTATGTCATTTCCTCTTAACCTGCTTTAAAATGGACTTATAGCATTTTTTTTAGACTAGTATTGCTTATTCTTTGCATAATTCCGTTTTATGCTTCTGCTGCTGTTCATTCCATTTGTTATGTTATTAGCATTATTTTTTAATTTTGTGGTGACTTATAGTGCCATTTGTCTGTATCATTTTATCATAGATAGGCAGGATATAAATGTTTGAATAGCAAGCAAACAAACAAGCTAACACAACAGAGGCATTAATTGCTCTGCCCTGTGTTATAATCTCTTACAAATTGCCTTTGGGGATTATTTGATTAAATAACAAAATGAAGGCTTCAAAACAGAGCAAATTGAGAAATTAAGAAAAAACTACTATTGGGGATGGGGGCAATGGTGACACAGTCTGGTGCGTGTCTGAGATCACTTCAGAGTATGAAATAAAGTTGGAACAGGTTCAAAAAGGGAAACATTGATGATAAGAGCTATGGGGAACCAAAGAAATGAGGATAGGTTGAAGGAAGTGAGCATGTTCAGCTTGGTGAAGAGCCATCGTCTCAGGGGGTGGGTGGGTTGTGTGTCAAGGGTTGACACGGGGAAGGGGAGGCTTGTTCTTTGTTGCCCAAGAGGGTAAGAGCAGATTTAATGGTTTGAACTTACAGAACAGAGGAGTTGAATGGAATATTAGGAGAAAACTCTTGATTGTATGAGAAGTTTGGCAGTGGAACATATTACCTAGAGCAGTGGTAGGATCAATGTGTTGTCGAAGGTTTCGTGGCTGGAATCACTGGATTGCTGTAAGTTTTTGGGCTGTATGGCCATGTTCCAAAAGCATTCTTGCCTGACATTTCACCTGCATCTATGGCAGGCATCCTCAGAGGTTATGAGGTCTTTGACAGCCCGAAAAACTTACAGCAACCTAATAGTAGAATCCCCTTCTCTGGATTTCTTCCAAACAAAAGGCAGGACAGCTGCCTGATGGGGATGCTTCAACTGGGAATCATGCATAGAGCAAGGGGTTAGTCCAAGAGGCCTCTTCCAAATCTGTGATGCTATGATTATGTAAGGCAATGGTTCTCAACCTTCCTAATGCAGCAATCCCTTAATACAGTTTCTCATGTTATGGTGACCCCCAACCCTAAAATAATTTTATTGCTACTTCATAACTGTAGTTTTGCTACTTTTATGAGTTGTAATGTAAATATCTGATATGCATGATGTATTTTCATTCACTGGACCAATTTTGCCACAAATACCTGGTACGCCCAAATTTGAATACTGGTGGGGTGGGGGGATTGATTTTGTCATTTGTAGTTGCTGGGATTTATAGTTCACCTGCCATCACAGAGGACATTCTGAACTCCTCCAATGATGAAATTGAAGCAAACTTGGCACACAGAACTCCAATGACCAACAGAAAATACTGGAAGGGCACTGACCTTGAGTTTTGGAGTTGTAGTTCACCTACATCCAGAGACCACTGTGAACTCAAACAATGATGGATCTGGACCAAACTTGGCACAAATACTCAATGTGCCCAAATGTGAGTAAAGTTTGGGGAAAATAGACCTTGACATTTGGGATTTGTGGTTGCTGGGATTTATAGTTCACCTACAATCAACAAGCATCCTGAACCCCACCAAGGATAGAATTGGGCCCAATTTACCACACAAAATCCCCATGATCAACAGAAAAATACTGTGTTTTCTGATGGTCTTTGGCGACCCCCCTGACACCCCCCTTGCGACCCCCCCCCCAGGGGTCCTGACCTCCAAGTTACGAAATGCTGCTCTAAGAGCGGTCCTGGACGATATGCAAGAGTTTCATAGTAGATCAGGACTGGGAAAGGTGTGGCCCACTGTATACCTGCAGCTCCCCAATTCCACATTTCCTGGGCACTTGAGCCCCCCACCCCTGGAAAACTCTTCAGTCCCCTTAAAATTCAGTTGTTTTTCTGGTCCATCCCAATGCTGTTGCCCACCCCTATTGCAAACAGGCTACACAGGAATATGGCCTGTTCCTTATAGAGAATATCCATCTATCTAAACCTGCTGCTTTAAGAATTCTATGATCTACACATTTATAATAAAATACCTTTAAAATGACAGACTAGTAACTGCTAACCATTTTTTAAAATAATGCTTCCTTGTACTCCAAAGCTTGCTTCACTTCCCTTATATAAATTTATCACCTTTCAGGTAGTTGAAAAAGCTTCATTTTCATTATCCAAAGTAGCCTACCAAGATAATCTAATATTTTCCAGATTGCCTTTTGATGCAGAAATGTTCGCACCAGTTTGACTACTTTTTTAAAAAAAAGGAAAGAGGAAGAGAATAGGGAAGAAAACCCAGCTAGGCTAAATGTGCTGAGAAAATCGTAGAGGGAAGGAGAGAAGGGGAGGGAGATCCCTGGAGAATGGTCTTTTTAAAAGTCTTTCATTCCAGATATTGCTTCTTTCTATTCTACTTCTCTGATGGCTGGTCACTTAGAAATTTCATTTTCTATCACAGGAGATAGATTGAAAAATAGTTCCTTAATGGAAAATGAAAATCCTAAATGGTTCAGCTGCTGCACAAGTTGATGCTGAAAATAACTTGGCCAAGGCCAGGAGGGAAAATACCAAGAATAATGGGGCCAAGTTCAGTTTCTGGGAAAAAAGCAGTCAGCAACAACAGCAAGATTACCTCTCTCTCTCAAGTTTGAGTGTATGTATTGATGTACATCTTGGCCAGCTGTATTTCTTTTTAAAAAGAAGGCAGTTGTTTACAGGAGGCAGCAGAAAATGATTCCTGAAAGCTAGAGCACATGTTACAAGCATCACATGAGAGCACTGCAATAACCATGTCTGGGATCTGCATTTATCTTTGCACAAAGATAACAAATATGTTTATTATAGGAATTTATTCCAGAAGCCAATGTTATATATAATATTATTTGTTATGTTATATTTCTGTAATTTTAAGGTAAAGGTAAAGGTTTCCCCTTGATATTAAGTCTACTCATGTCCGACTCTGAGGGGTGGTGCTCATCTCCATTTCTAAACCAAAGAGCCAGCATTGTCCGTAGATGCCTCCAAGGTCATGTGGCTAGCATGACTGCAAGAAGTGCCATTACCTTCCCACCATTGCGTACCTATTGATCTACTCACATTTGCATGTTTTCGAAATGCTAGATTGGCAGAAGCTGGGGCTAATGGCAGGAGCTCACTCTGCTCCCCGGATTCAAGCCAGGGTCTTTTGGTCAGCAAGTTCAGCAGCTCAGCAGTTTACTCTGCTGCATCACTGAGACCTCTTACTGTAATGGTAGTAATGAGGAATTCTGATTTTTGCTCATTTGTTTTATACTCTGATGTTGGACTGCATTTAAAATATAATTTGAAATGTGGTGAGCAGTGATGATTCAGCTTTGTTAACAAAATCATGACATCTTTCACATGTAATGTTATCATGGTCTGAAATTGATTTATTTGGATACTAGGAAGTGCGCTGAATTGCAATAGCAAGGAGCTAATTGTATTACTGTAGTTTTCTCCGTTCTGCAGGTGAAAATGATCAACCACAAAAAGCCCATATATAGAGAGGGGGGGGGAGGGTTATAGAGGGTTATAGATATATAAACCTCACTTACTTAGTTTCCAACAGACCCACAACCACTGAGAATGCCTACTATAGATGTGGGCAAAACATCAAGAGGGAGTGCTTCTGGAACATGGCCATACAGCCTGGAAAACTCACAGCAACCCAGTGATTCTGGCCATGAAATCCTTCGACATCACAAAAGCCTTTCCATTCAGAAAATAGTGTTTTCTGTGGAGAAAACAGAGGCAGGGAGGTTTTACATTTCTTTTACACACAATAATTCCTCAATGTTCAAATACTGGGAGAAAACTGCACATGATTCCTGCTGGTCTATTGCTTCATCTGAAGAATTTTTCAGACTACCAGGAATCCCACTTTTTGACTTGGAATTAAGCAATAACAAATATTCTGTCCATGCCTACTAACTGCTAAGACAAACAGTATAGACCTCATGTATAGTTCATTTTAAGTCATTTGTTTACCAATAACCTAAACAATGATGTTGAATAAATTGACACGCTCAAAGTTATAAAGTAATGAACAATACTGAAAGTTTTTATTAAACAAAATAGACATTTCCACCACTCCTTTCAGATTCCCTTAAACTGGCAGTGACAACATAGGTTCATAGAGAGAAAGTTGTCCCTTTTCTTCCCACTTTCGTCCACTATTGTGATGAATAACAGTGTGCCAAGGGAAGACTATGGGAAATGAAGTGTTCCCAGTGGTTCCTATAAGTCAGCGTTTTTCAGCCTGGGGGTTGGGACCCCTGGAAGGGGGGGGTCACAAGGGGGGTGTCAGAGGAGTTGCTAAAGACCATAAGAAAACACAGTGTATTCTGTTGGTCATGGGGATACTGTGTGAAAAGTTTGATCTAATTCTATCATTGGTGGGGTTCAGAATGCTCTTTGATGTATAGAATGTATAGTTGCTGGAACTATACATTCCAGCAACTACAACTCCCAAATGTCAAGGTCTATTTCCCCCAAACTCCACCAGTGTTCACATTTGGGCATATTGAATATCTGAGCCAAGTTTGGTCCAGACCTGTCATTGTTTGAGTCCACAGTACTCTCTGGATGTGGATGAACTACAACTCCAAAACTCAAAATACCCTTCCAGTATTTTCGGTTGGTCATGGGTGTTCTGTGTGCCAAGTTTGGTTCAGTTCCATCGTTAGTGGAGTTCAGAATGCACTTTGATTGTAGGTGAACTATAAATCCCAGCAACTACAACTCCCAAATGACAAGATCAGTTCCCCCCCCCCCCACCCCACCAGTATTCAGGTATTTGTGCCAAATTTGGCCCAGTGAATGAAAATACATCCTGCATATCAGACATTTACATTATGATTCATAACAGTAGCAAAATTAAGTAAGTTATGAAGTAGCAACAAAAATAACTTTATGGTTATGGGTCACCAGAATATGAGGGACTGTATTAAGGGGTCACGGCATTAGGAAGTTTGAGAACCATTGCTATAAGTACAGATTTAAGGTTATAGTTTCCTTTAGAGTTTGGCTGTTTTCTTCTTCTTCTTCTTCTTCTTCTGTTTTTTTTTGTTTTTTTTTTTTTGAAGATAGTAAGTTTGAGATATTTTAGGTCATTCTTTCTTGTCATAGATTCAGTGGCTTTTCTTGTCTCTGGACTTCTAAATATAAGTTGCCAAATACCGATAAATGCCAAAAGGCATGCTTTAGTTGTTATCATTGGGTTTTCTGTTCATAGGGTCAACCATCAAGGGGACACAGAGTTTCTGCTTTTCAGAACTGATTGTTTTCAAAGCTGGTGCTTCTACCCAGTTATACTTATTATAACACTAAGAAGACTTTCCAGCCCTCTTTTCAGAGTTTTATTTTTTAAAAATAAGATCACAAATAGCCAGTTACAAAAGGGAAAGGATTTTTGTCCCTTTAATAACTGTGCAGAAGAGGGGAAATCATCAGATTCAGCTTTCCTTACTTTGCTGATCAGCTGAACCTCTTCACAAATCCAAATGCCCCTTAGTCTCTGCTGTTTGTCCTCTATTGTGTCTTAATGAGATATTTCATCTTTTGACAAACAGCAAAATTGCCAGAGTCCTTTTCACACAATGTATTTTTTTTATAAGAGCTCTTTAAAATTCCTTCCGACCGCGGGATGAAAAACACAGCTGAATTATGGAGAAATCTCAGCAGTGTGTTTATCAGCGTGTGGTCAGCCCAAGGTTCTTTCTGTCAGGAGTTGTTGACTTTTTGGTGACATCCTGAACTGCTCAAGTATAGCCAGGCTTTATTCCTCCTCCTGTCTATTATGTAAAAATTACTGATGCTTTGCTGGAGCATCTGACACTGCTACTTAATATTTCCTATTTGGGGATCAGCCTGTTTTCTGTCTTGTCACCTTCAGAAGAGTGCAAAATTGTATTCAAGGAGCAGGACATGGATGCAATGTCCTATCTTCGCTTGCACAGAATTGTGATGAAATCAGAGCAGTGGAAACCTTCTAGCTCAGTAAGTCAGTACCGTTCCTCTCTAGTCAGTTCTTATAAGAGTTTATACAAGATGTATGCAGAACAAAGTGCTCTATTTGAATGAAAGCTAGCTGCCAACTGGATTTTTTTTATTACTACCTACTGGGGAAAAGACATCAATATGCATTTGAGAAATTCAAAAGGTTGACAGCTAACCCAGATGCCTGAGGTTGCAGACGTCATGAAGGTTTTGAAATCCAAAGTTTCTTCCATACTTTACAAAATTGTTTTTGAAATACCGGTATTCTCTGGTTTGAAAATCCTGTGCTCCCATCCTCCACCAAAACAGAGTTCTGGCAACCCTCTCAGACCAAACTCCCTGTGAAACAATGCACACACTGAAGCATTATAAGACAACTAGCCTAGTTAGAAATGTGAATTAACAAAGAAATGGGCCAAGATCCTGTACTGAGGCCAGGATCCTACACTCACAGAGTCATGCAATGGTTGCTTAATAGTACTTTATTAGTTCATTGTGGCATTGAAGAGCTGAATGGTACAAGTCCTTCTTCAGCACATTCAAATTATTGCAGTGGTATTGGGGGTAAGTTATTGTAGGTTTTTCAGGCTGTGTGGCCATGTTCTAGAAGCATTCTCTCCTGACGTTTTGCCTACATCTGTGGCAGGCATCCTCAGATGTTGTGAGGACCTCACAACCTCTGAGGATGCCTGCCACAGATGCAGGCAAAACATCAGGAGAGAATGTTTCTAGAACATGGCCATACAGCCCGAAAAACATACAACAACCCAGTGATTCCAGCCATGAAAGCCTTCAACAATAGTACCTGTATTGGCAATGAGTCCAATCCAGGTTCCAGTCCGAAATTTATTTATTTACTACATTTATATACTGCCTTTCTCCCACTGAGGGAACTCTAAGCAGTTTCCAACATTATAAAGGCAAAATTCAATCCCGTACATACATATGAAAACCAAAACATAATAGCTTGACAATAGCATATAACTATAAATTAAAAATCTAACCAAATTAAGAACATAAACATAAAATAACATTTAGACATAAAGCATAAAAAATTAACATCAGTAATAACATTTATATTAAAACCCACCAGTAAACAACATGATTTTAAAAGTTATTAAAATCACGCTATCCAAAATCAAATCCTTGCCCTGCTCCCCCCTCCACATACGTGGACTCACAGACACACAGTGTGGGGAAAGGGGCACTAGGGATGACCCAAAGGGGACCAAGTTGGTTCCTCCAGTCTCCCGCACAAAGGCTGCAATGCACTGGACCCACAACAGTCCTGCTGCCTCCCTCTTCTTCAACCAAGCAAGTGCCACCAGGTTCACTGCTCTGCTTGCAGATCAGCTCTACTGTTTCCCCACTGCCCTGACCTGCAGCCTGGCAAGAAGAGCATGGAGGGAGGAATAAGTGAGGAGATGCAGCCTCTCTTCCTCAGACTTTAACAGGACTAGGATTCACAATGGGTGAATCCTAACTCCACCAGATGAGATGATTTGCCTCATTGACATAAAGGCCATCAGCCACAATTGAATTATTGCTCAAATCAGGTTTAGGAATGTTCTTTTCACCTCAAAAGTGGAGGTATACATTTTATGAAAAAAAATTAAACTTAGCCTATAGCATATATTTGCTGTAATGTTAACATTAGATTTCAGGATTACAGATATATTCTAAGCCAGAGGTGTTAAAATCATTTTAATCAAGGGCCACACCAGCCTTATGGTTGCTTTCAAAGGGCCATTGAATCCATGGACAGAAAATCCATAGATACAGAGGGCCAGCTATATTTTTTTACATAGTGATTAGTTTTCTTTGGGGGTTTTTTACCCAGTTTGTATTTCCAGATGTTATGAATGACAACTCTAATCACTTTTGATTATTCGCCATGTAGATAATGAGAATTGCAATCCAACGCCTCTTGTGGCTCTGAGGTTGGGGAAAGATTACAGGATATGTTCAAGGCAGACATCATATCCATTAGCCTTATATCTCAATTCAAATCCAACTATTTTGATTAAACAGAACAAACTATGGCCTCCCAGATGTTACTGTATCACAGCTCCCGTCAGCTCTAGTCATGATGTCTGATAATGAGGAAAACAGGAGCTGTAGTCCGTGGTATGGAGGGCCACATCAAATGATATGGTGGGCCGGATTTGGATTGCAGTTCTTCAGTTTGACATGTGTTCTACGCCATCCTAAATGAAAGCCTTAAAACAAGGTGCTAAAAAAAGCATTAGGTGATACTTTTTCAGTAAGGAGAGATTCCTCCTCCTCATGCCCATAACCTGAAGATTTTTCCCCTAGCCAATCTGATTTTAGTATAAATAGCTGTCCATGCCACGGTGGTCCATGCTCTGGTTACATCCCATATAGATTACTGCAATGCACTCTATGTGGGGTTGCCTTTGATGACTGCTCGAAAGCTATAATTGGTCCAACGGGTGGCAGCCAGGCTGCTCACCAGACCAGTGTACAGGGAGCATACTAGCGCCCTATTGCATCAGCTCCACTGGCTTCCAATCTGCTACCAAGCACAATTCAAAGTGTTGGCTTTAGCCTATAAAGCCCTAAATGGTTCCGGCCCAGTCTACCTGTCCAAACGTATTGCCTCCTATGAACCATCATGGAGATTAAGATCATCTGAGGAGCTCCTGCTCTCAGTCCCACCTTCTTCACAGGCACGGTTGGTGGAGACAAGAAACAGGGCCTTTTCAGTGGTGGCCCCTCAGTTGTGGAACTCCCTCCCTAACAATATCAGGGCAGCCCCCTCCCTCTTAGTGTCAAAACTTGGCTGTGAGTGCAGGCGATGGAAAAATAGAGCAGTGCAAGAATGTTAGTATGGAATATATACAAATTGACTATGGTTTGGACTTTAGACTACAACTCTGGGTGACGTGATTCTTTGAAATGTATTTTTAGTATGCTTATTAGGTTTTAATGCTTAACTTAACTGATGTGGTATGTTTTAAGGCACCTTGGAGATGCAATTGTAAGCCACCTTGAGTCCCTCTCAGGGGAGAGAAAGGCGGGATATAAATAAGGTAAATAAATATATATATTTGTCATGTCAGGAGTTACTTGAGAAACTGCAAGTTGCTTCTAGTGTGAGAGAATTGGCCATCTGCAAGGACATTGCCCAGGGAATGCCCAGATGTTTTGATGTGTTACCATCCTTGTGGGAGGCTTCTCTCATGTCCGCGCATGAAGAGCTGGAGCTGATAGAGGGAGCTCATCTACGCTCTGCCTGGATTCGAACCTGCGACCTGTAGCTCTTCAGTCTTTCCAGCACAGGGGTTTAACCCACTGCACACCGGGGGCTCCAATAAATAAATTACTAATGCACCAATGGGCTTTAAAGAGCTGTGAATCCTTGCATAATACATAACGTGCCTCTGGCAGGGTAATGCTGGATTCTGTAAGAGCATTTTGATAAACATTTTTAGCCAAAGTAGAAAGACTGCCTTCCCTTGCCCACTGTTTCCTTTTTCTTTACGTGGTTTTGATAGTCCCCCTCATCCCACTTCTGGAAGAAAGCCCCAGTAGGCACGAGTCTGCTTTAAATTCAGAAATACCCATCACACCATTATCAGTTAGCACTTTCCATGCCTTCAGCAATGCTGGTAATATTATCTTATTCATGTTATATTCTTCTAAAAATAAAAAAGCATCTTCCAAGCTACTTCCTTCCCCAGGTGTGCTTGTCTTGTTCCTGATATCGAGCTCTTTTTGGGGGTTCTCCCAGCGAGGAGAGTCCCTAAGGACCGCGAATGGGGTCCTGACCTTGGCGAGCGGCCAGCGGATGCCAATTCAATAAGACGCAAAAATATTAAGAATTAATCTCGCCAGAGGCTGAAGAGGTACCCAGCGACCGAAGCGTTTATTTAGCGATTCAGCTGAAAAGGATGCGTTACAGGGATGAATCCTCCATAAGGCATACAGTACAGTGATTTTCAGGCATATTTATACAGACAGAACAAAGGAAAAACAGTTTGAAACTTCCGCCCGCCTTCCTTCAGCTGGCTTTGCCCTGATTGGCTGGCCCTGGAACAGCTAGGAGGAGGCTTGGCCGCATGTCCCGCCTCTCAGCCAACCAGCGGGCGCTGCTGCCTCCGAGGGGGCCAATCGGAGCCTCCCTAGCGCCTCCGAAGATGGTCCAATCAGCAGTCCGGAGGCGGGACATGGCTAGACAGCTCAGAGGGGGGCAGGATGCCCGGGAGGCATCTTGCCAGCTGACTGAAAGCCTTTGCTGCTGGCCCGGCAGGGTGGCAGACAGGGGAAACAAAGGGATTTCCTGAGTTCTGATAGCAGATGTGTATAGGCATAAAGGGAGGGCTATGAGTGGCATTTGGATCTCAACCTTGTGGACAAAGGGGGTCCTTAATCACAAAGGAGCGTACACAAATACCATGGGTTGAGTTAATCATCTTTCTACCGGAACTTCTGTTGACTTATCTGAAAAGTCCATTGTCTGCTCTGAAAATGGATCTTTCAAGATAAGAGCAACTGCAGCCATGCAGATGCAAATATGGATTTACTTTGGAGGAAATGGGATTTCCTCCTTTGGCAGTACCCTCAGGTCACATTCTTTCTCAGTAGGGTAAAGTTCAGAGGAGAAAGGTGGGGGAGAGGGCCAGGGTACATTTCATATGGTAGATCTCCACTATATACAGTTTATCATGCTTCATACATCTCATGCATTTCATATCATATATTTCATATACATTCTTCATAAACCTTCATAAGCTCATAGATTTCACAAAGGGGTCCCCATCCCATTCCCATCCCAGCAAAGTTTATTAGAAGCAACAACAAGGGATAAAAGCAATCCATCAGAGCTCCCGAGGTATGATCCTCTTGGCAAGGGCACACACACACACAGGCGGGGGCCATCCTCCCCAAGAGGCCTGGTTTAGAGTCCGTAGAGGAAGTTCATGATGATAGGGCATCAAGTCAATCAGTGAGGGCAGAAAGGTCCGCAAGGAATCCGCAAATGGTGGAGAGTGGGGCAATGTCCTTTGGAGAACTACATTTCCCTGATCAGGGGCCAGGGTCCAGTGCACAAGCCAAAGAATTCACAGAGAGGAAACAGGAACCCAGTTATGTGTGCTGGGTCAGGAAGCAGCAGAATCCATCGTCCGGCCCTTGGCGAACTACAAATACTTGGGGGGGGGGGGAGATGCTCTGCATCATTCCCACTCATGTTCAATGGAACCTTGAAGATTTAAGGATCAGTAGGGAAGGGTAAAGGCCATTTTGGTTTTTTCTCTTGCACCCCATCAATAGTGACGCTGTGGCTGCCCTCAGCCAACTCAAGGGGCCCCCTCTTTCCAAGTCACAGGCCTCGGGCTGCTAGCTGCCACGGTTTGAAAAGGCTCATGTTGTTTTTTTTCATACAGTATGTAATTCATGGCTGTTGAAGCTATCTTTTCAGCTGTTATGTTCTGAAACATTAGCCTTTAAAATGGTAACTTTTTTTAATCTCCAAAGGCCTCTGAGTGACTGAATTGCTTTCATGCATTTGAAGACCTATTTTAAGCAACCTCCCACCTTGTGTGTACTCATATGCTGTAGGCGCCTACTGGCCTCACTATTAAGAGAGAGAAACAAGCAGTGAAGGCAGCAATGAAAAAATATTCCAGTATGAGTTGCCTAAGGGCTGAGAAAAGCAGTATATAAATGAAGTAAATAAATATGTTGGAAAGGGGTAACACAGGACACACTGTTCATAACTGCTTAAAGGCTCCATCCTATCAGCTCTGTGATTACCTCCTTCTCTTCTTACTTGCACTGCAGCCTGTGACAATCCATGGGTGAGCTAGGGGTTGAATGTTGCTCTTTGCCACATTACAGTAGCTTGTGTTAAAGGAAATGTGTCCACCTATAAATCCTCCCCACCCCCCCACCAACAAAGCCATTGGACCAGTTTGAGGGAAGTTGATTTAAGTCCTAGATTAATCAAGGCATAAGCTGAACAATATCCAGTCCACAGAAACACAAACACATGGTCTAGAAGAGCAAATAAACAAGTCAGGATTGGCTTGACGTGCGTTCCTCTTGGCATGTTTCTCCCTTTCGCCCTCCATTTGTGCCTCTTTGAATTCTGCAGCACTGCTGGTCACAGCTGACCTCCATTTAGAGCGCTCGAGGGCCAGAGCTTCCCAGTTCTCAGTGTCTATGCCACAGTTTTTGAGGTTGGCTTTAAGCCCATCTTTAAATCTCTTTTCTTGCCCACCACCATTCCGTTTCCCGTTCTTGAGTTCGGAGTAGCGTAACTGCTTTGGGAGATGGTGTTCAGGCATTCCAACAACATGGCCAGTCCAGTGGAGTTGATAGAGGAGGAGCATCGTTTCAGTGCTGGTGGTCCTTGCTTCTTCCAGCACACTGACATTTGTCTGCCTGTCTTCTTAAGAGATTTGTAGGATTTTTCAGAGGCAGAGCTGATGGAATTGTTCCAGGAGTTGTGTATGATGTCTGTAGACAGTCCATGCTTCACAGGCATATAGCAGGGTTGAGAGGACAATGGCTTTATAAACAAACACCTTGGTATCCTCATGGTTGTCCTGGTCCTCAAACACTCTCCTTCATTTGGAAAAATGCTGCACTTGCAGAGCTCAGGCAGTGTTGTATTTCAGTGTCAATGTTGACTTTTGTGGCGAGGTGGCTGCCAAGTTAATGGAAATTGTCAACATTTTTTAACGTTACACCATTAACCTGTATTTCTGGCAGAGGGATTGGCTGGTGACTGCTGGAAGAGCACTTTGGTTTTCTCTATGTTCAATGAGAGGCCGAGCTTCTTGTATGCTTCTGCAAAGGTGTTTGGAGTGGCTTGTAGGTCTTCTTCAGAATGCACACAGAAGAATGTGTGTTGTTCAGCTGTGCACTGAACTCCTCACATTTAAAAAACTGATGCATAGGCGTTTTCCAAGAAAAAGTTATAATATATGCTTTGTTAAATCCCCAACAGTGAATTAATAACTCTAATAACAAAATCAAGTCTCAAAGCTCATAGGAACCTTGAATTCTCATGAGAAGTTCTCTTCACATGAAATTTGAGGTGGGCTTTACATAGGACCCCCTCACACCCACAAGTCTTGAGCTGGCTAGGCACCACCTGTCTTTTGGGTTAGGAAAACCCAGCAAACCTATTCAGGCTTATAGATGCACTGCTGCGGGATTACCCAGGAAACATAGACTGGGTACTCGCGCAGCAGAGTCAGACAATTGCTCTATCTAGTTTCATATTAACCATGTTATCTGGCAGTGTTTCAAAGAGAAATGCATATGTGGAAATTCAAGGAATTGAATCTGGGACATTTTACATTAGGACATGCAATTGCAAAAGCTTGAGAGGATGGGACCTTGAGAGCTACAGCTCACTCCACAAATGTTCATCCCCTAAGGCAGGTGAAAAGTCATTTTACTATATCCCATCCCCAGGGTGTTTTAGGTCCAATGAAAACATTTATTTATACACAAATTGGACCAGAAACTAACTGGATCATTTTTAAGTGGTGAAAAATGACATGTGTCAGCAGTTCAGCAGATACTATATGTCCAACAAACACACTTGTATTACCTGCACAACATATATATCCTACAACTAGGTTACACCCAGAATAGCTGGGTAGTCTAGAGTGGAACTGGAGGAAAGGTAATACACAAATAATTAGGCTTCAATCCATACATGAGTAAGAAGAAAACACTTCTTCGGAAAATAAATAGCTTTGATTGGGCTTGAGGAGATCAATGAAAGTAGCCTTTTCACACATTCTGAGACATGCTGTGAGAAAATGCACACTTTCCCCTCATCATTCACACAGTTGGAAAATTTACAACGTGTTTGCCAAAAAACCCAATAAAGTGTTTCATAATGCAAAATGAGGAGGGCCAAATATGGTCAAACCTTCCTCAGAGAATGGGAAGAAATAGCATACACATTCATTAAATGCACACATTGAATGCATGTGTGCTTTTAATGCATTGGAATGTGTTCAAGATGTGGTTGTGGCAGATTTCCTATTTGTTTTGATGTGTTCACTTTTAAAATTAGGTTTTATGTAATTTTAGCAGTGGAAGGAGAATCAACATGACAGAATGAAGAATAGCAAGAGGTATTCTGGACCGGATCAAAAGCCTAACTAGTCCAACATTGTGTTGACAAAGTGGCCAACCAGCTGACCATGGGAAGACGACAAACCAAATCTCCTCCTCCTCCTTCTTCTCCACCTCTGACCTTATTGCAGGTGATTTATCATCCAATTCTCATCTTCAAGTTTGACCACTTGTGGTCCCCAACCTGACATTTATCTTTCCACATTGGTTCTAATAGTGGACATAAATGGTATTGGAGTATGTGCTTAAGGAAACAATATCTGGGAAGAAGGAGAATTCAATTCTTTTCATCCACTTACACATTTTGAAATTAAAATTAGATCCCTATTTTCACTTTATATGTGAACAGAGCAAATATATTAGTAAACAGGAGGGCTGCTGATTAGTTTGTTAAGTATAAAACACTTTTTTTACCTGAACAATGCTTCTTCTTCAGCCAAGGAAAATTAATGTGGATGTGGTCGTTGGCAATTTTGAACTAGAGGCTGTATGAGTAATCCGATTTCAGGGTGATCTGAAGAGTCTGGCCAAAGGATTTCTCTAATATGTAGTTGGTGAGAGAATTTGCTTTATGAGAAAGCCAACTGCAAAAGCCAGTTTTTAAGGTTGACTTTAAGCACATCTTTAAATCTCTTTTTCTGTCTACCAACATTACATTTCCCATTCTTGAGTTGGGAGTATAGTAACTGCTTTGGAAGACGGTGATTGGGCATTCGGGCAACGTGGCCAATCCAGTGGAGTTGATGGCATAGGAGCAGCACTTTAGTGCTGGTGGTCTTTGCTTCTTCCAGCATGCTGACATTTGTCCACCTGTCTTGCCAAGAGATTTGCAGGATTTTCTTTTGGAGGGAATGGTGATGGAATCATTCCAGGAGTTGAGTGTGATGTCTGTAGACAGTCCACGTCTCACAGCCAGATAGCAGGGTTGGAAGGACAATAGCTTTATAAACAAGCATCTAAATACAGGTGTCATCTATCCATGTTACACAACTAGAACTCAATCAGTGCAAACATACGTGCCAAAAGGAAGGTGCATCAAGCCAACCCTGACTGGGACCACCTTTGACCTGGAAACCGATGTCCTTACTACGGGAGAACGTGTGGCTCAAGAATACGCTTCACAGCCACCCATGGACCCATTGCCAAGACATTACACTAGAAGGACCATCATCCTTGGGCTACAGGGGATCACCTAAGTAACCGAGTAAGTAAGAACTTAGATGCATATCTGGATATAGATCCATGAGCATTACACTACTTCCAAAGGGAGGTAGAATCATTTGAATGCTTGGATTTGAATTCTTAAAAACATTCCATCACAGTTAGTTAATTGTGACTGCGAGGCATGAAGGAGCACCACTATCAACACGTTTCCTTTTCTTTTGAACCCAGTTTCTTATGAATAAGTTCTGCCCTCTCTCACAAGGTGGGTACTTTTCTCTGGGTCAAAAGAGGAGTGTGTCTGAGTGTCTTCACGGCATTTGAAAATATTCAAGCACTCAGCATTGGCTTTATCAAGATGGGTTATTTTGTTATCTAGCTTTTTTGTTGATCGTAAGCATTAAGGTTTACCATCAGCTTTTACAAGGATTTCTTTGAGCCTGGAAATTGCTATTCAGTGAAGTGAAGTGTTAAATCTGGCCCCATCCATGATGTGATCAGACTACAAACTGGAACACTTTTGGCTGACATTATTAAAAAGATATATAACCCTAATCTATTTTATTTTCACTTTTCCTTGTCTTCAGTGATGTATGAAATTTCTTTCAGATTATTACAAATCTTCATCAGTCCTTTTTTTTTTCTTTAAAGTTGTACTAGGAGAGACTTCTATTAGTTTGCTATTTTTACCCAGAAGAGGATCCAAGACTTGTAGCTTGATTTATTGAAAAGGTTTCCCTGACTTTGGAGCCAGCTGTGCCTTTGCAGTAAGCCGCTGGTTACAGAGGTACAGAAGGATGATGAAATTCTTGAGAATTTCACTGCAGTAAAATAGAACACAGCATGAAGGGCTGACATCTATTTAAATCCCAAAGGTTGACTTCTTCCCTTGTGCTGCAATTCTTATGCACAATTACTTAGGTGTAAATGCCATTTGATTGAGTGAAGCAGAACCTCTCCTAATATATGAGCTAGGAAGCAAAGTACCACACTTACACTACATGGGGTCAACCACGACACATTGTGTTATTTTTGTACACATGCCAGTATAGAAGGTGGTGGCTGGGAAAGAGAAGGGAAAATAGGTAACAACCATGGCAAAGGCCTGCTGTCATGGCTGTGAATGTAGCAAGTGAGGCCCCATCTACACTATTCTGTTAATGTGATGCAAGGGCACATTAGGCAGCAATGTCCAATGTGGAGAAGAGCAAACTACAGACCACCTGCTGCAATACAACCTGAGTCCTGCCACATGCACAATGGAGGACCTTCTTGCAACAACACCAGAGGCACTCCAAGTGGCCAGCTACTGGTCAAAGGACATTTAATCAACCATCAAGCCTGCAAACTTTGTGTTTTGTTTGATTGTTAAAAAATGCAATGCAACTGTTTAGTCTGCCCCTAACATGATAAATAAAATAAATGTCCAAATGACACACAAATGAAGTTTAACCCAAAATAAACCTGGAGATCCAGGTTTATTCCAGGTAAAAATAATACATGCAAATGTATTTTTGCGGTCATGGACCCTATGGGGGCTGCCTCCTGGTATCGCCATGTGCGATTCCAGGAGGTAGTCCCCATAGTCATCCCACCTCTGTGGGCCCAGGGAACCCAAGGAGATGGGATGGCAGTGCCATCCTCCCCTCCCTGCCTCCCCACTCTCCTATTTCATGGGAAAACATACCTTAAAATCCTCAGTATCGAGGCATGAGGTTTCTCCAGAGCTCCTGGCACTTTAAAATGATGCTACTGAGCTTTGGAGGGGTTCTCTCCACAGGTTCTCACTGCATTTTCAGCAGTGTGGGATGGCCTCAAGGCAATAACAATGCTACATGCATGCACATACAAACACACTATCATAATCCTTATTGATGTGACCTTTGAAGTTACCAATTACTGAATCTAGGACTTTTTGCATGCAAAACCTGCTTGACTTCTTTCCAGATTCATGCAACCACTTCTCACAGCATAAGAAGATATTCAAATCCATGATTTTGTGGGCACAAAGCTAGCAGAAACATAAAGGTTGAACCACTAAACTATGTCAGATGGGGGATAGGTAAGGAATATGCTGAAGACTCATATCAGTTGCAGCCCCTAGATATGTTGGGCCAGTGGTTCTCAAACAGTCTAGATGGCTTGGATTTAAATCCCAAGAATGATCAACTAGGCTGGCCAATGGTAATGATTATGGGAACTGAAGAACAAAACAAATGAAAGGTCAAAATATGAGAAACACTATAACTGCTATCCAATTTGTAGGTAGTTTGACACATCTGGAAGGTCACTAGCTTTGAGAAGTCATGATTAATTGTACATTGGACATTTTCTGATCAGAATCTTGGCATAGTCTATATAATCAAATAATATAACTTTAAAATTGTATAGTTAGAAGGTCATTTAGTCTAACTATATAATTCTAAACTCCTACCAATGTAAGTTTTCATAGGACAGAAAGAAATATTTGCATAAGAGGTTGCAAAGGGGGCAAAAACGGCTCCCTGACTCATCAAAGGTGGCCACATCTATTGTTGTGTGCCTTCAACTTGTTTCCAACTTATGGCAACCCTGAGACAACTCTATCCTGGGGTTTCTTGGCAAGAATGGTAGGGGGTTGCCTTTGTCTTTCTTTGAAGCAGAGAGAGCATCACTTGCTAAAGGTCACCTAGTGGGTTTCCATAGTTCAATGGAGATTGGAACACTGACCTCCAGAATCATAGTCCAATGCTCAAATCACTACACCACATGAACTTTGTGGACACCTCTGTTTTTAATTTAATACACGAAAAATAACACTAACAATTACTGTTATGATGAAGTGTCAGACTGGCCCACTATTTTTTTAATGCCCCATGGAAGCCACAACTAAAGTAATAATGCTGGTTGGCAGGTTGTGCCAGCTGGCTAAACTGGCATCCAATGCTAGGCAAGGCATGTAGGATTTGAGACAGCCTGCTCCAATCAGTTCCTCATGACTATTAAAGAAGTGTGAGGTTGTGCCACTGTTGATGAAATCTTCCCTATGGAACATCTTTTCCTTGTGCCTTTGAAAGATGAGCCACATCTGTTCTGCATTGTTTCTTCATTTTGGTTTATAGAACTGGCTGTAAAGCTAATTCAGGATTGTAGACAAAGAGACTCAGGCTGCTATTTATTAATGTAATTTGTTATTGCCCCAATTTAAGTGATGATGTTTCACCTTGAAGCTGTTCGGAGATTAAATGTATGCACTTTCCCCCCACAACATCATTCATAATTGAATAGGATATTCTTCTGCCTCTGCCTCTCATTCATTTTGCATTAATACCACCATTCCGTTTTTCTTTTGTTCTCATACTTACCTTTTAATCTGCCCCTCAAATCTACAGAAAGGACTGTAATGCCAATTTTAATGGCACCTCTTTTGAAGGTGCATTTACTAATTGACAAGACTTTATGAAATGTCTGTTTCTTTGTTTTGTGTTTTTAATTAGAAAACCAGTACTGGGATGGGCTAATCATTCTGTTTCCAATCCATGCCAATATTCATTCTTAAATCTATTCTGTCCTAATTTTTCATGAATCTGCACTTTTTTAAAAAAAGCACTCAATTTTTCAGATTTAAAATTGCTATTTTAATGTCATCACAAGGCAACATTCTTCTAAAGCCATTTTATCTCAAAATACATATTTAAAAATAAATTTTGTTATGCATTTTTGATTGCAGGAGAAGTTGAGACTGGTGTTTTGAAATCTGAGGGCTCATTAGCACTGCAGTCCCAGTCACCAGGAATGAAATCCTCCACCAGGTTTTGTCACATTATTTCTTTGAATGGCATTATTGTACAACTGAGATTTAAAAGAGATATGTATGAGGAATGAAATCTGGGCAACCAAGAAAAAAAGAATATTTATTTATTTATTTAAAACCTTTACATCCTGATCTTCTCTACCTCTGTGCAAAGGGCATACAAAGGGATAATCAACAATTGGAGGGAAGGATAGAAAAGCTAACACTCAGAGTGATCCCTAAGCTTGATAGGAAGGTTAAAATTATTAAAAAGTGGGTTTTTTAAAAAAATGTTTGGCAACAGTAGTGCTATTGCTTAGAGAATATAGTGAAATATCAACGAAATAGAGAGAAGACTGAATTATTTAAAACTTTATTTTCCAAAAGGAAAACAGTGGTACAACAGGAGAAAATGGAACAAATCATGTTGTAAAAGGATTATGGCCCAGAACAGGTTAAGAGGAAGTAAAGGAATATCTAGGCACTCTAAATAAATTCAGGTTTCCAGAGCCAGATGAACTGTCTCCCAGAATACTTGCAAATGTAATCTCAGAATCTCAGAATTTTGAGAATTTGAGAAGTTTCAGCCTGATTTGAAAAGGGCAAATATTGTCCCTGTGTTCAAAGAAGATCTGAGCAACTTCCAACCCATCAGTTAGATGGTGATACAAGGATAAGTTCTAAAACAGATCACAAAACAGTCATTTTGAGCACACTTAAAAAGCAATGTTGTGATTACTAAAAATCTCAAAAACAAGTCATGCCAATTAATCTTCTCTCCCTTTTCACAAATTTATTACATCAGGAGAATGCTGTGGATGTCATAACATGGACAATCACTTGTGGCCAAGTATCATTGTCTTCCAGTGGTAGAATCTTGATGGTGGATCTGTAAATGACTGTGAAGACCTGCATCCACATGGTTTTTCATATTGAAGGCATGTATTTCCAGGTGGAAGTCAGTCATGACAAGGATTTGCTTGACATGTCTTTCTCTTGGCACATTTCTCCTTTTCACTTTGTATTCCTGTCTCTTCAAAATCCATAGCACTGTTGGTAACAGCTGACCTCCAGTTAGAATGCTTGAGGACTAGGGCTTCCCTGTTCTTGGTTTCATACCACATTTTTTAGGATTAGCTTTAAATCTATCTTTAAATCTCTTCTGTTGTCCACTGATATTCCATTTTCAGTTCCTAAATGGAGAATAAAGTAACTGTCTTTGGGAGATGGTGATCAGACCTTTGGACAACGTGGCTAGTCTAGCAAAGTTGATAGTAGAGAACCATCATTTCCATACTGGTGGTCTTTCCTTCTTCCAGAACACTGACATTTGTTCCCCCATCTTCCCAAAAGATTTGCAGGATTTTTCAAAAACAATGCTGATGGAAACTTTCCAGAAGTTGAGAGTGAAGTTTATAGATGCTCCATATTTTGCAGGCATAGAGTAGAATTGGAAGGACAATAGCTTTATAAAGAAGCATCTTGGTCTCCCTATGAATGTACCAATTCTCAAACGCTCTACGCTTCATTTGAAAAAATGCTGTGCTCACAAAGCTCAGACGGTCTTGTATTTTGGCATGGATGTTTTCTTTTGTGGAGAGTTGGATGCCAAGGCAGCAGAAGAATTTTCTAGCATTACACCATTAAGTTTTATTGCTAGCATAGCAGATATAGTGTATCTTGATTCCAGTAAGGCTTATGAAAACGTCTTCCATGATGTTCTTGCAAGCAATTTGGTGAACTGAGGACTAGAAAGTGTTATATTTAAGCGGATTTGTAAGTGACAGACAGACCTAACCGAAAGAGTACTCACTACAAGAAAGGAGATTCCATCTGAACATTAGGAAGAACTTCCTGACTGTGAGAGCCATTCAGCAGTGGAACTCTCTGCCCCAGAGTGTGATGGAGGCTCCTTCTTTGGAGGCTTTTAAACAGAGGCTGGATGGCCATCTGTTGGGGGTGCTTTGAATGCAATTTTCCTGCTTCTTGGCAGGGGGTTGGGCTATGACTCTATGATTCTATGATGGATGCATAAGCCAGAAGTACCTGGAGCACTTTGCTTTGCCAGAGTCTACTGGAAAGTCAAAACTCCATCCCCTTTGTCTCTTTTTCCACTTGCAGAGTTTAGTGATAAACTACTCTTGCACTTTGAATTCAGCTTTCTCCAATGGAAGTAAGGTGAGGACAAAGGGAGAATGTGAGAGGATGAGAGAGAAATGAGACATTTTAAAGCAGTAAAAAAAGTGAGATGTCTGAAGGCGAGGTTAATCAATTTGTCAATCTCTGACAAATTGTAGTAATTGGAAAATTCCTGATCCATCTGCCTGCCGCTGTAACAGTGTACTTTTACACATGGTTAAAGGGCCAGGTAGGAATCTCTCCCCACACCCCACGTGGGGGGAGAGATTGGGTAGTTTTTTACCCAACACTGTTTAATCTATGGCAAATTGGGTGTGTGGGTGCTAAATAAGGCTAGGTACATATCAGTGTGCACCACAGCACACCCTTTGTAGTGGAGGCTATGAATGGGAACACTAATCCGTTATTAAAGGAATCTAGCTGAGGGTGAACAGGAGTGCCCTTGAGCGGAGAGAGTCATGTACTGAATTCTCCACTCATTTCCCTGAAGGGTCGCCTTGGGAACAACATTGGGTTGCATATGGGGGCCGTGGTGTCTCGCTATTGTTTGAGGTTGAGGTAGTCTCTAATGGCCACTGCTTCTCTTTATTACACACCCAATTCAAGTTCAAGTTCATGTTCAAGTACAAGTTTATGTCCTGATGTGGCTGGTAGACCACACAGAGATCGATTGGTAACATATAATAAAAGTTGCCCATATTTAACTCACACAATTGTGTTGTCTTGTGTTTTCACTGGTAGGACAGTAATATGACATTCTCAAGCATCCATGACTCTGGGGTGGTGGATGTTTAGAATTATTATACCCTTCTTTATTTAACTCATATCCTTAATTCTAAATCTCCTGAGAGAGAAGGTGATACACAGGATGTGGACACAATGGTGGTTTGTGGTTCTGCTGGCAGCTGGTCTGACCCTGTTGGGATATTTCTCAGTACACCTCTCAAAAGGTTCACAAGATCATTCAACATCTTCTCTTCTTACTCAGCATATGACAATTTACCTGATCCCTCCATGAAGTAGAAAGTCGGGCTGTGTGAGTGGTGACTGGATGCCTCAAGTTATTTATATCTGGTTATAGAAGTGAAACAATGCATAAGGCCCTCTTGAACCCATAATGTATTGCAACTTGGGGTTCACACAGTTTTGGGTGGAATTCAAAATAAACAAAAACAGAAGATAGTAACTAAAATATAAGGAAAGAGGCAGTGGAATATGCTGCCTTGGCATGTGGTGGAGGCTTTTAAGCAGGGGCTGAATGGCAGTCTGTCAGGTGTGCTTTGATTGTGACAGGGGGTTGGTCTAGATGGATCTTATGGTCTCTTCCAACTCTATGATTCTATGTTTCAATCAAGCATCTTGAATTCAGAGTCTGGCAGTATTATCTGCTTTTGGACTACAACTCCCATATCCCCCAGCCGGCATATTCTCAGAGTTGTAGTACAAAAAAAAAATCTGTGTAGCTCCCAGGAACATTTCTATTGTTTGCTTTACCATCACTTCTCCCCTTCAAACACTATTTTATCTTTCTCCAAAGAATGAAGGCACAAAAAGCAAAACAAGCCAAAAACCCAGATCAGAGAAATGCCTAATTTAGCAGTAATAGATTTCCTGAGCACATTCAAGTAATGGAGTTTCGTCCCTAAAGAATTTAGCAGTCAGGCCTGTTTTTATTAACTAAACCTAGCTTTATTGAATCTTTTATGCTTTGACTCAGAACAATGTGCTAAGCTCACAGAGACAGAGACAGGGAATCTGGCACACAGATTGAATCTGGCCCAGCACTCCATTGGGAACATTTTAACCTGAATTGACATTCTAATTGTGGACCAATATAGGAACACCATATTAAAATGTTAAGATAGTTACAGCTGTATAGAAGGAGAGCATTTGAAAAGGGGCACCAAAAAAGGCATTGAGAAGCCCGAGCTCCCTGCAGTTTTGGTTCGTACAAAGCAACAATGCTGGAAATGAGCAGATGTGATGGCTTCTCACCGGCTCCCATTTATCAGTTCTAAAGAGCACCTCTGAGCTCAGTGAGTGAAACAGAGATCAGCAATCATCAGAGAGGCAGTTTAGAGAGCAAAGATAAAGTACAAGGAAGGGCAGCCCATAAATGGAGACAGGAACTGAAAGATCAAATAGGTTAGGTAGCTGGTCAATCGAGTCTTGACTGAGAGGTGGCCAGATAGCAGCGGAGCTTTAGATGTGACCTAGGAAATTTATATCAGATTTTCTGTCACTCAGAAGGTAAGAGGCTAATTGAGATCCTAGGAAGGTTAGCTAAACTTTCGTGACATGAATCCTGTTTGAGAAGCTGGGTGATCTTTTGGTCTTCTTATGGCAGGGACAGCTGTTTTGTACACAAATGAGAAGCACTGCAATTTGATTTGTATGCTGCTAGATATTCGGGAGTCGGACGTAGCAGTCTTGGATTAAAGGCATTCACTATCAAAATTGACCTTGGGAGACTAAAACTACACAGCATTGTTTCCAGCAGCAGAAACGTACCATGAGAGAGCCTTATGCAAGTGTGAAGTACAAAACTGAATGGGTGAGAAGGAATGACTTAGAGGAACTTTGCTTGCTTATCATCCTTCATGACAGCAGCAATATAAACTGCCAGAGGTGCGGAAAGTCATCATTGATTTAAAGCACTGGATGCATTGGTCTGAGAGTCACTGAGGAAACATCAAGGGGATGCAAATGAAACCCTGTGACAACCTCCAGCCATTTATCAGGACTTGAAAGGAAACAGCAAATAATCCACCAAGCATGATAATCATATCAGCTGAAACAGACAGAGCAAGAACATGATGATCAACTTGCCCTGTGATGTTGCCCTCAGGTATCATGCATGGCAAAGTCAACGGGGGAAAAATAATCTCAGCGACAAGCTACCAGCATACAAGTTCAGAGTGGGAAGGAAATTAAGGAATAATTAAAAGGTCAGTGAGAATGTTCAAATTCCAACATTTCCAACGAGACAGTGAAAAGTAATATATGGAACAGTAGACAGTAGAAAGACAGAAAAACAGATAGGAAGGAAGGAAGGAAGGAAGGAAGGAAGGAAGGAAGGAAGGAAGGAAGGAATTGTGGCTTAAAGAGAGAGGTAGCATAGTTTGTTTGTTTTTTAAGCCAAGTAACAAGGTAATAAAGGCCAATGTGGATTCTGGAGATCAGAGTTTGACTCAGCCATGAAGACCCCACTGGGTGACCTTGGGAAAATCCCATTCTCTCAGACTCAGTTTGGAGGCAAATGAACCCTTCCATATACAAATGTTGTCAAGGACACTCTATGGTATGATTGCTATATGTCAGAAATGTTTTGAAGACACCCAACAACAACAACATCAACAACAACAACAGCATAATAGACAAATCAAATATGGGCCCTTCCACACAGCCCTATATCCCAGAATATCAAGGCAGAAAATCCCACATTATCTGAGTGTGGACTCAGATACACCAGTTCAAAGCAGATATTGTGGGATTTTCTGCTTTGATATTCTGGAATATAGGACTGTGTGGAAGGGCCCTATGAAAGATGAGCCCTAAAGATAAAGGAAAGTCGTTTAAAAATACAACAGCAGTATTGCTTGTGAATGGATGACTGATGGATATTTAAACATTACCATGAAAGATTTCATAGATGACTCATGGGTTGCTTGTTCCTCTTTTTGGGGCCATCCCCTCCCTACTGCTTGGCCCATGAGTTGCCACTGAAAGACTCATATACAAGCTTGATTCAAACTCTGAGAAATATCAGGTCTGTTAACAAAGGCTGTAGATAATTCTTGCTTAAAGTTGTTTAAAGTTTGCTGAGGCTGTCTATCTCATCCCAATATGCTTAGTTCTTCAGGTGTATGGAAAAGGAAAGTACTAGAGATACTTCATTTGAAATATACCCATGTGAAGTTCAGAACAGAGGTGAGACATCCTGAAGTTCAGAACAGAGGTGAGACAGTCTATTTTCTTTCATGGAATCATCACAGTCCATTGATGTGTTTCACATTTGTGGCATCTGGGATTACTGAACAGTTAAGGCATAAAATGAGGTACATAATTCTGAGTATGAATAGTAAGTTGGGAAAATATGAGTGACTAGGCAACTAGATATGCTCAGTTCCAACTTTCTTTGAAAGAATTCTAAGAATACACAATCACAAAGCAGTTCGGTGGAAATTCCTGTTGCTTACCATTAAACTGTGTTTTCCACATCAGCGTCCTAGAATATAATTTGCCTTACCCATATGGTTTGAATGAATAGATTGGATCCAGATGTGTGTGTGTACAAATGGTATATTTATGAGAATCTATTTCAGCTCTTCATTCCAATGGAAGCCTTTCCAGCCCTCTGAAAATCACAGAATTGTAAGGGACCACAAGGGCCATCTATCTAACCTTCTGCCATGCAAGAATACACAGCTGATGCATGCCTGAAAGTTGCCCATCTAACCTGTGTTTTCAGAACTCCAAAAGAGTCTACCACTTCCTGAAGCAATGTGTTGAACAGCTTTTACAGTCAAGAAAACCTTCCTAACATTTAGATAGAATCTCTTCTTGTAATTTGGATCAAATGCTTTATATTCTCCTATTTGGAGCAGAAGAAACCAGTCTTCTATATAACATTTCTTCAACTATTTAAAGATAGATGTCCTGTTATCTCTTGGTCTTCTCTCTTTTCCAAACTAAACATAATCAGCTCCACAAATTGTTCCTCATAGGACAGGGTTTCCAGACCTTTGATCATGATGATTACCTTCATCTAAAAATATGTTACAACTTACCAATATTGTTCTTGGACTGTGCTGTTCAGAACTGGAAATAGTGTTCCAGGTGAGGTCTGACCAAAGCAGAATACAGTGTATGGTTTCTATTCAGTTTAGACACAATACTCCTTGAATTACATTGGCTTTTTTTTTTTTTTTTTTTTGCTCTCACAATGTTGGCTCAGGGGCCATCTACGTTGACCATTTAATGCAGTTACAAACCAGTATTGAAGAAAATCATTTTATTGTGCATGTGATTGCATAAAAAGACCTGGAATCAGTTTGAGATCCAGATGGTGATTACACAAACCACAGAGTATTGGTGTACATTAAGGTATTTTTTGTGATCATTTGTGAGTGCTTGTTGTATGGCTGCCACAATTTGAAGCAGTTTCAAATTTCATCAGATGGTCAGTGTAGATGGGGTCTCAACTGTACACAAAAAAGCTGACATACCCTACTGTATGGGCTGAGCTGTAGCAGGGAAAGGATATTAAAACTGAATGGGAACATTTTATCTAAACAAGGGTCCTTCTGTTCATGGATCTAACATATTTAGCTTTCAAAGCAGTAGTTGAACTCTTATGATGTTTAATATTTCACAATAAATATTTAACAGGCCAGAAGGCATCTTGAAACTATATTAGTAAAACACCTATTTTCAATTTGATATTGTAGCATATATGCAAACAGGTGTTATTTGTGGGTTTATTTGTTTTTAAAATGAAGAGAGCACATGTGCAAAGCTGAATGCTAGAGAAAGGAAGCACCGTATGCATATCTTTTCGTATCCTTAGAGAATCAAACAAGGTTGACAGAAAGAGATCAGTAAGCTGATGCATACAAAACATCTGCCCTGGCTGTTGTCATCACAGCAGCATTCCTTGTATTTCAGAGGTGAGTAGAAACCTCCTTAAAAGGAAATGCTTGAACTGGCAGAAGAAAGGGGTGAGAGGAGATACACATGGATGCTACAAGAAAGAAGAAAGACCGAAGACCCTTCATTACTGTGATGGCACACCTGAGCCTTTGGGGAAACTATATTGTCTGGCTTTACTTGAGGGCTATCTGATACCTTCTGTTAAGATTAAGATCCTTAGCAGACAGAGGCACTTTGAGGCAAGGTGAAAAGATAACCAAATGAGTTTACTGAAACAAGATGAATAAAGGGTTAACGCCACCCAGGATTATCATAAGGTAACTTAAAACAATACATTACAAAAGGAGATTTTGTTGGTTGTAGTCATCTTTCTGGAATCTTCTATCTCTGATGCAAAGTGATGGATTACAAGTTGTTGCTTAAGAACTGTCTTAATCTTCTCTCCTGTGACACTTAGGCTGATTATAAGCTTCTGTTGTCCTGTGGATTGGTAGTATAATAATACTTTTAAATGCAGGCGCTAAGAATGCCTGTTTGGATTGCTTGGGCCTAGGATACCAGAAATCTCTGCTGCAGAAAATCTCTGTTGCAAAAAAAAAAGGAGGAGGCCAGCAAAGAGCTCTCTACAGGAAAATTGAACAGACTGGCCTCTGGGGGTATTTTAAGCTCCACCCACAAACTAATACAAAGGAAGTTATCTACACTATTGGGAAGGCCTATAAACAGGGGAAACTAAAGCAGAGGAGAGGAAAAGGCAGAGCCAAGACTTCACATTTACAGCATTCCATTTCTACCTTTATGATATCTAGTTTCCTTTGATTCATGGTTCTCACATTCCATATTCCTACTACATACATTATGTAGCACTAAACTTTTCCCCTCCATTTTTGTGTATGTCAGAAGCTGAATCTCTATTTGTTTGAGTTTTCTTGCATCATTAGACATGGCCTCGCCTGTGCTTGTCCTCTCCTTAGTCCCCAGTAGCTGGTTGAGATGCTTCTAGGGATGTCATCACAAAGGCTCATGGATTCACCATGAATCATGATGAATTCATGAGGTCCTAGTGGGGGGCATGGAGAACCCATCACTCTCAGGAATCTTTACATGACTGGAGAATTTAAGATTTGGATATATATTTTCTCTATCTAGGTCTTCCAGTGTGGCTCCATGGGCAGTTTCCATAGGTAGTTTCCATTGGAGTTTGACTATAGAGTGTTCAGGAGAGCCTAGGAATTCCTGGGAAAACATTCTAATGAAATCCACAAATAAACCCACAAATGTGGGGTGAACTGTCGGTTAATTCTTTCTGTGACAGGCATTTCGTACGCACTAGTCTCTCCAGGGCATGTAAAGAGGTCCTTCCCTATGATGTTAATGGTTTATCTCCATAACAGATGTGGGGAATATGTGTCTTTCAAATGTTATGGCACGCAACTCTTGTTTTGGGGTACAACTCCATTAAGAAAGCCTTATTAGTCTTTCTTTGGACTGTCCAGATAGCCACTAAACCTATGGGATGATCATGTATAAAGCTGAGAAATACTAAGACTTCTATTTCTAGATAACTCTTTTAAACTTTGATTCTAAAACTAGGCGTTTTTCCCTGTCTTTGTCATGGTTGCATAACTGACAGTATTCACTGAACAGCTCTTGATCTGGTACTATTTTTACATGAGATTTGTCAAAGTGTTCTCTGTTAAACTTGTAGCTATATTTAACCTTATTGTTCCAGCGGGGCTCCTCTGGCATGCCTGATGAAACAATAGTATTCTTCTATGTTGAATAAACAAAACAAACAAACCTTGAAGTGTTGGATGCAGTTAAATGAATCTTACCTCATTAATGAGTTTTTAATAAATAATCCCCCAGTTAGTATTTGCTTTTCTTTTAAAAATTCACTACACTATATGTCTTTTCAGTAAGTAAAAACACATGATAAACTACTCATGGGTCTCTAATTTCGTTTAAATGTTTGTATCTCTCATTTCTGGTCTGAAAACTCCACTTGGGGCACCTTAAAAGATTAAAATGTTACAGCTTTATTAGAACACCTCTTAATAGTATCAGCCAAGGAGCAGAGAACTGCTATTTTTTCATTAAAAAAAAAACCCTAATCCATAATTAAATATTGTATAGTATAGAAATAAGCAATGCAACACCTTTTTGAGCAAGGATGTCAAACTCATTTTTATAGAGGGCCACATGAGCGTTATGGTTGCCTTCAAAGAGCCGTTTGCAATTGTAAGACCGTATAAATACAACTATTCTTTAAGACATTTTAAAATAACCTTATGTCCTCATCACCACACGTGATGGCAAATCTAGCTACTGTCTTTAGGGGGGGGGGGGTAACCCATCACTCCTTGCCCCCTATCACCTGGGTCAACAGGAAACTGATCCCATGGGGGGGGGGAGCGTCAACCATGCAGTTTCCCCTCATTGCTTCCTGAGCAACACAGGAAATCTCCCATATTGCCGTGGTGGCAGCATATGCTGGCTCCACTCTAGATGACCCATGGAGCCCCACCAGAAGTTCCTCTGCATTGTCAGGTGGGAGCCAGTGGGCTCCATGGATCATTTAGGAATCAACCACCGAACATTGCTGGAAAAAGCCCCGTCTGATTTGGTTGCAAGACACCATACAGCAAGTACAGTTATCTAGTGTGTCTTCATGTTGTTTATGACTTATATCAAATCTTAAGATGAAGCTATCACAGGGTTCTCTTGACCTTCCACTAAAGCTGAGAGGAAGAGTCTTGTCCAAGGTAAGCTAGTAGGTAGTCACGCCTGAGAGAGGATTCAAGCCCCGGTAGCCAGACTTGTGCTCCAAAGTTCAGACCATGCTGGTTCAGTGATGGTGCTACACAAGCAGATGATATAATAATAACAAAATAAACCAGCTATGATAATAAAAATAATGATAAAAATAATAAGTGGCTATTCAAAATTACCTCAACAATTTAAAGAGCTGGGCCAAAACTAACAAATTTTATTTATTTATTTATTTCTATCCCGCCCTTCTCCCCACAAGGGGACTCATACATTTCTATCCCGCCCTTCTCCCCACAAGGAGACTCAGGGCGGCCTTACATAAGCATCCGATGATGCTATCAACATATACACCAATAAAATTACAATTAAAACAATAAAATCCATTTAAAACACTATACAGATTCAACAAATAAATTTATTAACAATAAATTAACGTGCCAATAATACACTAAAGCCAGGCCGGGAGAATCCAGTGTCACAATGTCCAAAATTTTCTTTCATATTGCTGCTCTTCTCTAGTCAAAAGCCTGGTTCCAGAGCCAGGTCTGCAGTTGTCTTCTAAAGGACAGGAGGTGGCCAACCTGATGTCCTTAGGGAGGGAGTTCCACAGACTGGGGGCCACTGCCGAGAAGGCCCTGTCTCCCGTCCCCACCAACCACGTTTGCAAAGCTGGTGGGATCAAGAGCAGGGCCTCTCCTGATGATCTTAAGCTTTGTGATGGTTCATAGCAGGAGATACATTCAGACAGGTAATCTGAGCCAGAAGTATTCAAAATGAATTTCGACAAGAACAAATTAAGTTACTACACTTAGGCAGAAAAAATGAAATGCAGAGATATAGGTTGCGTGATGCCTGACTCGACTATAGTCCATGTGAGAAAGATCTTGGAGTGTTCGTCAACAACAAATTGAACATGAGCCAACACAGTGTGATGCAACTGCTAAAAAAAGCCAATGGGATTTTGAGCTGCATGAAAAGGAATATAATGTCTAGATTGAGGGAAGTCATGGTGCTTTCATATTCTGCTTTGGTTAGACCTCATTTGTAATATTATGTTCAATTCTTGGCACCACAATTTAAAAGAGATATTGACAAGCTGGAAGGCGTCCAGAGGAGGGCAACTAAAATTATCAAATGTCTGGAGACAATTCCCTATGAGGAGCATCTTAAAGAAATGGCTATGTTTAGTCTGCAGAAGAGAAGGTTGAGAGGAAACATGATAGCCATGTACAAATATGTGAAAGGATGTCATAAAGAAGAGGGTGCAGGCTTGTTTTCTGCTGCTCTGGAAGCAAGGACTTGGAGCAATGGATTCAAATTACAGGAAAGAAGATTCCAGTTGACCATTAGGAAGAACTTCCTGACTGTAAGAGCTATTCAGCAGTGGAACTCTCTGCCTCAGAGTGTGGTGGAAGCTCATTCCTTGAAAGCTTTTAAACAGAGACTGGATGGCCATCTGTCAGGGGTGCTTTGATTGTGCTTTTCTTGCATGGCAGGGAGTAGAACTAGTTGGCCCATGTGGTCTCTTCTATGATTCTATGATTCATCTTCTGTGATGCTATAATTCATAGAATCATAGAAGATGAATCACACGTCTCAGTGTGGTGTTGGATAGTTCAGGGTCAGCACTTGGTAGAGGAGGCAGCACCAGCACCTCATGGGCCACATAAAATGACGTGGCCATCAGATTTGTCCCCCAGACCTTGAGTTTAATGCATGTGCTTTAGGGTGTTTGGATGTGATTGGTCACCACCTCAACATTTCTCACCATCGAATATACTGTCTTGAGTTGATGGGACTTGTACTCCACAAAATCTATTGCACCACAAGCTTTTTGCCAAAGGTTTAGCAGCAGTGTGAAGTAGTGAATTTGGTGAAGATTGTGCCTGCATGTTTCACGGATTGCGTTCTAGCTTAATTACATATTTGTGTACAGAGCAATAGACTGTATTCTATTTTGTATGCATTCTTGAAAATCTACTATGTTTTGAAATATAGTTTATAACTCTACAATAAAATAAAAAAAAACTAAAATACAGTTCACGCCTCTCTTTGAGAACATGGTCAAGCTTTTACACATTTCTGTTTTCATGCAGCTGGTGGATAAAGCTGAAAGCATTTATATTTTGGATATCCTCCCCAAAATCTTGATGATCAACAGTGTTTGATGATTTCATGGTGTGCTTATGGACTATTCTGCCTTTAGGCCAAATGTAATTTGCCTTCCTTCAGCATACTAAAAGCCAAGTCAATGTATTCATTTTAGAGGTCCACTGTGAGAAATCGCTATGGAAAATTGCACCTTTTTACTGATCGCATTTGCTCCATTTATGTATTAAGCTTAAAGCAGCTCACCTGGTTTCAAAGATGAAAATGCTTTTTATTGCATTTTACTCCTCTTAGCTGTGCAGATTGGTGGTTTTTTTAAGGAAATATAGAAGAATAAAGTTGCCCTCTTCTTAGAAAGTTCAATTAGAGGCTGTGTCAGACAGTAATTTCAGAATTCCTGCTGTAGATACGCATTAGTACACTGGCTTAAAATCAATAACTTTCCCTCGGTTTTGAAAAATGCATCAACTGAGAACAGAAGGATCATTTCCCACTATTTTTCATGGAGCTTTAAAAAGAAATTAGGCAAATTCATGGAGTGTAACATCATCAACGGCTACCAGTCGTGCTGGCCGAATGAAACTTTCAAGTTCAGATGCAACACAATGTCAATGAATACCAGATGTGGAGGAGTAACAATTGCAGAGAGATTTTGCATTCACATTGTATATCTGGGCTCAGCAGCAGGTGGTGACTCCCACATCAATGGGATAATGTGTCCACTCTGGGGTTTTTGTCTGAATTTAAGGAATGGCGCAAGACGAGTAATCTGTTTTAGGGATAGGGTTCAACACCTTGGAAAGCTCCTTCCGAGTTTGGAAAAAGAACCGGTGTAGGTAGCCGAGCCCCACAAACTTGGGAGCTAGCAGTTGCCACTTCCTGGGCCATCATGGAAAGCAGGGTGTTGGACTAATAAGGCCATTGGTCGGATTCAAAAAGAAGATCGGCCTTGTAAAAGTGGAAACAGATAAAATGTTAGTTTTTTTCAGCACTGATGAGATTTATAGGAAGTCACAATGTTAATGAAGTTTTGCAGCAGATTTAATGGACACTGTAAAGTGTATCTGATTTTTCAAAAAGGTGCTGCTCCAACAATACCTTTGGGATGTATGTGAACACTCTCTTTTGAAAGGCAAGTACTTTGTTATAGGTCATAAAGAAGCACTTTAACTGATAGGCATGGGCTAAAGGTTTCTCTACTAGGGGATGATGAGTTTTGTTGTGAAGGACACATGGATTTACAGTTGGAATGAATTGGTTCCAATGAGTATGCATAATTTCTCTTTCCATTGACTGAATACTTTTAACATTTGTTCAAATGTAATGTTTTCATTTATTTATTTTGTGTCAAAAGCATTGCATAAATAAGTATGAAACTGATAAAAGTAGAGGGAGCACAAGCAACTAAATAATATTAGACCAAAAACGGGCAACAGCAACTGCATTGCCTGTATCTTTAAATGATTCTTCTTCTGTGCATGAAGCAGGGCATTGTGGACAAGCATACAGATGTGGAGTTGTTTGTTCTTCTCCACAGTCACACATGGTAGAGGATTCTTCTAGATAGTGTCATTTTGCCAGGTTGTCTTTTGATCACTTCACTTCTGAGTCTGTTCGAGGGCTTCCACGTTGCCCATTCCTGGAGGAAGACACTAGTGGGGGTCAACCATTTGGGATTTCCTGGTTTAGGTGCCCAGAGGAATACTCTGAGGGTGACACAGAAAGAGCCTTCTCTGAGTAAATACAGTCAGGCATCGTATCATTCATATTTCAATCTGCTTTATCATACATGATCTACAAAATCTTAGGCTACTAACCTTTTTCTGTCAGTCTTAAAGGTGCTACAAGATTCCTTTGCACACTGAAATTTCAGACTAGGGCCCCTTCTACACTACTATATAATCCAGATTATTAAAGCAGATAACCCACACTATCTGGTTTGAACTGGATTATATTAGTCAACACTGCCATATAATCCAGTTCAAATCAGATATTCTGGATTTTATATGGAAGTATAGAAGGGGCCAAACAAGCCCATATCTTTGAATGCTTTTTTATTTAGCCAGGTCTGTGTCAGAAGTGTCTTTTAAAGGAAAGTGCTGTGCTTTATCTTGTTATTATGTGTTAAGTGTATTTTAAATGGTTTTACATTTCATATTTTTACCAGGACTTCTTATTTAGTGATATTTGAAAGTGTTTGTATTAATTGGTTCTAGTTGTTCTTTGTTTACACTGAGCGTCAAGCTGCCATCGTGAAGGCTCGGATATAAATAGAGATAACCCTGTGGAGACACCTTTGCTGCAGTCATTCCTGCTTCAGTCATGGCTATTAAGGGCAGTATTATGTGATAATTGTCACATTAGTGTCATGCTACTTGGCACAGCCACAATCCCTGCTTGGAAAAGGTACCCTTTTGAATAGCAAGCATATGCCACAGGCAAGTTGACTGCAGTATTCTAGGAGGGAATATTCCAAACTATTCTATTGCTCACAGTGTGTTTCCCTTTTTCAGTAATGCCTGGATAGGGCTACACATGGTGTGGAACCAAGAATTACTTGTTCCTCAAACTGACTTATGTACCAACAGGCCAACATAGCAATCTTCTAACACTGGAAATCAGTTACTGTAATAGTGCTTTTACGGAGCATGGGAAATTACTTTTTTGGCTAACATCCCCTCAAATCTCCCAATAGTGAAGACTAATCCAGAAAACTGGCTTTTCCAGGTATCAAATCTTAGAAACAGGTTTTGGGATAGAGAGAAATCCAAGAACTTGTAGAAATGTTAACTTAATATCAGTCTAAATATTGCTGTTGTGTGCCTCCATTTCCTACTTCTGGCAACACTAAGGCAAACTTATCATGGTTTTTTTTTTCTTGGCAAGGTTTGTTCAGATGGTGTTTGCCTTTGCTCTTCTTCTGGCACTGAGAGAATGTAACCTGTCAAAGGTATCCCTAGATTTCCTTGGCTAAGCAGGGGTTTGAATCCTGGTCTCCACAATCATAGTCCAACACTGGCCCCAAGCAAAATGACTTTCTCTGTTTTACCTGCATTCCCTCTTTCTCATCATCTTTTTAATTTTTCCTAGAGTCTTTCCCTTATATCTTTTCCTAGAAAGGTACAGAACTACTGTGCTGTAATTTGCCTCATGGCATTCACAGAGCAGGAAATATTGGAATGCAATAAAGGTCATGAACTTCTTCCTAGCTTTGTGTACATGGCAGTTTGCTTATTCTCTGTCTCTGAATGGCTTCCTTGAGTAGTTCAGGATTAGGCATGAGACGATGGATCTATGATGTTACCAAGCACTAATAGTTCAAAGACTTCTTATGTCATGCCACCAGATGCGGAAATGGTTAGTCCTTCATGCTGTAATCATAAAATGAATCTGTCTGGTGTTATTTTCCTCCTATGCAATGCCTTGTGGCAATATTTTCCATTTCTAGAATGCCCTGGAGCCAGAAAGGCTTAAAATGTAACATCCCATTCTAAATACATTTAAGTGTCTATCATTTCAGAGAAAGCAAGATTAGCACTGAAAGCATTATGTTTGATTTTTATCATTAATCTCATGGTTTCAGAACTCCAGAGCATCCTAAAACTTTGAGAAGGAATCTATTATAACTGATGCAACACATTTGCCTGCCTTAAAAAAGGGCAAAATTGTTTCCCTCTCTTGCATTTTACTGGCAGCAAGTTCTATATCAATATAACTCAAGTCTACATCAATATAGGCAAAAATGCAGTGACATGCTCCACAGTATTATAGGGGAATACAATAGTTTTAGAAGCCTCGTTCATGGAGTTGTTGTCACCCTCTTGCCGCCACCAATCATCAGCACTGGTAGCTAGAGTTGTCTGTTTCAATAATAATAATAATAATCATCATCATCATAATCATCATCATCATCATCTTTGTTTATACACCGCCACCATCTCCCCAACGGGGACTTGGAGTGGCTTACATGGGGCCAAGCCTGAACAACAAACTACAAAATAACAATACAAATTTCAATACAAACATTAAAATGTAAAACATCAAAACCTGTAAAACAATATACACAAAACATAGGAACTAAACATAATGACAGAGAGAAGGCCGCATGTAGTAAAAATGATTTAAAAACTCCGGGTGAGATAAGAGGGGAGAACTAATTGTAAGGGAGAACTCATAGAGAGGTAGGAACTTCGTACATGGGGGGTGGGGGGGGGTGGACTCCTGGGACAGAAATGTTGAGGGAGCACTAGCATAAAATTATGTGGCTACTCTCCGAAAGCACAACGGCAGAGCCAGGTCTTAAGATTCTTTTTAAAGGTTTCTAACATAGGGGCTTTCCGAATCTCTCCGGGAAATGAATTCCAGAGTTGGGGGGCCACAGAGGAAAAGGCTCTCTCCCTTGTACCCACAAGGCGAGTCTGAGAGACTGGCAAGGGTGAAAGGAGGGCCTTGCCCAAAGATCGAAGGGTTCGAGCTGGTTCATGGAAAGAGATACGGTCATGAAGGTAGGCAGGTCCCAAACTGTTTAGGGCTTTATAGGTAAGAACCTGTACCTTGAATTGGGACAGAAGATAAATGAAAGCCCATGGAGCTCCTTAAACAGGGGGGTTGACTGCTCCCTGTAAGAGGCCCCAGTTATTAGTCTGGCTACTGACGGTTGGACAAGTTGTAATTTCCGGGCTGTCTTCATGGGTAGCCCCACGTAGAGAACATTGCAATAGTCCAGTCTAGAAGTAACTAAGGCATGGACCACCATGGTCAAGTCAGACTTCACAAGGTATGGTCGAGTTGGCGCATGAGTTTTAGTTGTGCAAAGGTTCTCCTGGCCACTGCCGACACCTGTGCTTCAAGTGTCAGTGCTGAGTCCAGGAGAACCCCCAAACTGCGGACCTGCGGCTTCATGGGGAGTGCAACCCCGTCCAGCACAGGTTGCCACCCAATACCCCGGTCAGACGGGCGACTGACCTGGAGGACCTCTGTCTTGTCAGGATTGATCCTCAGCTTGTTCATCACAGTAGCCAGGCACTGGTCCAGTATCCTTGGGGTTTCCTTAGAGTCTGGTGGAAATGAGTAGTGGAGTTGGGTGTCATCTGCGTAGAGATGGCACCGCACTCCAAAATTCTGGATGACCTCTCCAAGCGGTTTCATGTAGATGTTAAAAAGCATGGGGGACAGAATGGATCCTTGCGATACTCCACAGGTCAATGGCCAGGGGTCTGAGTAGGAGTCTTCCAACTTCACCGACTGGGAACGAGCCTCCAGGAGGGACCGGAGCCACAGCAGAACCATGCCCCCGAGTCCCATTCCTAATCACCTCTCAACATTAAGATTCTCCCATGCAGTAACAAGCTACACCTAAACATTGTCAGGACATCAAATGCAAATCAAGGTGGCCAGTTGAAACATTAACACCTAGCTCCAACAGACAAGACTTCTTTCTCCCATCCTAGACTTTCCACAGATATATAAACCCAATTTTCCTTGTTTCCAACAGACCTCACAACCTCTGAGGATGCCTGCCACACATGCAGGTGAAATTTCAGGAGAGAATAATTCTAGAACATGGCCATACAGCCCAAAAAACCTACAACAACTCAAAAACAACCATGCTCTCTCCTCAATATGTCAATATGTGTGTAAATATCCTTGTGTTCTCACAAAGAGTTATTACAATCAAAATACATATGGAAATCAGTAGGTTAAAATTGGGTTCAATGCATAATTTACTGGTACAACCAATCAACCCATATTTTGCCCAGTGATCACTGGAAATTCAGTGGGTTCCAAGTACCACCAAATTCTTTCCTTCTCATTTCATTTGGGTTTTGCCTCAGCCACACCTCACATTTCCCAACCTGGGTTTGCCACATGAACTTTTCTAAGGCAATCATTACCTAGTCATAGTAGTGCCACCAACAGGTTCTGTGATGTGGTTGCCACCTACCATATTATTTATGGTGTCAGGAGTGTTGCTGTTCCCAACAAATAAGAAGGTTCCTATGGATATAGAGGACCCTATTATGGGTGATTCCAAGAAGGTCAGCATAAGGGGTGTCCATCAGAGTAGCTCAGATGATACTTTAATTACTGAGGTAAATCAGATATTTGGATTCTGATATGTGAGTTTCAATAAATTATTTAGCAGTATGTCTGCAAATTTCATGGGGCTGCCATGAGTCAACAGGCAACTTGAAAGCCCATAAGACATATGCATATAGACGCTGAAGTGGTGAGTTATTTGGAAACAGAATGAATCATATGCTTAATTTTCATTAGTCAATAATGGGGTGTTTCTGTATGTGTTTGCTCCTATATTCCAGTATTCTTAGCTATGTTCTCAATCCAAAACAGGTTGTTTTAACAAGTGACCTATGAGGAAATATAGGAATTTCTTACTTACAGCTATTAAAATAGGTACACACATACTATATTAAGGACTGTATTTCCTCAACATTTCAGAGATGAAATGCCATGGCACCTTTCATGTGTTGCAAATGTACTTCTCGTTGTCATCTGTGGTGTTTTGTCGACAAACTCTTAGAACTGTAGAGAAATGGGGAGGGTGAGAAGAAATCATCGTCTGAGCTCCTGATGCATGTGGAAACAGGAGAAAATGCTTCAAAACACATGGAATGTGATCTGTCAGATTCGCCCAGGCGGTCTCTTCCTGAGCACTAATGCTCCAATTCTTTTTCCAGATCCTTTTTAACGTATTTGTGTATTTATTTAATGTGATAAAATATGGAAATGAAAGGTATCACCACTTGGATGTTTCAGACTTTCACAAATTCGAGTTTCCCTCAACTAAAAAAATAAAAAGGAACACAGAGTGGGTAGGGACTGCGTTTGCTCATGTGATGGTTAAGAACATGGGACAGAGCAGGAGAAAGGCTAAAAAAATGCATCATCTGATGGAATTTGAAATATGGTATGGGGTCTTTCAGAACTAAACTGGACAATTTGATAAGCTAAGAAGATCCCCTCCTCCCCATATGCTTCTGTGGCTCATGTGATGAGGTCCTAAGTGTAGACATGTAAATTTAGCTAAAGCCCTTGAAGCCATCCAATTCCTCCATGAATACACCACATTCTTGGAATTCTTTCTTCCAGGATCAGGAGCATACAAAATCATATCAATGATTTAAGTTGGAATATTTATGCCTGGAAGGGCTCTCATTTATTGTATCCCTTCACTGCTGCTTTGGTACAAATACATTGGTTAGGAAAGAAGCTCCAAGGCAGCCACTAATTATAATAAGTGAGTGTTTTTAGGGAAATAAATAAATACAACATTCTGAAGTGAAGTTTGTTTCATCAATTATCATCCCTTAATTCTCGAGTATCTCATTGGCTTGAACATTGAATAATTATGCATAAACTCAGCCAACCATTACGTTTCATCAGTAAGATTTTCACTGCTTGACTGCCAGTTGCCCCGCTTTTGGCAGAACCCTTTCGTCTTCTCCATGACAGACTAGCACACACAATAAAGGGGTATTAATTCTTTCTGTGCTAACACAAGGTTGTTTCTTCCAGAAGGAATGCAAAACTTTAATCAAGGCTTAAAGAAGCAGTGGATACAAGAGCGTACCATGGGATCACATCTGTTAATCCAAATCCTGGCTGCCAAAGTGGACCAAACTAACATACTAATTTGCAACAGTCAAATAGACATGTTCAACTTGGATTAATTTCAGTTAGAAACAAATAGTGCTTTCAAGCTGCAGTTGGCTGACTTTGAGATATCTTTTAATACTGGCATGTTACATTATGGCCATCCCAGGGAAGTCTGTCTTTAGTGTTTGCTGGCTGTTACCATATTAAGAATAATTCATATGAAGGCAACTTGCCACAGATAATTCCCCTATGCCAGTGGCAATGGGAGGAATTCCCTCATGTAAACTGAGATACAAGTAAACACTGTTTTAACCTAGACACCTGAGGAAAGGTGTGGCTCCTTCAAGGAGATAAGACATCTCTATGGGATTGGGGAAAGGTGTCCTGCTCTATACCTTTAAATGCCTAAAACAGACAATATTGATCAAGCAGCAGTTTTAAATGTTTATCAAGCTGAAGTCAGACTAGGCACAGTACCTGGGAATCCACAAGAACACTGACATCTGGAAGTTCGAATCAACAGAGAAACATACTAATGGGCTCCATTAATGACCTCATCACATTGAGATGGAAAGGCGAAGGTGACCATCCTTTTAGCATAGAGAACTAAAATATGGATCAGCATTTTAACAGCTGAACAGAGAAAAGGAATTAAAATGCTGCAATTAAAAAAATCATGAGTGGATGGGTAAAGCATGTAGAACTGAAAATTTACAAACTAGTTAAAACCTGGAATCACTGACTGCTCAGAAACTACACAGATGGATCATGGGGATGAACGGCAGAAATGGGCAATGAGTGAGGCGGTCGCATTGTCCTAGCTTCAACATGGATATCATGTCATCTCTTAACCTTATCTTCTCCAGGCTAACCATACTAAGCTATCTAAACCATTACTCATACAGTATGGTTTTTGGACCTTTTACCATTTTGGTCTGGAAACCATGCTCTACGAGAAAAGGTTTTGAGAGCTAGTTAAAAGGAGTTAAAAAGCAATTGTGTATTAGATATAGTTCTGGGCCTTAGCCAACTATAACTGTCACCAATAACAGTATAATATAAACAAGAGAGCAAAAAGAACCCCATGAAACCGAAACAGGAGGGGAAAAAACAGAAGCTGGTTAGGTACAATTCAGTTTTGTTCTCAGCAAAAGTCCTGGGTGTGATGACAAGTAGTCAGAAAAGCAGAGACCAGTAAATATCATATCTGATTGGCTGTAATGAAAGATCAGCACATAACATGGCAAGAAGCCAGACCTAAACTTGAATATCTTGTTTAATCTTTGTTCTGTGTATTTTAGTATGTATTTTGTAGAAATATGTTTTAATATGCGTATTTTGTAGAATGCTTTTTGATGATTGTGTGTTTTTAGAAATGTTGTAACCTGCCTCAAGCCATGAGAGGAGGTGGGTAAGAAATAATAATAATAATAATAATAATAATAATAATAATAATAATAATAATATCATCCACTGGCAAAAGAAGGCTCTCCATGGATAGTTCCTAGGGAAAATTGAGAGCCAAATTGACAAAGAAAAAACATGGCTGTGGCTCACAAATGGAACTTTGAAAAAGGAGACAGCGGGCCTGACTCTGGCAGCCCAAGAACAAGCCATTAGAACAAATACCATCAAAGACAGAATTGAAAAGTTGATGACAGTGCCCAAGTATAGACTCTGCAAGGAAGCAGATGAGACAATAGATCACATCCTCATCTGCTGCAAGAAGATTGTGCAGACAGACTACAGGCAGAGGCATAACACCGTTGCTCAGATGATTCATTGGAACTTATGCCACAAATACCATCTGCCTGCGACAAAGAACTGGTGGGATCACAAGCCAGAAAAAGTTACAGAAAATGAAAATATCAAACTCCTCTGGGACTTCCAAATTCAGACAGACAGAGTTTTGGAGCGCAATACTCCTGACCTCACGATCATGTTAAAAAACAAAGTATGGGTCGTTGATGTTGCCATCCCAGGCAACCTCAGGATTGAAGAGAAACAACTGGAAAAACTGACACGACATGAGGATTTAAAGATCGAACTGCAAAGACTCTGACACAAGCCAGTAAAGGTGGTTTCAGTGGTGATCAGCACACTGGGTGCAGTGCCTAAAGACCTTGGCCTGCACTTAAACACAATCGGCGCTGACAAAATTACCAGCTGCCAGCTGCAAAAGGCCACCTTACTGGGATCTGCACACATTATTCACCAATACATCACACAATCCTAGACACTTGGGAAGTGTCCAACGTGTGATTCAATACAATTGCCAGCAGAATGGTCTTGTTGTGTTTCAAATAATATTAAATTCCACTAAAACTCAGTTCTTGTGGGTTTTTTCGGGCTATATGGCCATGTTCTAGAAGCATTTCTCCTGACATTTCACCTGCATCTATGGCAAACTTCCTCAGAGGTGAGGTCTGAGGTCCACTAAAACTATTGGCTGAGGAATTTAAATAAACTAGTCATAAGCTCTATAAATGAAGTTACAGTGCCACAAATGTCCTCTTACTGTGATCACATGGAAGTTACTGAACTGAAGAGCTGAAAGAAGCTGATGGCTATAATCTGAGGGTAATTATATCTTGGATTACATGCCAATACAATAGTGTTGCCAGTAGAGAATCATGGTTTAATTATGGTACCAGTGATGTCAGTGTTCTTTACGGCATGATCTCCATATCCACAGGGGATGGACCCCATGTGGATACTCAAAACCGCAGATAATAATAAAACTATTGAAATGAAGGACTTCTGGCCCCAAACTACCATAGAGTAATGATGGAAGATCTAGAAAATGCCTATAGATGACATATATTTGTTGGATATGGATAAATGAAACGAGAGATACAGAGTCAAACTATATTCTTTGTAACTGATCTGTTTTCTTTGGGGATTATATTCTTTTGTTATTAATTTTTAAATTTTTTAATTTTTTCCCTTCTTTCTTTCTTGCGACTCCTTTGTCTTCCATTTCTTCTAAACTCTTGCGTAGACTGCGCTTGAGTTGAAAATGTGTATTTGTCTGCTCTTTGATGTAAGACAGGAGGAAAGGAAAGGAAGCTAGAGAACCTTGCTTTGTTGTAATGGAAGCCATGGAGTGTGGGTAGTATTGACACTGTGGGCCAAATTCCCTTTCTTACAGGATGAAAGAGAGTCTTGGGAAGAGACACATCAGATTCTGATGTGCCTTAATTGCAAACTTCCATGTACAAACAGAGATGCAGACATAAAGCAACAGTAATCCTCCGCCTATGTGTTTCACATCTGGGGGAGCTTAAACAGTCCTTTGACTGCATCTCAGATCCTGGAGGAAGGAGTCAGAGTTCATTGCTAGACTACGATGATCTCAATTCTAGGGGAGGATTAATTTGTTTCTTTTGATGTCTGCTCTTTCCACATCATTCTAAGACTAAGTCTAATTCATTCTGTTTCTGTTTTTTTTTTTTTTTAATATCTTTATTAACAGATTTTCATTATACATCAAGTATAACTTGCTATAGGGGGTAGGGAGGGGAATTGGGGTGGAGGTGATTTGGAAGGAAGTGAGGGTAATGGATAGGTAGTGATAGGTGAATCAATTTAAAAAACAAAGTTGACTTCCAATCTAGATTGCGGGTTCGAAAACTTGTTGTTGTGTAATTCTTGTCTTCTTTATCACTTTTGCTTCTCTATTCTGGCAACAATATATTTTTCCTTTCCTTTAGAAATGTCCTTATCGGGCGCCAGTCTATTCTATTTTTCTTACTCTTGTCGAATACTTTGTTTGCCAGAAAATCATTTTCCATCAGGTCTCTTATTTTAAGCAGCCATGTTTCTGTTGTTGGTAATTCTTTCTTTTTCCACATGCTAGCAATCAAAATTCTTGCTGCTGCCGTCAAGTGGTAAAATAACATATCCTTGTTTTTATCCATGTTGAAGTCCAGCAAGTGGAGTAGATAGTACTCCGGTTTGGGTTCAAATTTGATCTGTAAGATTCTTTGTACTTGCTTATGTATCTCAAGCCAAAAATTTTTTACTTTTTGACACTGCCACCATACGTGAAAGTAGGTACCTAGTTGTTTGCCACACTTCCAACAATTGTTATTTGTTCCTTTTTGAAATTTAGAAAGTTGATGCGGAGTAATATGCCAACGAAAAAACATTTTTCTCCAGTTTTCTATTATATTAGCTGTCTTTGTATACTTGATTTTTTCCTTCCAAATACTCTCCCATTCTCTGAGCAAGATGGAGTGCCCGAAGTCCTTGGTCCACTTTAACATGTTGTCTTTGATTAGCTCTGACTCTGTATTCCATTCGAGTAGTTTCTGATACCATGCTTTTATTAATTTCTTTTCTTTTTTCATTATCCGGTCCCAAAACGCATCTTGTGGGGCAAAGCCCTTTTTTTATCTTCCTTAAAACTTTCTTTTACTTGTATGTAGTGGAACCAGGAAAGGTTTACTTCTAGTTTCCTTAGTTGTTCCAAAGATTTTAGAGTCCATTGATCTTTTTTTTTCTCTAGGAGCTCTCTATAAGTGTACCAGTTTTCGCTTGGGACCTCTCTTTTGTGAAAAGCTTCTGTGGGCGAAAACCAGGATGGTGTTCTTTCGTAAAAGTTCCTTTTATATTTCTCCCATATTTTCAAGAGGGCGGCCCTAACAAAGTGATTTGTGAAATTTTTTTCAATTTTTGCCTTGCTGAGCCATAAGTAGGCGTGCCAGCCCCTCCTGATGTTAAAACCTTCTAAATTTAATAGCTTTTTCTTTGTGAGGGTTGCCCAATCCCTGACCCAGGATAGAGCGCAAGCCTCGTAATATAGTTGTAGGTTAGGCAAACCCAGACCGCCTCTTTCTACTGTGTCTGTTACTACTTTATACTTGATCCTTGCCTTTTTTCCTCCCCACACACATTTTTGGATATCTTTTTTCCACTGTAGGAAGCAATGAGTGGTTCTAAGTACGGGAATTGTTTGAAATAAAAAGATCATTTTCGGTAGAACGCTCATCTTAACAACTGCGATTCTACCATGAAGGTTTAATCTTAATTTGCTCCAATTTTCCAGCTTTTTCTGGATGGCCTTCCATGTTGGATCGAAATTATTTTTGATCAGCTGTGAATTTCTGGATGTCAAATATATTCCTAGGTATTTTATTTTATTGGAGACTTCATATTGTGAAATTTCCTGTAACTTGTCTCTCTTAGTTTTGTTCATATTTTTAGTTAGAATTTTTGTCTTAGCTGTATTGATTCTTAATCCGGCCACTCTTCCAAATTTTTCAATTTTTTGTGTCCATTTTTGAATGGTTTCCAAAGGATTTTCTACTATACAAACGATGTCATCAGCAAATGCCTTTAACTTGTATTCTTCATTCCTTATCTTGGTACCTTTCAAGCTGTCATCTCTTCTTATTTCATCAAGAAGTATCTCAAGCGTCATAATAAAAAGTAAAGGGGAGAGTGGGCATCCCTGTCTGGTGCCTCTCATTATTTCGATTTTTTCTGTGTCATGTCCATTAACTCTGATTTTCGCATTTTGCTTGGAGTAAATAGCATTCACCGCATTGGAGAAATAAAATCCCATATCCCTTTCTTTGATAATCTGCAACATAAAATTCCAATTGACGCAGTTGAATGCCTTCTCCGCATCGACAAATAGCAATCCTAGTTCATTCTGTTTCTGTATCATCTTGTTTCTTTAACAGGTGTATGCACATTTTATGCACATTTTATATGCACAAAAATGTGTATACTTTTCCCCTCACTGACTTACTTAGGCAATCCCTCATGCGAGTATGATAGTCTTCCAAGCATAGGGTCTTGGTGGTGGGTCCATAGGTGTTCGTGGAGTCCTATTCTTGATCTGCATGTTCTTTTGCATTGAGGACATTGATATCCAGATGGAGGTTGGTCCTGACAAGTGTTGACTTGACCGTATTTATCTTGGCACATTTCTCCCTTTCACCCTCCATTCATGCCTCTTCAAATTCCACAGCACTACTGGTCACAGCTGACCTCCAGTTAGAGTGCTCAAGGGCCAGGGCTTCCCAGTTCTCAGTGTCTATGCCACCGTTTTTAAGGTTAGCTTTAAGCCCATCTTTAAATCTCTTTTCTTGTCCACCAGTCCAGTCTTAATACATATGGGCACCAATTTAGATGACTTAAGGCAGGGGTGGAGACAGTGCTGTCTATGGTGTGTATGTGGCCCCAGACGCTTTTGTAGACCCCAGTCTGTAGGATACCTCAATATTTCAGAAAATAGGGAACTTTAACTTGTTTTGGTACAGAATTGCCCCAGACATTTTGGTTATTTTGCTCTACACAATCCCCTCAGATAGCAATGATGCACTTCCCAAACTGGAAATGCATCATGTTCCCTCCGATTCACTGAAAATGGGCCCTTGTGTCCTGCGGTGAAGGGAGAGCAAAATTGATTGATTAATTGATTGACTGATTGATTGATATCCTGCTCTTATTCCCAAAAGAGACTCAAAGCAGTTTATAATGAAAACAGAACGACTAAAACATTATGGAGTACAAAAAGATTTTAACGTATTATAGCCAAATATAAAAATATTTTAAGACATTAACATTAAAACACGTAAAATACAAACGACACATGAACAACAATACACCTGATTGGCCCCTGCCCCCAGCACAGCTGCCTTCCCCTGATTTAAAGGGAGGGTAAGACAGATTCATGAATGTCGGCTACATGCGTTCTGCTTCCAGGATCAGAACTGCCACGGCTCTGAAAACAAATCTTTGGGGAGTATGAGCAGGTTTTGCTTGTGGACTTCTCATCAGCAGCTGCCTGGCCTCTGTGAAAAAAAGGATGCTAAAGCAAGTAAGGCTGCTCTTATGCTGAATTCAGTCATTTCAATGCTAGGTTAGAAACAAAGCTGAGAACACAAGTGCTCTATATTTAAAGAGCTGTAAAAGAGTTAATTAATAGCAGGATTCAATAAGAGATGAACATGCATTATTTTCGCTTTACTTGTCTCTTTAGTTTCATTCTTGGTTTTTCCATTCCAAAAACCACATTTACTTGGAAGCCAGCCCTATTGATTTCAGTGGAGTGTATTTCCTGGCAAGCTTGCTTAGGGTCACTGCCTTCATCTATTTGAACAATGCAATGTTTATTAATAGCTTCATTCTGTTCTCTCTTTGTGCAAAAGGGGAAAAAAAACTGGTGCAGACCACCTGTTCTGAAATTAAATGCACACAGATACTTTCCCTCTAGAGTCTCTGTCAGCAAGCATTCATGAATCAAGAGTGCATCGAAATAATGATCTTACTCTCGGTGAAATTTTAATCCGTGTGTTGTTAATGCATAGGTCATTTCTGACTATGGCAACCCTAAAGCAAACTTATTGCAGGGCTTGAGCCCCCAGTGGCATAATGGGTTAAACCCTTGTGCCGAAAGGTCAGTGGTTCAAATCTGGGGAGAGGGGTGAGCTTCCATCTGTAAGCTCCAGCTTCCCATGCAGGGACATGAGTGAAGGCTCCCACAGGATGGTAAAACACCCAGATGTCCCGTGGGGAATGTCCTTGCAGATGGCCAATTCCCTCACACCAGAAGTGACTTACAGTTTCTCAAGTTGCTGCTGACATGAAAAAAATTGCAGGGTTTTCTTGGCAAGATTTCTTTCAGAGGAATTTTTGCAATTGCCTCCCTCTCAGACTAAAAGAGTGTGACCCATAAATGGGCTTCCATGGCTGAGTGCAGATTTCTTCAAATCATAGTTTAACATTCAACCATTACACCATGCTAGTTGTATTGAGACCAGTGTTAAGTGGTTGAGGGTTCCAAAAATCAGGATGACGATGATTAAAGCTTTCCATTATCAGGACAAGAATGTTTCCACTCTGGATTAAAGTCTGAACCATATTAAAGACAGGGTTCAAAATCATGAATGGCTTCTTTAAATTTCCAACAAAAACCAAGTATGGACTTCTCAAGTATCACAGCCAGCAGCCACCATTGGATCAGGGTAAGGTAAAACAATGCGGTAGTTGTATTAGTAGATGTTGCACTCCTGTTGAGATATAACGCGTACAGTAGTGCTCCTGGAAGAGGAGCTATTCCTGGATACTAGTGATGTAATTCTTTCTTAATTTCATTCCCATTAACTACTGTCAAACTGACTGCAACTTATGCCAATACAATGAATAAGAGACTTCCATGAGCCCCATCATCAGAGACATTAGGGCCATGGGTTGTTGTAGGTTTTTTCGGGCTATATGGCCATGTTCTAGAGGCATTCTCTCCTGATGTTTCACCTGCATCTATGGCAAGCATCCTCAGAGGTAGTGAGGTCTCTTGGAACTAGGAAAATGGGTTTATATATCTGTGGAATGACCAGGGTGGGGCAAAGAACTCTTGTCTGTTGGAGCTAAGTGTGAATGTTTCAACTGCCCACATTGATTAGCATTTGATGGTTTGGCAGTTGTTTGGTGTGGCTTGTTAGTGCCTGGAGCGATCTTTTATTGAGAGGTAACTAGAACTCCATGATTGTTTCCTGTCTGCTGTTTTGCTGTTGTAATTTTAGAGGTTTTTTTAATACTGGTAGCCAGATTTTGTTCATTTTCATGGTTTCTTCCTTTCTGTTCAAATTGTCCACATGCTTGTGGATTTCAATGGCTTCTCTGGGTAGTCTGACATGGTGGTTGTGAGAGTGGTCCAGCATTTCTGTGTTCTCAAATAATATGCTGTGTCCAGGTTGGTTCATCAGGTGCTCTGCTATGGCTGACTTCTCTGACTGAAGTAGTCTGCAGTGCCTTTCATGTTCCTTGATTCGTGTTTGGGCAATGCTGCGTTTGGTGGTCCCTATGTAGACTTGTCCACAGCTGCATGGCATACGGTAGACTCCTGCAGAGGTGAGAGGATCCCTCTTGTCCTTTGCTGAACATAGCATTTGTTGGATTTTCTTAGTGAGTCTGTAGATAGTTTGTAGGTTGTGTTTCCTCATCAGCTTCCCTATGCGGTCAGGGGTTCCCTTGATGTCTGGCAAGAACACTTTTCCTCTGGGTGGATCTTTGCCTTTACTCTCGTGGTTTGTTCTCAGTCTTGCAGCTCTTCTAATGTCTGAGGTGGAGTATCCATTGGCCTGTAAAGCCCAGTTTAGGTGGTTCAGTTCATCTTGAAGGAGGTGGGGTTCGCAGATTCTGTTTGCACTGTCTGCCAAGGCTTTAATGGTGCTTCTTTTTTGACTTGGGTGATGGTTAGAGTTTTATATAGATATCTATCTGTGTGTGGGGGTTTTCTGTAAACAGTGTGACCCAATTGTTGATCTGGTTTATGGATGTCCTAGTCGGGAGAGAATACCTCAAGAACATGGCCATATAGCCCGAAAAAAACCCTACAACAACCCAGTGATTCCAGCCATGAATGCCTTCGACAATACAGTAGGGTTGATTGAATACATGTGTTGCAATCTCCTTCTTTTGCTTCTGCTTGGAAGAGGGAAGTCATATATTTCAAGTGTTAGCTTAGGTTCTGCCTTGCATTGCTGGATGAAAATCTTTGAGATGGTTTCCCTGAAAATTGATTAAAATTGGTAGTTTTAGTTACTATTGAGAAATACAAAAGTAACTTTAAAGGTATAACTATAATGGTAGCAAACTATTGAGTGTTCTCTAGATAATAAATATAAGGCATTTCAATGGAATGTGAATGGTTCCTTACCATATCATTTTCATTGAATTTCAATCTTGACTCAATTTGAAGTGGTGGCTTACATTATTAGTGTAAGTATGACATTCCCTCTCAATATTTGTTCTCATAATAGGAACAAGCCTTACCAGCAACAAATGGATGAAGCCCTGCATGTAAGCTCCCTTCTCTGTTGTGCAAGACTGCCCAAGGTCAGCATAGGGAGAGGAATCTCTAGGACTTCAACTCCCAGAAATCCCAGTCAGCTTAACAACTGTTTGAAATTGTGGGAACTGAAGTTCAAAACACCTGGAGGACTGATGTTTGCCCATGCCTGCTCTTGACAAACTTGGTTAACCCAGATTTTCCCTCGCAGACAGTGTGGGAAGTCAATCAAGACTGCTCAGAGAGTGCACAGCTAGGAATACTTGACTATTGACAATGGGTCTACGTAGAAAACCTCTGCTTATAAACTTTTGACCATCAGACAAAACATAATCATTCCTGGGTCATTGTGTATCTGTTTGTAGTTCCGATTGCTATTTATGTCTAGGCTGTTGCCTGATTCTGTTTGATGTAGAATTCCTTGGATCTTTTGACATTAATTGACCTTGCCTGCAATCTTCATTCCAACCTCTTGCAGCATTTCTGACCTCCTGATAACTGACTCACTTTCCCAAGAAGAACTTGGACTGCAATCTTCATTCCACCCTCTTATAGCATTCCCGACCTCCTGATAACTGACTCAGTTTCCCGAGAAGTCTGCTCATGCAGCCCTGGCTCTGACCAGCATAGCCTTGCATTAACAGGAACTGCATAGAAAATCACAGTAGCACAATAGGACTAGAATATCAGTCCCTCATAGAAACCTGCTTTAATGTTAAGAACATCATTCCAATTATTTCTCTGGGCCAAGTAGCAATTGATGCTTTCTGAGGTAGTTTGGAGTCAGGATTCAGCACTATGGATTGTTCATTTAAAGTTAAAGCTAAAACTTAGAGCAATGATTCTCAATCTTTGGGCCTCCAGTTGTTTCGGACTTCAAATCCCAGAAATCCCAGCCAGTTTACCAGCTGTTAGGAACTGTGAGAGCTGAAATCCAAAACACCTGGAGGACCAAAGATTGGGAACCGCTGACTTAGAGGGAATGGACTATTCTACTAACTTGGAAGCCACAGCCCTTTACTGTTTGTGTCCTACTGCAATCAGAATGCAACAAGTGGCCATGAGAGGAAGGGTCGTAACTTGATTGTGGAATGCACTGTCTGAGGAAATCTGTCAGATTTCTTCTTAGCTGTTGTTTATATGTGAAATGAAGCTTTCTTGACCCAGAAGACTCACAACAAAAGAAAAACACATGTAGACATGTAGGCCTGGCCCGCAAGATATGAGGCTTGTGTGTGTATGTCTTCAAGTTAGCTATTGACTTTGGTGATCCCATGAATTTCATAGAGCTCTCTTAAGAATACTCAGATGTGATTTTGCCAGTCTTTTCCTCTAAAATATCGCCCTGGTGTTCATTGGCAGTCTCTCACCTAAGTACTAACCAAGACTAACCCTGCTTACCTGAGATATGGTGACTTTAGGGTATAAAGAGATGCCAGAGAAAGAAGACTGGCAAAATAAGGTCCTAGAGATAATGAGTATGGATAGACTGACTTACTGGCTATCCCCAAATCAGGGACTATCTAAGAAACAAACAAATTGGGATCCGGTCAAGGACTATTTCAAACAATCTAAGTTGGAACTTATAATTTAGCAAAGGAAAAATGAAAGGAAGAAAGGACCATGGGAAGACATATGAGCTAGAGGGGAGGAAGATGGACTACTAGAGTTTCATAGTGAGAGAAAATTTAGACCAACCACCCAGAAGAAGAGGGAAGTCAACCATCCTGTGTTTTATTTAGTTTTTGCCTTTTTTGCCTTTTTTTGTTTGTTTTTTTCTTTTGTTTTCTTTTACTATATTTTTTGTTTTTGTTTCTTTGCTTCTTTCCTCCCCCCCCCTACTTTCTATAAATCATATTGTTCTCACACTTTACATGTAAAAGATTTTGTTTTTACTTCAATAAATGTTACTTTAAAATAATAATAAAAAGATCAAGCTCAATTATCTTCCCTCACCCCTGCATTTTAGAAAATGCATATAACAGTGTTCAAAAAGTCAAAGCAATATTAGCTCCTATTTTGTCTTTTGTTAAATTCAACATTGGTCTGGTAAGCCAAGAACACCTCATTGCACTTGGCTTGGCACAATACTGTGATTGGCATGAGAAAGTAATTGTGTAGAATGGATAAACATAATATGTTTTCCTTTCCCTTTGGCTGCTTTTCATTCCTATCTCACAGGTATACTGCAGATCATTTGAAAAGTAAAAGCTTCCTGGTCATCATTCATATTATGCATGCCAGGCTCTGTAGAAGCAGCCAAAATGTTTAGAAATAATGTGTTGTATTTCAAGCAAGTCTAGATACTTGGGACTCTTGCTGCTTGCAGTCAATTCTCCATATTCATTGGGGTTAGGCAAACAGAAGCCCTGTAAAAGTGAAAAACTGCAAATAATGAAATTGCTATTTTTTGACTAGAGAGAATACCACTCTAGACATTTCTAGGTCTTCTGGCATCACACTGTCATCATTTTTTGTTGGAAGCTGACCATAGATTTGCATTGGAGGACTTTGAGATTTTGAGAGAGGTGTTTCATTTAGAAATCTCTAAGTTCTCCAGCATGACTGGAGAATGGTGACCTTAGTGTCACACTGGAGAATCTACCACCTCTTTACATGGGGCATTTTTGCCACATTTTGCTGCTTTGGCCACAAAATGAGAAGACAGGAAAGCTTGGAGAAGACGATGATGCTGGGGAAAATGGAAGGAAAAAGGAAAAGGGGCCAACCAAGGACAAGATGGACGGATGGTATCCTTGAAGTGACTCGCTTGACTTTGAAGGAGATGGAGGTGGCCATGACCAACAGGGAGCTCTGGTGTGAGCTGGTCCATGAGATCACAAAGAGTCAGAAGCTACCTAACGAATAAACAACAAGCCCCAAGGAAAACAGCTATCATGCTTGCAAAAGCGCAGTTGTTCTTTACAATAGCTTTCCTGTCTGCCAAAGCACAGCTCACTCCCATACAATGGGGTTTTCATGCCTGTAAAGCACAACTCAATACTATGCAGGGCATTTAAAGACCACACATCTTTAAATACCTTCCTATCTCTAGTCATTGATCTGAGATAAGGGCAAAGAATGCTTCATCAGTTGAAATTTCCTTATGTTTGCTGTGTAGTAAATGAAGGGGTCCCAATGCTAATTATCGGCTAACTCAGAGGTGAGGGCAGCTTTGATCTTTTTCTGCTTACATTTCTGAGCCAGATATAGCTATGCATCAGCAATTTATGTTGTGAAAAAGGAGGAATTATCACAATTGCTAGTTTATGGTTTATATCCCACAAATGAACATCCCACAAATAAATAATAAAAGTGCTTTTGTAAGGTTCAATGGAGAAGCATTAAGTAGGCATAATATATGTAGCATTAGCAAAGATTGGAGTATTGGGTTAGAAGGAATTACTAATAGGGGATTTGATTTCCTGGGGGAGAAGCAACCACCAAGAATGAGTAAAAAGAGATATCCATTGTTGTTTAGTCAGAAGCACAGAACATAAAATTCCATGTGTTGGTTGTGTAATATTTCCATTACAGGGAGGTAGATGATATAATTATCCAGAATGAGGGATGGATAATATGGATGTCAGATGGAAGAGTACTATAATTGCCAGAGGTATGTAACTCAGGTCTCAGGGACCTACACTGGACTTATCAGAACCTACTGAAAGCTACACTGCTATCCAATCAGCTGCTGCTATTGGGGAGACCACAATATTTGCTACCAGCTCTTGTAGAGGCTCTATGGCCTGGTAGTAGGGGCTAGATCCTTCTTCTGCCCCACAGAAAGCAATAAGATCCCTTTTCTCTTCCTGATTAAGAACAAGGGAAGAACTGGGAGAAATCTACCATGATGGTGACAATATGGATGCAGCCAATTTTATGCTCACAAAGGCAATGAAAACTAGACGTGACCTATAAACGATATGTTGGAGCAATTTGAATTCAGACTATAGGAAAAGAGGTACCATTAGGAAAAATATCCTGATAGTGAGACATGCTGCCTTGGAGTGTGATATAATCTCTTTCTCTAGAGGTTTTAAGCAGAAGCTGGATGGCCATCTGTTGGGAGTGCTTTGATTGTGCTTTCCTGCATGGCATAGGGTTGGACTAGATGACCTTTGTGATATCTTCCATTTCTATGTTTCTGTGCACCCCACCATCACCAATTAAATGAGGACACCTTGAACCTGCTTTTCTCTTTTTTGGTTCATGGTCTGGAATCATGGTGACCCATATTCACTGATTTATTTTGCAGTAGGAAGTGGAAGATTAATATGTCTTCTGTCACAGGATTATAACTCTTTCAGATAGTATCTGATATGACAAAATAGCTTAATATCTTCTCCCCAAAATCACCCTCTCATATGCCTGTGCTAAACCGTACACAGTGGCCTGAAGGTTATCATATTCTGTGGATCCCTCATTAGTTAGCTTGTCTCCCCCTGCACGTTTCTGTGCTTAAAGACATTACTGTTTTATCTGTTAAAATTCTCCAGGCTTTAACGGCTGTAATAAATTTCAGTAATCTCTGGCTATTGAAACCAAACCTCATTATTATTCTCATGTTGTCATTCACTGCACTGCAGTGTGATTTCATTCTTCGTATTCTGTATCATAAGGTGGCTCTTTCTGTTACCAGGCATATGGGCTTCAATCCTCAGAGCACTTATGCTGGAGTAATCCACAGATCACAGTGGGACTGCTCAGGGATAAGTGGGCTGAGGATCATAATGCTAGTAGATGAGAACAATTTGGCTGTGCCTATTATCCAACAGATGTCTCTGAGTAGTTCATATCCCCCACACTATTTTTGTAGAAAACATTGTGTTGATTTGAAATTCATCAGATTGGTTAGAAGCTGAATATAGGGAGGCATTTATCGCCTAGGCATTACTCAACCACACAACTAAAATGCCAAGAATGAGATCTGAGCGAAAATGGGTGTGATAAAAGCTCTGGATTTTCTAGCAAAAACACCATCTAATTTTCCCTGAAATGCAATGAGATAATGATAATTTGTGCTTCACAAATATATGACAGGAATACCAAATGATCCATTGGGTGAGTTTGGGTGAGAGTAATCCGCATGAATTCTGGCGACTCTCCCTTCAGGTCTTTAAAGATAGTGGCACATTGTGGTCAAAGAAGAAGACACTGTGATGCAGCAGCAAAAAAGCCAACAGGATTTTGACTTGCATCAATAGGAGTATAGTGTCTAGATTCAGGGAAGTCATGCTATCCCTCTATTCTGCCTTGGTTAGACCACATCTGATATACTGTGTCCAATTCTGGGAATGTGTCCAGAGGAGGGTGATTAAAATGATCAATGGTCTGGAGAACAATCCCTATGTGGAGCGGCTTAAAGAGCTGGGCAAGTTTAGCCAGTAGAAGAGAAGGCTGAGAGGAGACATGATAACCATGTATAAATATGTGAGGAGACGTCATAGGGAGGAGTGAGCAAGCTTGTTTTCTGCTGCTCTGGAGAATAGGACGCGGAACAATGGCTTCAAACTACAAGAAAATAGATTCCATCTGAACATTAGGAAGAACTTCCTGACTGTGAGAGCTGTTCAGCAGTGGAAAGTCTCTGCCCCGCAGTGTGGTGGAGGCTCCTTCTTTAGAGGCTTTTGAACAGAGGCTTGATGGCCATCTGTCAGGGGTGCTTTGAATGCAATTTTCCTGCTTCTTGGCAGGGGGTTGGACTGGATGGCCCATGAGGTCTCTTCTAATTTGGATAAGGGGGATAAGGTTGAATATATGTGGATAAGGGGGTAATCATGTATTTGGAAAATGCATTCTTCCAAAGACATACGAGGATTGAATGAAAAGTAATGCCTCCACCTTCATAACTACTCAACAGATGGCAGTACTGATATGCGGCAGGTACTGGCTTGTTCAGTAGACTCCCCTCTACAATTCCATTTTTTCAGGAAGCCTTAGCATTGAACAGTTGTGTTGTTAAAGTGCAAAGTAGGAAACCCTGCGCAGACAGTCAATCAATGTGACTTAAGCAACGTGCAGCCATTGAATTCTTGTCACCCCAAAGGAGATTCATCAGAGAATGCAAGCTGTTTATGGTGATTGTGTTGATGTGAGCACTGTGCATCATTGGGCGAGTAAGTTTAAAGATGTTGAGGTGAGAACATCTGACTTGCTTGACAGCAACCACCGAGTTTCATAAACAAAAGGTTGACAGATTGATTCAGGGTGATCGTTGTATCACTCAGAGAGAAATTTCAAGCATAATTGGCATTTAACAAGAATGCGTGGGTCACATTATTGCTTTCCTTGGCTATCAGAAAATCTGTGCATGATGGGTACCCAGGATGCTGACACCTGAAATGAAAGTGCACAGACTTGAAATCTGCCAGGAACTCCTTTCGCGTTACAAGAATGAAGGTGACACCTTTCTCCATTCAATTGTGACAAGAAACGAAACGTGGATACACCATTATGACCTGGAGATGAAGTGTCAGTCTATAGAATATTGATACAAAGATTCGCTCCAGAAAAAGAAATTCAAGACACAGCCCTCAGCTGGAAAAATCATGGCAACAGTATTCTGGGATGCAGATGGTGTTATCCATGTTGATTTCCTTGTACACGGAACAACAATAAATTAAGTATTACATCACAACTCTGCACACTTTGAAACAAAGGCTAACAAGGGTCCGAAAGAAAAAGGGAAACGTTTCCCTGCAGCATGACAATGCCAGACCACACACTTCACATGCCACCACAGCAGAACTTCAGAGACTGGATCTCACCACTGTCCGGCATCCTCCATACAGTTCAGATTTAGCACTGTCTGACTTCCATCTGTTCCCGATAATGAAAGAAGATATGCGGGGACATTATTATGCTTCTGATGAAGACACTGAGAGAACTGTGAGACGCTGTTTGAGGAAACAGAGTGTCAACTTCTTCTGTGACGCCTTCAGAAAACTTGTTCATCGTTGGCAGAAATGTATCCAATTGTCTGGTGATTATGTGGAAAAGTGAATAGTGGTAGTTAAAGAGCACATTCTACGGATTATTTCTGTGTTTGATTTATTAAAATATTCCCATCTAAACCCAAGTAACGAAGGTGGAGGCATTACTTTTCATTCAACCCTTGTCACATGTTTCTGTAATATTCATGTTAGCCTTTCAAAAGAGTTATATAAGCAATTGTACTAAGGCACTTTGAAAAGCCAGGATTTTCATTTTGTCAAAAGGAGGCTTGTAATTATGTTCAGATTAATATACACACCTCTCTGCAGCTGTTAGAGCTAAACATGCATCCCAATAGTGCATTTAGGACCTCCTCCAATTTATGTGGGTTGAACACCTGCATAGGACTAGAGATGTTAGCACAATTGGGTTCTGTTATTCCCTCCTCCACCACCTGAGAGGTGCAAAATGAAGTTCAAGCTAGGACAAAACAAGTTATGGTGAAATCTCAACTATAAGAGCAAAACCTTTGAGAAAGTCAAAGGAGACTTCATAGCAGTTCATGAATTGTAAAATCCTATATCCTGGTAGCTTGTAGGCTTCAAGGCAAGGTTGATGCCACATATAGCTAGACTCAAGGGGAAGGAGCACAAAGAAGATAAGTTCCTTGTTTTGAAATGAATGCAGGCAGTGTTGTCTGCAAAGAACAAACAAGAGGAAGGGATATTTTAGAGATATTTTCTTTCTGGTATTCTCTTCTCTGGGCACTGTTCCTTCTTCTAAAAAGACCTTATCCTCAATACAAATCCCAGAATAAAGTAACACTTTTCTAACACATGTCCCCAAGCCCTCCTTATGCAAACAAATCTCCGGGGTTACAAAAGTCTGCAATGTCCTTGGCTTTACATTCATACATCGTTCTTCTATACTCACCATTACTTCATGGGGGAATATGAAGCCAAGGAACATCAGAGTGTAATTTAGGACTGCAAATGTTATTCATGATGAATAGCACATAAGGTAACAGAGACTGCGGGCTTTTTCACACAACCATATAACCCAGAATATCAAGGCAGAAAATCCCACAATATCTGTTTTGAGCTGGGTTATCTGAGTCCACACTGCCATATATTCCAATTCAAAGAGACAATGTGGGATTTTATTCATCTGTGTGGTAGGGGCCTGCAGCAATTTGCATTTCTTTTAGCCTACAGGGAAGGATAAGATTCTACTGCTTCTGTCTTCTCCCCTGCTGAATTAATTGATGGAAAATTACATTTGCACTCTCAACTGAATTTGCAGCAACTGAAGTAAACTGAAGATCTTTATGTTTTTTTAATGTCAATTTAATATGTTGTTTTATTCTTGTTTTGTTTCCTTCTGAATTGTAATAATAATAATAATAATAATAATAATAATAATAATAATAAAAAATTATTTCTAACCCGCTCTTTCTCCCCAGAGGGACTCAGGGCAGCTCACAAAAAACAAAAGTGGCAAAAATTCAATGCTGTATACAATTAATAATAAAATATTACACATATTATTCTTGATTTAATTTTAAATTGGTTATATGGTTATTATTGCCCATATTGTTTGCATTATTATATTGTTGTAAGTCGCTCCGAGTCCCCTTAGGGAGATGGGGTGGAATATAAATAAAGTTTATTATTATTATTATTATTATTATTATTATCATTATTATTATTCAGGGTAAGTAGGAATAATAATAATAATAATAATAATAATAATAATAATAATTTTGTACCCCATCTCCATCTCCCTGAAGGGACTTGGGACAGCTTACATATGGTACAATGTGCCTAAAACAATGTCTAGAATAAACACACAATACAAAACACAATAAAACCAATAGCATATAAAACAATAATTTAAGTTTGGGAAGAGGGGAGAGAGAAGAGAAACTGTGATCGTTTAAAAACACTGAGGCCCCATTGAGGCCCCTTCTACACTGCCATAAAATCCAGATTATTGAAGCAGATAATCAACACTATCTGGTTCGAACTGGATTTTATGAGTCGACACAGCCATATAATCCAGATAATCTGAATTGTATATGGCAACATAGAAGGGCCCTGAGATTGTCTGCTAAATGGGGACATTTGAAGGTTGTAGTCTTCTCTCTTCCCCTGCATTGCATATCTGTTTTCTTCCCAATTCCATGAAGTGATACAGTCAGTGCTGTCCACCCCAGTAGCAACCAAAATGAACCAGGAACACTTGGAATAGGCCGTAACTCGGAAAGCCTCGTGACACCTGCCATACTATTTTTGGAAAACAGAACTGTGTAAATATATTCTGTGCATTTATTTCCCAGATAGATTCCTTAAAAGATACACAATATATCAAATCCACATGGAATTAAAGTGCTGACACCACACCCTTTTGTTTGCAGCTTCTATTCCTGCAAGTGCTCAAATGCCCTCCTGATTACAATTTGTGAATAGAGAAGCAAATGTTGGGGAGGGGAGCAGTTGTCTCAGGTGCACTTCAAACAAGCAACAGAGTGGATGACTGCTTCTTTCTAGCTGAATATTTTATGTCCTTTGTACCATCATCTCTGTACATCTCAGGGGGCAGCTGCATTTTGCTCTGTTGCAGAACAAAAAAAATTGAAAAGTTTGCTTAGGCCCTGATTTATTTGGCATGTAGTTTTGTGGATTCTAGGCCATATCATCAATTGCTCTTGAAGGCTTGTTTCTTTAAGGTGCCAGTGAATCAAAGCTTTCAAAAAGTCTTCTCTGAACTACACTTTCCAGATCATCTAGTCAGCATGGTCATTTATTTTTGTTTTAACTTCCTAGTTTGAAAGTCTTATTTCCTGTGTGATTGTGCAGTACTTACTTTGAAAATAGTTGTTATACTTCAGAAAATTCATTTTTGTGGCTGTCACAAACTATGTTGAATTGGTTGAGACCCTATGAGATATTCATTGAAAAATGATAGCAAAATGTGCTGCAGGATCTGCCTTGTAAAAACAAAGTTTTTGCAGTTTAATAAACTTTTCCCATGTTTTTATGACAGAACCAATTAGAGAATGACATATATAAACCAGGAACAAAAATCCTGTTACTAAGTGCCCTTCCACACAGCCATATAACCCAGAATATCAAGGCAGTTAATCCACAATATCTGCTTTGAATGGGATTATCTGAGTGCACAGTGCCATATAATCCATATAGCTGTGTGGAAGGGGGCATAGTGTTATTTCTCCTGACTTGGAAGCTATGCTTCTATTAATGCAAACCAAAATAGGATTCATTGTGTTTGCAGCAACATCAAACTACTGGCTCGTGTTAAACAAGAATCTCAAGATCCTTTCTGCATGTAGTGCTGCTAAATCATAGATCCCACATCCTATAACTGGGCATTTGGGTTTTTCTGCTGGACCTTTGCTTTTACCTCTTTTGACTTTCATTTTGTTAATTTCTGTTCTGTTACCTAAATATTTTGAATGTTTTTTAATCTTACAATGTTTTAGCCATCCCTTCCAGTTTTGTGTCATCTGCAAACTTGATAACAATTCCCTTCATCTTATCATATTGAAGGGTAATGGCCCAAAGATAAAGCCCTGAGGCACTCCACTCTAGACCGCCTTCCAGTTTGAAGTTCAGCCATGACAACTCTTTCAGCATGTTTTCTTGACCAATTATGGATCCATCTGATGCTATTACCATCTATTCCACATTTAATAAGTTTTACGAATCAAAGCAATGTGGAAGACTTTAACAAATGCTTTGCTGAAATCCAAGAGGATTTAGTATAAGCTCATTTTCCTACTGCATGAGATGCCAGAAGGAAATACTTCTTCCAAATTTGATGTTAAAAGGTACCTCCAAAACCCCTTGACCATTAGCTTAGTTGGATAAGCAGTTTGGGAATCACTTTTCTTAATTCAGACTACAAATTCCATCTACTGTAGATATCACAGACAATGGTCAGGAATGCTTGGAGACTCAGGGCCCTTCCACACAATCATATAACCCAGAATATCAAGGCAGAAAATTCCACAACATCTGCTCTGAACTGGGTTAACTGAGGGCCCTTCCACACAGTGCTATATCCCAGAATATCAAGGCAGAAAATCCCACATTTTCTGAGTGTGGACTCAGATAACTCAGTTCAAAGCAGATATTGTGGGTTTTTGCCTTGATATTCTGGGATATAGGGCTGTGTGGAAGGGCCCTCAGTGAAGCCACATCTGAAAGACTACATGATTCCCAGCCTTGCACTGAAAGACACCAAAGTTGACCTGCTATCATTGTTACTTCGTGATTTCATCTTTGTAAATTATTTTGCATATAGCAAATGTGACAGCTGATTTTCAACTTGCATATAGCAAAGTGATCTGACATTCTAACAGAAAAAAGAAAGAATTTTGTCCTTATGTCTCTATCCAATATTTTCAACAGGCAAGAGCCATGGCTCTTGCTCCATAAACTTCTGTTCCAGCATTAGCTGGAATTAATTGGATATTTGTGGGTGGTAGAATGTGGTTCGCCTTTTGCTTAAGTAATCCTTGAAAGAATGTGACCTAACTGTGAGAAACATTTAATCTTCTCTGAAAAGGGTGTCCAGGTCCAACTCCATACAGCTGAATGTGAAGTATGCTTTCTCCCAGGCTAGCTTTTCTGACCAGGATCATTTGGCAGATAAAATGTCTTCTTAAGGAAGATATATTGTGCAAATGTTGCATAAAGCACAAACATGATTTACCATGCAGAATTTTAAGATTTTCCTGTATAGAAAATTTTAAAAAACTTACCCCACCATGTATCAATTTTCTTATGCTGTGCATGGTCTTTGAAATCTGTGCAGTATTGAAGACATGCTTGCAGGAAGAAGAAAAATGCCAAAATCACTTGTTGGTTGTTTTGAAAATAAATTACTAAAGAATTTTATTTCTGGAAAAGATATGCTGGGGTGTGAGTAGCTGTGGTGGCTCAAGGATTCTCGAAATTGTAGTTCAAAAGCAACTTTTCCTGGATCTACTTCCAGCAACTCTCATCATCTGCTTCTGTTATACCGGGATTTCTGCCTTCGTTGTCCAGACTTGATGCTTTGCTGCGAGATTTAGAAGCTCCCAAGATGGCTGCTGTGGGACTTCCATCAGAAACCTCAGTGGGTTTGTTTTAAAACAAAAAAACTCCACCAGAGATGCAGATATGCGGGGATCCAGATATGCAGATTATTGCAAAAGTTCCATTTGTCTTGGCCAGAAAAACTGTGCCCTCTGCACGTTTCATGAAGTTTCTGGCACAAAAACAAAGTTTTTGCCTTCTACTCAATTGTTACCTTCTTTTTAGGATCCACCCAATCAGGATCAAACATCTAAAACCCAGGAACAAACCAAGTTAAAAAGAATCCTGTGATTTCTGATTGCAGGGACATACAGTCATTCAAAATGCAGATATTCAGCTCAAAACCACTATATTCCTGCACCTGAAAATCTTGTGTTTTTTGCCTTTTGTAGTGATTGCTTCCATGTTTACAGGGAATGGCATCTGGCCACCCTCCTGTTTGCTGCAGAAGCTCCTGGGATAAAGGTACTGTCTGAACCCCCCCCCCCCCCCCCGGTTTTGTCCGAAATGTTCAGAAAATGGGAGTTCCCCACTTTCTGAAATAGTTTGTTGCACTGTCAAACAACTCTCACTGTTGGGAAGTTCTAATGTTTAATCATAATTTCCTTTCTTGCCATGTGAATTTATAGGTTCAGCATTGCCTTGTGGAACAGCAGAGAATAACTTTGCTCATCATGCTCATTTGAAGGCAGATATCATACTAGCTTTCAATCTTCTTCAGATTAAACATACCTAGTCCCTAAGGCACTACTCATAGGGCATGGTTTCTGGATTTTTAACCATTTTGGTGGCCCTCCCCTGGGAATTTTCCAGCTTGTTCATGTCCTTCTGGAACTGTGATGCCCAAAACAACATATCAAAACACAATAAAGCATAATATATAGTTGATTAATATCCTTCCTCCCTGCCCTATCCATGCAGAGATGATGTTGGAACAATCTCAGTGCTTGAAAAACACTGACTAAAGTGTGGGCAAAAAATCAGCAAGCTACTTGCCCTGCAAGGATTTTTGCACCCCCTCCTCCCCGGATCACAACTGGACCTCCCAACAAGTAGACCAAAGTCCTTACACATTCCCCAAATTGGGGAAGGGGGTCAAATTGGATCAGTAGATACTTTCAAAGTGCCACATCTTCTTCCAAACAACAACAACAACAACAACAACAAAATAAGCATGACTAAAATAAAAAACTGAAAATGAATTCTAATTTTGTTTTCAATCAGTCTTTTGTGGATTGAGAAGGAATCTAGCTCACCAAGAAAACAGGTGTGAAAACTAGCCCACACAGTACCTCAGTCATGAATTAAACAAATATAGCATTCTCTAGCCAACGTTTAATCGGAAACAAGAATACAACTAAGGTTTGATGCAGGAAGCTGCATAGAATTTGCAAACAATTATTGCAGACTTAATTATATTTAAAGTAGTAGCAATGCTCTATCTACAAGCACGGTGAACTAAAACAAAATGAAGTTACTCATTCCATCAGCAGCACTGTGTCAGCATAATAGGGACAGAAATTGCAGTAGTGGAGACGATCCAACAAGAGCAGGTGGAGAATATCAGAGGTTTACCCATTATACTGAATTATGGTTGCTGTGTGTTTGTGTGGGTGTATGGATGACATATGGGCTTTCAAGAAGAGAATTTGCTTAACTGCAAGAGAAGTAGCTGAAAAACAAGTATCTTCTCAATTGCAGACAGTAAGGGAGATGATAAGGGTAGTTGTTTCCGAGAGGGTAATTACTCCATTTCTTGATTAAACGGGGATTGCAGGATGAATGGGACTGCAGAAGCATGCCATTGGCCTGTCCTCTGAAGGCTAAACATTGAGTATGGACACCTGCAGCAAGAAAATCCATACATAAGATTTTGTTGGAGTTGGTATAACCAGTTTTTGTATATTTATTTATTTATTTCGAACATTTGTATCCCGTCCTTCTCAACCCCCAAGGGGGACTCAGGGCGGCTTACAATTGGCAACTATTAGATGCCAACAAACAAACATTCGCAGTACAGATAGTTTGACATTACATAAAACAAGAAGATTATAAAATACATTTAAAAATTTACCATTAAAATATTGAACCCAACCAAACCTAAGTCCCCAGATCCAAATCATAGTCCAGAGTTCCAGTCCGCTGACAGTTCTTATAAATCATTACTGTTGCTGCTCCGTCAGCTATCTGAATGCTTGGTCCCAAAGTCAAGATTTGAGCTTTTTTCTAAAGGAGAGGAGAGAGGGAGTCACCCTGATTTCATTAGGAAGTGTGTTCCATAGACAGGGCGCCACCACCAAGAAGGCCCTGTCTCTCGTTGCCATCAACCATGCTTGTGAGGGTGGCAGGATCGAGAGCAGCGCCTCCCCTGATGATCGTAAACTCTGAGGTGGATCATAGAAGGAGATACCTTCAGACAAGTAAGCTGGGCTGGAACTGTATAGGGCTTTATAGGTCAAGACCAGCACTTTGAATTGTGCTCTCCTGGAATTCTAGATGAATGTCCATACTCAGTGAGGGACATCGGAGATTGGACTGCGGGGAACACTTAATCCATCACTGTGGCCATAGTCTCATGTGATATCATAAATAACATGTGTTTGGTTTTGACCTTGAAATCTCAGGGCCTTAGATAGTCTTGATTGAGCAGTCCTAATGGTATCAGTAACAAGGTGTCCACCAGTCTGCTTTCAACCAGATTTTTGAAGTGGGGGATTGATCTTTTAAAAAATGGTGAGGGAAGGGGAAGGAGACGGAAACTTGAAGGAAAGGTGTAATGCTTTCTCTGTGAACTCAAAAACACTCAAATAAAGCCATATAACTATGTGGCCAGCTGTGGCTGTCATTCTCTATTATATACAATGAAATGAGAGTGGCTTAGTATTTCCTTCCTTCTTTAAAACAAAGACGTGTGACCTTGGACCACTAATTACATCTGCAACATTAATGGGAGCCCAGGGGAACAGGAGGAGCAAAATAAGGCCTTACTAATCTAAAGAACGTTTTGAAGAATTATGGAAAAAAATGTACAAGTGCCTGATGGTGTAGAAGAGTCAAAGGCTTTCACAGTCACAAACTCCATTTATTTCAGTGGGACTTGCAATAGAAGATCAAGCTGGTTGAGCAGTAAGATGTGTTAATTGCAACTGAGACTTTAGTTTAAACTATGCTGAAGACATTGTTTTGCAGAGAAAATGCAGTCTCTTGCTGCTACCCATGCTGCCTCCACCAATTTAAACTAAAATCCTATCTTTTGTTTTTGTTGTTGTTGCTGCTGTTGCCACTGAGCCACCAAATATTGGCCATGTGGTGGCAAATCTGACAGGCCAAATATTGGTAAGAAAGGTAAGGGGTTCCTTGGTGGTCACATGCCATGTAGCGCCTTTCCATATTTTGAATTTTTTGAAGTTCTAAAAATACAAATAAATAAATCACATTTTCCCACAACTTTGTGGCATAGATTAGACTGAAATATATAGTGGTTTATCCAAGCTTCATAACAGTAGATTTGAATGCAAGTCATGCTAAGTATAGAGCAGATGGGCAAGTCAATTACTGTGATGTAGAAGATTAGCAGCATTTCCAAAAACTCTCTTCTTTAAAACAGGCCATAACTGTGCCAGTTCCTGACACCGGTGCTTAAGAATATATTCCAGAAGGCAGGAGACTATGAAACCTAGTTCATTCATAGTTAGTCTAGTATTTTTATTCTTTTCTATTATTAGTTGCATTTATAGCATGGGGCATATACGACTCTATCCACCTCATCACACAACCATTTGGTGTCTCCAATGTTGGATTTGTTTCTGGCTATATTTCACCTACTGATTCCAAAAATGGCACCAGCTTTTCCCCTATTCGCTCTAGTTTTTAAGATACAGAATATATGCCATCTACCAGTCGTCATCTGCTAGCCCATAACAAATCATGATAGCCATATCTAAGAAACTAGAGCTGATGTGGTATATCCAAGGCAATTTTCAGAATCCGTGCCCCACAAAAATCTAGGACCAGGCCTAAAAAAACAAGACACCAAGAAAAAATGTTTTTGGTTGGGCTGTGTTATTGTTGTGAGTCAATCTGATTATAGCAATGCTATAACTTTTCACTAGACTTCCCTAGGTGTGGTCTGATGAAACAATCAAAGCATTTGCTCCCAATAGTCTGGAATGTCATCCAAAAAAAAAATTTGTGTGTCAGGAGTGACTTGAGAAACTACAAGTTGCTTCTGGTGTGAGAGAATTGGCTGTCTGCAAGGATGTTGCCCAGGGGACACCTGGATGTTATTATGTTTTGCCATCCTTGTGGAAGGCTTCTCTCATGTCCCTGCATGGGGAGCCGGAGCTCACAGAGGGAGCTCATCAGCGCTCTCCCTGGATTTGAACCTGCAACCTGTGAGTATTCAGTTCTGCTGGCATGATGGTTTAACCTATTGTACCACCAGGACTCCCAAAGTTTTGTTGAACACTATGTGTTTTGTGTTACTACTCTCATCACTTAGAATTTCATCTGGGGTGGATGGGAATACTGGGAACTGTAGTCCAATAAATTGGTAGGGTTTGGAGAGAGAACAGCTGCTTTAGAGCACAAGTGCTGAACAGACTGTTTTAAATTTGGACAGCAGAAATAGCTTTGTTTCAGTGTTATTTAATTTCCGGGCTGTGATGTTTGTTTTGTGCTTTTTCCTCCTGCAATATTTTGTTCTGTGTACTCATGCTACCTGAACCCATAAATGTGTAAATTTATTATAAAGGCACATAAAATGCCCAAGATTCCTCCCTCCAAACAAAACATTACACATAAAGGCTGCCAAGAGTTTCCTAGCATTTGAGCAAGGAGAATTATAATCTCCTTGTGTCACAGGGGGGAAAATAGCTTGCTAGATTTTCTTTTCTCTGTAACATGGCATTACAGCTTTGCAACGGAGGTTATAATAACATTGGAAAGTAATATATTTTTGCCATCTGTATTTTGCCTTGGAGTCAGCATTTTTTAAAAAAATAAATGCATGAATGTACAGAGGTGGCTTTGTTAATGGCTGGACTCGCCTGAAACTGCATTAGAAGGCTCAGGTGGTTGATTTTATTGTGTCGAGCCCCAAACAGTCCATCCCCTACATCTGGGAACTTGGATTTAATAAGGCGTTTGTACTTACTGGAACCAAATTAGTGGAGATGCCCGGTGGTCTCATTTATCTCAATGGTTACGGATATTCAGGGGTCAGAAGCTTTTGTCGCCAGGCCTCCTCATCCTGTTTTCCTAATTAGACATTTGGCAACCTCCATGTTCAATGGCATAGAGAGTTGGCAAATTCCTTCTAAATCTGTTCCAAAGCCTTTCAGGGAGATGAGCTCAGATATCTGGACTGTGAGGGGATGTTCTGGTTTTTTTCTACACTGAACAAACAAACCATATAATCCAACCTCACCCTTAACATTTCTGCATTGGCTTGCTTGTGTGTATTTTTCTCCCCGTGTTTTGAGCCAATGTCACCCACACATCAACCTAACTGTATCTAGTTTTTCAGGAGCATGTTGAGAACACCTAATTTTTCATGCAAAGACTTCTGTTTCTTTTCTGCAGGGATGCAGCCCACAGAGACAACCTGTCCTAATAAACAACAATTTATCTTGATCTAACAATGTCCAGGAAAATCTCGATATTATGGTGATACAGTAAAAGCTTGTGATTCACCTTGAATAAGCATTGTTACAGGCTCCATCTTAACATAGACTTTTGTGGCAGGTGTATACATGGGCTGGCACTTGTGTGTGTTGACTGAATGGGTAAGATGTACACATTAGATGATTAAATGTGTGAGGCAGGGGAAGGGAAGGGAAAATTATTACAACTACCACTATTTCTATCAGCTTTATTGCCCACATTTTCCGCAAAACAGGAGCTCAAGGTGACTTACAAATTAAAATGAATAGATCATAATTAAAAGAAGATGGTGAAGATGAAGAAGATGAAGAAGAAAATAAACAAAAGACAATACCATCCTATGTTCTGGGGACAAAAAAATGTAACAACTCTCAAAGTCCTCCTGCTTGGGGGTGCATCACCACTACTACATGGTCATCTTGTGTTGTTGTTCATTCGTTCAGTCACTTCTGACTCTTCGTGACCTCATGGACCAGCCCACGCCAGAGTTCCCTGTCAGCTGTCACCACTCCCAGCTCCTTCAAGGTCAAGTCAGTCACTTCAAGGATACCATCTATCCATCTTGCCCTTGGTTGTTCCCTCTTCCTTTTTCCTTCCATTGTCCCCAGCATCATTGTCTTTTCTAAGCTTTCTTGTCTTCTCATTATGTGGCCAAAATACTTCATCTTTGCCTCTAATACGTATCTTTACCTCAAATGAGCAGTAGGGCTTTATTTCCTGAAGTATGGACTAGCTGGATCTTCTCGTGGTCCAAGGCACTCTCAGAACTTTCCTCCAACACCACAATTCAAAAGCATCTATCTTCCTTCGCTCAGCCTTCCCTATGGTCCAGCTCTCACATCTGTAGGTTACTACTGGGAATACCATTGCTTTGACTATGCAGATCTTGGTTGCCAGTGTGATGTCTCTACTCTTCACTATTTTATCAAGATTGGTCATTGCTCTTCTCCCAAGAAATAAACATCTTCTGATTTCCTGGCTGCAGTCTGCATCTGCAGTAATCTTTGCACCTAGAAATACAAAGTCTGTCACAGTTTCCATGTTTTCTCCCTCTATTTACCAGTTATCAATCAGTTTGGTTGCCATGATCTTGGTTTTTTTGATGTTTAACTGCAACTCAGCTTTTGCACTTTCTTCTTTAACCTTGATTACAAGGCTCCTCAGCTCCTCCTCACTTTTGGCCATCAAAGTAGTATCACCTGCATATCTAAGATATCATCTTGTATCCTGCCTTTTTTGCTCTCTGGAGAATTGGTAAAAGTAATTCACACTTTGCTCAGCCCTACCCTGAGACATGGTGAGGTATCCACCATATTTAGAAACTAAGGGTAAGAGGAATAGGAGTATGAGTAGTCAAATCCTTTGTTAGTCATCCTAAGGTATATAAATGTGTGTGTGTATGTGTGTGTGTGTGTGTGTGTGTGTGTGTGTGTGTGTATATATATATATATATATATATATATATATATATATATATAGTATTTGGATTTAGGGATGCTATCTAGTGTGGGATCTTCTGGTTCAGTCAGCTTCCAAACATGGAATGTGGACTGGAGAATGGAAAAATTGTCTATTTTCTTGTGATATGGGTTGGCCCTAGGCCAGCCCTACAGGACTTCATACTCAGGATATAGTGTTTGATAGTTAGAGAAGATGAACAAATTAAATGAGGTCCTATCCTGATCTACAAGTCATTAGGACTGAAAGTAATCCTACTTGAATTCAATAGGGATTATATCTTAGTAGTCATATTGAGACATACCTTGATGAGGAAGGAATTGCAATCAAGTGTTAGCAATTATATATGGAGATTCATCCAAGAGTAGTTATTGATTTCATGCAGAATAATTAGAGGGGTGTGATCTTCTGAAAATGATGCAAGGCTAGTAATTATTCTTAATTTTAGATTAGCTATGGATAAAATGGTGTGATCTTGCACATGGATATTGTTGGGGGGAAAGATAATTCTTTGTGTGTCATGATGTGATATGTAATTTTACTCAGAGAAGCAATATATTTATCTCCATCATAAACTCTTTAGCCTACATCAACTCTTTAGCCTAAACTCTTTGGGTGTAGTTGAACTAGGACTTCAAGCAACACAGGCCAGTGGTAAGAAATGATGGGATTCGCAATCTAGTAACATCTGGATGGTCACTTGGTTTCCACTCTTGAGCTACTTTCAGTATTAGCTCCCTTCCTTGCAAGAAAGAATAAACAGCAAATCAAATTATAACTTATTTGGTGTACTTTGACACACAAAACCAGGTAAGGGAGGTGGCTGCCTCTCTCTGCATAATGGTAGGACAAGCCTGTCTGATAGAGAAGCTACTTTTCTATGTGTAAAAGAATGGGGTGATGGGTGGGCAACTTCTGTAATGTGAACACATGACTGTAGATAGTACAGTCCAGACTTAAGTCCACCACCACAACTACTCTTTTTGAGAATTAGTCCTTTACATCTGAGTGAAGCACATCCTCTGGGGCTTTTTACTGAAATTAAGTGTTTTTGAAAGAGCAGTAAACCTGAACATGAGTGCCTGTCAATATAAATGACTCCACTTAAACTCACAGTAATTGATTGGCAAATGTATCCTTTGGTAATGTAAAAGGGCAACTGTGATACTTTAAGATGTCACTGGCCTCCACTATGAACACTGTTCCACACATGACTTAAATGCATGGCAAACCAAGTTTTTAAAAGTCCACACATACACACGCCAAAAACCTGGGCTTTCCTGGGGGATAGGGTGTTTACATGCCATCCCAATAACAAGTGGGATGGTATGCAGCCATACCAAAGCCCCCCAAAACAACACCCCAAAATTTTTTAAAAACCTACCCAGCCACCATTATTTTCCTTCTCGCATCCTCCTGACATGAGGAAATGGCACACCAGGAGATTGGGGGGAGGAAGCTTCCCCTGTCTCCTGATGAATAATTTCCTCACACCAGGAGGATGCAAGGAGGAAGATAATGGTGACCAGGAATTTTTTTTTTTAAAAAAATGGGTTGTAGTTTTTGGGCTTGGGGGGTGTGGGTGGTTGCACTCTCAGTTTTTTGGGCTTCTATAGCCCCAAAAACTGAAATGGTTGTGTGGATTGGGCCCAGGATTTGCTTGATTGATTGTTAATTGTTTAATTACTGCTACATTGTTTTTATTCTACTGTTATGTTGATGCCAGCATCGAATTGTGCCTTTGTAAACCGCCCTGAGTCCCCCTCTGGGGTGAGAAGGGCGGGGTAGAAGTAACCAAAATAAATAAATAAATAAATTGACACAGTACCCGGGCCCAATCCTCACAGGGCCCACGTCTGGTAAGACCCAGATTTTACCTAAGATCCAGATCTTGCCAGATGTTTAATTAATTCAGAACAAAGCAGAAAAAGTCAAATGATGCCTCTGGTAAAACCGAGACAGGTCTCATTTTTAAGGCCTGTCTGGATGGGCCCAATGAAGCCAGCTTAGGGCAGTTCCACACAGCAGAAAAGTCTGCATTGACCCGGGTTTTAAAAACTCAAGGTAGACTGTGGTCTGCACACCAGAACCAAAAGCCCATGCTTTCTGCAGGAGGTGTCTAAATGTCCTCCTGGTACCTTCCAGAAGAACACTAAGATACCCAACCTCCCCGCTCCCCCCCAAAAAATACTATAAAAATATAGTTACTTACTCAGCTGCCATTAAACTGCTTCCAGAGCTCTCCTGGCACATAGAAACGATGTGCCAGGAGAGCTCTGGCAGCAGTTCAATGGTGGCCAGGTGAGTAATTTTCTTTTTTTACACTATTTTTAAGGGGTTTTGGGGAGGGAGTTAGAGTCCTCTCAGGTATTCTGGGCTGATTCAGCCCAGAAAACACAAAAGGGCTGTGCGGATTGCCCCCTCAGAAGTCTCATAACTTCTGAGGGGGCAATCCAGATAGCAGCCATAGTGGGTTAGACCCAGGTCTTTCAAAAAATCTGGATCTAATCCGCTATGAAATTATTTCATGACAAAGCAGGATTTTCCTGCTTTCTCTCAAGTGAATTCATAGAATCATAGAATCATAGAATCAAAGAGTTGGAAGAGACCTCATGGGCCATCCAGTCCAACCCCCTGCCAAGAAGCAGGAATATTGCATTCAAATCACCCCTGACAAATGGCCATCCAGCCTCTGCTTAAAAGCTTCCAAAGAAGGAGCCTCCACCACACTCCGGGGCAGAGAGTTCCACTGCTGAACGGCTCTCACAGTCAGGAAGTTCTTCCTAATGTTCAGATGGAATCTCTTCTCTTGTAGTTTGAAGCCATTGTTCCGCGTCCTAGTCTCCAAGGAAGCAGAAAACAAGCTTGCTCCCTCCTCCCTGTGGCTTCCTCTCACATATTTATACATGGCTATCATATCTCCTCTCAGCCTTCATTTTTACATAGGGCAACATTTGAATGCCCCACATGAAAACATGGGAGCACACACGTTTTAGGCTGTTTGGATGTGCCCTAAGTAAGGAAGCACTAGCAATGTTTATGTCTGAGTGCCGGTAGAGCAAACATCTAGGCCTCCAATGTACATACACAGCTAGTCTGAGGGACATCAGCACTGTTTTTGTCCCAAGGTGTGCAATATCATCCAAATGGCTCCTAGATACAGCTCTGCCCATATCCCCTACTGGGGTATTTGAGTGCACCTGAATTCCAACTGAGCATGTTGTACACCCAAGAAAAGAGGTGCTACTGTTTATAGTCCCATCTTTCCTGCTAGAAAATAGTACATTGAGTGCAATCAATCCATGTGAATGTGTGAGTGGGGGGATGCATCCTGGGGGCATCTGACTGGCCTTGTGCAGGAGATGAGTACCCACAATTCTACAAGGCAAGGAGTTACCATCTACAACACTTTAAAAAGTACTTGTGGGTATATGCCTTTAAGTCACCTGTTAGCATATGGAAACTCGATAGGGTTTTTGTAGGTAAAGAATACTCAGAGGTGATTTTGCTAGTTCCTTCCTCTGAAATATACATGGTATTCATTGGTAGCTTCTGATCCAAGTGCTAACCAGAGCTGGCCTTGCTTGCCTTCCATGATTAGATGAGATCTGGCCTATATGCTAATGCAAATATCAATAGGATCCCTTCCATTTTCTACAGAGCTGAATGGATGTGTCACTAAATAAACAGATTGTAAACATTATTTTAAAGAGAAAATTCTCATTGAATTCTCCCATTAGCTAGACTTGGGGAATTACATAATAACTACCACAAAATGAATTATGAATAGATATTTTTTCCACATGGAAATAAATAATCAAGAACCCTTGTGGAGAGAAACAGTTGTTGTCAGGGACACCTGGTGGCTTCCTTGTCAATAAGGTTTAAATGGGCTTGAGGTTTTTAGTTCAAACTTACTGGAGCAGAAGAACCAAGATGTGACATTTGCCACAACAATTTCATTGCTATAACAATAATACTGTTCACACAGATGCATTGTGCCTTGATTTTCTCTGCTTGCTATCCGAGCCTATTGTGTTTGATGGCAGAACTTGGAACTCAAAGCATAACAGCAGTGATGTACTTATTTCAGCATATCTTGTTCAGGACTTGCTTCAAGGAGTGGATGGTGGCTTCCATGAAGGAAGGGTAGTGAATACAGTAAGGATTTAGTCTAAACCTTAAAGAATTATCTTGAGGTGCTGAACCTAAGGATGCATCTATACCAGTCATAGGCAAACTTTGGCTGTTTTGGACTTCAACTCCCACAACTGAAATCCAAAACACCTGGACGGCCAAAGTTTGTCCATGCCTAATTTATACAGTACAATTAATGCAGTTTGACACTACTTTAACCACCATGACTCTGTGCAATGGAATAATGGAAATTGGAGTTTTACAAGGTCTTTAGTCTTTTTTTGCCAAAGAGTGCTGGTGCCTCACCAAACTACAACTCCCAGATTTCCATAGCAGGGTTTTCTAGGCTGACAAAAAAAAAATACTCAGGCCCTGTTTTATAGATGGGAAATCTTGGAGTGGACCTCCATTTTTTTTAAATGATCAGATACTGATGGGTGGGCTGTAAATCCTTTTCTTACAAATTATTTCTGCAAATTTCAAAATCCTGCTAGTGCCTGCAGTGGTAGGTAAATCAGGAACCACATGAATAAACCCTCCCCATACAAACACACAATGTAAAATTGCATTTTTGAAGGGATTTAACTCTTCCATCTGCTTTGATTCAAATGGTTCCTCCACTCAAATTGGTTTAAGCCAGCATTTCTCAACCTGGGGGTGTTAGAGGTGTCACCAAACACCATCAGAAAGCACAGTATTTTCTGTTGGTTGTGGGGGTTCTGTGTGGGAAAGTTTGGCCCAATTCTATCGTTTGAGGGGTTCAGAATGCTCTTTGACTGTAAGTGAACTATAAATCCCAGCAACTACAACTCCCAAATATCGGGTTCTATTTCCCCCAAACTCCACCAGTGTTCACATTTGGGCATATTGAGTATTGGTGCCAAGTTTGGTCCAGATCCATCTGAGTCCACAGTATTCTCTGGATGTAGGTGAAGTACAACTCCAAAGCTCAAGGTCAATGCCCACCAAACCCTTCCAGTATTTTCTGTCAGTCATGGGAGTTCTGTGTGGGAGGTTTGGCCCAATTCTATCATTGATGGGGTTCTGAGTGCTCTTTGATTGTAGGTGAACTATAAATCCCAGAAACTACAACTTCCAAATGACAAAATCAATCCCCGCCTAACCCCACCAGTATTCAAATTTGGATGTATGGGGGTTTGTGCCAAATTTGATCAAGTGAATGAAAATGCATCCTGCAAATCAGATATTTACATTACGATTCATAACAGTAGGAAAATTACAGTTGTGAAGTAGCAACAAAAATAATTTTATGGTTGGGGGTCACCACAACATGAGGAACTGTATGAAGGGGTTGCAGCATTAGGAAGGTTGAGAAACACTGGTTTAAGCTTCTTTTCTTTTTTTAAAAAAAGGCCAGGTGATATAATTGTAGCTCTCTTTAGAAATGCACAGGTTGACTTTAGCTATAGGAAGTCTCAAAGGCTTTTTGGTAATATAAAGGCAGTGACTTCTTGGAAGAAGAAAAACGGATGCTGTAAAACGAGTCCTCAGAGTGATGTTCTGAAATCCCTTCCACTACTACTCAATATGAAGCTGCATAAGAAAAGGGCAGGAAGGTGACTTGGTAATGCTGGAGCTCATGTACTTACTGAACTCCACCAAGGCTTTTAACAAGCTCTTCCTCACAGCTTGTCAGTAAAACAAAATTTCATTTCCAAGCTCCCACTCTGCTTGCCAAATGTTAGCTCACAGTATTTTTTTTTTTTCAAAAAAACGTCTGTTAGTGGCTTCTGAAAATTATGGGTTTAGGAGCAGACCTACATGTGCTTATAATGATGACGGCACCTTACCAGAATGCCAATGATTCTGTTAATGCAAACCATCATTAATTTACCTTCAAATCTCTATTGGCCACAGAAATTCTGCTGACTCAGTGGTGCCAAGTCAGCACATTTAGCTTCCACTCCGACTGTAACATCCTGCTTGCTTAGCTATTCTAATTCAGTGTAATTCTCTCCCTCCATACCTCTGTCTATGCCTCCCTCCACATACTTTGTGGGTGATCCCTGCTGCATTCACACTTCATTGCCCATCTCTGTTGAAGAATAAATCCTATTTTTAAAAGTGGCATGGATGCCAAATCTTCATGGAGATCCCCAAGACATTGGCATTTAGTGTATTCGCCTGCATCTATGGCAAGCATCCTCAGAGGTAGCATCCTCACTACCTCTGAGGATGCTTGCCATAGATGCAGGTGAAATGTCAGGAGAGAATGTCTCTAGAACATGGCCATATAACTCGAAAAAACCTACAACAACCCATTAAAGAAACAGTTGTTAAAACATGCCAATTAAAATCTGGGTCCGGGTCAATTCATTGTCACTTCAAAATTGCTTATGTCTTCTTCATACAAGCCGCTATTCAATGGTCAAACACAAGGTCCCACCGCCAAGTCTTGAGTTTCCTTCTAAAGGATAGGAGGGAGGTAGCCAATCTGATGTCTTTGGGAAGGGAATTCCACAAACAGGGAGCCACTGTTGAGAAGGCCCTGTCTCTTGTCTCCACCAATCGCATTTGCGATGGTGGTGGGATCGAGAGCAGGGCCTCTCCAGATGATCTTAAACTTTGTGATGATTCATAGCAGGAGACATATTCGGATATGTAGTCTGGGCCAGAACCATTTAGAGCTTTAAATGTTAAAACCAGCACTTTGAATTGTGCTTGTTAGCAGATCAGCAGCCAGTGGAGCTGGCGTAACAGAGGAGTTTTATGCTCCCTGTACACCACTCCAGTGAGCAACCTGGCTGCTGACCATTGGACTAATTGAAGCTTCTGGGCAGTCTTCAAAGGCAGCCCCACATAGAGTGTGTTGCAGTAGTCTAATCTATGCAGTAGACTAATCTATGGCAGGCAACTTCAGAGGTTGTGAGGTCTGTTGGAAACTAGGAAAATGGAGTTTTATGTATCTGTGGAATGTCCAGGATGGGAGAAAGAACTCTTGTCTGTTTGAGATAAGTGTGAATGTTGCAATTGGCCAGCTTGATTAGCATTTAATGTCCTAGCAGTTTCAAGGTCTGGCTTACATAGTGAAATAATACATGTTACATGCATTTCATTTCCTTACCATGACTGATGCTTTTAGTTTTGTTTGTGGGTTTTGTTTTAGAGCCTGCTTTGTAACAAGAGACTTTTGTATGTGACTAAAGCAGTGTTCCCAAGACACAGCTATGATATTATGGCAATCACTCAAAAAGAAGGAGAGAGACAGAGACAAAGGAAGAGCACTGCACTGTGAACAAAAAGCAGCATATTAGGACAATTAATAATCCGTGAAAGGAAGAAAATATAGTTTGCTTAAGAACAAGAAGTTCAGTAGCAGTTGTTTTGGTTTCCTGACTAAGAATGAAAGGATATGACAAAGCATATTACTCTTTTATCAGCTATGTGGCTGGCTGTGTAGGGGAGAGTAAAGAGATGGGTAATCTCTTTATCTAGAAATGAGGTAGGATTTAATTTGTATTTCCCAAATGTGGTCTTCCTAAATCAGTAGATGAACTGCAATGCAGTTTGCAATTCTCCAAAGACCTCTTCACACAGCCCTTTTGGGCTCTACCGTTGCACCAGCAATTGCCGGTGAAAAGGAAGACACACAAGGTGGCACGTGGTGGCTTGTGGCACCCCGCGTGCCCTCCCTCCTCCCCTCATCATATGGTGGGCATAGGAGAGGTTGCTTTGGCACCCTTTTCCTACCCTCATTAGATGGCAGAAAGGGTGGCAACGCACAGCAATGCATGTTGCCCCACTGCCCTTTCTGCCAATACATGGCAAAGGAGGGAGGAAAGTGCGGGTAGCTGCCATCACACGGAAAAGAGGGGAGGAAAGTGTGGGCAGCTTTTAACGCTAATCCTCCACTTTGGGAAGAATGTGAGCAGGGGCTGCCATGCAACATGTGATGGTGCATGGCAGGCCCTGTCCTTGTCTCAAGTAAAAGTGGCCAAATGGGGTTTTTCACACATTGTAATTCCAGCAGACAAAACCTTTCATCCTGGTGCATGGGGACTAGAGGGCTCTGGACAAGTCCCAGCAATTGGCTCTGCCAGGATACAGCGGCCCCAGCAACTCCCTGAAGATAAGCAGCATTGCTGCTGGTTCTGCATTTTCAAAGGGTGGCTTCAATTCATTGAGAACAGTGAGGGAATCAAAATTGCCTTTATCATCAAATGCAGCTCTCTTTCTGAGGACTGTTGTAAATCCTTAAAGATGAATTCCATAGAACTCTATTGCTTCTAAAGGTTATATTCCCTTATCCAGACTTGAATATATAAAATGAGATGGACACCCTACAGAAACAAATCATCTTCCTATTGCTACTATGAAGCTAAAAACAGGACTTCTGAGAACCAGCACATAAATAAAGACCAGGCAAAAAGGATTAAAATCAACAACAAATGAATTAAACAAAGCTGTATACCCTTATTTATCCAGTTCCATCTGTTTTGGGTGCAAAGCAAATTTGGATCTGGTAAGTACTTTGATGGGAGACCAGCCCAGAATAAATCCTACTCATTGCTGCCTGTCATTGTATAGAGATAGATTTTCCAATGGCCTGATTCAATATAAGACAGCTTTCTAGGATCCTAAATGAATCACATACTCCTTGACTATGAGAATGTTGACCTTTCACAAATCAGATACTCATACATGCCTTTGTGTTTAAGTAAACAATTATTCCAAAGGGGGAAACTTTCCATATTTTTAAATAGGTCAGAGGAGACATTGTCTCATGCACAATACAGAATGTATTTTAAAAAGATGTTCAATGCACACAATCCAATTCTACAATCAGAGAAAAAGAATATAGCAGTTTTGACATGCCTCTATTCAGCAGCCAGTATATTCCGCCATTCTGTACCATGTCAGGACTGAGTTATAGACAACAGTCTGAGATAACAATACAAAGAAGGAGCTATGAGATATGCAAATGTCTGGGGCCATATGACAATAAGTAGGCAGAGTTAAGCAAAACAGGACCAGAGAGCAAATGAAGCAAAACCAGAGATTGAACCAAACAATAACCAATGAGGCAAGGACAAGAAGGTCTGTAGAAGGCCTCTAACCATGTTTGAGTTGAAGAGACATCCCAAGATCTCAGTCCTGCAAGTCTTCAGAAGGTTTTGGTAATGATCAGGGCCTGAGAACTTGCTATGCTCAGTGTGAGGCACTTCATTGCCTAAGATGAGGAAAACAGTTCCTTGAAACTATTCCCTATATAAAAATTGACTGGATATACAGTTCATCTTTCCTCAACACTGACAGTGCAATGACAGTGGGAGGCAGGCTAGTTTAGGACACACCTTGTGACACCCAGTTCTGTTCTCTGATAGTTTGTTGCTGCCTTCTAGCAGTTCCTACCTAAGATAACCTCCTCATCTCAGCTCTACTTGATAACAGCACTAGCCCTACAAATTGCTGTTATTAGATTCATGATGTGCTACTGACTTTCTGGAGTTTTACTTTCCACTGTTGTGATAGTGTGACTCATTCACATGAGTCATTCGGAGCTGCCATTTATTCTGCAGGCATCACATTGTATGACACTCTTATGCTATCTGATCCGTAGGAATTCATGTGTGGATGGTCCTCATCTGTGCATGCTTTATCACATTCCCATGGGTTAAAATTATGATTTGGCTATCATTTAATAAAGAGCATGTTTAATTCTCTGGAAATCAAGAGATCAAAACATTTTAATGTAACTAGATTCCTGGCTGTTGCCTTCAACAATCTACCATCATCCACCTTCTCTTCCTCCTCCACTTCCTCCTCTTCTTCCTTTTTGTCTTCTCCCTCTCTCTCTCTCTCTCTCTCACACACACACAGAGGTAAGTCTAACTAAATTGTTTTTGTTTCTTGGTGATACACAGGAAGATATAATTTCATCTTCCTCTAAGTATTAATAGTTCCCTACAGTCACATTCTAAAGCTATCTGTTCTCAAGGAATTCAAACCTCTCTTTTGGAGGAAAATTGAAGGTTACCACCTTCCAGTTCTAAGAAAAACTGCTGGACCAATGAAAGCATATTGCTTGCAGACTGCCAAATCCTGCTTCGGTTTTTCTACAAAAATAAAAGTGCTTTGTTCTCTCAGCAGCATGTTCCATAGCATAACAACAGTAGATAAAAAACAGAATAAATTGAGAAGACAATTGTTCTTCAGTTCAATAGAAATCCAATATTGTACTTTTGCTTTGCTGAATATGAAATCGGTCTTAAAGTTTAAGAAAGTCCTTCCAGAGGCACATACAAAAAGCTCGAAGCCCAGTACTATATGCACTTTACTAGTAACATTAACACTAGACCTAGGAATGTAGACATTTGTCAGTCTCATTGTCTCACCTGCATCCACATAACATTCCAGTTCTGTATCTGATTGCACTTTGGTTAAGGATAATCTTGTGGGTGATTTTGTAAGTATTGTTTAATGAATGTATAATTTTTCTGAAAATTTCCTATTAACAATGTTTCTTTGCATTTCCCCCTATATATATATATATATATATATATATATATATAGTTTATTTGTATGTATAAATGGTTTTGTGTACTTTTTCTCTCAAATGTACACATGGTTTTATGGACTATTTATTTATTTATTTCTCATCCCAAGGAGAACTCAAGGTGATTTACAACATGCGAATAGCAAAAAATCAATGCCAACATACAGTACACAAATAAATCATAATAAATAATTAGTACAGATGATACCACTTTGATGGCCAAAAGCGAGGAGGAGCTGAGGAGTCTTCTAATCAAGGTGAAAGAAGAAAGTGCAAAAGCTGGGTTGCAGCTAAACATAAAAAAAACCAAAATTATGGGAACAGGAATTACTGACAACTGGCAAACAGAGGGAGAAAATGTGGAGGCAGTGACAGACTTTGTATTTCTAGGTGCAAAGATTACTGCAGACGCAGACTGCAACCAGGAAATCAGAAGACGCTTACTTCTTGGGAGGAGAGCAATGACCAATCTTGATAAAATAGTGAAGAGTAGAGGCATCACACTGGCAATGAAGATCCGCATAGTAAATGCAATGGTATTCCCCATAGTAATTTATGGATGTGAGAGCTGGACCATAAGGAAGGCTGAGCGAAGGAAGATAAATGCTTTTGAACTGTGCTGTTGGAGGAAAGTTCTGAGAGTGCCTTGAACTGCCAGAAGATCCAACCAGTCCATACTTCAGGAAATAAAGCCCGACTGCTCACTGGAGGGAAGGATATTAGAGGCAAAGATGAAGGCCACATTATGAGAAGACAGGAAAGCTTAGAGAAGACAATTACGCTGGGGACAATGGAAGGAAAAAGGAAGAGGGGCTGACCAAGGGCAAGATGGATGGATGGTATCCTCGAAGTGAGGAGTTGACGGCCGACAGAGAGCTCTGTCGTAGGCTGGTCCATGAGGTCACGAAGAGTCGAAAGCAACTGAACAAATAAAGAACAACAACAACATATAACTATGAACTTAAAATCAATTAAAAACCATTAAACATAAGACATACATAAAATTTAAACATTCAGACAAGCATAAAATCATCCTAGTATGAACATTAAAATCCCAGAAATCATATACTATAGCTATCCCAAATTGTCACTGCTCATCTTCCTTAATTATTGAATAAATAATGTACTGCATTATTTATTAGCCAAAGACTGGATCCCACAACCACATATTTGTTCTCTTTCTAAAGGCCAGGAGGGAGGGTGCTGATCTAATCTTGTTGGGGAGGGAGTTCCAGAGCCAATGAGCCACCACTGAGAAGGCCCAGTCACTTGTCCCCACCAACCACACTTGTGTGAGAGGCGGGACCAAGAGAAGGGCCTCCCCAGATGATGACCCATAGAGGGATATGTGTTTGGACAGGTATGCTGGGTTGGAACCATTTAGGGCATAATAGGCTAAAGCCAGTACTTTGAATTGTGATCGGTAGCAGACTGGCAGCCAGTGGAGCTGGCGTAACGGGGGGTTGTGTGCTCCCTGTACCCTGCTCCGGTGAGCAATCTGGCTGCTGCCCATTGGACCAATTGAAGCTTCTGAACAGTCCTCAAAGGCAACCCCACGTAGAGTGCTTTGCAGTAGTCTATACAGGATGTAACCAGAGAATGGACTACCTTGGCCAAGTCTGACTTCCAAAGGTACTGGTGCACAAGTTTTAGTTGTGCAAAAGTTCCCCTGGTCACTGCCGAAAACTGGGGTTCCAGGCTCAGTGATAAATCCAGGAGAACTCCCAAGCTGTGAACTCTGCATTTTACTTTGAATCATAAATAAGAAGCTAATGACTCCAGTGTCAGTGGACTAGTGAAGCCGTTCCCGGTTTTTAGTTATCTAAAAGAGTTCTCCAAGATGCTGAACACCAAATAGGTTCAGCACTTTGGCCAGCTCCTGAAGCCTGTTATGGATTTAACACTCCACTGAGATAGAAATTCCCAGCCATCACTGTATGGATTTCTGAAGCAAGAAATGTTTCATTTTACTGCCAGACTCACAAGGTGAAAATGAGCAACTTCACAGGAAAATGTGAACCTACTTTGAATCCTACTTAGATGAAAAAGCAAGCTATTTAAATGATAGATATGTGGAATTTCTTTTTACTAATCAGTTCTTTTTCTTTTTTTAATTAGAATTTTATTAATTTTTATATAGATTACAATGAAAGAGTGAGAACAATAAAGTATAGGAAAGTGAGGAAATAAAGAAAAAAAAGAGAAAAAAAGAAACAAAAAAGTATACTAAAATCCCAAATAACCCCTAAAAAAAATTCTACAAAAATACACAAAAAACACAAAAAAAGAAAAACAAAAAAAATGACTTCTATTCCATCTTCTTGGATCATATCTTCTTATTATTCAAAAATATAAAATAAGTTCAAAAAGAAATTGTCTCTCTTGTTTCTTATTTTCCCAAATTGTCCAGATATTCATGGAGATTATCCCAATATGTTCTTCTTAGTATTATACCTTTATTTTTCTTCAACAAAAAGTCAATTCATCCATGTCCTTTATTTCTCTGATTTTTTCCACCCATTCCTGTACGGGTGGTACTGAGTCTTTCTTCCATTCTCTAGCAAAAACAATTCTAGCGGCAGTCGTCATATATGTTCTTTTTCTATTCAAATCTCATACAATTAGTCCTGTTCTGTTGTTTCTCTGATCACGTTTTCTGGCTCATGGCAGCGTTTCAGAAAGAGCTTGGTGCCATATTCCTGAGTATTGTCTGCACTGAATGTGTCCCTCTTCACTTCCAGTGGCGTGTTCTCTCTGTATGCACACTAGACAAAGAAAACTGATATTGTACAATACAGGAACAGCGAAGGCTTTTCTTCACATCAGCCAACCAAGGAGATGATGAAAGAAATGGTCTTGCATATCGAGAAAGTTCACTATTTTTCAGTCTACCTAACCAGGTGATATTGTGATCAGTGGAAGGGAGTCCAGGGGTGAGATCAGTCAAGCAGTTGAGCATTTTGTAGAAAAGACAGGATCAGCCAGGCAGTTGAGCATTTTGTAGGAAAAACTTTCTGACTGCTCTGTGGTCAATTATGATCAGGCGGCTGTGCCATCCTTGGAACAGACTGAGCAGGGCGCTTATAATTGGGGCAGTAGGTCACCAGAGCTTCTCTTTCTGAATGGAGCTTCTCTTTCTTTTCATAAATGCCGAGGACCAGATTGCTACATCCCATAATGCGATTCATAATCTATTTCCATCTTCCTCACATTCCTGCCAAACTGCCAGCATGTCGGCTTTCCGATGCCCCAGTTAACTGCGTTCTTTGAGAGAGCGTGCTTGAGACACCACCGCTTGTGCTTGGTTTCTAGGATCACAGGCCTGTTGCCACAAAGAAAAGGGAAATTCTTTGTTCAGCGACCGTAGGTGAGCAGCAGCAGCTTTGCAAGATCACAGGCAGCCCTTGCATCGTTCAGACTGCAAAATCCATGCATCCACCACTGTGACTGCTTCCATTTAAAATAGGGCTTTTTTTCCTCTCTCTTCTGGCTGTTTAAAAAATATATCTTCCTTGAGTTTCTCCTTATCACAAGATGAAACAAAGATATCTGGATAGTTATTCCTTTTTGCTTTATATCTTTATTTACATTTAACTGTGAATAAAAAGAAAATAGAAAAATGAACACCAGCTAGTTGCACTGGTATTGTCCAGGCTGGGTTCACTGTGTATATATTGCCTATACTCGAATATAAGCCGACCTGAATATAAGCCGAAGCAACTAATTTCACCACAAAAACTGGGAAGACATATTGACTCGAGTATAAATTGAGAGTGGGAAATGCAGCAGCAACTGAGAAATTTCCAAATAAAAATAGCAATAAAATTACATTAATTGAAGTTAAATGTTTTCGAATATTTACATAAAACTGTGATTTAAGATAACATTGTCCAACTCTGATTAAATCATTATTCTAACCTTCTTCAATGTAAATGTTCTTATGTATCTTTCCAATAATAATAGAGTAAATTAATAAATGTAATAATAATAATAATAATAATAATAATAATAATAGAGTAAAATAATGGAAATTTAACAGCAATAAAAGAAAATAATAAATGTAATAATAGCAATAATAATAAAGTAAAATAATAAATGTAATAACAATAATAAATAGAGTAAAATAATAAATGTAATAATAACATTTAATAATAAAATGAACCACCCTGAAAAACTCAGCTTATATTCAAGTATTAAAGATGTATTATGGCATAGGGACTGATTGAGCATCCCTTATCTGGAATTCTGAAATTTTCATGGGATTCTAGAAAATTCTGTAAATTTCTGAAAATTCAAAAGCAGTTCAGAAATAACAACAATAATAGATCGCATATGTGTTACCCTCAAAGCATGAGGAGAGTTGGGTTATAAATAATAATAATAATAATAATAATAATAATAATAATAATAATCTTTAATTTGTTTTTACTTCCTGCTCTCTGTCCCGCCTGCATCACAGGTGCGCTTGGCGGGGACAAGAGACAGGGCCTTCTCAGTGGTGGCCCCTCAGCTGTGGAATGCCCTACCTGCAGATATCAGATCGGCCCCCTCCCTGCTGGCATTTCGGAGGAAAGTGAAGACCTGGCTGTTCGAACAAGCATTTGATTAAACAGTGTAATAAAAATAGGAATATGGAATAATGGATGATGAGATTGGATTCTGATTTTACTAATGATTGTTATATGGATGTTTAATGATTTATGTTACAATTGTTTTTCACTGCCCTATACTTGTCTCGTGATGTTTTGTATTGATGTTGTTCACCGCTTTGAGTCGCCTGAGGGCTGAGAAAAGCGGTATATAAATAAAGTAAATAAATACTTTTGAAACTCTGCTTCCAGGACAGGAAGGCAATCTCACTGCCTTTTGCCACCCTTTTATTAAGAACTGCATTGGAGGGATGTGCTGTTGATTTTGTTTCAAACTCTCATAGATTGCTAATGTACAGTACGTAAGCCTTATATTAACTCCAATGACCATACCGTAAATGTAAAACACTCTATGAAAGAGGGCTAATCCTTTTTTAAACATCTGCAATATTTACTTTTTTCAGACAGATTAATTTTGTTAAAACTAATATCACTTGACAGTAACTAATTATTACCATTAAAAGTTAATTAGCCATGGGCTCTGCTCTGAATCCAAATATTGCCTCCCATTTTAAATTTAATTTGTTGGTTTATTAAGAAAATATCTGAATGTGGTGTTGGCTGGAGGATTTATGCTTTATTGAGCAAAGAGGACCTATAAGTTCAAAATAACAGCTGAGGAGGGAAAGCTTCTTTCATTAATAAAAGCAATTAGTGAATCCTCCAGCTGTGTGACCAGGAGAAGCTCAGCATGTAAATATAATCTTATAATTGGAACATTCAAAGGAACAGACAAAGGATGAGACATGTATACATGTGTGTGAGAGAGAAGAAAGAAGGAAACCAACGATGAAATGGGTTGGCTTTGTCATGCGTCATCCACAATTCAAATTCTTTTGATCAGTAAACTTTGGATCGAATTTAGAAATATATATATATGGAGCAAAAATGTATTACCATTATTTCTTACATTTATATTTCACCTTTCCTCCAGCAAACTCAAGGCAATAGCCATGGCTCTTCATATCCCCATTTCGATCGTCATAACAGCTTTGTGAGATTGGGAGAGAATGAATGGCCAAAAACTAACTGTGAATTTTATGACTCAGGAGGAACTAAGACCTAGAGCATCCATCTCAGTTCTGTATTATAGTTATTAGCCCATTGGCTCAAAATTTATCCCACCTGGATTATTGGCACTTCAAAATAACTACTAAAAAAAACTTAACTAGAAGCAACTACTTTTTCCAGGAATGAAAATAACAATATCACATTTCAGTTGTAGCTGAACAAGATATACATACATGCTTTTTGCATTGTGCTAATAACTTTTAGGTACTTAGTAGACATGTATGTGGAACCGTTTTCCTTCTTTTCATCCATTCTTTCGTTACCTTCAGAAGTACATAATGGGAAGGCCCCTCCCGATACAAAAATCAGCTCGACACAAAAGCAAGTGGGAGATGATCCTGGCTCCTTGCCTGCTTTTCATTAGCAGCCTCCTTGCCATGGAAAATGTGTGTGTGTGGCATGCAGGCCCAGCAAGTACACATGTCTGCCTACAGCTAAGTGCCTTCTCTAGAGTAAACTTGCCTCCTTGCCTTGGGAAGTGCATGTGGCACGCAGGTCTAGCAAGTGCATGTGCCTGCCTGTAGCCGAGCACTCCTCTGGAGTAAACTTGCTTCCTTGCCTTGGAAAATGCATGTGGCATACAGCCCCAGAAAGCATGCACATCTACCTGCAGTAAAGCACCTCCTCTAGAGTAAAAAACAGGTAAGAACTGAAGCCTCCTTAAAGTGCACACCTGCCTGCAGCTGAGCACCTCTCCTCTAGAGTAGAGTTTAATGTCTAAAATGCCCATAATGGTCCGATAGAAAACCGGTCTTTTGGCACCCTAGAGAAAAACAGATATCTGCCCTCCCGATTTCAGGAGGCTCCCAAAAAATGGATCGGGGGGCCACCGAAAGCCGGGAAACAAAATGGGTCAAAGTTTACCCTCAATGCACAAAGTACTAGGGTTGTGCATTCAGGATAAACTTTGACTTAGGCTTTGACTTTGACTTAGGTAGTTATAGAGCCTCATTAAATGGAGGCAAACTTGTTCAAAGTGATATATTATAATAGAACATACGTTCTTTAGTGGGAGTTGATACAACAGCATGAATGAGAGACAAGTGTGTTGTGTGCCACAGGCCAGCAGACATTATTTTTCAGAGTATCCTTAAAAACTACATAGATGCTTTGGGAAAAGGAGAAATTAGAGTTACTTTTGGAAAACAGAAACTATAAAAGAAACAAACTATTAACGGTGTTAGCTCTATAAGAGTAATTCATTACTATTTAAAAGTAGCTTTCCAAATTCAAAATATGAATGAGCCTCCTCTACTGTAGTAATGACAATTTCAGTTAACTAGATATCTCAAACGATGAGTATTTCATTTTCACTTTCCCCACAAAAAGGTCACAGTATAGGATGCTTTGTGATTGTTTCACTAATGTTGTTAGTATATTTTGTCGATTTTCATATCCAATTGTATAAAATAAAATTGTATATTTTGTATAGAACAGTGAACTGCGCAAGCGAGTGCCAGAGAGAGCTTGAGAATTTGTGAATTGGTGAGAGGCTATAGGAGAGTATGTCTATATATCAATGTAATGCTTGGTCATGACAAAATTAAACACTGGTTTTTGGATTTCTCCTCCAAATATTTTCAACCCATGGTTGGTTGAACCCATGGATGCAGAACCCATGGATACAGAGGGCTGACCCTCTAGTAAATACAGAATGATAGGACCAACAATGTGTGGAAAGTAGAACCTAACTATGAGTCGGTTAAACGCTGACCAGCAATGAGGTTTGTATTGCTTTTATTGTTTTAATTGTTTTTTACGGGTTTATGGCTACTCCTGCCAATAATATTGATTGTTTACGTTAATTGTTATCAGTGTTATAATTATTGTTGTTATTGATGTTATATTTTTGTAGTACAGGCATCGAATTGTGCCTTGTTATGTAAGCCGCCCTGAGTCCCCCCGGGTGAGAAGGGCTGGGTATAAGCAACCGTAATAAATAAATAAATAATAAATACAGATAGGAGAATAGGCACTAAGACTGTTTTGCATTCTACATGGAGGTATCAAAATCTTTCTGTTTGGTTCCCTTGTAAACATGAAATTTCTTATTCCTCTAGGTAAAGGTTTTCCCTGACACCTAAGTCCAGTTGTGTCCTACTCTGGGGGTTGGTACTCATCTCCATTTCTAAGCTGAAGAACCGGCATTGTCTGTAGACACTTCCAAGGTCATGTGGCCGGCATAACTGCATGGAGTACCATTACCTTCCCGCCGGAGTGGTACCTATTGATCTCATGTTTGCATGTTTTCGAACTGCTTGGTTGGCAGAAGCTGGGGCTGACAGTGGGAGCTCATGCCGCTCCCTGGATTAGAACCTGCAGCCTTTCAGTCAACAAATTCAGCAGCTCAGTGCTTTAAACCACTATGCCACTGGGGGCTCTTTATTCCTCTAGCCCAGCACATTATGTCAATGCAGGGAACATGTATTACTTAAGATGTTATTAGACTACAACTCCCACAATTCCTAACTACTGGCTATGTCTGACTAGGGATGATGAAAGTTGCAATCCAATACGTTCTGATGGTTATTACTATTTTTAAGTTAGTGCCACTTTATCTGAATACTCACGATAGACCAAGCTCTCTTGAACACTCTTGAGCTTCAATGAAATATTCTCTTTGTTTCAGTCTCCAGTGCTTTTCTTTGGGGAAAGTGACTTTGCCAGAGATTTCCTCACAGTTGTGTCATAATCATCACCCCCAGTGTTTTCATAGTAGCAGTGTCAAAGTTGACTCTGAAAATGGAACAGTCTTTGATGCAAGCATTCACCTTTACTGAATGTACTTATATGGAGAACTGCTTCAAGAGAAGGAAGTCTAACCATCAGACATTGCACTTTCTTTTTATAATCTTGATCATGAAGCTTTGAGAATTTCCTTAAATCCTTTTTGACCAATCACATTGACTGAGGAAACAATAATCTGTTTAGCAATGCCCTTTTGGCTTTTGTTCCATAGCAACAAGCTTTTCTATGCAAGCTTTAATTTTAGCACATTGCATGTGCTGAAACCACACCATACTTTTGGAACATAGCTAAAAAGTGCACACAAAGATGGTTTAAGAAAATGCACTTAAATGCATACAAAAATAATCAGTAATATATGGAAAGAGAAGGGAGATTAGCAACCTAATATGGAATTGGGGGGAAAATTTCTACTGGAATCCTCAGAAACTCAGACAAAAGAAGACTGAACAGATTTTTGTAGGATTATACAGATTAAGGCTCTGGTGTGTTTAAAAAGTTGCAACCCCATTTTCATAATGACCACACAGAATCCTTCTTTACCAGCTAGGGTTTTTTTCGCATGCAAGATCCAATAAGATGTCTGGTACTGGGAGGGGAGAACAACAGTGAAGATGCAACTGTCACGCACAGACACATACCCAAACAAAGACCGAAGCTGCTTGTCCATTCCTGAATATGCCAAGATAGCTAGATGACGACCACGTGTAACATTGTGGCCAACCAATGGCCAGGGGAAGAATTGCACCTAACAGTCTCTTGGCTTTGTGCACATGGTGGCAAAAGTGTTGCACAGAGAGTGATAGGATGCCTCCTTCTGAAGTACCTTTAAAACTATTCTGGAAAATTTAACCAGAGGCAACTCCAGTACCAGTTACCAGTGGGAATCTGGGCATGAGCTGCAAACCAAATATACCTGTGTATAAGTCCTTGTGTATAAATCAAGGGCAGGTTTTGGATTTTGATATGACCTGTGGATCAATAGAGGATCATTCCACAGAGAGGAGAAAGTTCCAGTGCTACCATGGGGGACCGGTGACCTCTCAAAATTGCTGATGCCATTTTTCCACCCAAGCTTTCAAAAATATCTTTCACCACCTTACTAAAAGAAAAGGGTGGTTCCCTGTTTTGAGAAAGCTTATAATACAGCATTAACTCTAATCGAAAAAAGGATCTATTCCCTTCTCTAAGTAGACTGGCAAGAAGCAAAAACACAGTCAATTCTGGGAGAAACTAAAAGAACCACTGACCCACTCTACTCTCCTGGCACTCCTTGGAGGGGAAGGTTCAAGGAGCTGCTGCCACCACCATTTCCTCCATCCCATTCCTCCCCTCAGCATTCAAAAAATCAGAAGCAGCACTTTGGCAGAGAAAGTAGAAGAGATCAGTGCTGCTTTTAAGTTTTCCTAGGACAGAATAAGCTCTCACCTTTCACCACTCTACTAAGAGAAGGGGATGGGTATTTTTTTTAAAATAAGAGTTAAGGTACAGTACTTACATTGATCCATGCTTAAGTCGACCTAGAATTTTGAGGTCAATTTTTGACTAAAATTTCTAGACATATACATTAATATATACAGTAGGGGGGTTTTTTTACCACAGAGAGAGAGAGAGAGAGAGAGACTTTTTGAACTACATCTCCCATAATCTCCAAGTTAGCATGCTCACTGGCTATGCTTGTTGGGGAAATCTGGAAGTTGTAGTCCACAAAGTAATTTTTCCAAGCCCTAGTATGACTATAGGTTCTTGTAATGCTCCACTGCCACCTACTTATTGCATTGGTACTGTTTGGGGTTGTTGTTGCCCAGGTGAGGTAGGTTTATTTTACTAATTCTCAGGATGTAATGTGCAGTTTCAGTATGACAGTGTATGGTACTGCTCAAACATTTTTATAATGACCTAGAAATGAGAAAGATTCCTTCTAATGAGGAGTTAGCAGATAATATTTTTCAGCATTTCAACCTGAAATAGGTTTGTGATGACTAGAATTCAGTGGTTCTTCCTACAATTTATTTTGATTGTAACATGTTTGATGCCAGCAAGATCTGCAATGCATACTCCGAGTGCATTCAATTTATATTTTAATAGGCTTGAGAGGTTTTGCTTTATTAATCCTCCTAGACAATTAATTGCCTTTCTCTCTCAGATAAGTTTGATCTGGTATCTCTGAAGGTCAAAGATAATCATTAAGAAGTTCTTGCATTTCTGTATTTTTTTTAACCACTTGGGATATCGTTGCTTTCATTTCAGAAAAACCAGACCTAACAAAGCATGAGAGTAAGAAGAAGTAAAGGAAATCTTTGCTGGTTAAGGGCAACCTTCTAATCAATTCAGGTTCACTGAAATCCATCTACAAAGATGCACATGGAGCTAATGAAAAGACAAATCTGTCACTAGATGGTTCTCACATAGCCTATGAATATCAGCTACACATTATTCCTTTCTTCCCATACATATTAACAACAATCCACACTCACAGGGCCTATCACTTTCCATGATGGCAAACTTCATTTTCCGTGACGGATATAGAATTTCAAAGCATGTGTAGTTTTGTTTCTTGATTCTAATAACGTTTTGTCACGGTGGAGTCCAGTGAAGAAAATGCATGAATTTCAAAATTGCTCCCATTGGAGATATGAACAAAACTAGCAATTTTTTTGTCCTCGGTGAGAAAGGGTGCTTCAGCTCAGCATGAAGTCTTATATTCGTTTGGGGGTTATTCCCCTACTGTGGACCTATTTTACAAAATAATAATCCTTTACCTCTAGCAAATGCAAACTCCTGCAACTTCTCCTAGCTTGTGTGTTCTTCTGCATTAATAATTTTGCCGTCTTTACCACACTCTGATGTTAGTTTGTTACACATATCCTGGTTTTCATCTGTGAAATACTGGAGGCAGGCCCGTAGCGGGGGGGGGGGGGGGGAGCTTGAGGGGTGGTCCGCGAGAAGGCCTTACTGGTACATTATTTAAACTGTTATGTTTATTCATATCATGATTTGATCGCCATGCTCAGTATATCCCATATGCATAGCAGTATTGGGATAATGATACAAAAGGTTTGCTAGGGTAGATCCTGAGCCCCCCCTCCCCCACCGAACCAAACTGAGCCCCCCCAAATTAAAATCACCCCCCCCCCCCCAAAATCAATATCCTGGCTACGGGCCTGACTGGAGGATATAGCTCTCCACATATGCAGCTATGATCTGAATATATCCAGTGCACAATTTAAAAGATACATCCACATGTGGTGAGGGACCTTACAAAGGATTCTGATCAGTATAATTTACAGAAGCAAGTTGTATTGGTGTTTTCTGATGACCCCCCCCCCCCCCACTCGAACTCTGACACAGGTTAAAAATTCTAGTTAGCAATTGTAACTGCACTTTCCTTACATTGTTTGTTAATAATAATAATAATAATAATAATAATAATAACTTTATTTTTGTACCCCGCCTCCATCTCCCTGAAGGGATTTGAGCCGGCTTATATATGGCACAATGTGCCTAAAACAATGCATAATAAACACACAACACAAGATAAAACCAATAACATATAAAACAAGGTTTCACCTCAAGATGATGTCCAATAACCTATGATGAGAACTGTCATAATACATAGCCATCTGCAAACAGGAACAGGGAATAGGATAGTGCAAATTTTAGCTAATGAACTAGGGCATAGAGTGGAAGTGCTGTGCTGTGGCCTTAACTGCAGACCATTGGAACTAGATATTCTCGAAGGCTTATCGAAACATTCAAGCCTTCAATTCTTTCTGGAAGGAGGACAATGTGGGGACCTGTCTAATTGCCCATAGTTGGAGGGCCACCAAAGCTGGGGGGTATTCCAAAGCTGGGGGGCCACCACCGAGAAGGCCCTCTCCCTTGTCCCCACCAACCACACTTGTGACGGTGGCAGGATCATGAGGAGGGCCTCCTTGGCAGATCTTAATTCTGACACAGGAACAAGGGGGTGGTGCTCATGAAGATAGGCAGGACCCAAGCCATTTAAGTTCTTGTAGGCGATGACCTGCACTTTTAAAAAAATAGTTTTATTAAGATTTTGCATGTACATACATAAAAACTATAGGGGATAAGGGAAGAGGGGGAAAGGGAAAAGGGAAGAAAAGGGGGGGGGGTTGTTGGGATAGCGGGAAAAAAGGGAGAAGGGAAAAGGAAAAAAGAAAAAAAGTAAGACATGTATAAAAAAGAAAATAAAAGTGTAAGATTCTGGGCTTCCACATTCTTCTTCCCAGCCCGTATTGTTCTAATTTATGTTTTGTTTTCCCTTTTCATCCTTCGGGTTTCATTAAATTTAGTCACTTCCCTTTTAAATCTTATTTGATGACCTGCACTTTGAATTGAGGCCGGAAACTTATTGGCAACTAATGGAGATGTTTTAATAGGGGTGTAGTCTGCTCCCCATAATTAGCTCCAGTTAGCAACCTAGCTGCTGATCTTTGCACCAGTTGCAGTTTTCGGGTTGTCTTCAAAGGCAGACCCCCATAGAGTGCATTGCAGTAATCCAACCTGGATGTAACTGAGATGTGGGCCACCATTGCCAAGTCAAGCTTGTTGAGGTGTGGTTGCAGCTTGCACACAGGTTTTAACTGTACAACCCCCCCCCCCCCCCCCGGCCACCGCCAACACCTGAGCATCAAGCGTCATGTTTGTTTATGACCTGTAGAACCACACAACACAAGTTCAGTGGGGAATTTAAAGGACCTGTAATCTCAGCTTCCATATTTTGTGAAGACATGACTCTTTAGAAAAAACAATGACGCCTGGCAAGGTAGAAAGTTATAGGAAAAGAAGAAGACAACATTACAGATGGATAGACTCCATCAAGGAAGGCAATGGCCCTGGATTTGCAAAACCTAAGCAGGACTGTTGATAACAAGGCAGGTCGGAAGTTCTCTCATACATAGGATCACCATGTCGAACCTAATGTTACAGTAGATAACAACAGTTCAAACTTCAAGCAGAAAATCCTAGGATTCAGAGGGAGTGGCGACAAGGTGCTGGAGAAAAGACTAGCATATGCACCACAAACGCTGGTCTGTATCCCCACAAGCTACTTTGTTACCCTCTGGTGCAATTGAGTAACCCAGCATTGGAGGAAGATTCAATTTATTTACAATGCAGCCCTTTGGTTGGTTTCTGCACATGGACATCTTTGTGGATGGGCACCAGCTTCTCTTTGATATGTGGCAGCAAAGCATTTTAGGTTAGACTAGCTACCGCTTGACTTTAGATCTTGCTTTTGTTGATATTTGAGGTGTTCCACTGATTGTTTGTGAACATTCCTTAAAAGGCATACACTTAAATGCTCAAGGGCAATGGGTCTTAAACTTGGGAGGGTGGAGCGCAAGCACCTCTAACAGTCTAATGAAACTGAAAGATGCCACCTCAAAACATGGTACTGATGATCATTGTATGTTATTTGGCCATACAAAGTTTGGGGTGAAACAATACCTGGGGCAAATTTAAAAGCAATGAAAAGATATATAAGGGGAGATGATTGGCATCCTGGGGAGCATCCTGGGGAGCACAGATGTGGTCCAAGGGTCATAGGTAAAGAAGCCCTGTTTTAGGGTCATTGGTAATTTTTGTACTTGGAGTTTGCAAATGTATGAACTACTTGTGTGAAGGATGCTCTCTTTGGACAAGATTGTCTGAGAAAGCACTCGAAAACAAAACTACTGCTCCTTTAAGATCTCACAGAAAATGAGAAATAATATTTGGAAAGCAGTACAATATGATTGGTTTTGGAAATCCCAGCTAATATGTACACAGCATGACATATTTAAGAAGCATCAAAAGTAAAGCAAAGCTGTATAGAGTAAGTAGTAGTGGGTGTTTATTTAGATTACACTGGAATGTGGTTTTTTACAGAGCCAACAATGTCGCTTTTCTTGGTGAATTTTGTAATAGGCTTACTAATTCTCTCTTCCTTCTGTGCTATAATGTTTTAACAGAAATGGAGGAGATGATGCATTCCCAGCTATTTTACAGTAGATGGGCATTCGTCCTACATAATTAACAAATGTTTTCTCCAAATGAAATGAAGCTTAAGACACAGAAAGAAAAAGCTGGCATCTTTACACATAGGCTGCCGTTGCTGTAATTGAATTATATAAGCAAAGCAAACTTCAGAATTAAATGGGAAAGTTACACAGATACAAGGATGCAATGTTTGGCCAAGAATCTGACTCTACCAATGAGTAGGAAAGACGTTTAAAGCCAGGGGCAAAGTTCCTAGGAAGAACCCTGATGGATCAAACTAAAGGTCAAAGTTTGGATTTATTTATCATATCAGAAGCAAGTTGAGGGTACAGTTAACATGTTTTTTAAAAAACACAAACAAAGTTTAAAAACTTGGCATTATGCTAAATGACCACTTGGAGTGCCTCTGGTGTCACTGTGAGAAGATCCTCCATTGTGCATGTGGCAGGGCTCAGGTTGCGTTGTAGCATGTGGTCTGTGGTTTGCTCTTCTCCACACTTGCATGTCATGGACTCCACTTTGTAGCCCCATTTGGATGAATGGCCTTTTGTAATACCGTTCCCAGTGTGAGTGAGAAATGGTAGTCCATTTCTTACAACAACCCTCCAAATGTTGGGTTGTTGTAAGATTTTTAGGCTGTATGGCCATGTTCCAGCCCAGCTTACTTGTCCGAATGTATTTCCCTCTATGTCCCACCTCAGAGACTAAGATCATCCATGGAGGCCCTGCTCACAATCCCACCTTTGTTGCAAACACGCTTGGTGGGGGACGAGAGATAGGGCCTTCTTGGTGGTGCCCCCCCCTCCCCGCCACCTGTGGAACATGCTCCCCAGTGAAATTAAGTCAACTACATCCCTTCTTTTCTTCAGGAAGAAGATCAAAACATGGTTTTGTTCCATATCATAGATCTATGGAGTTGAAGCGTAAACCATTATTTTGTAGTGTGAAAGCGCCCCCAATAATTCAGTTATTCACTTCACCAGGAATTCTTGCAAAGCAAAAGCCCAGTTCTTTCATCATAAACTGGTACAACTCACTGTTGATAGGTATCCATGATAGTGACAGAGATATTCTGTGCTAATAATTAAAATGCAAATAGACAAGTAAGAGAAAATTGTTTAATTTGACTCTGCCCCAGACATGCCTTCAAAACCGCAAATAATTTAACCTTCTATGGGATATTTATTTCCTTTACATGGATGCTGTGTTTGTTACAGCAACTTTGAAGGTTTTTATAGTCCACTTAGCGTTATTCCCCTGAGCCCTTTTAAGTTCTAAAGCATCCTTACGCCATCAAATTACCCTTTTTGTCTTATCACTCATGTTAAGCTGAGGTTGGATATTGATTAATAAATTTCTAAATTAAGCAGGAAGCCTTTTAAAAGGTCTGAACAAAGTTAACCTTTTGTAACCACATACTGTCTTGTGGGGCTGGAACTGTCTGGGGTTGAGTCTAATTGATAATCTATAAAGTTAATAGTTCCCTTTTGGTGGTTGATCTATGTCAACTTGAGTGCATAAGGGCTAGCACAATAATAGATGTTCCCTTGGCTTTCTGCGCTAAATGGAGTTTACCTCTCAAAAGCCAAGACATCTTTTCTTGAATGGAATGGCTTCTCAGCTTTTATATCAAAAGTGTTTTTCAGTTCACAAAGTACCATTAAATAACATTGCATTTCATCCTAAGATGTATAAGGGCAGCCATAACAAATGTTGGGAATGGGTGGATGATATCCTTGAAGTGACTGGCTTGTGGAATGGTCCAGAAATTTGTTGTTTATTCATTCCGTTGCTTTCGACTCTTCGTGATCTCATGGACCATCCCACACCAGAGCTCCCTGTCAGCCGTCGCCACCCCCAGCTCCTTCAAGGTCAAGTCATTCACTTCAAGGATACCATCCATTCATCTTGCCCTTGGTCAGCCCCTCTTCCTTTTTCCTTCCATTTCCCCCAGCATCATTGTCTTTTCCAAGCTTTTCTGTCTTCTCAGATATTGGACTCAAATATATTTAATGCAGGAAGATATTGTTAAGATTAAACTTAAGATGAGATTGGAATGATATTTGTTGGAAATGTTGGACAATCATTAATTATATTCCTGTGGTCTACATGCTCTAAGCAATATAAACTTCTGGACTGTTGTTGCCTTGTGCGGAAACTTGCTATTTGAATCAGCTTTGCTGTGAGTTTTCCAAGCTGTATGGCCATGTTTCAGAAGCATTCTCTCCTGATGTTTTGCCCACATCTATGGCAGGCACCCTCAGAGACTGTGAGATCTGACAACCTCTGAGGACGCCTTCCATAGATGGGGGTGAAACGTCAGTAGAGAATGCTTCTGGAACATGGCCATACAGCCCAGAAAACTCATGACAACCCAGTGATTTCAGCCATGAAAGCCTTCGACAACACATTGCTATTTGAAATTTTGCTCTACAAATTAGCCACCAATGAGGAATCTTTTTCTGCACCGTATGTGTGCCCTTCATATGGTCACAGTTGTGTTTTAAATCTTTTTTGTCATGTTGCCGTGTAATATACAGCCAGGGAGATACATAAAGATTACAGGTGAGTTTTCTCATTGACATGTGAAGGTTACCAAGGCAAATTTTCTACAGCTGGCCCATTTATTTTATCACCACATTTTAATGTTATCACTAATTATATTATAGTTAGACCAGAATTATATTATAGTATTCCCAGGCTTAAAGCAGGCTCTCCATTGTTATACTTTTGGGGGGGGGGGTCTTTTTTCTGTTGTCCTGTTTGAGGATGGGACATTGCTCAAGTTCCTGGATTTTACTTTCCCTTGTAAATACTCTCTACGTACCTTTTTATCTTCCAGACATTTTCCTCTTCCTTCTTTCTCTTAGCATGCTACAATATGATATCTTAAGAAACTAAGTTGAAACACACACACGCTATATTTATATGTAGATAGATAGATAGATCAAAAGATAGATAATAGACTTGTGCATTTTGGCTGAACCTCGATCAACTTCTCCTGGCCAGATAACGGTAGACCCCTGTATCTGTTTTCATGCATCTCCTGAAAATGAGCAGGTAGTCAGCCATTTTCGGTCCGTAGCCGAAAAATGCAGCTAGATCTGGCCCATTGAAGGCAATAGGGAACTTACAAGGCTCTCCTTTCCATTCGTGGGAACCTTTCCTTTTTCCCTTCAAGTCAGCCTGGGTATCAGCAATGGGGTTAAGAAAGCACCCTATCCAGCCCATTGTGGGGGGGACTTCCCACAGGCTCCCCTTCCATATCTTTCATTAAGACCTGGATTTAAAATAGCATCTGAGTTAAGATATCACTCTTTCTGCAATCCTTTCCCTTCTGTCTGTAGAAGAGACCAGGTTTAATGCTTCGTTAAAGTTGTTTCTACTCTAGAGGAGAGGTGCTGTGGCAAGCATGCACTTTCTCTCTCTGCAGCACATCAGACAGCCTTCTAAGGCATTTCAAGGGAAGGAGGAGTGATGACCTGGAGCTATCCTCCCAGGGCTTCCTTTTTTTTAAAAAGCCCTTTTTTCCGTATTGCAGGGTATGGTTCAACCTCCTTCTGCTTCAGGTTTCATGCTTCCTTAAAGCTGTTTCTACTTTCGGCTCTAGAGGAGAGGTAACAACTGGTAGTAGTTTTCAGAGAAGGAGGGTTTTCTTTTTTGTTTGCTGGGATTAAAAATAATTATTATCCTTTAGCAATATTTGAAGGAGAGGATGGGAAGGATTTTTTAGTACATTTTAAATGTAAATATAAATACAGAAGCAGAATAGGGGGTGAGGGAGCAGAAGGATAAACAGGACAAAAACATACAATGCACAGGTCTATCAGCAAATTATAGAATCAAGGAAGATGATTACTGGATTCACAGTTAACTTTTGGGATGAGTTATCCCCTGATGGATTTTGTATGCTGCTGCACAAAACTTTGCAACATTGTAGGTTGTAACTGAATTAGTATCTACAAGTAGCAGGGAGATATAAAATTGTCCTGAACAGGCTGGGTACTTGTATATCAGAGGTAGATAATAGGCCTGGGTAACAACGCAAAAATTTGTTTCTAAAATCGATTTGTAATTGGGGTGTTTTTTTGTTTCGATATTTAAAATAATTACAAAATTTTCCAAAAAAAAGGTTCGGTATTTACGAAATTTCGTAAATATTTACAAAACATTTTGTAAAGATGGCGCCCTTTTTTTTCAATATTTTTTCAATATTTTTTAAATTTAATTTAATTTAGTAGAATAGGGAGGAGAAATTATTATTGAGGGAAGGCAGGCACTCACTCTGGCGGGCCCTCTCGCTCGCCGCTCGCTCGCCGCTCGCTCGCCCTCTCGCTCGCCGCTTGCCCTCGCCCTCTCGCTCGCCCTCTCGCTCGCCGCTCGCCCTCTCGCTCGCCGCTCTATCTTAATGCTTCTGTACTAAACCGCCTGGATTGGCTAGCTGTGCTCTGTGTTGTGGTTTCCTCCTCCTCCTCTCTTGCACATCTCTCTCTCTCTCTCTCTCTCTCTCTCTCTGGGTGCCGATTCTGACCATTACCTTCCAAGCGGGGGGGGGGGCTCTCCAGAGCTCCGTTACATGGAGGAGGCCTATTGTGCGCGAGACACAGAGGCAAGAGCAGCAGCAGCATCCCCGCCCCTTCCCCATTTCGGAGTGGACCAAACTATCTCGAGAGAAAGCAGGGGAAGCGAGAGGCAAGGCGGCCAGGCAGAAAGACAACCTAGCCAGGCCGCCACTCAGAGCCCAAGCCCTTGCGCCTAGCTCCCAAGGGCTCTCCAGGGGACGCGATGCTACAAGTCTGGCAAACTGACTCAGCCCTCTCACTCGCCCTCTCGCTCGCTGCTCGCCCTCTCGCTCGCCCTCTCGCTTGCTCAGCCGGCGCCGAGAGAGGAGAGCTCCCAGCAAGCCAGGCGGCCATCTTACGTATTTCCGAAATGGACGGAAATACAAAAATTTTTGGCGCCTGCCGTTTCGATATTTAAAAACACTTCCAGGTTTAAAAATAAGTTTTGTAATCGTTTCGTAATTCAAAAATTAACGAATTTTTTAACGAATTACGAATTAACGAAACGAATTGCCCAGCCCTAGTAGATAAGCCTGACTCTATTAAGCCCCCAAATGCATGCTTGCACCCCACCCACCTGTCCCGCATGCCCCCAACTCCCAGTCAATCCCACTATATAAAAATAATCAAGAAAAATAAAGAAAAATAAAGAAAAATCAAAAAGACTAAACCATGATGCTGAATAGGAGAGGAGGAGCTGAGATTGGATGACACATGGTCCTGCTATGGAGGAGAATCTGTGATGGCCGAGCCCTTGCTGTTATGGGCACCTGAACAAAGTGAAGAAGCCAGATTGGCTGACGAAAACTGCAAAAAAACAGATCCCGGTTCAAGCCTAATAGATAGATAGATATAGGCATATCAGATGCTCTGCCCTTTGCTGCATTCCTGTGCTTTACTTACCCAAGGCAGAAAACTCCATTCTTAAAAGGCCACTGAAAAATAATCACTAGCCATGAACTAATGATACTTTTCAAGCCTTTCGGGGTTGGGGGGGGGGGGGGTTGGATCTTGAAGAGCAGCTGCAAAGTTTCATCCACTGCTGAACTATCTTACCAATCTACTATCCGAAGAGCAATTACTGAGCACAGTAGTATGTGGAAGCCAATGTGAAAATATGGTTTCTTTTTCATACCAAGAAGATGGTCAAAAGCACTTTACAAAAGACCTCTGATACAAACTACCACAAAAGCCTGAGTCCTAATGATCTTATGTTTAATTCATACATATTTCTGTTATCTCTGTACATTTTAGAACACGACGACTCTAGCATTAGTTATGAAGTATAGTTTCTTCCCCTCTTCTCCATTGTATGATCATTATATAGCTCCCCAACCCCACTCCCCAAAAACCACAGGAGTGTGGCATAGGGAATTACTTTGTAAATAGTTCCAGTTTGTGAATTGTTACCTCTGGGCTATGTGATTTATTTTGAAGACCAGAAACTATTATAATAGCACTGTTCATGCTTTTATTTTTAATCTGTAGTTTCATTATAGGGCTGACTTAGTCGTCAGGCTGCATTATTTTGTATGGGAGCAAAATGGGACATGCAAGGATTTAAATCCTGCATATCTTTGTATTTAAAATATGGAACAAAAGGAGGCTACTGGTTCATGATTCTCTTTCATTTATGGAACTCAATGGTTCTCCTCCTTGGAGTCCAGTTCTTGCAGATTCTTAGCTGGGTCTAGCCATTATTCGCCATTGCCAGTCTAAGGAGCAGTTCAGCCAACATTTCCAAAATATTATTTCGTAGATGAGACTCCTTTAGCGTTGTATTTCTGAGGCAGAGCAGGATTCAAAAGGAAGAAAAAAATTATATAAGCAGCTAGGAGAGGAAACAAATCAAGACAATTTGGTGCAGTATTTCTGATGCACTGAAGCATGTAAATAAATATCCAGGGTTGCACATCACTTCAGTAGTCATGGTTAGCTGCAGGATGTCAAGATGCTGGTGTTTTTCAAAATGTCACGGTTCTACAAACAAAGCTATTAAATTTTTGAACACCACAATGGGTAATCCTCCTGTCCTTCCTTCTCTCTGCCCCTCCCTCCACAACAGCATGTTCCTTAGATCCTATGGGGAAAGATATGCTTCAGAAGATTCCTAAAATTATATACATGTGTGTATGTATATGTATGTATATGTGTGTGAGTGAGAGAGAGTGAGTGTGTGCGTGTGCACATGCACCATTCACTGGATATATATATATATATATATATATATATATATATATATATATAAATGTATTTTATAGCAGTAGTTCTTCAACTAGGCTACAGGGAAGGGGAGATTTTTTTTCCTCCTTGCTATTTTGAAAATTGTATTTGAATGCATTTTTATGGGAAAGGCTGGGGAGGGGAGGGGGGAGGAATAACTGCCATTCAGCTTTCAGAAGTCAGCAACTCATTGCTTTATAATCCACAAATCAAACAGAGTTGTTCTAGGAACAATTCAAAGTGTTAATTGTGACCTTATTAACCCTTTGTACTCTAAAGGACCATAAATAACCTTGTTCAGGTAAGAGTTTTCTTTCAGCCAAATTACCTACACAGGTACCTCTGGTGGAAACACAAGTGAGGAAGCCACAGGGAGGAAGGAGCAAGCTTGTTTTCTGCTTCCTTGGAGACTAGGACGCGGAACAATGGCTTCAAACTTCAAGAGAAGAGATTCCATCTGAACATGAGGAAGAACTTCCTGACTGTGAGAGCCGTTCAGCAGTGGAACTCTCTGCCCCGGAGTGTGGTGGAGGCTCCTTCTTTGGAAGCTTTTAAACAGAGGCTGGATGTCCATCTGTCAGGGGTGATTTGAATGCAATATTCCTGCTTCTTGGCAGGGGGTTGGACTGGATGGCCATGAGGTCTCTTCCACCTCTTTGATTCTATGATTCAACCATGCATCTTGAATTCAGAATTAGGCAACTAACAGTGTGATCATTGTGTCATGGGCTCCATAGTGCAATGAGCATCAGAGTGCAATGGAATCCATTATGCAGTGGCTAACAGAATGCCATGGGACTTGTACAATGGGAACTTCGATTGTGCAACACAACATCATGCAGGATATCCTGATACACATTATCACAAGTTGGTGACAATGTCAGGGATGTGGTGATGACATTGTAAAGTTACTATGCCTCTGATGTAGGCTCGTAGCCTCACTTTTGGGGGCCTAAATCCAATATCATACTACTGTCATAAAACCTTAATAGAGCAGCATCACAACGTTGTGCAAGTAGTTGAACAATCTCTTAAAACAACTATTTGCAGAGCTGGAGCCAAGAGGGTTTAGGGGTTCAACCCCCCCCCCCCACCACCACCACCTGAAAAATTCAGGTTAAAAAAAAAAACCTGATTTACTCATGAATTTAAACTGGTTAACCAAATACCCATGCTAAGTCTATGAGAAACAAAAATTAAACGAGTCCCTCCAGAACTATCTCAAGCAAATTTTGATAAGTTATTAATACTGTCATTCTTTGCAGCAATAGCCAATATAGTGGAAGCAGCCAAGTTGGCCCACCATAACTGGCAGAAAAAGCCTAAGGAATGGAGGAAGGAGGGTTGGATTTGAAGGCCCTCATGAAGGAGACCAGACTTGGTAGAGGCAGTTGATAGGGATGGAGCTACAGGCTATTGAAAGCTGCTCTGCCCCCCTGCAATGCTCTTTGCTTCAGCATGACATAGGAGGCAGGTTCCTAATGAGGAATTAGGCCTTTCCCTCCTTGCTCCCCCCTCCCCTTTTCCAGATAGTAGGGCTCCCATTGCTGTGCCTATATATAGGTCGTTTTCAACTCTTAAACGTTTGAAAACATACATAAGATGTACAATGGGGCAAGAAAGACTGACTGGACTTGCACTCTTGTGTGTCCACCAAAGTTTATCAATGGAGCCTGATTTCTCTCAAAGTGTATTGACATGGTTTTCCGGTGTTTCCAACAGACATTGTGGTATTCTTTTATAACTATAAATTAACAATTAACAGTCATTTTCGGTTATTTTAACACTTGAAACTTTGGAACTAAAATAGAAATTTGATTAAGTCTATATAAAAATACAGAATGAACCATGCTATTTAAATTATTTTGTGTTATGGAACCACTTTTCATGGTTCATTAAAAAAAAAGCCCCCCCCCCCATTTTTTCTGGCTATGGCCCTGATCTACTTGTGCAAATGCTTTAAGAACTCCTCCCACAGTACTTATTAACTCTGAAAAGACAAAAGAGCAAACACGACTGTCCTTGTGCTATCACAATAACATCACTGGATGCAGGGCTAGAATACTATGAAGGAGCTCTCCAGATATTATGACCATTGTTTGAGAGAATTATTGTTGTATAAAAAAAAGTTTTTCCCCTCCATGTTCTGTTGTTCATATACATTTGTAATTGTGAAAGTTCAGGGCACTCTCCCACACAAAACAAACTAAATACCAGTTCCGTATGTGCAAAATAAAGACAAAGGAGGGCTGGAGTGGGCTGGAAAACAATGCCCTGAACAATATACTGCTTTACACAGCTGTTCCCATATTTCAAGTGTCTAGAAGATTTGGACCATCCGCATAGATCTTCTTTTGCCATATAGCTCGTGTGAAAAAAACAGACAGATGGCAACCCGATGCAAAATCTGGAAGGAGAAGAACAAATTGATCTACAGAATAATTAGCCTAAAGAAAAAAAATGCTTCTTTGGAAATGTCAGAATTGATGGGTGTTGTTGCACTTTAGCCAGTGAATCTCTGCATGCTACTCGATCTTATCTCAAAATGTTCAGTGTTTTGCATTTTAAGGCATTTGTAGCCTGGAGAAGTTCATTATTCCTTTATGACAGCATATAGTCTCACAAATCCTTATTGTTAGGCCAGAAGGGATCACAATAACTCCTGATCCTAAGCTTCTGTACGTGTCATTCTTTTTTTTTCCTGAGAGCAAGTAGAAAAAGAAGGGGAACAACGGATGCATTAAGAGTGGCCCTTTAGCAATACGAACATGCGAAATTACCACTTCAGTAATTATAGCTGCCTTCTGTTCTCATTTCTGCCAGATTCCTCACCTTCCTAAGTAACAGAAAAAAGCAAAGAAAGCCTCAAGCAAATGCTATTGTCATGCAAATACGTTGGCATCAACCAGAAGGATACATATTCTATCTGCGATTTCAAAACCTTAATTGCTAGAAATCAGAAGCTTGTGTGTGTGTTGTGTCAGAGATTGGAAAAGAACTCTTCACAGGTAATTTATATCATTATAGTTTGAAGGCTCCCAAAAGCATTTAGTTGCTATTTTAGTTTCTCTTTACTTTTCCATTTCTCAAAAATAGCTAGCATAATTATTTTCCATTTAATTTCAAAGAACATCTGAATGCTACAAGCAGCTGTGGTACAAAACATCATCTCTTACCTAGTCAGCAAGCACCCAAAGCAATGTGCAACTCACAGCATAAGTCAGCACTTGAATTATAGACTCTTAGAGCTGGAAGACACCACAAGAGCCATCCAGCCCAACCCCCTGCAATCAGGAAGACACAATAAAAGCACCCTTGACAGATGGCGCTCCAGCCTCTGCTTAAAAACCTGCCGTCAAGGAGACTCCACCACAGCCTCATCACACTAGAGCAGTAGTTCTCAACCTGTGAGTCAACAGATGTTTTAGCCTTCGACTCTCAGAAATCCTAACAGATGGTAAATTGGCTGGGATTTCTGGGAGTTGTCGACCAAAACACCTGGAGACTCACAGGTTGAAAACCACTGCACTAGAGCAAGGATCCACTTTAAATCTAGTTTCTGTCTGAATTCTGGAGTTTGTAGTTTAGTGAGGCCCAGGACCTTTCTGGCTTAGCGGTTTAAAGGCCCCTCCCAAAACTACAAGCCCCATAATTCTGCAGGAAGCAGAAACTGGATTTAAAGTGGATCTATGCTTTAGTGCAGGTATAGGCACTAAAGGAAACGCTACTGGCTTTCTATGGTTTATTTTTATATTATATGGTAAATGTTTTTAACTGCATTTTATGGTATTCGGGCATCAAATTATTGCCAACTGTAAACCGCCTTGAGTCGTCTTTGGGCTGAGAAAGGTGGTATACAAATATGGTAAATAAATAAATAAATAGGCCAACTTGGACTCTCCAGGTGTTTTGCACTTCAACTCCCACAATTCCTAACAGCCCACCAGCTGTAAGGAATTGCGGGACTTGAAGTTCAAAAGACCTGGAGGGCCCAAGTTTGCCCATGCCTGCTTTAGTGTGATGAGGTCAGCAGCCTTTGCCACTGCTGAACAGCTCTGACCATTAGGAATGTTTAGGTGGAATCTCTTTGTGTAGTTTGAATCCATTGTTTGGTGTCCTAGTCTCTAAAGCAGAAGAAACCATAATATGACATCCTTTCAAATATTTAAACACAGCTATCTTGTTATAATGGTTTGACTTCTGCAATGGTTGTGAAGGCCAAATGGGAAGTTGTGGGATACATTGGCCCCCTTGGAGGGCTACATCCCCTATAAGCACCCCCCCCCCCACACACACACACACACACTGCAAGAAAAGATCAGTTTTTCATAATTTGAGTGTGTGGTGGGTGGCCCAGTGTGCCCCAAAATCAATCTGGGGGCATAAACTGCATCTAAACCACACTGTCTCACATCTACATTAAAAGTTACAGTTATACAACAAAACTAATAGATTATCTCTTATAAAGTTATACCCATAAAGTGATGCAGTTATATCTCACTTTTGGAAAAAAGAAAAGATACACATAGTAATTAATGTATGCATTGTTGTTCAATGCCTTCAGTGTTCTGATCTATAGTGACCCTAATACAACCATTTTTCTAAATGCCACTAACATATGTGTAACCATTGATTAGTTCCCAGCCCTTTCTAGCAAGTCATCAAAATGTACCACACAACCTGTAATATTTGCTACAGGTAGGTCACATGGGAACAGCCAAATATTCATCATTTATAATTAAATTAAAGGCTGTTTCAAGTTACATTCTTGTAAAAGTCTTCTCCAAGAGATGTATTTAAATCATTTGTTTATTTTGTTCAGAAATACACTACTTCAGAAATACACTAGATATGAAATATTTATGCCGGAGTGAAATATTGTAGAAGAAATTAGTTAGACCCACTCAGGGCCCTTCCACACAGCCCTATATCCCAGAATAGCAAGGCAGAAAATCCCATTGTATCTGCTTTGAACTAGCTTATCTGATGCCAGATCCAGACAAGCTTTTATCCCAGGAGAATCCACTCTTAAAAAACACAGAATTTCCTGGGGGCCTGTCCACACCCAGCCTGAGAGAATGTCTGGAGACCCTACTCCCTCCCCTGAAGCCCCAGACCTGTTAGAAAAGTAATAAAAACTTACCCAGCATCCATTACAAGCCTTGGCCGGCTCTCCCGGTGCATAGAAATGGAGCACCGGGAGAGCGGGGGGGGGGGAGCGATTCCCACAGTTTACTGGGCTTATTCAAAGAAGGCGTGGAATAAAACCACTATCTAATTATTTCACTACAAACCAGAGTTTTCCTGGTTTGTAGCGAATTAATTTGGGACTGTCCAGAAGGTTGTCTGGGCAGCCCCTCCATTATTGTGATAGATATCGCAATAAAGGTCCTGTCTGGACAGGCCCTGAGTCCACACTCAGATAATGTGGGATTTCCTGCCTTGAGATTCCGGGATATGGGGCTGTGTGGAAGGGCCCTCAGTCTCTTCTGATTGGGAAGCTAAAAAGCATCAAGCCAGGTTAGTACTTAATTGGGATCCCCAAATAGGTCCAGCAAAGAATTCTGCCTAAAACCCCCAAAAACCACTGTTAGGTAAAGCTGACAGCATGCAACTAAGGGCCCTTCCACACAGTCCTATATTCCAGAATATCAAGGTAGAAAATCTCACATTATCTGAGTGTGGACTCAGATAACCCAGTTCAAAGCAGATATTCTGGGATTTTCTGCCTTGATATTCTGGGATATAGGGCTGCATGGAAGGGGCCTGAGTAATTTTTCCCTGCAGTGCAGACATATGGAGTCATCACATATTGTTATGCTTGGTTACAACCCACTGACCTAGCCATACACCTACTCTGACCCTTCTAAAGCATTTATGTGTATCTGCAGCAAACCTGACAATTGTAGCGATTAATTCTTAATAAGAGTTTACAGTGAAGGTTTGTAATGGAATAATGTACAGCAAGGATCACAGTGAGTTCCCTCATTGGGTGCAAAATACATTACTTTCTGCTGAACTCTGCACCATCCCCCAAATATATATGTTCCTGATTGCCATTCAGTTATAACAATAATACATTCATAATGAAATACCACGAACTTCTCTGAGGCTGAAGCCAAAGTCATTTTGTTAGGCGAAAGAGTCATCATTCATGATTTTCAAACTTAAATTAGTAATAATGTGATATTCAGATTTAGCATGCAAAGGAAAACTGTTTCAGGAAGAATGATTGTCCTAGGTCTCTGATATTCTCTCTTCAATATTACAGACACCAAACACATAAAACCTGCACTGAATTACATCAAAGCCACCTTATTTTGTTTTGTTTTGTCTTTATATTGATTTGTCATGTTATTATCTGGTTTATTTTTACTTTGAATATATTATTCATTGTATGTATTTATGTCGTAAATTCAAGTCCTTTCGGGGAAATGGGGCAGGATATAAATAAAGATTATTATTATTTGAAACACAACAATATGAGTCCACAGCAAACAAGATCACTCTGCTGGCTGTTGTATTGGATCACACGTCGGACACTTCCCAAGTGTCTAGGACTGTGTGATGTATTGACGAATAATGCGTGCAGATCCCAGTAAGGTGGCCTTCTGCAGCTGGCAGATACTTTTGTCAGTGCCGATTGTGTTTAAGTGTAAGCCAAGGTCTTTAGGCATTGCACTCAGTGTGCCAATCACCACTAGGATCACTTTTACTGACTTGTGCCAGAGTCTTTGCAGTTCGAGCTTTAAATCCTAATCTCGTGTCAGCTTTTCCAGTTGTTTCTCTTCAATCCTGCTGTCACCTGGGATTGCAACATCGACAATCCATACTTTGCTTTTTAACACGATTGTGAGGTCAGGAGTATTGTGCTCCAGAACTTTGTATGTCTGAATTCGGAAGTCCCAGAGGAGTTTGACATGTTCATTTTCTGTAACTTTTTCTGGCTTGTGATCCCACCAGTTCTTTGTCGCAGGCGGATGGTAGCAAGATGATGATGATGATGATGATGATGATGATGATATCACAAAGGCCAGGTGAAGTGTTGTGCTTTGCCTGGCTTCCGGCAAGGAAAGAGGGAGCAGCGGGGCAGTGCTTTCCCCATCATATGGGGAAAGTGTTGTCCTCACAAGGAGGCCCTGTGCTGGCTCCATTGGTACCAACACAATACAAGAAGCCTCCCATGTTGCCAGGAAAGTGTCTGGCAACCCTTTTACCCCAGTTGGGAATGGAGCCAAAGGCAACATCATCTGATGGCTGCCATGGGGCTCCGTATCCCAAGAAGGCTTTAAGCATTCTAGGATACTTATTTTGAGGCATGTGATGAGATCCTAAGACTACATTCTGTTCTCACGGTCTACAGTTTACCACAGATTAATATTTTCAACCTATTTGACCATACTTTTCCTTCCCCATTTCATATTTTAATTATAGCTTATGCTGTCTCTTTAGTGACCATCACACCCAGACTTCATGCACTGAGTTTTAAGGATGGACAGTGATTTGGAACTGTAATATGTCTCATTTGGGGTTATTATTCATTGCTATGCATAGCACATGTTCTTCCAGGGGTTTGGTTGGCCCATATGGCATTATTTTGCAGTCATTATAATCCCAGACTTTTCCTCTGGACTTCAATGTAAGAGACCTTGTTAGGCAGAAATGTTTGCTGACACTTGTCAGCTCCTGCTCAGTGAAACTAACACCGTGCTGTGGTTCAGCTTTGAATCCAGAGCGAGAAGTCCTTGAGCTTTCATTACTATTCCCCAGGCCTATGCTTGATTTGAGCACCATGCCCATAATTTGGGCCTATGTGAGCTGATGAAAAAAGATGTCATGGTCTTGAGCAGCATCTCAGCAATACTCTCCATCCAAGAGGAAAAGAATTTGATTAGAGTGCACTCTAAATAGTCCTTTCCATTCCAGATAATCTAATGCATGATTATTAAATGAGACAGCATTTGCAAAATGTCAGTGATGCAGCCAGAGATATAAACAAAGCTTCCAAGAATATATTCTAGAACCAACATTGATTTTTTTATTAAAAAAAAAGAAGAAGAAGAAGAGGAAGAGGAAGAAGAAGAAGAAGAATGCATTCCCCTCTGTCTTTAATCCCTCCCAATTAAGTGACAGATATAGGAACGGAAAAGACATCCACAGATTTTCTTGTCCTTGAAAAAAGTGGTCAACTGCTGCTTTTAAAAATTGCCCTGCTTGTAACGGCTCTTTCTTCATGTTTTGCTTTGGCTGATTTTTGTGCAATAATATTTATTGCTCAAAACAGTTCATTTTTTTAATTAACACTCCTTTTTAAAACTGCCATGGCTCAATGCTATGGGAGCTGTAGTTTTACAAGGCCTTTAGTCTTCTTTGTCAAAAAGTGCTGATGGGTCACCAAACTTCAAATCCCAGGATTCCAGAGCATTAAGACACAGCAGTTAGTGGTTGGATCTACACTTCCGTATAATGCATTTCAATGTAGGCAAAGGTAAAGGTTTGCCCTGACATTAAGTCTAGTCATGTCCAATTCTGGGGTGGTGGTGGTGGTGGTGCACATCTCCATTTCTAAGCCAAAGAGCCGGTGTCCATAGACGCCTCCAAGGTCATGTGGTCAGCATGTCTGCATGGAGCACTGTTACCTTCCTGGAAAAGCACTACCTATTGGTCTACTAACATTTGCATGTTTTCAAACTGCTAGGTTGGCAGAAGCCGGAGCTAACAACAGGAGCTCACCCCCCTCCCTGGATTTAAACCACTGACCATTTGGTCAGCAAGTTCAGCAGCTCAGTGGTTTAACTCAGTGCGCCACCAGGGGCCCTGTTTCAATGTAGTTCGAACATTATGTAGTAGTGTATTTATTTATTTATTATTCATTTAAAACATTTATACTCCAATCTTCTTACCCCAAAGGAGACTCAGGGCAGAGCACAACATACAAAGTGGCAAACATTCAATGCTGGGAGATAAATACACATACATAAGCATTAAAATAATTTATCTTGACATTGAAATCTGCTGTTTAAAACAGTATCGATCATCCACCTTGAATCTAGTTGGCATGGTAAGGTTTTCTATTGCTGCTTTATTGCAGGTCCAGCCAATGTGGTATTTGTATTAATTTGAAAGTGCAGACTCAGTATAAGTTACTGAACCTATTTTGGGAATAGGCTTAAGTACTGGAGACAGTACCTTTATTGTTCAGACTAAAACCCAGAGCAGATTCATCACCACATTGACATAGAAGTCTTGTACGAACCTGCCCGGGCCCTGTGATCTTCAGGAAAGGCCCTTTTCTTGGTCCCACCTGTATCTCAAGCTCGGTTGGTGGGAACAAGAGAGTGGGCCTTCCTTCTCGGTGACTGCCCCTCGACTCTGTAGCCCCCTTCCCAGGGAAGCCAAAATGGCCCCCTCCCTGTTGTCCTTCCAGCGGCCGACTAAAATCTTCTTAGTTAGACAGGCTTTTAAAGAAGTAGGTTTTAAGAGCAAATCAAGGGTGCTATTATTTTTAGCTTTGAATGTGTTTTAATGGATTTTCACTGTGAGTTTTAATACCGTTATGTTCAATCTGATTTGATGTTTGCATATTTGTATATTTTAAATTATGTGGTCATACTTTTAATTGTAAACCGCTTTGAGTCATCTGAGAGCCCCTGGTGGCACAGCGGGTTAAACCGCTGAGCTGCTAAACTTGCTGACCGAAAGGTTGGCGGTTCAAATCCGTGGAGCAGGGTGAGCTCCCGCTGTTAGGCCCTGTTTCTGCCAACCGAACAGTTTGAAGACATATAAGTGTGAGTAGATTGATAGGTACTACTTCTGTGGGAAGGTAACCATGCTCCATGCAATCATGCTGGCCACATGATCTTGGAGGCGTCTATGGACAACACCGGCTCTTCGGCTTAGAAATGGAGATAAGCACCACCACCCAGAGTCGGACATGACTAGACTTACAGGGAAACCTTTACCTTTATTTTGAGTCACCTTCAGGAGAGATAAAGCAGGGTATAAATAAACAGGAGGAGGAGGAGGAGGAGCCGCCATCACTAGCTGCCACTGGTTCAGGGAATAGAATGTGATGAAATAACCAAACATAAAAAATCATTAATAATTTGGGGATGCATGAGCTGACTTTCTTCAATTTATGGTGGTATTTTACATATCTGATATTATCCATTACTAACCCTAGGCAGCACAAAGAAATCCATCTTTGTATTTGATTGTAGCTCCTAAATAAGAATAGCCATTGTAATCATAGACCTGCTTTAAAACTGTAATATGCTCTGATGAGTGTGGCGTTGCTGCTCTTTTGCTACAAGAGACATTTATTAATGGATGGGCTGATCATGCTTATTAGGTGCCTGAGCTTGTTTCAAAGGAGCCAGAGAACACAACTGTAGGCGAACAATGTCTGCTCTTGTGACGGTTCCTTAGCAATAAATTAGATTTTCAATACAAAATATATTTGTTGTTTGGGAGCTAAAGTAATCAGGCCTTGGAGAGTATACCTTAGGTAGAAAGCATTAGAAAAATGAAAGAAGTCATAGAAAATGCCTTCAGTATCACACCATGGATGAATATCAGAAATTTCTTTTAAGCCCTGTCTCCTTCCCGATCTATGAGATTCACCCAAGGGATGCCAATATGCCATTAGTATTTATTTTTCAAAGCAGCAAGAACAGTTTTTAAAGGGAGAAATAGGAGATGAGGTTGAAGCAATTTGCATTAGTATTTAAATGTACTGGATCTTAAAGCATTAGTGGGAATGCGACTTGATTCCTAGGGACAAACTTCATAGCTTTAATTTATGATAAAGCACATAGAATTTGTATGTAAAGGCAAGCTTCCAAATAAATCTATTCTTATACGCTTATCCCTCCAACAACTCTTCTTTGTCCTGCTTTTAAGATGCTACTTCTTCCCCAGGGAAATGCAAATTATCTGGTAGTACTTGATGGCTTTTTTTAGTAATTACTACACCATCTGAGTGCTCAGTGTTACAATGAGATCACAATGTAGCCTGGGCATAAACATTCCATATGTCTGCCTCTAAAAATAAGAAGCTTAGGCAGGCAGGTTGGTAAAAATTGTGTTATTTGAGTACATACAATGGCAGCCTATGCTCAGCTACACATCTAAAACCAATTCCAGTGCAGTAAGAGATCAAACGGAGGTCTGTCACATGCCAGAGACTCGTCTTTAGATGTGCCGCTCCAGTCCAGTTCATCAACAAGTGCATCCCCTTAAACACAGCTCTACAGCACTAAAATAAAATGGTGGTATGGGTAAAGCATTGCCACTTCAACGGGTGGGGGGCTAACATGTCAGGAGGAGCAGAGTGAATCTGCTTTAGATTGTACTCTGAACTTTTAAAAAAGTTATATAAGTTATATAAACTCTACCTCAAAAATAGGGTTCATCATGCCATTGACATAGAAATTTTGAACCGTAATTGGTGGCAATAATTAAGCAAGAATGCCCTTAAAAATCAGTTCAGAAGTAGGCCTTAAGGACCCATCTACATTGTTTGAAACTGGATTATATGGCACCTGGTTTGGCCTACATCTGCCCTCAGTCTTACCCAACATGGAACTGTAGACTATTTATTTATTTATTTACAGTATTTATATTCCGCCCTGCTCACCCTGCAGGGGACTCAGGGCGGATTACAATGTGCACATATATGGCAAACATTAAATGCCAAAGACACACAACAGATATAGACAAACAGTCAGAGGCTATTTAACTTTTTCTGGCCACCAGGGGAGCTGTCACTTTCATCGTCCATCTGCAACACTGATGAAGTACTTCCGCATTCCCCGCATGCTTTTGCTGGAGTGCTTTGTGGAGTCTTTTTTATGGCCTCGCAAATTTTGTTAAATTTGCCTCCCCACACATAGGTGGTACCTAATTTTCCTATTTGACAGATGCAACTGTCTTTCGGGTTGCAAAGATTGACAACAAGCTACACACTTGGTCGGAAGCTCACTCCGACCGGGGCTGGCTTCGAACTCATGACCTTGTGGTCAGAAGTGATCTTAATGCAGCTGGCACTCAGACAGCTGTGCCACAGTCCCGGTGCTATAAGATCTGGAGGCCAAACGATTCCCCAACCCTCATCTCACCCAAACCAGCCCATTGCATTGGTTACCAAATTCTGCATATCGAGGTAAATTGATTAAGAGTTTTCTTGAGTTAGCTGTTAAAATACAAATCTTTGCATCATCTAATCCTTGTCTTTTTTCACAGAACGCGGTCCTGTTCTGTTGGTGTTACCTAATGGTCTGGTGAAAGTGGGAGGGGACTATTCTTTAAACACTCTTATGGTTATGATGTAGATGTCTGATGCTCTGGGAGATTACAAACTTTATCACATCGGCCTGTTGTCTCATTGGAATCATATTGTTGAAGCAAATAGAAAATACTGTTATTGAATATTTGCTTTTTATGTTGTTAAAGTCCCATATTGAGAGATGGGGTGGGATATAAATAAAGTTTATTTATTTTATTTATTTACTTACTATATTTGTATACCACCCTTCTCAGGAGTGATTGCATGGGGGTGGAAAGATGAGAAAAAGTAGACATTGGAGAACCGGAACAATTACATTTATAAACAGGTATAATTCCAAATTATGACAAGTGTAATGAAGGAGGACATGCAAAAGGAGAAAATAGAGGAATAGACAATATATATAGAATGAGTAAAAACTGATAATCCAATACAAATATTATAAAGAAAGTAAGAGAACTTTGCACATGGTTAAATATAAGAATAGGAAAATGGAGTCAGTGAGGTGGGTGATGGGGGAGATAACACAGGAGTTTTATTTTATTTTTCTCTATATTTTATTATCGTCTGCTTAGAAATTTAGCCATAAATGTTAATAAGATAAAAGATATGCAAAAGCTCAACCAGTGGTTCCTAACCTGTGATCCACAAAAATGAAAATATGGTCCATGGGGATGTTGGGAGGAAAGGGACTGAATACCCACAAAAAATTACTACTACCACATCGACTCTAAATTATTAAATATGGTTTTCTGTGGGCAAGCAGATGGCAACTACTGGATGGCATATGTTCTGTATCAGAAACTAGAGCTGATGTGGTCTAACCAATGCAATTTTCTTAATCGGCACCCCAAATAACCAAACCAAATCTACAGTTGACCAAGAACTGATTTATAATATTTTTGGTGCTAGTGTTGAAGAGTAGTCCCTGGTCAAGTGTTCCCTGGTCAAAAAAATAGTTGGGGACCACTGTAAACAAAAGAAATGAATAACACCTGGGAATGCTGGATACAAAATATCCTAGATGTGATGGCACCAAATTAAAATAAAGGTAAACATTAATAATGGGAATTACAAATGTTTATACAAAAGATTTAAGAATATCCACTAGGCCTGTCAGTTTTAGTTCGTTAATTCGTTATTTCGTTATAAAATCGTTATTTTTGCATATCCGACGCGATTTCAAAACATATTTTCAAACCCGGAAGGGTTTAAAAATATCGAAACAGCAGCCCCATTTTTTTTACGAGCTGAAGCTCCGCTCGTTAATGGGATGGAGGCTGCTGTGCTGCTGGTGCCCGGCTGCTGCGCCCTCCTCCTCCTCCCAGCTGTGTTGCAGGAAGTGCCGGGACTCGGGAGGAGGAGGAGGAGGAAGAGGGCGCAGCAGCCGGAGCCGATCGGATGGCGCGCGCGCTCCTGCGCCCTCTTCCTCCTCCTCCTCCTCCCGGCACTTCCTGCAACACAGCTGGGAGAAGGAGGAGGAGGAAGAGGGCGCAGGAGCGCGCGCGCCATCCGATCGGCTCCGGCTACTGCGCCCTCTTCCTCCTCCTCCTCCTCCCGAGTCCCGGCACTTCCTGCAACACAGCTGGGAGGAGGAGGAGGAGGAGGGCGCAGCAGCCGGAGCCGATCGGATGGCGCGCGCGCTCCTGCGCCCTCTTCCTCCTCCTCCTTCTCCCAGCTGTGTTGCAGGAAGTGCCGGGAGGAGGAGGAGGAGGAAGAGGGCGTAGGAGCGCGCGCGCCATCCGATCGGCGAGGAGGAGGAGGAGGAGAAGCGGGCGAGAGACAAGAGAAAGGCCGAGCGCGGGGCCACAGGCCCTACAAGCTGAAGAAGGAGAAGGTGAGGAGGGGCCCCTCTCCCCAGCAGGGAAGGGCTTGGCGCAAATGGGAGGGGAAGCAAGGCTGGCCGGGCCTCGCAGGGAGAGAGCCAGGAAGGCAGGCCTCTTCTCTGGGCCTTGGATGGGCCACTGCAGCAGAAGCAATTTGCCTTTCCCATGGCAAGAAACAGGATTTGCAGCCATGCCAGCCCAGTCCCTCCCCAGCACACAAACATATGTCTATTTGCCCTACATCTCTATCTTTTAGGCCTGTTTGATCAAGAAAAAATTTGTTTCTAAAATGTTTTGTAAATATTTACGAAATTTCGTAAATAACAAAACATTTTTTTGGAAAGTTTTGTAAATATTTTAAATATCGAAACAAAAAAACACCCCAATTAAGAATCGATTTTAGAAACAAATTTTTTCTTGATCAAACAGGCCTAATATCCACACCTAACTGAAATAAATGTAAACAATGTGATGAATAAGTAATAAACAATGATAATAAAAGAAAAATTAAAAAACAACAAGAGAGTGGCAGAACAAAATGAATACTGAATTCATCAACTTTTTTCCTAACAATGAAAAGAGATAATCACATCACGACTGTAGGGCAGCCACGACATTTTGTTGTGAGCCCCATCAGCAGACACTTTTATCCTGCCATAATCACATTTTAACAGACTCGTCTGATAAAGGCCTCCTTCTTGCTGATGCCTGGACTGTTGTCTATATGGCATCCAACGTTGTGAGACACTTGAAAGTAAAAGACAGAGAAATCTCTCTTTCTCCCTACTGCTACCAGGACAATTGCATGCACAGCTAGTTAAGGGGATTTAGGGGATCAGGTCTGGAGACTCGGAAAGAACCTAAATTACTGTCACACAGGCCAAGCAATTCAGGGAGCTGTAATCAGAAAAAGGAATGTTTTCCAAGTGCTGCTGTTTTCTGACTCTTTTAGAAACTAGTTCAGCTAGCCAAGCACACTTCTTTTTCCTTTCTTAAACTATGTCTAAGAGTTCAACTATTTCTAAAGGTTTACTCATGATGAAGTTTTAAGTTACTTACATTCCAGAAATGTCAGGACTAATGGAAGTTTCCTTAGAAGATCCTTATTTGTGGAGGCAATCGTTTCCTTTCCCAATTGCTAGATATCTGTGCCAATGTTTGCACTCCTAGAATGAAGAAATCCCAAGGAGTTTCATCCTATCACAGTTGATGCTGGGGGAAAGAGGGCTCAAGATAAAAGATAGAAACAGTTGTATAGGAAATGTCAGTTTCTGGTGTGTTTTACTGAGTTTGAACTTTGTCTTTGCAAATATCTGTTGGATCTGTTCACTGGCTTGGCGCGCCTCCTTGCCAAAGCCATCTATTGCAGTGGTCCGCAAGAACTAAAATGTGGTCTGTGGACTCACAATTACTACACCATTACAACACTCCACAGACCACACCCCCTTCCTCATGGCCATGCGCCCATGGAAAGAAGGTAAGAGAAAACCATTAGGGACAGTTTCTTGGGTCTCACACTCCACTTTTTGTCTTTTTTTCAACCTCAGCCCCCTCTCCTTCTTTTTTTTACATGAGGGTTCACAAACTCCACAGATAATAACACAGCCTAACGAAATTTTTTTTGTGTGTGTCTTCATTTTTAGGCCCGTTCCTGGGGTTATTTAGGGTGCTGATTCAGAAAATTGCATTGGCTAGACCACATCAGCTCTAAATTATTAAATATGGTTTTCTGTGGGTGAGCAGATGGCAATTACTGGAAATCATATGTTCTGTAACAGAAACTAGAGCTGATGTGGTCTATTCAATGCAATTTTCTGAATTAGCACCTCAAATAACCAAACTGAATCTAAAGTTGACCAAAAACTGATTTGTAACTCTTTTGGTACCAATGTTGGAGAGTGGTTCCTGGTCAAAGTGGTCCCTGGTCAAGTGGTCCCTGGATAAAGCAGTCCCTGGTCAAGTGATCCCTGGTCAAATGGTCCCTGATCAAAAAAAAAAAAGATTGGGAACAACTGATCTATTGGTATGTAAAGTAACAGCATTCCTTGTCTTTTCCTGCACCATTATTACTGTTTATTTGTTGTAGGTTTTTTCCCCTTATGTCTTGCTCCCTCTGCAGCATACTCTTGGTTTGTAGACTTCTACAATGGAGCTATACTTTTCATGTACTATGGTCATTTCTTTTATATAGGGGTATGACTACTTCTTCCATTGAGTCATCACTTTATTTATATATATAATTTTTCAGATATGTTTTGACAATGCTTTGGTTAATTGTCATAGTACATAGTTTATTAACATACAAAAAATGTTTGTTTCGATCCTTAAAATAATTACCCCAAATCCTCTGTCATTGCCAGCAGGGCATTGTTGGCATTAATCATTTTAAAGATTTGAGCTTTGACCTTTTAACCCATTGGGACACATTCATAGCTCACATTTATAGAATTCTCCTATGCCTATATTTTACACATCAAAATACAAAGAATTATGACATCTATGGTGCAAGGTATTACTAACTAGAAAATCGTATGGAGAGAACAGACCTTTAAAGCTACTTTTGGAATGAGAAGATTGATATGGATTGTTTACAACACGGTATCATCAATGAGTGATTTGCCATAGGGGAATATTCCCATTAAAATATGTGTTTCAAATCTGTAGTTAATGAGTTAAGCATTTCACTGCACCAATTAATTGTGTTTCTGCCTTCCAGGCAGATTTTGCATAATGAGAAGGAAGTAGTGGGGGAAGAAGGGAAGGCCCTTTATAGCTACAATCTGAAATAGGCTTATTATAATTCTCCCTTATCCTGCCATGCTGACTCTTTGGTTCATATTTCTTCAGAGGGATCTCTATAGCTCCTTCATCCAAACTATGTATTCTTATGACTATTGTAGCTGCTTATTCTGTAAGACACTAGTTGGTCATCTCAACCCTATGTAATGATTGTGATCAAAATATTAATGACTTTCCTAGGAGTTTTTAGTCTTGACATTATGGGGCAGTTTCAATAAGTATGGCTTCCATAGATACAGGAGCAAGAAGTATTTAGGAGACTACAGTGTTACAGAGGTTCTATAATGTATGTATATTATGGAATTTCTACACAGACAGTACATTTTCTGGAGTAATACATTTCACATTTTTGTGTAAGCAAATTTCCAAATTTTTCTTTTTCTTTTCCTCTTACTTTTCCTGCTACTTTTCCTCTTATCTAGACCATCCCTTTTTAAGTTTTGCTTTCAAAAGAAGGAGAAAGCAGGCAAGATGTGGATTTATTTAGGACATGTTTAATATATAGGTCATAACTGAAAATGGAAGTCAGAAAGTATATTTTATCTTACTGCAAAACTCTAGCTTTATAAATGTATGTACGTGTTTATTTTGACTCAAAGACCAAGCAGGAACTTTATATGCCCAAAGCAAAGATGACCCAACTCCAGCATATTACTAAAGCTGAAAAATCATAAACAGTCCCAAAGTGGAAGAAAGAACATTCAAATTTATATTCCCCCCAAGCAATGGCATAACTCATCCACGTTGCATATGTATAGTAATGAATGCATATATTAGCCACCCTTAGCAGAAGTAGGTCATCTTTATCACCAGCTACATTTCAGAGCTGAAACCAGCCATTTGGCTTTTATTTCAGGGATAAAAGTGCTTGATGCTTATGCAATACTTCATCATTTGGAATCTGGTTGGTAATGGCATTTCGTGTTCTGTCTCCGAAGGCACAATGGTTTGTTTAATCAAAGCTCTTAACGTCATCACCACAGGAGTGGATATCTGAAGGATTACAGAAATAAAATGAAAGAAGCATTTATGTGTGGATAAAGGGCAAACAATTAAAATCATTAAGAAGATTTGCAGAACAACAACAACAACAAAAGAAATCCTCTGAAGTAGGTCATGATTTTTCTGAAGCAGATTAGAGATGGAATCAGAGAAACCTGGAGTTGGAAAGATTCTGAAGGAACAGTTTGTTCAACCTCACTTCTAGAATACGAATCTCTGCATGTAATACAATATAGAGCCCTTGGCACTATAAAAACTAAGGAAGGTATTATAACATAAGATTTGAGGACTACATGTAGTAGGCTACAGTCAAGCAATATCACATGGGTATTCTTTTTGCTGCTAGAGACGAATACAGCCCCATTGTTACTAAGGTTGTGGTTACATAGGGGCATAATAATAATAATAATAATAATAATAATAATGCTATGAAATATGAATATGATCCCGCATAAGCATGAAGAAGAGGCTTCTCAACATAACCGGGGGGGGGGGGGGGGTGCTTAGAAAGCTACTTTAAAAAAAGAAATATATATATAAACCATTGCAGAGCCCATGTTACTGTTGACCATGGAAATATTCTGAATAATGTGTTCTGCTAATCATTTTTTAAGGAGCCCCCAGTGGTGCAGTGGGTTAAACCCCTGTGCCGGCAGGACTGAAGACTGACAGGTCACAGGTTCAAATCCGGGGAGAGGCAGATGAGCTCCCTCTATCAACTCCAGCTCCTCATGCGGGGACATGAGAGAAGCCTCCCACAAGGATGACAAAAACATCAAATCATCCGGGTGTCCCCTGGGCAACGTCCTTGCAGACAGCCAATTCTCTCATACCAGAAGCAACTTGCAGTTTCTCAAGTCACTCCTGACACGACAAAAAAAATCATTTTTAAAAAAAACTTTGGAGAGAGGATATTAGAATTGATAAGGGAAGGTATCAAACTTGAAAAGGTCCACTTTAAGTCCCTCTAATATGTACAAATGATCTAAAATTACTAGAAAATGTTACTTATGACCAGATTTTAACCAACCAAATTTATGCTATTGAGGTGCCTTTGCAGTACAATTTTGTTACTGCTTATTATGGAAAGGGGGAATTCTGTAATAAATATTAATTACACTTGTTATCTTGCTGTAGGTCAAGGAGAGTGCACAAGAGCTCTCTTACAGGTATTCCTAAGTACATAGCAAACCTACGAATCCCAGTACTATATATGGATATAAGTAGGACCTCACAACCCCTGAGGATGCCTGCCATAGATGCAGATGAAACGTCAGGAGAGAATGCTTCTGGAACATGGCTATACACCCCAAAAACCTACAACAACTCAGTGATTCCAGCCATGAAAGCCTTTGCAAAGAGAACATATGACTGTTCTCTTTGCACCACACAGATTGTACCACTCAGCAACTACCCAGTCATTAATGTACATAATAATGATATGATAATTTCACCCAAACCATTAAAGAGTACCCAGAATGGAGGGTGGGGAGATAACAGAAAAGAAGGGCAAGATTGGCTTGCAATAAAGCCTTTGAGGATGACTGTTCGTTGTGAGAACTTGAATTCAACCCATCAAGAAGAGGTGATTCCCTCCCAGTTAAATTGACTGAAACATTCTGCAACAATGAAGAATAATAAAGCACAATTAAAAGTGAAAGTGACCCGAGGTTGTAAAGTGCTTGCGGGCTGTTTTAATGGAACATGAAGGCCATTTAAAGGTCACCAGTTCTTTGAAGCAAATTCCCTGGTTTCTAAAAAAGATATTACAGATCACTTTATATAGAGTCATCTTTTTCATGTGTGCACGTGCTTCTGCCTATGTGTGTATTTCAACATCGGCTTTTCTTTTCTGAGGAAACCAAGCGCATAAATGTACTTCGCTAAACTTATTTTTCCTTAGAACACATGGGATATTGGGAAATTTAGCAATGGTGTCTTATGGTTTCTTAGAGCTTAAAAGAAGAAATGAAAAATATATTCCTTTCTATCAGCATTCATTTTGCATGCATAACATTGCTTTGATTCTAGTTTGTTCTCTGCTAGTACTCGGAGTATACACAAAGGATTGTGAACTCTGATTATTTCTAAGACAAAATTAGCCATTGCTTAAATATTGATATGTTCAGCAAAACAACAGTGTGGCAAAGGAAAACTCTCAGAAAATCCATAATTGTCACGTAAAGTAGTTGAAACATTTACAAAATGAGCATTGTGAAATCCTCAGATAACTGAAATCTGGTTGTGTTTGCAATCACTTGCAGAGCAGGGGATTGAAATGCTTACCAAGGAGTAAATACGGTAATATTGAATGGGATTTTCTTCTGAGATGACATCTATAGAATCACACTAGTAGCAAACTTAATAACACAGAGGGTTGACAGCAGCCACATTATAACCAAGAGGGACAGTTCCAAAAATGAAAGGACATAAAACAAATATTACTATCTTGCTATTTGTCTCCCTGGTGGAGACAAATGGAAAGACTGTAGTGTAAAGATTGAAGCATTGCTATGGAGGATGAGTCATGAATAGCAACATAATCTCTCATTCCAGTGGAAACAAGCATGGATTGTGTGGGAAGATAACCAAAAGCAAAAGCATGAAGTGTTCATGCTGTGAATGTAAGTGGGAATTCTCTGTCGCAGTTTATGTTGCATAACTTTACACAAAGGCACATCCAAACTGCCATATAATGCATTTGAAACTGCATTATACGGTCAGTGTATACTCACATAATTCAGTTCAAGGCAGTAAAGCTGCATTATATGAGTCTACACTGACCATATAAACTGCATTATATGGCAGTATAGATGGTCTATACTGCCATATGTTGGCTCATGTTCAACTTGTCCATGAAATCTCCAAGACCTTTTTCACACGTTCTGTTGTCGAGCTAGGCATCATTCATCCTATCTCTGTGCATTTCATTTTTTCTGCCTAAGTGCTGTATCTTACATTTCTCCTTGTTGGCATTCATGTTGTAGTTTTGGCCCAGCTCTCTGAACTGTTAAGGTCATTTTGAATTCTGATCCTGTCCTCTGGAATATTCGCTATCCCTCCTAATTTGGTGTCATCTGCAAACTTGATAAGTACATCCTCTAAACCAGTGTTTCTCAACCTGTGGGTCCCCAGATGTTTTGGCCTTCAACCCCCAGAAATCCTAACAGCTGACAAACTGGCTGGGATTTCTGGGAGTTGTAGGCCAAAACACCTGGAGACCCACAGGTTGAGAACCACTGCTCTAAACCTACATCCAAGTAATTCATAAAGATGTTGAACAGTACTGGGCCCAGGACTGAACCCTGTGGCACTCCACTAGTCACTTCTTTCCAGGATGAAGAGGAACCATTGATGAGCACCCTTTTGGTTCGGTCGCTTAACCAATTACAGATCCACCTAATTGTAGCATTATCTAGCCCACATTTGACTAGTTTGTTTGCAAGGAGATCATGAGGAACATTGTCAACGGCCTTACTGAAATCAGTATATGCTACATCCACCGCATTCTCTGCATCTACCAAATTTGCAACTCTATCAAAAAAGAGATAAGATTAGTCTGGCTTTTTTTGAGAAATCTATGTTGACTTTTAGTGATCACAGCATTCCTTTCTAAGTGATTACAGGCTGCCTCATTAATGATCTGCTTCAGAATCTTTTCTGGTATTGATGTTGACTTGATGGTAATTGTTTGGATCCTCTTTTTTCTCCTTCTTGAACATTTGCCCTGTTGGAACTTCTCCTTTTCTCCAAGAACTCTAAAAGAATAATGTCAGTGGTTCTGAAATTACTTCTGCTAGTTTCTTCAATACTCTTGGATGTAGTTCATGTAGCCCTGGAGACTTGAATTCATTAAGAGTAGCCAGGTTTTCCTGGACCATTTCTTTATCTATTTTGGGTTGCATTTCCCCTATTGCATCATCCGCTCAATATTGCTTTGATTGAACACTGATTTTCTTTCGTAAGAAGACTGAGACAAAGAAGGTGTTGAGCAGTTCTGCCTTTTACCACCTTCTCTGTGCAGAGTCCCTACCATTTTCTTGTTTTTCCTTTTTCTAGTTCATAACCAAATAACCCCTTTTTATTGCTTTTAATAAAAAGCAAGGTTGAGCTCATTTTGTGTTTTGTCCTGATGTACATCAAGTTCTTTTTTTAAATGTGTGTCAGCACTCCTTAGCTGGTGTCCCAATGCAAATGGTCCCATTCTGCATTGGGTCCTGTTGTGTATTAGGTCTCATTGTGCATTTATTTCATTATGCAACAGTCCCAATGAGCAGAGGTCACTTTGCTTGCACCTCATAGAATCACTGAGTTGGAAGAGACCTTGTGGACCATCCAGTCCAACCCCTGCCAAGAAGCAGGAAAATCACATTCAAAGCACTCTCAACAGATGGCCATCCAGCCTCTGCTTAAAAGCCTCCAAAGAAGGAGCCTCCACCACACTCCGGGGCAGAGAGTTCCGCTGCTGAGCAGTCTCTCACAGTCAGGAAGTTCTTCCTAATGTTCAGGTGGAATCTCCTTTCCTGTAGTTTGAAGCCATTGTTTCACATCCTAGTCTCCAGGGCAGCAGAAAACAAGCTTTTTCCCTTCTCCCTATGACTTCCCCGCACATCTTGATACGTGGCCCTCATCATGTGTTCTTTTAGGCTTCTCTTCTGAAGGCTAAACATGCCCAGCTCTTTAAGCTGCTCCTCATAGGGCTTGTTCTCCAGACCCTTGATCATTTTAGTTGCCCTCCTCTGGACACATTCCAGCTTGTCAACATCTCTCTTCAATTGCGGTGCCCAGAATTGTACACCGCATTCCAGATGTGGTCTGACCAAGGCAGAATAGAGGAGTAGCATGATGTAACAATGCATTAACAGCCTCTTATTTAATACAGACATAATGAAATTATTCTGTCTTGTGGCAGCACTCTGGGGGCTCAAGAAGGGCTTCCTTCCCAGTTTTGAAAATGGAGCATTTGCATTGAAAGCCAAGTGTTTCGCTCTACTGCTGAGCCATAGCCTTCCTTCTCTGTCCTTTATCCTCTCATTGGTCAGAGACTTAATACCATGCAATTAGTTTTGAAGTGGGAGGGGGAAAGAGATATGTACTGAATAATCTTAAGGATATTTGTACTGAGAAAGAGAGGACAAGTCTTCTTAAGAGACCCCTGTGCATCCATGACACATAAAAATGTTTTATGAAGAATATAGTGCTTATAAGTAAAGCTGAGATTTCTGTAAAGGCTAAATCAGAGGACTCAAGAGAAAGCTAGGCTAGTAATGAATTAGATATTAGTCCAAAGAGCCTTCCATAATCCCTGCATCCGGAATCTTACATTGGTGAAAAATGTATCTAAACTGCTGTTTCATTGTCCTTCTTTTCAGGCGGTTCTTACTTGCTTTTTATGCACTGTGACAAATATGTCACTTTATTTGCTCTTCTTTTGATAAATCAAGCCCCACAGATTAATATAAAGATCACTCCAGTTTCAAATGGGAGATTATGTTTACTTAGCTAACAGTGAGAAGCTGCCTTTAACCCTCCTAAGAGATACAGGCATCCATCTGGGCTTTTATCAGTGGATCAAGTATCTGGTTTCACCATCTCCCTGCCCCCTTCCCTTTGTTATTACTTCAAATGTGAATAATGGAATAGTACGGCTTGCCGATCAAAGTTTCCCAAGAATGAAGAAACAACCATTAAAACCTTAAATAATAGCAGAGTATAATTAACAACATGCAATAACAATAAAAGTAACTAAGCACAAGTTTGAATTTTGTGTGTGTGTGTGTGTGTGTGTGTGTGTGTCAGCAGCGACTTCAGAAACTGCAAGTCGCTTCTGGCCATCTGCAAGGATGTTGCACAGATCCTGTGGGAGGCTTCTCTCATGTCCCCGCATAAAAAGCTGGAGCTGAAAGAGGGAGCTCACCCACTCTCCCCAGATTCGGACCCCAACCTGTCGGTCAGCAGTCCTGCCAGCACAAGGGTTTAACTCATTGTGCTCCAGTCTGAAATAAATCACACAGACTGGAGTTGTGTTTCCTTGTATTTGAAGTAGCTCCATGACACTAATGTGGAAGAACATCTGAGGTCCACTTAGATAGTAAATTCTATGGCTTATCTAACACACATGCACAACCAAACAATTACTAATTATTGCATGTCATTGTACTGAGACATCTCAATATGATAGACACCTCATCTCTTTGCCATACAATTTGGCTGATTTGGACATTTAACCTTTCCATGTGCAATCCTACATTATTTATGACCATACATTTCCAGAACTGCATATGTCTCATGGAATTTTTAAAAGTACCTTAGAGCAACCCTGCCAAGAGGAAGTTTGTGTACACACACCCTCCCTCAAAACACATACAATTGGGATTGGTTTATGCAAATTCTTGAAAAGCAGTTCATGGTAAACAGTTTCCATCTCATTCAATAATTCAAAGATCTCCACTCTGTGAGATACAGGGGAAGTCTCAGTGGAGGATAATGATTGATTGGGATGAGAAGAACGTAGCAAAAAGGATAAGGTGAGGATGGCAGGAAAATGTATTAACAATGTAATGAAAAGAAGAGCAGCAAGTATTAGCCTTGGGTATTGGAACAGGGTCCAAAATCCAAGCAGCATCCTGGCTTTTTGCCTGAATAGTGATTAGTGTGGGTTCTAAACTTGAAACGTTTTTTTTAAAGCGATATTGACATGCTGAAAGTGTTCATAACTGAACACTTCCATAACCAGATATCCATGGGTTACTGAAAGTGTTTTGGGCTGTATGTCCATGTTCCAGAAGCATTTTCTCCTGACGTTTCGCCTGCATCTGTGGCAAACATCCTCAGAGGTTGCTAAGTCCTTACGACCTCTGAGGATGCCTGCCATAGATGCAGGTGAAACATCAGGAGAGAATGCTTCTGCAACATGGACATACAACCCGAAAAACTTACAGCAACCCAGTAATTATGGCCATAAAAGCCTTCAACAATACACTGATATCCATGGATTCTTGCCACTGTGGATTTAATTCCAGTGTCACAGATAGGATGGCTATATGTATGCCAACTGCAGGAGAAGATGTCCAGGCATCTATCATATCATAGCATTCATATCCTGTTTGTGGACTTCCCACAGAGATCCAGTCAGGCACTATATGAACAGAATAGGGAGCTAGATAGGCTTCTGAATCACTATGGCTACTCCATGTGAGAAATTTGCACCCTTAATTAAGCACAATGGAAAGATATGATGACTGGCTACCAGCACCACTTGCAAACAGTTGCTTTCCTTATCCCCTTGCACTCAACTGCTGACCTTTTCCTATTTTTTATAGCACAACTACTCCCTCTACTGTCTCCTGTTACAGCCCTGAGCTAAAGCTTTTTCTGTCTACACCCATTAGCTAAAGGCTTTTTTATCTCTCTCTTTTCCCTTTTTTGTTAGAAGAAGGATTACTCTGCTCAGGCCATAGGGTCACCAGTTTTCTTTTACTGGTCTTAAATGCAAGCCTGGCATGCATGTGTTGAGTGAAATTTTTTATATTGTCTGCTCCCTAGTGCCAGGGAAGGATTTACTTCCTACTTGTTGATTCTTTAAAAAAGAGGAAGAGAGACTTTTAAGAAAATAGGTAGCACTCTCTGTTCAGCACAAATTCACATTCCTTAGGAATCTCAGCAGTAGCTGCTGATAATAAGCCATCACCTTTGATATCATGTCCTGATGTTGGTTATCTAGAGCTCCAGCCTTTCTTTATTCAAGCAGGACTAAACAGACTCAAGTGTAGTGCACATTGTCTATATGTGGATAATTCCATGTTCTCTCCAATAATAATAATAATAATAATAATAATAATAATAATAATAATAATAGCTTAAGATGAAACAATAGTTCATATCCACAGCTGTTCCAAGAAGATCATGCAGACAGACTACTAGCAGAGGCATAATACAGTTGCTCAAATGATTCATTGGAACTTGTGCCACAAATACCATCTACCTGCGACAACGAACTGGCGGGATCACAAGCCAGAAAAAGTTACAGAAAATGAACACATCAAACTACTCTGGGACTTCCGAATTCAGACAGACAGAGTTTTGGAGCACAATACTCCTGACCTCACAATCGTATTAAAAAACAAAGTATGGATCATGGATATTGCAGTCCCAGGTGACTGGGGGATTGAAGAGAAACAACTGGAAAAGCTGACATGAAATGAGGATTTAAAGATTGAACTGCAAAGACTCTGGCACGAACCAGTCAAGGTGGTCTCAGTGGTGATCGGCACACTGGGTTCAGTGCCTAAAGACCTTCACCTGCACTTAAACACAATCGACACTGACAAAATTACCATCTGCCAGCTGCAAAAGGCCACCTTACTGGGTTCTACACTTATTATTCGCTAATACATCACACAGTCCTAGACGCTTGGGAAGTGTCCGACGTGTGATCCACTACAACAGCCAGCAGAGTGATCTTGTTTGCTGTGGACTCATCTTGTTGTGTTTCAAATAATAATAATAATAATAATAACTTCATTTTTATACCCCACTTCCATCTCACCAAAGGGACTCGGGGTGGTTTACAAAGGGACATGCCCAATAAAACAGGTTAAAATAAGCATCAGAAAACAAGCAATATCAAACATCAATAAACATAAAATCAGACAACATTATAAAAACAATATCATGGCTGAGCAAATAAAGTGCTGGTTTCGGTTCATAATTACTAAGTGCAATGAATCCTAAGTAGAGCCAAGGAAAGTCTCCAGTTTAAAGTATGATGTAGAACAGTGGTTCCCAACCTTTTTTTTTTAATCATGGACCACTTTAACCACATACCACTTTGACCAGGAACCACTTGCCAACATTACTTCCAAAAGGGCTGTTCAACTTTAGATTCGCTTAGGTGTTTTGGGGTGCTCATTCAGAAAATTTCATTGGATAGACCACATCATCTCTAGTTTCTGATACAAAACATATGCCATTCAGTAGTTGCCATTGCTTACCCACAGAAAACATATATTTAATAATCTAGAGCTGATGTGGTAGTAGTAATCTTTCATGAGTACTCAGCCCCTCCCCTCCCAACATCCCAGCACTATAAGAGGTTTTCGCGAGACCACTCACACTCATTGCCACATGGTTTCGAGGCAATTGTGTAATGGTGAGGCTGCAGACCACAGTTTCATTCTTGCAGACCACAGGTGGTTCAGGAACCACAGATTGGGAACCACTGATGTAGAAGATGTGAAAGGCATTTCCCTTAGACACCCCCCCCCCCCAAGCTACTGTAGCTTTATATGTTTGAATTCATATAAAATTACTTTTTGGAAACCACAACTCCCAGCATTCAGCACTTTTAATCTGTACCCACTACTCTGGCCTGGCCCAGTTTTATTGTGTCTTGGTGTATTGTTTTATTGCTTGTTGTTTTTAATATTGCTTAACTGTTTTGATTTGCTTTAGGTTGTGTTTTGTTATTTTGTTTTGTTATATTGTGTTTGAGGCCTTGGCCTTTGTAAGCCGCATTGAGTCCTTCGGGAGATGCTAGCGGGGTACAAATAAAGTTAATAATAATAATAATAATAATAATAATTAGGCAGAGTGGATCGTCTTGTGGCTAAGCTGGTCAATATAATAAATACATTCATGCATGTTAATATAGTGTATTTTAGTATATGTCTAACATTATCATACATACACCAAAGGACAGTAGAGTAGGAATGTATGCATATTTTAAAAGAGTGGCTTTTAAGAACATGTCATATCTCTCAAATCCTTCTCCCAAAAACCTTACTGCAAACCAAAACTGCAATGAAACAATAAGAACCAGTACCCGTGATGTTCAAATAATATAAATGTTTGCACATTGCTACATGGATGCAAGTCTGACAGCCTATTTGCATGTCTGCTATTATTCCTTGACTGTGATTTTGAAAGACTTGAAGCAAGACTCTTCAGCAGAATTCAAGTGGAAAAGTAATCTTTGCTGGATGGATGGAAAATGTCTCATGTCTTGTGAAAAGTGTTAATTAAAAATCCTTATAGCTGACATTATGGCCTTCGCAACCAGAATATATTGACTCCGAAACATCTTAGTTATCATTAGAGAGCACATTTGGTCTGTTGCATCCACCTCTGTTCCTTCAGGCCAAAGCATAACATTAAAACTAGAACTAAAATACTTTGACCTAATTGAATTTGGTGCAAGAACAAATCATGGCATATCCACGAATTACTGGTCTCTTCCTTGCCTTCTGACAAGGACATATGAAACAGTACTAATGGAAGTTGTTACCTGCTAAAAGGATGCTCCAAGGAAGGAAAATCCATATGCTCGGTATATTAATATATAGACCTGATGTGCCATCAGAGCCAGTTATCTAAGCTGACACTCAAAGAGCTAATTTAATATGCCTGGAAAAATTCTGAACTTTCCTGCTTTGCAATGGCCAGAGGGAGGGGGGACTTGCCCTGTGGCATTGTGGATGAAGGCTCTATGCTTGAAAAACACACAGGCTTTGATGGCATAGGGAAAAGTACAGAGCTCTTTTGAATCAGATCTAAATCATCATTTAGAGGTTGACCAGGATAGAAAGATCGGTCCTAATTGAGTCCAGTGATAACAGATTTTTTGAACAGTTTACACATGCATATGACAATTTCTTGTCAATACATTTGACATGTCAAATACAAAGCTAAAGAGCAATAAGCTATATACCTTTAAATAAGGGGTTGAACTGGGGTGGTGGCGAAGCCAAATGAAGGTATTGCCAACCAAGCATAACTCTTCCATACTCAATGAAATTTCCTTTCAACCCCAATATTGCATAAAGTTAGATACTGGAAATATTTCACAGCTAGAACTTGCATTTATTGTGTCTGCATTCTCTTCAGAACTTTGTTCTATGTCTGAGCTCTTAAATCACGCTTATCTCAAAGCAAATTTCCCATTGAAATGCTATTAATCTGTTCCAAACCCACAAAACTCTCCCTATTTTTACATGTTTAAAAATAATAAAATGTTATTTATAAATTCCAATAATGTATAAAAATAATGACACATAATAAAAGAGAATGAAAACAAATAAACTTACTTGGTTCCATCCAGCCATTGTGGCAATGAAGCACATTTGAGGCAACAAAATGTGTGTTGGCCAGTGTAACAGCAAGGCAAAACCTGCACAACAGAAAGATCAACGTTAAAATGGTAGAAGCACAACGTTGTGGCAAGGAAGCACAAAGCGAAGAGGCAGAAGCATCATTTTCTTACTGTACAGTACTCATTCTTGGAAGCTCCTTCAGGAAAGAAAAAGAGGGAGAGGAGAGGTGGCAACGCAAGTGGCGGAACAAGAAGAGGAAGCACAAAACAGGGCACTGTGCCTGGGAAGCCCCATTTTTGCCCCAATAAATGCCATTGAGGAGACCAGAATAGGGAGAGGAGAGGCAGCAATGTGAGTGGTGGAATGTGAAGAGGGAGCACGGGACAGGCAGCTGTGCATGGGGAGCCCCATTTGCACCCCTTGCATAATGGGCATCCTCCCCCTCACTCTCCCAGCAATTCCAGTTGTGGTTGGGAGTAGTAATTATGCCCCACACTTGGGGCATACGCTTCGTTTGCACCCTGTGCTTTGGGCATCCAGTGTTGGGAGCATAAGCCATGTACTCTTGCACTAGCACTTCCTCTGGTGCCCTCTGGTGCCAACTCATAGGTCAAGACACTGCTCATATGTCAAAGTGAAACCTAGGCCGAGCAATGACTCATAACCCAAAAGTGACTCATAACTTGTAAGGAATGTTCATAAGTCGAGATTCCACTTTATTTACTTTATTTCTACCCTGCTTTTCTGCCCAAGGGGACTCAAAGTGGCTAGCAACCACACATTTTGATCAATTTAAAATAAAACCAATTCAAAAATTAAAAAGTAATTTAACAGTACTGTGTCTGTTAGGTTAAAATGCAGTTAAAATATAATAAATACAATTTAAAATTCATTTTAAAAGGAACAATCCCCTCCCCCCTAAATCCCAGTGCATAACAGGGACTAAAGGAAAGCAATATGGATGTGTGTGTGCACACATTTTAGTACATATAAATAAAAGAGTATATATTGTCTATCCACACTGTGTCTCCAGGAAAATATAAATTATGCTAATTAAGAGTTACATTCATCAAAGGAAGAAGTCTACACAATCTGAAATAGCAATCAACAAAAGAATTTGAGAGAGAAAGGGAAAACGGTGAGTTATTTAGGCCCACTCAGGAACAGGTGTGACTTCATAAAGCACAAATGAACCAAATTGCTGCAAATATGCTTCTGCTAAATAACAAATTGCCATAGCAACCCTGTCTTCAAAAAAGAAACCTATGTAGGTATTATTATTTTTAACTCAGGGGACATTTAGATTCAAATAATACATTCCTCTCAAATGCTCTTCTTTTCTTAAAATTAGTATCATAACGTTTCAAAATGATGAGATAATATTTTGTGCATGCTTGTTTCATTTCTGATTAGACCTTGAAAATATGTACTCTAAGTTCACACGCACTTGCAATCCAGATCGTAGCATATATAGTTGTTTTGGTTCATTTCTGGTCCAAATACCAGAATCCACCTAAAATGTGTCAACCACATAAACTGTGAGCCTATGGTAAATGGACCAGGATCCAACTGGGAACATTTGATGCATGCTGATGTGAGTCCAGAAGGGAATGATTTTCCTCTTTGCAAAGGTCCTGGTCTACAAAATGTTGTCCTTTTCTGCTATTTCCACACTTTTCTATTGAATAATGTAAAGTTGTCCTGCGTTCTAGTACCGATATAGTAGTTACACAGGGACTCTACAGGAATGCCCCCTCCTAGTTTGCAAATTTTCAATTCTACGTGCCCATCCACTCATGATTTTTTAAATTACAGCATTTTAATTCCTTTTCTCTATTCAGCTGTTAAAATGCTGATCCATAGTTACCCAAGGAGATCCAAGATTTCAAAATATACAAATTACTTTTCAAAATCACAATCCCATAAATAGTTGTGGTTCTCCCATCATCATTTTTGTCAAGGGACTGACTTATGCCTGATAATTTGTATCAGCCTAGAGTTTGTTTTCTTTTATCAACAGTGCTTCCAATATTGTAAACAATAATATTGTCTAGTAACCAGATCAACATCAGCATTCCTCTTAAGAATCCTTTTAAGCTTGGAAAAATGGTCAGCAGACATACAAGGCTTTAGCAAAGTTGGTTAATCACCAGCAGCAACAGATCTTTCCCAACTAAAAGGTCGGCAGTTCAAGCCCAGGTCAGGGTGAGCACCTGATCTTCAGTCTAGCTTACTGTCCACCTAAGCAGTTTGAAAACAGCTGTGAATAGAGAAATTAGGCACCGCTAAAGCTGGCAGGTATTTTATGGAACAATAAGAAAACCGGCAATCAAAGAACAGGAGGAAAGTCTGTGATCATAAAAAGGCTCTTTGTCATAGAGGATGGAGCGACAGCACCCCCTGTGGCAGAAATTGAGCATAACCTCCAGGACGCAGAGGCTGACTAACTCAGAGAAACATGGGGGAAAAGATTGTGAAAAAAAGTTTGAATGTACAATTATGGAAGGAAATCTGAGAAATTGCTATTTTGAAAAATATGTCTGTAAGGGTTCTAGAAAACAATTATAAAATTGTATGGAGATGGTACTTAACACCAGTCAGATGAAACCAGATAGATAAGAAATATTCAAATCAATGTTGGAGAAGGTGTCAAGAAAGAGGTTCATATATACATATGTCATGGACTTGCAAATATATACAAAAATTGGAACATGATATTTAAAGAGATAAGGGGGAATAACACAATGTGAGATAATGAGCACACCAGAAATATCTTTACTGTCGATATATTTATTTATTTTTCCACATCAGGATCGACTTGAGAAACTTCTGGTATGAGAGAATTGGCGATCTGCAAGGATGTTGCCCAGGGGATGCCAGGATGTTTTGATGTTTTGCCATCCTTGCATGAGGCTTCTCTCATGTCCCTGCATGAGAAGCTGGTGCTGACAGAGGGAACTCATCCGCGCTCTCCACGGATTTGAAGCTGTGACCTGTTGGTCTTCAGTCCTGCCAGCACATGGATTTAACCCACTGCGCCACTGGGGGCTCCTTGTCGATATGTGATAATATTAAAATAAGACAAGAAATAAAGAAGTTAATCTCTCATTTACTAACAGCAGCAAAGCTGACAATAAGCATGGTTTTCAATTAGAAAATTGTTACAAAGAAGTTTGGAATATAGGGATAAATGATAAATTGACTTGCAGTATTAAGACTACAAAAGGAATTTGGAAATTAAATGATTTTGGGGAAATATGGGGAAAATTTAAACAATATGTGTTTGCTGAGCGGCAAGAGAGCACACCTGCAGTGGAAACAATGATGTTTTTGAAATAAAATATCAAGCAATTGGGTCCAGGGAGAGATATCACCTATCTTTATTTATTTTGAGAAGTTTACTTTGTAAAATAATATTCTAAAATTATTTCAAATGCTGAAGCTCAGCTCAACAGTGTGAAAACTTAATAGAAGTTATGCTATTGTCATTTTTAATCAAAAGATAGATAGATAAGAGATAGATTCATTTAAATTTGGGGTTTTCAGGAAATTTATATAACAGTCAGCTTTATCTCTTTGTATATCTATGTATGCCATGGAATCATCACATCACACAAACATTTCCAGTTTACGTAACTTCTCTCAAAATTGAGATATTACCTGATCTACACACCCCAACTTATCAAGGACATTAGAAGTACATCAGGAATAACGATTTACATAGACTTTCTAAATTTGAAATGAGATTACTTTTACTAGCTAGATATCAAAAGAAACCCCCATTGCAAGAAAATTGCAGCTCTGGCCAACAGCTTTCTAACCTGTGTGTCAGACAAACAGAATCCCTCCTTTATCCTTGAAGCACAGAAAAGATAAGCCATAGACCAGAGTCCTCAAACTTTTTAAGTGGGGGGCCGGTTCACGGTTCCTCAGGCTTTGGGGGGGGGGGGTGGCAAACTATAGTATGGAAAAAATGAACTGATTCCTATAAACACGCTGCACATATCTTATCTGTAATGCAAAAAACAAAACAATAAAAGACCAAACAATATTTTAAATGAAGAACAATTTTCACTGGCATAAACTTACCTATCTTTCAATGGGAAGTGTGGGCCTACTTTTGGGTGATGAAATAGTCAAGTTAATTAGGATTGTTGTTGTGTGCCTTCAAGTAATTTCAGGCTTAGGGCAAACCTAAGTCTAACGTTTAGGGCAGAGACCAGGTAAATTACCTTGGAGGGCCGCATTCAGCCCACGGGCCTTAGTTTGAGGACCCCTGCCATAGACCAATACTACCATAGTACTGTTCCTCATATATTAATAATCATGTTCCACAATAGATTTCCTCACTAAACTTGAAATACTACAGTTTGGCTTGAATTTCAAGGCTCTTGATATTTCACTTGACCTTCAAACTGTCTATTCTCTCTGGTGATGTTGGTGCCAGTGACTTTGCTGGCTTAAGATTACCTACAACGTTGGTGGGGAACAAACAGCCTGCCAGACACGGTTGGACTGCACTCACCCTAGCTCCAGTCAGGATAGCAAATGCTGTGTGACAATGGAAGATGCAGTCCAGCAATAGTAGGACAGACAGAAATGCTCCAGTTCTGACCTACAAGAGAGGAGGGACGTTTTTTGGCTTCACCTGAAGAGAAAGAGGAAGTTGGGCAAGGAAGTAAGACGAAAACATTTTTTAAAACCTTCCCTAAAGGCTCCTTCTTTGTCTATGAAATATTCACCTTTACAAACAGACTGGAAATGTCATTTACCTTAACATCTACTAATTTGGAAATAGCTCTGGCTATTTCTAAATCATACTCAACCAGTACAAACTGCATAGATGTCAACCAGACTCCATCTGGCTTGTGTGCTTTGAGGATCATAGTTGGGTTTTTTTAACTGTGCTGCACCAGGGCATGGAATCCTTTTGAATCTTACATAAACAGAGATTTGTCTGTTCTAATAAGCTTTAAAGGCTTTAAAATCCAAGCGAAGAAAGATTATTAGCGGAGCCAGAAGTTCCTTGAGGGAATCAATGAAATAAAAACATCTAAGATCCGTATCCCAAATACCGAACCAACCTGCTATGAAGAATATTTTGATGTAACTAGTTCAAACAAAGACACAATCCCAGGGACTTATACAACTCGTACATGATCATTTTGCTAGGCAAATGAAAGGAACATGATAGTTAGAGCACATTTAACCGCTCAGGTGAAGAAACAGCACACTCTTCTCTCATAAAAACAATATGATGTTTTACTCTCATATCCTGTGCTTATTCTTTCATTCAATGGTCTCTTTATGGTTTTGAAAGCTTTGAATATATTATTCACAGAGGATTAGTTTACTAATGCTTATGGGCTCCAGGAGATGCATGGTACATTCATGTTCAGAAGCAACATACCTCTGAATATCAGCTCGGCTGAATCCGAACAACACAAAAAGGTTGCTGACTTGTTAATCTGCTTGTGGGTTTCCAAGTGCCCAGAGGGCTTCAGTGGTAGAACAAAACACCTGATCCAGAAGAGCAGTTCGTAACTTCTTAAGGTCATTTCCCAATAAGGGAAAACAGGAAAGAAATACAATTTGAACACACTACTTAAGTATGTTTCCATCAATCACATTTAGAGTTGGAAGTATAATTATGTTTTTGTCAAAGGTTTTCATGGCCAGAATCACTGAGTTGTTGTAGGGTTTTCGGGTTGTATGGCCATGTTCTAGAAGCATCCTCTCTTGATGTTTCACCTACATCTGTGGCAAGCATCCTCAGAGGTTGTGAGGTTTGTTGGAAACTGGAAAATTGGGTTTATATATCTGTGAAAGGTCCAGGGTGGGAGAAAGAACTCTTTTCAGTTGAAGCTAGGCGTAAATGTTTCAAATTGACCACCTTGATTAGCATTTGATGGCCTGACAGTTTGTCATCATTTTTTCCCATCCAAACCGACTAGCTGGTCTAATGTCTTGGAGAATCCACTTACATTGTCCTTCTTTTAGACACCACATTACATAAATGTCACATAGCATCACATGAACATCTGCAAATATAAAATATCTTTCCAAAAAAATGGCATGAATCATAATTTCTGATGAAAAATAAGCTGTAATATGACATGATCCCATCTGCCACTGGAACCATTATCCAGATTGTATCATTAATATTTGGGTAAACAAGACACTGTGGTGTCCAGTATGCCTGAAATATCAATTATTACTAAACCAATGTCACATTTAAATCTCAGGGATATAGCACATTTAAAGGAAAAGACAGCTTTTCAGAAATTATGTTGTAGGGAGCATTCTAATTTTTACTCCTTTCAGTTCAAAACTCCAAATATCACATTGACTATGCAGTATCGGGGGGCGGGATTTGGTTCTGAGATCAACCGTAGATATGAAAAACACAGCAATCATACCCCACATTATTAAATTAAACACACACTCCTCGGCATGTCTGCATTCATGTCACCACCAATTACTAATGTAGGATCCAACTATTTAAGGTTGCTGGAAGGTTAGGGTTTCGAGCTGAAAGCAACAAAGAATACTGCTGATGCAGATGACCTACTGTATTCCAACAAATATTTACAAAAATATTGTATTTAAATTTCTCTAAAGTTTCCATCAATTTATCAGAGTCTAGACATATCAAAGTGCTCATTGTAGATGGCCTGTAAATGAACACCAAAAGGTGATGCATTTGTAAATACTACCTTTCAGCACTTACCTCAGCTCCCATGTCAGTGGGATACTAAACAATTTCAGGTTTTGTCTGAATGTGTATGAGGTAACAATTTTAAGGATAACATTTAGAATTTGGATAGATCTATTTAAATAATGGATAGGTCAAACATTGATCCATTGCCCAACTGACATTAAAGCCACCAGCCATGTGACTGAAAATTGTAGAAATTTCCCATCCAAACCTACTACCTGATCTAATGTACCAATCCAAAATTTAAACTATTTTCCCCATAATTAGGTCTTGCCAACCTGTTTTGCCATTTATTTTTATTTCTCTGTTTGACTCTGTTTCCTGACTAGATCTGGTGGCACTTGTAATCCAGTTGAGCCACATCTTTCTCAACCTTGTCATATGACCAGGTTGTGGTGAAGCTGGTTGGGAGTCAGCTGCATTAAAATCGTTACTGACCAAGTGGTCATGAGTTCGAAGCCAGCCCGGGTTAGAGTGAGATTCCCGCCATTTGTCTAGCCTGCTGCCAATCTTTGCAGCCCGAAAGACAGTTGCATCTGTCAAGTAGGAAATTTAGGTACTGCTTATGCAGGGATGCTAATTTAACTAATTTACAACACCATAAAACTCTCCAGCAGCATGCTAAAAGAATGAGGAAGTAATTCATCGGTGTCACAAGTGGATGGTGAAGCGACAGCTCTCCCGGTGGCTGGAATTCAAAAGCATACCCTTATGAAGCTGGAAAGTTAAATAGCCTCTTTGTCTCTGTCTATATATGTTGTGTGTTTATGGCATCGAATGTTTGCCATGTATCTGTGCATTGTGATTCGCCCTGAGTCCCCTGCAGGGTAAGAAGGGCAGAATATAAATACTGTAAATAAGTAATAAATAAATATGGCTGAGTAACATTGGGGCAAGAATTAGAAAACGTTACCTTTTTTTGGACTGTAACCCTCAGAATTCCCCAAATATGGTTATGTTGACTGCCTGGAAGATTATGATTCTTGTAACCCAAAAGTAATTTCCCCAGCATTTGAAAGTCAATATTCATTGCAGAAATATTCTAATTCCTAATACTTCACTTGGAGATCCAATAGGTAACAGCAATTAATTTGCTAACTTTGATCCACTTAGTAAATTCAGCCCTGAAATCACTGATTCCCACATGATTGTAGAAGGTAAACAGAACCAGCTCTGGCTAATACTTGAATAGGAGACCACCAATGAATAACAAGCTATATTTCAAAAGAAGGAATGGGCAAAACCATCTCTGAGCAGTAGTTGCATAAGAAAACCCCGTGAAGTCGACATAAGTTGACAGGTGACTTGAAGGCACATACACACTCTTAGTGACTCAAGAACATTTCTTGAATTTTGATTTCAAAGAAGATAAATTGTTCTCGTACCATCTAGCCTCAGGTAACAGGGATACACTTTGTTCTTGCCTCAAGAGTGTTCCTGTGTGCAGTTCCATAGGCTTATCCCCACAAAGTCAAGGGTGTCATTAGGACAATATATACATGTGATAAACAGTGTTTTGAGGAAAATGTATTTAGAAAGAGTTAGTGCTATTCATCTTCTCCTAAAGGGGAAGTAATATTAACAATTATTAAAAGCGAAGGTTTTAATTTAACAATGGTTCTGTGCTGTCAGTGGATCCTATTAACAGTTATATTCTTTGGGTGATAAAATATGGATGACTGAACTTTCACAATACTTAAATGTTTTTGTGGTTCACTGGATGAAAGGAATGTATGGCATCGTAATGCAGCCGATACACACACTGTCTGCTGTGTGAGGCTGCTGTATTTGTTACCCTCCAAGCAAAGGAGAGACAAGTAAATTTAGCTTTATTAAGTAAAGGCTATTCTATACCTGTTGGACCCCTGGTGCTGCAGTGGGTTAAACCGCTGAGCTTCTGAACTTGCTAACTGCAAAGTTGGCGGTTCAAATCCAGGGAGTGGTGTGAGCTCCCTCTGTTAGCCCAAGGTACTGCCAGCCTAGCAGTTCAAATCATGCAAATGTGCATAAATCAATAGGTACCGCATCTGCAGAAAGGTAATGGAATTCCATGCAGTCATGCTGGCCACATGATCTTGGAGGCATGTACTGACAAGGCCAGCTCATCGGCTTAGAAATGGAGATGAGCACCACCTGCCAGAATTGGACATGACTAGACTTAATGTCAAGGAGAAACCTTTACCTTTTATTCCATACCCTCCAATGATCTCAATTTGATCGGGGCAGTCCAAATTAGAGCTGCTTTAGAAATGTCCCAGTTCTCTCTCTATTCTTCCTTCTTTCATCTTTTGCCCTCACTTGCTGAAATCAAGTGTTCAAAGAACAAAAGTAGTTTGTATTCAATTAATTCAGCAGAAGGAAATGAAATAAAAGGTGAAAAATTGTCTTTTCTCATAGATTTGGGTCAAAGCAAGCCTTTACTAGCTTATGTGTTCTTCCTCAATAATGACTCTCCACCTTGACCATGAACTGATGTTTTTTGGCTGCAAATGTCGTAGTTTTCATCTGTGAAATGCTGGATGTGATTATTTCAGCTTGGTAGAGCCCTTACAGAGCCACAACAGCTATCAAAAAATTAACCCAATTGGCTCAGGATCTGTCTTCTCTTCCTTGCCCCGAGAACTCCTCCTAAAGGGAAAGTGATATTAACAATAATTAAAAGCAAAGGTTTTAATGTAACAGAAAAGCAGGGCAGATTGAAATTCTTCCCAGATATTGTTGTATTTGCCTGTTGAAACTTCATGACTACAAATGAATGGCTGCCCCATGCAGGGTGGTCTACTGCTCAGATACCCTTGCTGGTTTATACTGGATTAAAGAGATTAGTTGAAAGTATGGGCATCAAGCTGTGAATTTTCTTAGTACCAAGTGTAATTCCTTCAAAACCAACAACAAACAAACAAAAATCAAAGGACAGGCTTTAAATTAAGGCAGATCACCCATTGATAGACCTCATTTGTGTTTTACATTTCAGTGAAAGGACTGTGAGGAGGGCGAATAAGTGTCCTTTCTTGCAGTCGGTTCCCAGTTCCCTGTCTGCTTCCATTTTCTCTTGCTTTTTTTCCTCTCAGTCCTGACTTCTTGCCTTCTTCCTGCTATCATGCTTGTTAAATAAACTTTTCCCTTCATCCCCAAGATTTCTGTCCCTTCTTTCACAGCCTTTCCACTGAAAATGTCTTGTGGGTTACTGTTAAGTAGGAGGCTTGAGCATGGATCCATTTTTAGCCATTTCCTTCAGCCAATCTGGCTTCTTTGTTCAGGTGCACATAATGGCAAAAGCCCAGCTATCACAGATTCCCGTCCGTAATGGGGCCACGAGGCAGCCAATCTCAGCTCCCCTTCCCCTATTCGGCATCACAGTTTAATCTTTTTGATTTTCCTTTATTTTCTTGATCCTTTTTATTTAGTGGGACTGACTTGGGAGAATCACCCTATTAGCTTTTTTTTGCCTTCCCTTCCTCTCCTTCAAATACTTCTAAAAGATAATCATAATTAATCCCAGCAAATAAAAAGAAAATCCTCATTCTCTGAAAACTACTGTCACCTAGTTACCTCTCCTCTAGAGTATAAATTAGAAACAGCTCTAAGGAAGCATTAAACCCGGAGCAGAAAGCAGAAAGGAAATTGAAGCATGCCAAGGAAAAAGGGGTTTTAAAGGAAGCCCAGGTGGGATAATTTCACATCATCATTGTTCCTTCCCTGGGCCTCCTTAAAATGCCTTGGAAAGTTGTATGGCGTGCTGCAGGCTGGGAGAGAAAGTGCATACCACTCCTCTCGAGTAGAAACAGGTTTAAGAAGCATTAAACCTGGTCTCCTCTACAGACAGAAGAGAAAGGATTGCAGAAAGAGTGGCATCTTAACTCTGATGCTTTTAATGCATGTCTTAATGTAGGATATCGAAGAGGAGCCTGTGGGAAGTCGTCCCCCCCATAATGGGCCGGATAACCTCATTGCTGACACCCAGGCTCCTTGAAGGAAAACAGTGAAAGCCTCCCAGAAATGGAAAGGGGAGCCTTATAAGTTCCCTATTGCCACCAATGGGCTGGATCTAGCTGCATTTATCGGCTATGGACCGAAAACGGCTATCCGGCTACCCACCCGTTTTTGGGAGGCATGCAAAAATGGGTACGGACGTCTATCTACCAGTATCCGACCAGCAGAAAAAGATCAAGGTTCAGCTGAAATCCACAAACTTATTAAGAAAGAACACTTACTAAAACTTTTGCTAAGTGGAATAGCTGTGCTGTATCTGTTACTTTTTTATGTTCGGGATCATGTATCCATCGTATTCAATCAGGAAATATTGAGTCTTTCCTGATTGAACTTGAGAGCTGGATTGTATCCTGAGGATCATCTTGTTGCAATGTTGTTCAAATTCTTGTAAGCCAACTTAAATCTTGTTTAGGAAGAAAGATAGGATAAAAACAAAATAAAACTAAGTGTCTAGTCCAATCCCACCCCATAAAGAAGGAAATTGTAGCTAGAGGATCCTTGATAGATGGTCATCCAACATCTTCAAAATCTTTTGTCAAAGAGAGTTCAGACTAGTTCATGTTGAATACCTCTTGCCATCAGGAATGTCTTCCCAATATTTAATTGGAATATTATTTCTTATAATGTAAGTTCATCGATTTCCTACACACAGGAAAAGCAGAAAACAAGTGTCTTTCGGGGCAGCTAGACACATGCTGCTTTGATTCCCAGCCTTATTTCATTGCTTTCTGAAATCTGTCACAATATATTGCCATACCGTTTATAATTTCCTGGCAAAGGCACCACAGAGGTACAATGACAAGTGAGTAGACATAATCATTTCCATATCACTGAAGCTCCATATTTGTGGAATGTGAAATAAGATAAGCTTCACCTCCTGCATTTGTGCTATTCTCAACACTTTGAAAACAATAAGAAAGAGGTTCCCCTGCCATAAATTATCACAATGTTTATTTTGTACTAATGTTATGTTTTGTTGTCAGTGTTGGGATATGTGTAAGAGAGTGAGCAAGATAAAAATTCTGTTATTTTACTCATTAAAAATAATTAATTGGAGTTTTGTCTCTTTTAAAAAGTTTCCCTAAATTCATTAACTGCCATAAAACTGACTTGTGCTAACTTTATAAATGAGAAATCTTCTAACCACCCTGTTATAGAATCATAGAAACATTGAGTTGGAAGAGTCCTTGGGGGGCATCCAGTCCAACCCCCTGCCAAGAAGCAGGAAAACCGCATTCAAAGCACACACACCCCCCACCCCAACAGCCTCTGCTTAAAAGCCTCCAAAGAAGGAGCCTCTACCACATTCCGGGGCAGAGAGTTCCACTACTGAACAGCCTTGCTCAGATGTTCTAAATTGTGAGCAAAGCTAAATTAAATGCATGCATATTAGCTGATTTTAACACATAAGTTCAAAGATCCCTGCATTTTAAATATGTGGGTTCTTTCCCATTAGTCACCTTTGTATTTGGTCCATTTATTTATTTATTTATTTATTTATTTATTTATTTATTTACAGTATTTATATTCCACCCTTCTCACCCCGCAGGGGACTCAGGGCGGATTACAATGTACACATATATGTCAAACATTCAATGCCAAACACACACACAGATATAAACAGACAGTCAGAGGCTATTTAACTTTTTCTGGCCACCAGGGGAGCTGTCGCTTTCATCGTTCATCTGCGACACTGATGAAGTACTTCCACATTCTCCACATGTTTTTGCTGGAGTGCTTTGATGGAGTCTTTTTTATGGCCTCGTAAATTTTGTTAAATTAGCCTCCCCACACATAGGTGGTACCTAATTTTCCTACTTGACAGATGCAACTGTCTTTCAGGTTGCAAAGGTCGACAACAAGCTACACAATTGATTGGAAGCTCACTCCGACTTGGGCTGGCTTCGAACTCATGACCTTGTGATCAGATGCAACGGACTTAATGCAACGGACACTCAGACAGCCACGCTAAAGTCCCATGCCTTTGGGTTGTTTGGCCAAACTCTTGGTTGTATCCGTGAGTCTCTTGGTCACAAATCTTAGAAAAGTGCATGTGTCCTCATATTCATATTTAAATATTGAAAGTGAGAAGTCCTGTTTTTGACCAGTAAATGTTAATTGAGTTTGTCCTGCCCTGGATTTCACAGAATGGGCAAAAGTAAACTCCTCAATGATTCTTTCTCTCCTTCCTTAGCCAGCCATATGTGAGTTCTCCCCCCCCCCCCCTTCTTTTTTCTGGCTTATTCTTCCTTTAGTCTTTGCAACACTTTAGCATGAATCTTTTATGCTACAAGTAGTATTTAGTTTTTCAAATGCTGTGTCTCTTGGAAATAATTTTACGCAGTTCTCGCAGCTTATCTTCTTAAAACATGATGCACCATTGTGGAATGAGCAGAGACTATCCTTAGTGTTGCCCAGAATTTGGATTTTATTGAAAAGTAAGTATAAATGCAAATACACTCTTTTTGACTTGAAACAGAAGCAAATTACATGCAGTATGCTTATGAGACTTGACACTTTCTAGAACACATGAAGGAGGAATAGGCTGACCAGATGCCAGACAGACTAAAGGAAAAGATCCCTTCCATAAACAGAAACAACACCATCATGCCAAGACTGAGAAGATGCCCTTGGAATAAGGATTGGACAAATTAGTTATAAAAATGGCATTTAGGGAGAAAATGCCTGATTGCAGCAGGCTCTATTTCCATAGTTAATGGGTTTCACAGAATAACTCATCTACCAGACAGATTAGTTTACAATGATTTTGTCTGCACTCAGCTTCTCAACCGTTTATTATAGGTATCATAAATTTAGACACTGAGGCTAATGATCACAGGATTCACGAAGAAACTCCATACTTCTAAAGCAGTGGTTCCCAACCTCTTTTTTTTGACCAGAGACCACTTGACCAGGCACCACTTTGACCAGGGACCATCTCCAACATTAGTACCAAAAGGGTTACAAATCGGTTTTTGGTAATTTGGGATGCTGATTCAGAAAATTGCATTGGATAGACCACATCAGCTCTAGTTTATGATACAGAACATATGCCATTCAGTAGTTGCCATCCGCTCACCCACAGAAAACCATATTTAATAAGCCTCAGCACCATAAGAGGATTTTGTGAGACCAGTCGCTCTCATTGCAATGGTATAGTAATGGTGAGACCGCAGACCATATTTTAGTTCTTGCAGACCACTGATGGTCCACAGACTATGGATTGGGAACCACTGCTCTAAAGACAACAGACGTTACTGCACAAGGCAGGCAAACTGGCATTGCTGCTGGACTGTCACCTTCAATGACGGTCCCTGTTGCACAACACTGTGTGCATCCTGCTGCTAGTATGCCTCCTTACCATAATTATCTGATTCCTAGCTATTAATTGATAAAACCCTTTAATAGCTCTCAATCCTACAACATTACCATTTTTTTACTTTGGTGTGATGTGTCCCCCTTCGGGGATTGAGAAGGGCGGGGTAGAAATGCTCGAAATAAATAAAATAAATAAATGTGTCCCTTCTGCTTCTGGCAATAAAGTGAAATCGGGGGGCAGGATTCTCCCTCCTTCCCCTTGCTACTGCCAAGCTGGACATTTTCTTGTTTTTATATATTTTATACAGGCAGTCCCCAAATTAGAAATGACTCACAGTTAAGAACTGGGGCAAGACAAGGGGAAGTAAGAGAAATCTATTCCTAGGAAGGGAAATTCACTCCTGTAAAGAGTTATCATGGGGAAAAGGGGGCTCTGCTTAAGCTTTATCACCAATCCTTGTTTCCACAACAAGCTACATTTTTGAAAATCCAAGTATCACAGGGACAGAAGGTAAGGTAAAATCTTCTGTTCAGGGGCACAGACAGCAAAACAAACAGCACAGGGGTGTTAACCCTTGCCCTGTGCTATCCAAAGTGTGTGTGTATGTGTGTGTGTGTATGCATACACACACACACACACATATATATGGAGTCGCACTTAAAGAGCTACCTGTTCCAACTTTCACACAAATTCAACTTAAGAGCAAACCTACAGAACCTATCCTGTTTGTAACTTGGGGACTCATAGCAGTAATGAGCGTAATGAGGGAAGACAGGTTTAGGATGGTATGTGGAAGTACAGTCTTGGGACCACAAATCAGTAAATCATCACAACTGCATGATTAAAAAGAGGTGCGACATCAAAGCTGCTCAACCTGGTATGGCACAACATTAGTGGAATAGCAAGTTCATGAGATAAAGCCCAACTACAGATATATCTTATATTATCCTTTATTACTTTCAAGTCTTTCTTAAATGATGGAGTCATATATCTGTGTTCCTAAATAGCTATAGGACAGAAATCTCAACTTCTTGGATTCAGGATGATGGAATATAAGAGCTTGTATTTTTAACCTCCAAGCAGCTTTGACAAATTGCAAATAATAGTTGGCCCAGCTTCTGTGATGTGCTAAAGAGAGTTTTTTCCCTAGAGGTTTTAGCCTCTCCAGTCTCTCATTCTGAAACTGCATGTGCCAAAATCCCTTCATACTCACAAGTTATGTGGAAATGGTTTTTCAAAGAATTTCACTCTGTTGGTCAGCAGAAAAATTGGGCAATCATTTCATTGAATTTCTGGAAAGGTTTCTTGAAGGACAGACTTGCCAATGCAAGTGGTGGGACTCATTTATTTTCCTATAGAAAGTCTCAGTGCACGCGCAAATGTGTCACAAAGCCTGGATATTTTTTCTTCCTTCCTTTGTGCTCCAAAACTAAGGTGGCCAAATCATGAAGAAGGCAGACAAGAAACACTTGCTGGTTCCCCCTCTTTGACAAATCTATACGGTTGTAGAAACCTTGATCTTTTTTGTAGCTGGTCAGCCTTTGTGTGTGTAAATGGCTTCGACTGGCTTCTTAAGGTGACTCCATGAATTCATAGGGTTTTTTTTTTTTAGAAGGAAATATTCAGAAGTAATTTGCCAAACTTTCTAAAATTTAGCCCATAGCCCTGGGTATTTCTAGGTTGTCTCTTATTCAAGTCCTAACTAGCTCTGACCCTGCTAAGCTTCCATGATCAGACAAAATCTTGTGTCTTCGAGGTGACTTGGCCACCCCATCCAGATTTAATATTCTTATGGGACATTGCAAAAATGGTGGAGAATGTGTTGTCAAAACCAACAAAGGATTCCCCCAGGCAGCAATCAGCCAGGTTTTGAAGCAGCAAGGCCATTAAATGCTAATCTGGGCACCACAATTGAAGGGAGATGTTGACAAGCTGGAATGTGTCCAGAGGAGGGCAACTAAAATGATCACGGTTCTGTAGAACAAGCCCTATGATGAATGGCTTAAAGAGCTGGGCATGTTTAGCCTGAAGATGAGAAGGCTGAGATGTGATAGCCATGATAGCCAAGTATGTGAGATGAAGTCATAGAGAGGATGGAGCAAGCTTGTTTTCTACTGCCTTGGAAACTAGGACGCAGAACAATGGCTTCAAACTACAAGAAAGGAGAATCCATCTGAACATTAGGAAGAACTTCCTGACTGTGAGAGCTGTTCAGCAGTGGAACTCTCTGTCCCATAGTGTGGTGGAGGCTCCGGGACAGAGGCTTTTAAACAGAGGCTGGATGGCCATCTGTCAGGGGTGCTTTAAATGCAATTTTCCTGCTTCTTGGCAGGGGGTTGGACTGGATGGCCCATGAGGTCTCTTCCAACTCTATGATTCTATGATTCTATAATCAAGGTGGCCTATTGCAATATTCACATCTGCCTCAAGCAGACAAGAGTTCTTTCTCCCACCCTGGACATTATTCCACAGATATATGAACCTCACTTGCCTAGTTTCCAACAAACCTCTCAACCTCTGAGGATGCCTGTCATAGATGTGGTGAAATGTCAGAAGACAGTGCTTCTGGAACATGGCCATACAGCCTGGAAAACTCACAGCAACCCATAGTGGAGAATGTTTGGAGAAAACAATGAAATGTAGCTTTGTTGTCTTTTTAAAGAAAGAGACGCCAATGAGTATTATTATTTAATTCAGGAAGGCTGACTGGAGGATTCTGGGAACTATTGTAGGATGGAAATGTGCTTTTTATATATGCCTTCTCCAATTTATTGCCACTCTAATCTCCTACAATCCTGTCTCTAGACCTTTCTATCCCCTCCTGTGCTAGTCTAAAATAAGGTTCAAGTTGGAAAATCCAAGGAAACTCAATCATGCAAATTAAGAGCAACATGCAGTTTGGGATTTTCCTTTTGTCCAGAATTGAACCAAACCTGACAATCATTTCAGCAGTAATGAATTATTTCTCTAGCAATTAGCCCTTTCCATATACCAAATTGCTATGCTAGAAAGATACTGTTTCCATCTGTAAAGCTAAAGGCACAGTTGCATAATAGCTGGATGCTGGGGGTAGTCTCTTTGAGAATATATTATAACTGTGTGTATGTGCCTGTGTGTGTGTGTTAGAATCAAAACACATTTGACACAGCAAGGGCTCTCTGCCGTGGCCCCCACCTGCACTTTCCTCTTAAAAGCCGGTTTAAACACCATTCCTGCTGGTGGAAAATTATCAACCTCCTGGAGATAAAATTGGCCAGTTCTTGCATGCTGGTTTTGTTATTCCTGTAGGTGTATTATATTTTGACACTGCTGTTTGCATGACAGGATCCCCCACTCTCCATCCCACTTTTACACAATGTGTATTTTCAGCCGCCCAGTCTCTTCTTGGATATGGAAAGTGGTGCAGCCCCATTGACTTCCATTCCTCCCCTTGAGGCAAGAATTCCATTCCGGTGACAGAAGGCATGCTTACACATTCAGCAGTCAGGCACACTCCTTGTTGCGCTCCTCTGGGACATAATTTCAGGAGTATATTTTGATGCCTAAAAAAGGCAATTGTGGTTGTTGTTCAGTACGCCTTGGCTCCTGACAACTGTCACCATTAATCAAGGTCTTTGCTTTCATCAGGACTGCAGCTGCTTCTACAAAGCTGTCATTTCAGCAAGACAAAATATAAGGGAGAGTCAAGGAGTGCACTAGGAACAGTTATTATGCTACGTGGGATTATTGCTCAGAGTGCTTTTGTATTGATAACCTGCTAACGTTTTTGAATTCAGACTGTTGTTCTGTTTGTTCCAGGAGAGGAAGAGGGGTCTTAATGACTTCAGATATAGATTTTGTCAGGTTTCTTTTTATTTTCAGCTGAGATATCCTGTGTATGTATAATTATGGAAAATACTAAATTTAACCCATCACTGAAGCCAGAGGAAAGAGAGAATTTTGTGCTACTTCAATCAAGGCATTTTTTTTCTTTGAGTATTTTCCCCCTCTGATTGCAAAACAAGACAACATTTTTTTTATTAAATGGGTTTCCATGCTACTAATATAAGGTAAAAGCAACGGTTTCTCCTGACATTAAATCTAATCATGTCCAACTCTGAGAGAAGTACACATCTCCATTTCTAAGCCAACGTTGTCCATAGACACCTCCAAGGTCATGTGGCCAACATGACTGCATGGAACACAGCTACCTTCCTGCAGAAGCTGTACCTATTGATCTGCTCACATTTACATGTTTTTGAAGTGCTAGGTGTGCAGAAGCTGAGCCTAACAGTGGGAGCTCACCCCGCTCCCTGGATTTGAACTGCCAACCTTTCAGTCAGTTCATTCAGCAGCTCAGTGGTTTAACCCGATGCACTACCAGGGGGGCCTTAAGTAAAGTAAGTAAGCTACTAATATAAATATATGAATTTTTTTTAAAGTGTATTCGCACTGAGTTTAGCTCAAGAAGTCCCTGAACAGACTCAGAAGCGGAGTGGGTAGATCAAAAGACAACAAGGCAAAATCACACTACCTAAAAGAATCCCTAACCTTGTGTGACTGTGGAGCAGAAGAGATGACTCCACATCTGTATGCTTGTCCACTATGCCCTGCTTCATGTATAGAGGAAGAATTGTTGGAGGCTACAGACAATGCTGTTGCCCGTTTTTGGTCAAAAGATATTTAGCCACTTGTGTTCCTTCTATTTTTATCAGTTTTATACTAATTTATGCAATGCTTTTGATACGAAATCAATAAAAAATTACTTTCTACAAGCAAAGATATTATTCTCAAGATGGAAATAGTTATGTGAAAACAATATCATTTTTGTTGTTCATTTGTTCAGTCGTTTCAGGGGGGCTGGTCCATGACCTCATTTCCTGCGGGTCAATCTCCACAGCCATTCCATCCCCTCTCCCCAGTTACTGATTTACCCCCTAAAACTTACTGAAAAGGTCCCTGGACATCCTGGAGCCTCTCCTCACATCTTCGTGGCACGTGAAAATGATGTGTTAAGAGACCCAGGAGGCAGCACAGATGGATTTTCCTCCTCACCCCTCCCCCCTCCCATCTCCTCAGGTGTCATTTTCTTGGGCCTTCTCTGTGGTGGCCCCCCGACTCTAGAACTCACTTCCTAAGGATATCAGGCAAGCCCTCACATTGGTAGTCTTTAGGAGGAGTCTGAAAACGTGGCTGTTCCAGTGTGCCTTCCCTGAATAAGGAAATAATTCCCAGCAAAATGTCCTTAGACGCACTTTAACTACTCATTGGGTTACTTTCCCTTCATTTCTTTTAAAACCCTACTACCAGATATATCCTATCCCTGTTCATGCCCAGCGTTTATTTTTTAAATTTTAAACTATTACATTTGGCCCAGCCATAGGTTTTTTAAATCCTTGCGTGTTACTGTTTATATGTGAGTTATATTAATTGTATTGTTTTTTGCTTATTGTTTTTTGTTTTATTGATGTGTTGTCAGGCTTGGCCTCATGTAAGCCACTCCAAGTCCCCTTGAGGAGATGGTGGCGGGGTATAAATAAAGTATTATTATTATTATTATTATTATTATTATTATTATTAAGATGCAAGGAGAGGCTCCATGGCAGCTAGGGACCTTTTCAGTAAGCTTTAGGGGGTAAATTGGGGACTTTGGGGTGGCTTCATGTATCCCCATTTCAATCGGGATAGCATATAGCCGCCCTGGGAGGGAATTGGGACTAGAATCCACAATGAAACAGGTTACTTTGACCAGTTTCAGTGTGGGTTTTAGTGATGTGTGGAAGTGCCCTGAGTCTACACTGCCATATAATTTAGCTCAAAGCAGATAAATTGGATTTTATATAGCAGTGTAGGAGAGGACTGAGTCTTAGGTAATCAACATTGATTTTTATCTGCGTTGCTTCAACCAGGGACACTCATGAGATAGCTGCATGGTACATGCAGAAATCTGCATTGGTTAGATTCTGAAAGGGTACAGATGGAGCAAGTATTGCAAAATGACAACTTGAAAGAGTGTGGGAGGAACACGTGCTGTAAACTGTCTTCTGCTGCTTCTATGCAGCCATTTAATCCAAGGAGATATACAGGTCATAATAATTTCTCCATAGATTTGTATGTATACAGACAAATTAGCAAATGCAAAATTCATGCAAATTTGTATGCTCCTGCAGTCTGTTTTCTTGGCAATGTCTAAATTGCAAATTATGCAAACATCCTCAACTGATTATATAACTATATTTATCTGAGTGAGGGAAACCCTATTTGGCTGCAGTTTTCCACTTCTGTGCCACTGTGGCTTTTTAAATGGCCAAGGTGCAGCTGGCCAATTCTTAGATGGGTTTGATTTATAGTTTTCTTGCTGTTTTAGATAGGATTCTGTTTGTCAATGACTAGTCTCCACACCATTAAAGAACATGTTGACTCTATAATGACTTTACCATGGCCATAATCAGAAAATAATTTAGTGGACTACAGCTCCCAGAATCCTCTATCTGCATTGGCAAAGCTGGCTGGGGATTCTGGGAGCTGAAGTCCAGATCCATAGTTCATTGATTTCATTTGTAACCATGAAACATATCAAAAATGTGTATGGTGAATTATCCAGTCCGATTAGTTAGTCTCAGCTAAAATAGATACACTGAATAAACTGTTGAATGGTGAATCAATAAGTAAGTAAACTCAGAAGATTTAATGATCCTCCTCTAGTTAGACATTAACACCAGAATTCAAGCCAATGTGTTTGAATGGAAGACCCAAATGAAGGAACAGCCAACTGCACTCCAGGGCCCATCGAGACAGTACCTTTATCCCAGGAGTTTCCACAGCAAACAGGAGGGTGGTCAGATGTCATTCCCTGTAAACCCAGAAGTAATCGCTACAACCCCCCCCCCCCAAAAAAAAAAAAAACTAAACAAAAACCAAGATTTCCAGGTGCAGGAATATAGCAGTTTTAGGCCACATATCCGAATCTTCATATGTCTGTATGTCCCTGCAATCGGAAATCATGGTATTTTTTAAAAGTGAGTTTGTTCCTGAGTTTTAGATGCCTGTTTCTGATGGGTCGGTTCTTAAAAAGAAGGTAACACTTGAGTAGAAGGCAAAAACTTTTTTTGTGTACCAAAAACTTCATGAAACATGTGAAGGGCACAGTTTCTCTGGCTTTCACAGAGAACTGATCTTTTACGGTGATCTGCATAACCGAATCACTGCATATCCACATAGCCGCATCTCATGTTTTGTTTTAGTTTTTTAAAAAAACTGCCAATTTCTTGAGGTGTTCATCTTCAGAGCCTCTAAATTTCAGAACAAAGCATAAAGTCTGGACAATGGAGACAGAAATCCCAGTACCAACAGGTTTGTATGTGGACCTCTCCTGGAGTCCCGATTTTTCCCCCTCACTTAAACCAATGATTTGGTGCTGTCTGGAAGCATCCCAGTGGCAGCTGGAAGAATTCATCTAAGCTGGGAGTGAATCCATGCTGGGCTTTGGCCTGACCTTTAAAGAAGGCTATCTATGATGCTGAAGAATTAGGGAGAGAGAATTATTTAGGTAATTCCACTAAACTTCATCCAAAACCCACAATGAATTCCCTGTTCCACTGACATATACATTATCATTTGTCCCAAATATGCTAGAATCACATTCTTTAGAACTGGGTTAGAAGTCTGTGCAAAATTAGAGTGCTTCATTAGCACCACAGGAGACCTTAAAGCAGTGGTTTTCAACCTGTGAGTCCCCAGATGTTTTGGCCTTCAATTCCCAGAAATCCTAACAGCTGGTAAACTGGCTGGGATTTCTGGGAGTTGTAGGCCAAAGCACCTGGGGACCCACATTTGAGAACCACTGTCTTAAAGAGTCACAAACATTTACACACATTCTCTTGCAAATACAATTAAAAACATAGAAAACTAAATATGTTTGTCCCAATATGCTCCCCTATATCCTCTAACGGAGACATGGGGAGCATTTTTACCATATTTTATCCTCAGGAGAGACCTTTTTTAACAATAAAAATAACTTCTTGTTAAACTCCTGGTGTGAAAAACAGTTATTTGGAGTCTAAAATAACAGAGGAGGGCAGAAACATAGCCCCTTAAGAGGAAGATCCTGGAGATAACAAAAATGGCAATGATTGGTTTTTGGACCATGCTTGCCTTAAAGTATGCTGGGTTGAAAGATGATTGACAGAGATCCCAGTCGACACTGCTAATCTGCAACCTTCATTTGTTGCTTTGTCTCGGGAAAGACCATATTGGACTTCTTTAGAAAACCCAAAAGTGATGTGGGATGAACTGTTCAAGGAAAAGGTGTTGGTGGAGCACTGTTACAAAAGTAAAGAGCAGCATAAATGAGATCCAGTTTGGGGGAACATCAGATCTGGTTTGTATACAGGAACATGCAAACAAAACCCAAAGCTGGCTTTAAAAAGAAACACGGCATCCTTAGCAAATCAGTAAACAGAGTTGTCAGCTGAAAAGGTCAGTGGAGCGTAAAGCTTCTCATGTACTATAAGGATGGCTGCATTTTGCCCTAGTCCTAGAATCAACTATTGCATTCACAACACTGAGGATGGAAATATATTGCTATGGCAACAAATTACTTTCATATTCAGATCAAGCAAAAAATAGATCTCATCCTCCCACTACTACTTTGTAGGAAGCACACATTCTAGAGTGCATCCAAGATTAAAGGTGATAAGCAGAAACAGCAGTGGGAGCGTGCTCCTTTCCTCCATCCTTTGCTTTCTACAGATTTCTGTTTTCACTCTGAAGTGCAGATCTGAACTGAAGCAGCCAGAAATTTTGCACAGCTGGAAAGTCAAAGCAGTGGACAATAAAAATGCAGGGCAAAAAGAAGATCCAAGGCTGCTTCCTATGCAGTACAATATAGTGTTTTGTGTACTGAAATGTTGCCATTGAGAAGTATGGAGCAGTCTTATACTGACAGGAATCATTCCCTCCAGTCAACAACAGATTCCTAAAGTTGCAACCAGTCACCCTTAAACTAAAAATGTAAAGCATGGAGTGTACCACTAGCCTTTTGGGAAGTGTGTAGTTCAGAGCAGGATACATGCTTTGCATGAAGAAAACTCCAGATGAATTCCTTCAGATTTCCAAAGGGATTGAAAAATAAATACTGGAAAATCACAGCCAATCAATATAAATAAGGATTAAAATAACTTTGCCAGGTCCAGGGTCAATTTTCTACCCTCAGGAACTGTGAAGACCACATGGATATCAAAAAATGCACACACAATCCCAAGCATGACTGAAAGACACTGCATATTTTTGATGGTACACAGCACAGAAGACTACTGTGTATTTGAAGATTTAGTTGCTGCTCCTGAAGAGGCAATTTGATTTAGAATGGCAGAAAAAGTGGTCTGCTTTTGGACTTTAACTCCCAGAATTGCTGACTATTGATTAAGCTGGCAAAGGTTGCTAAAACCTAGAAGAGATCAAAGGCCATGAATACAGCCTTGGGGGCTCCCACTTTGTACAGCCCTGGTGTGAGGTAACATTCAGTGAGGTGGACCAATGATGTGAATCATCGATTCCTAGAACTGGAGGACGAAACCACAAGGGCCATCCAGTCCAACCATATTCTATAACCATATACAAAGATGAGACTCTAAGAGCGCTTCCAGACAGCACCAAATCATGGGTTTTAAACAGGGGCAAAAAACCTGGGACTTCAAAAGAGGTCCACATGCAAACCTGTTGGTCCCGGGATTTCAGCCTCCATTGTCCAGATGTAATGCTTTGTTGAGAGATTTAAAGGCTTCCAAGATGGCTGCCATTGGACTTCCGCTGGAAATTTCAGCAGTTTTTTTTAAAACCCTCAATATATGGATATACGGATATGTGGAGAATTACTGCAGCAAATCACTGCAAAAGTTTTGTTATTTGTCCTGGCCAGAGAAACTATGCACTCCAGACTTTTCATGAAGTATCTGCCACACAAACAAAGTTTACAAGGTAGGACTACTTCTGCTCAAACCAGCACTGCACAATCAAACAGGAACACACACTTTCAAGCCAAGAACAGAACTTTGTCATTATTGACACAGATGGCCTGGCCATCTGTCCAGAAAAATTTGGTCATGTACTTCTGGCATCAAACAACCGGGTGCTGTTCCTGGGTTGTATATGGCTGTTTCTGATTGATCTTTTTGTGAAAAGATGTACAACATTGACTACAGGGGCACAACTTTTTCCTAGCCAGAGAAAATGTGTCCTCCACACATTTCATGAAGTTTCAGGCAAAAAAAAAAACAAAACAAATTTTTTGCCTTCTGCTCAAGAGTCACCTTCTTTTTAGGAACCAACCAATCAAGAACAAACATCTAAAACCTGGGAACAAGCCCAGATAAAAAAATCCCATGATTTCCAATTGCAGGGTCATACAGACATGTGAAGATCCCACATATTCAGCTCAAAACCACAATGGATATTCCCACACCTGGAAATCTCACATTTTTGCCTTTTGTAGTGATTGTTTCTGCATTTACAGGGAGCGGCATCTAGCCACCCTCCTAGGATAAAGGTATTGTCCAGATGGGTCCTAACATACTTGAAGGAGCCATCTTAATTCAAAACCTGTGACTTTGGGAAAGGGCCCTGTTGATTTCACTATACATTAGGCAGGGCCGTAGCCAGAAAAAAAATTCGGGGAGGGTTGAAAATTTCGGGGGGGGGGGGTTGAAAATTTGGGGAGGGTTGAAAATTTCGGGGGTGGGGGTTGAAACCTGCCTCCTAGCTCACGCTGAAGCAAAAAGCACAGCAGGGGGAAGAGCAACCTTCAATAGCCTGCAGCTCCACTCCTGTCAACCACCTCCACCAAGTCTGGCCTCCTTAATGAGAGCATTCAACACACACACACTCAACTTGGTTGCTTCACTACATCGGCTATTGCTGCAAGTAATGACAGTGTGAATAAATTGTCAATATTTGCTTGAGATAGTGCTTACAGTTCTGGAGGGACTCTTAATTTTTTGCATCTCATAGACTTAGCATGGGGATTTGGTTAACCAGTTAAAATTCATGAGTAAACCAGGTTTTTTTAAAAAAAAACTGAAACATTTCGGGGGGGGGGTTGAACCCCTAAAACCACCCCCTCGCTACAGGCTTGACATTAGGCATCATGTTCCAGAAACAGTCACCCAGAGCTTTGCATCCAAACATACACATGGAGAAAAAGAGAGAGAACATAATTTTCATTAGAAGTCGTAGCTAAAAGGCTGTTTCCAGTTCAAGGTGAAATGATGGGATTACTCCTTCTTATCTAAGTAGGAAAATGGGACAAGGAGTACATAATCTTACCAATTTGCTTCTACTCAAAAGGTGGATGCAGAGCAGAATGAAGGATGAGCTCTGGTACTCCAATAACTAGGAAGGAAGGAGGAAGCAAGCGAAAAGCTACATAGAGCCCTCAGGGGAAGCTTTTCAGGTTCAACCAACAAATGAATTAAGATTTGCAAATTGTAGCAAGTTGGTGTATTACTAACTCAGCTGAAGATTTAAGTACAGCCCTTCATTTTTCCTGGAGATGATCCCACAAAATAGAAAATGTGCATCTCCCACCTATAGATGTCCCCGAAATTTGCCACCTCTAATCTGAACATTATTTCTAAGATGGCAATCTCACAGGAAAAACATTCAATATTTATTTAGTATGGACATTTAAATTAGCTCTGTTCTTCCAGCATCTTTCTCTGGTGCTCTGGTTCTCTGCTGAGCTTTGACTGAAGACATTGAATCATGATAAGCCAACCAAATAATGACTCAGCCTTGAAATGAAGATACTGACAATAACCTTTTGTTCCTACTAACTCTTATCAATTTTGAAAAAGGGATCAACCCACTTAAATTTTATTCACTCCAGCATAACTCTTTCATAGCTCACCAGCTTCAAAGCTTCTTATAATACCAAGAAAAGAAATGATTAGAAATTGTAGTGCAGCGCATGTAACCTCATTATTTACTGCATGTGACAGTTGATAGATGAAACCTCTAAAAATGCCTATTTTCCTATCTCCTCATGCAATGGAAGTATTTCTGGGCTCTCAAAGGTTATGTCTGTAGAGCTTAGTCTTTGAATGCACTAGTACAGCTTCAAGTATAGCTCTAATGGTATCTACATGTTGGATACATATGTGAAAATTTATTGTCCAAATAAACAAATAATAACCATACATTTATCCTTTGGTTAATGTTCTTTCAGAGGATCAAACAGGTTTTTGGTTTTATATAGTTTATAATGAACAGATTGGCATTTTTATGACCCTGTTGTATATCTCCTTCACTGATTCTGATGACATTTGTGCAGTACTTCAGTGGAAATCCCATCGGGTACTCTGGTGCTAGGTCATAAGCATTTGCGTCTTTTAAAGAAAATTTCCTTGTGATACATACAGCTGCCTTTTGAACAAAATTGCCTAATATCTCCACTAGGTGATATGACAGTTAAGTCAAAATTTACATGGAGATAATCACTCTGCCAGCTCCCTGGCCAGTCTAGGACTACAGGTGGTTAATGTTCTTGCCACAGTGACAGTGCTCCAGGGCAGCCGAAGCATTAAAATATACTGTACAAGGGTCTCAGTTCTGTCCAGTTTGGAGATCCCAAAACATGTAATAAGATACCTCAGATAATTGAAAAACATGGTAAAAATAATAGAGATTTCTTGAAAGAAACAGCTAAAATAACTTTAAAGGTGGCAAAAGTACACAAAGCAAACAACCCTGAAGTTTGCAGAAGTACATAATGCAAGTAAACACCAAAATCTGGACAAGTATACAAAATTTCAAGCAGGGAGAAGCTTAGGGGAGAAGATAATTCCACTAGAGTCCTGTTCCATTGCACCTGGAGGCTATAGATCTTAGTAAAAGAAACATGGACATGGCATCTTTTCCCCAGGGGATTGCTTCTGCCCTCCTTTAGAGAACTGGAACTCTCAAGGATCAAGACACTATAGATAACTCGAAAAAGGCGTTATTGTTCACAATGTGTTATCTTTCTTAGGCATAAACTTGATGTTTCAACAGGGGTAAAGGAAATATATGTTACAGTCTCTGAAGTCTTGGGTCCAAGGAGTTTTCCAGCTGAGAAGCCTTCCAAGTTCCCTCTTTCTTAATGGCTGTGAATGTCTGAACATTGACAACCCCAGTCCAATAGCCTATATTTGAAGGCACAAAGTCTTCCTCTTGATGCCAAAGGACTGGTTTGAAGGCGCTTAAGATTCCTCAATGTCGTCCAGGGTGATCTGAACATGAAGCATGAATCTTAAGAGTACAAACTTAAGAACTGGTGGTAAGAGATGACTTGACTGAGGGCTTTAGAGCCAAGCCTTTCTCACATCCATCTGCTGAGATGTTTGATGGCAGAATGAAAAGAAAGCACTGCCCTCTTCCCCAGGCAGGGGCAGAGCCAAACAATTGGGCTGGGGGAGCAATTCAACCAGTGCAAAACAACATTGATTGACAGCTATAGATAACCAAATAATTCAACTGTACAGTCACATACAAGTGGGGCCTGATGCACCGTCACAAATCCAGTATATTCGGTCGGTAGAATGCGGGGGGGGGGGTGCAAAATTGTGAGGAGAATGGAATGGAGTATCCAGGAAAAAGTAGAGCTGGCAGGCTGGAATTACAAATAGAGGCACTGAACCCTGCAGCTTTTTGTTCCAGGTACAATTTATTCATTTCTAATTACTAAGCCTAATATGAGATCTAGTCAAATCTATTCCTCATTAATTTGTCAAAATGTCAAAAAATTCTGGCTGAGTTTACAACATTAATTGGCAAAGGGTGCCATGAGTTATTTATGCATTGTGTTATAGTTTTTAATCAGCACAGACAGTCGGCTACTCTAGAGGCACTTCTGAATTTCTCTCTTCTTTAACTCCCATCTGAACTTACTTTTTAAATGGGCTGGTATCTTATTCTATACAAGATTAGAAAGTGTGAAACAATCAAATACTGGAGTTGACGGAGGTTTTATGTGTGAACAAAGGAATGTATGTTTGAGGTTCAGATTACCCAAAAGATTGTATTTTCCCACATGAGCTTGTGTAGGCTTTAAAATCTATACCACACCCTCACAGATAGTCTAGTCTAGTGGAATGTGAGAACCAGCTTTCTCTGTAGTGGCTATCATGCTGCTGGAACCATAATAATAATAATAATAATAATAATAATAATAATAATAATACACAACTCAGCTGCTATCAAGACATCAAAATCGAACTGCAAAGGCTCTGGCATAAACCAGTACAGGTGGTCCCAGTGGTCATTGGCGCACTGGGTGCCATGCCAAAAGATCTCAGCCAGCATTTGGAAATAATAAACATCGACAAAATCACGATCTGTCAACTGCAAAAGGGCACCTTACTTCGATCTGCACGATCACACAGTCCTAGATGCTTGGGAAGTGTTCGACTTGTGATTTTTTGATATGAAATCCAGCATATAGATCTCGTTTGCTGTGACATACTATGCTTTTGTGTCACTAAAATAATAATAATAATAATAATAATAATAATAATGCAGTTTTCTGACATTGTATATTTCTGCCACTTCTGTGATTGTTCATTTGTATTTGTATTTTTATTTTGTAGCCCACTTGTCGATGGATATCCAGAATCAGCAGCATCCGCCATGGTCCTTTTTATCCTGGGCGTCGACCGAGTCAGTATAGACTTCGTTTTAGTTTGTTTCTCCATAGTGCTAATGGGTTAGGTGCTCTTAGTTCCACTCCTCAGCTGAGATCTCTCTGACTTGGTTGGACCTGCTGGTAGTTGCACTACCGGCAGCACAGCTCCCAGCATCCTTGGAGCAGTTAAGCCCCCCCCCCCCCCCACCATTACAAGGTTCTGGCATAAACCAGTACAGGTGGTCCCAGTGGTCCCACTCTAGGTGCCATGCCAAAAGATCTCACCTGGCATTTGGAAACAATAAACATTGACAAAATCACGATCTGTCAACTGCAAAGGGCCACCTTACTTGGATCTGCGTGCATCATTTGAAAATACATCACACAGTCCTAGACGCTTGGGAAGTGTTCGACTTGTGATCTTGTGATATGAAATGCAGCATATAGATCACGTTTGCTGTGACATACTGTTTTTGTGTCAGTCAAATTATTATTATTAATAATAATAATAATAATAATAGAACTTTATTTTTATACCCCTCCACCATCTCCCTGAAGGGACTCGGGGCGCCTTACAAGGGGACAAGCCCACGTTACCAATAAAAACAGCATTAAAATTAATCAAATTAAAACATAACACGATCACAAATCATCATCTTAAAACAATAAGTCTGAAATAAATTTCAAAGCTGGGATCAGGCTCAAATAAGTGCAATGCTTCCAAAATGGAGCCAGTGAAAAGTGCGGAATTCAAATGAATAGAGGCTGTGGAATACCCTTAGAAAGTGTCGAGTAACCAATAGGTGGGCCGAGAATAAAGTGCATGGCTTAGAGTAGGAAAGAGATAGTTCTCTGGTGAAACTACCTATGGTACAATAGTCATTATGATGTAGTAATTCAAGCATTGCACTGTGACTGTAGCGACCAGGGTTCAAATCTCTACTCAGTTGTAGAGATTTGAACCCCACTTGGTGAACTAGGGCAAGTCACACTTCCCCTGAACAAATCTTGTCAAGAAAATCACATGATAGGTTCACTTTAGTATTACTATAAGTCACAAACAATTTGGGGGAACACAACAACCCATGAAGAGAATAAGAAGACTTCTGAGTACAACAAAGTGGAGGTTTCAGAGCAAGATGGATAAAGGATGTGACTCTCTGAGAATCTGGAAGCTACTCACCATAATATAAAAGAACATAGCTATCTTATTGAGCACAGATTTCCCCATCCTTATAAGCAATAAGTACTGGTCAAACCTGGTCAACAAGTCAAGCCTTGATAGAACCAAGTGGTGTCAAGAGAATCAGAAAAAGGAGGTGTAATCATAAGGTCTCATATATTCAACTTCACTCACAAGCAGTTAGGAAGAAAAAAGCCAAGGAAGTAGAAAGACAAATCATATACCAAGAGATCAGGAATTCAAGAAAACCAAGTACACTAGAGGTTGTAGAGCCTTTGTCTGTAAATGAGCCTCTCTTCTGCTGATGATCAATTTATAACTGCCTGACCTTGACATCCAGGTGATCAAATGCTTGGCATGTGTGATATTTTGGCTCTACCATTCATCCTGTTTGGCTTGCTGATGTTAAATAAATGAAGTCTTTTCTTCACATCTGCTGTGGCTGAAGTCAAGGCTTATCATCCAGAGATGCTGCACTGCCTCCATCTGTTCTTTATTGTTCCAGGTCTTGGAAGGGAGGGAAGTTGTTCCTGTTCTGGCTCATCTGTGTTGGATTCCTCAGAAATTACAGGATGACACAAATTCACAAAAATTAGGCATGTGTGGCATTCTTTGGGAAAGGGTGATAACTCAGTGGCAGAACATACATTTCCACGTAAAGGGTTGTGGGTTGAATTCTCAGCATCCCTGGGAATGGCTGAGAAATACTCTTTTTTAAAAAATCGAGACCTGCTGATAGTATACACAACACTGAACTAGATGGACCAACACTCTGACTCCATATAAAACAGCTTCACTTCACCTGTCAAATGTGTCAGGAGTTAAGGAGGCAGAAGTAGGTCACAGGTACTGTTAGCCTCATGCCTTTCTCACATATGTCTCCTCATCTCCTGAGGGCATAACAATAAGTTGGCATCTATTCAAGAGAACCCTTAATTAGACCTATCCCTGTGTGAAGAACCAGCTATTCTTGTTACTGTCATTCTCATTTATATCCCACCTTTTCCCCAACAATGGGATTCATGATGATTCACAATACTTGGCATTTGTATTTACCTCACTCTCTCTTGCCTAGCTTTGTTGTCCGATGCCCTTGTGGCCCGTTGTTAGCATCCCTCAAAGGTGTTGTGGTTCTTCAGAGGAGAAAAGGAATTCAACTTCTCTATGTGTGATTCCCAATTCTTTAAGCAACGAGCCACTAGATACGTACTTGACTACATGGGCTTATTAGCCTGCACTGACTAATAAGTTATTCCTGGTTGTTTTCATGATATCCAGAGAATTCCAGTTCTTATTGTCTAGCAGACTGTGTTAAACTGGTTTAGCCTTACACTAAGGAAAGTCAGAGTTGATCTAGTGTCTACACCAGGTATGGTGTAAACCCAGGCCCGGGGACCAGATGTGGCCCCTTGGGCTCTTTTCTCAGGCCCTCTCACACACACACAATCCTGTCCTTCCTTCCTTCACTCTTTCCTTCCTTCTTTCTTCCCTCCCTCCTTCCCTCTCTCTCTTTCTCCTCCCTTCCTTCCCTTTTGTCTTTCCTTCCTTCTCCCTTCCCTCCCTCCCTCCATTCTCTTCCCCCCTTCCTTCCACCCTTCTCTCCCTCCCTCCCTTCCTTCCTTCTCTTTTTCCTTTTTCCTCCTGGGGGATGTTTAGCTGGGAGAAGAGATGGTTGAGTAATAAATTTGTAGTAATAAATTTGTTAAGATGTTTTTATGTTTATGAGAATTGTACACTGTTTTGCACTATGCTCTGTAGATTGCACTTGTTTTTTGTCATGTTGTACACCGCAATGAGTCAGCCTTGGAGGCTGAGAATTACGGTATATAAGCGCAGTAAATAAAATAAATAATAATTGAGAGGGGACATGAGATATATGTTTCAAGATTTTAAAGGGTGTCTTATTGAAGAGGAGGAGGGAGAAAACTGGCTTTCTGCTGCTCTAGAGACCAGGGCGCAAGGGATCAATGATTTCAAATGGCAAGGAAAGAGATTTGACTGAAAAGATTAGGAAGAATTTCTTGAGAGTAAGAGCTGTTGGAGAGTGGCATAGGTTGGTGGAGTCTCCTAGTCTAGAGGTTTTTCCACAGAGGTTTTCTATCGGGAGTGCTTTCATTGTGCTTTCTTGCATGGCAGGGGGTTGGACTGGATGGCCCTTGGGGGTCTCTTCCATTTCTAGGATTCTAGGATTCTATATCAGGAGTAGGCAATACTCTAATGGATACACTTTTTCCTCTCACATCCACCATCTCATCCTGACCAAGGCCAACCCTTTTGGGATCCAAACATTTCCTGTCTTTCCTTCACTTTCTGACTCCAAAAGAGTAGAGGAAGGGGATGAAAGGGCAGGGAGGGGACTTGGGGGGAGCCCCCCCCCCAGCCCGCCCACCCTGCTCTGGCCAACCATACAGCCCCTAAGTAGGAAAGTTTGCCCAGGAATGGTTTACACAAACCACCACCACCACCCCTTTTTCCATGCCCCCTCATCTCCCTGGTTGTATGGACACATTTGCCAATGTCAGCAATTGTACCCAAGAAGGCCTGAAATTTTTCTAAAGCTCTGCAGAAATCTAGCAGTGATGATAATTGTTTCACATGGACTTCTTTGGAGGCTTTTAAAAGAGGCTGGATGACTATCAATCAGGGGTGCTTTGAATTGATCATCCTGCTTCTTGGAAGCAGGTTGGACTGGGTGGTCCACAAGGTCTCTTCCAACTCTATGTTTCTATGACTACCCTGTTTAGAATGGGTAGACTTGCCTGGCTGTTTAACTGCCTAATGCTTCAGCTCAAATAAAATGGATTTATTTTCTCTTGTCATCTCATTGAAAGAGCTTGCATTTACTATCTGTGATAAGAGTTTTCTTAGTTTGTATTAATAAAGGAGAATTGATAATGTAAAATCCAGAAAGTCCAGCAGTTATAGAACATGAGAATTGACCCTGTGTATCTTTTTAGAATATGAATATTCCAGTTACACTTTTCATGAATCTTATCCTATCATTTATGCCACTCTTCGGAGCCAAGAAACTCTATATTCTTTATTGATTCTCTGTAGCTTTTTCAAAGTGGGTGGGGGGAGATTAATGGTCTGCACGAATAATCTGAGGAAACGATATCAAAAGATGAAAGCATCAAGAATGCACATATCCAGTCATGTAGATGCAAAAGGTTTTCTTGTCAGATCTTGTTTATTCTCAGTGTGCATATGTGTTGAAGCTAAGCCAAAATGGAAGGGGGGTGTTTTATGAAACAGTTTGCCTCTGCCTATGCGAAAAAGGATCATTGCTAAGGACATGCATCAAATTCAGACAAAGCCAAGCATTTCACAAGATGAAAACCAGGACACATGTGGTTGAATCATATCAGAGTGCAGTCAAAAGGATGTGACCAGGCAACAAGAGGGCAAGAGGACATATGAAATGGATATTTGAAGCAGTGGAACATAGAAATTTATGTAGCAGGAGAGCCTGAGAAAAAAGAAAATCTAAATCAATACATTCAGTACTCAAGATAGTATCCTGCTACTAGCACATTGTCTTCCAAGTTCGGTGTACTGTAGGTGGGTATATAGGTGACTGTGGAGCCCTATTCTTGACCTGCATGTTCTCCTGCAATGAGGGCATCGGTTTTCAGATGAAAGGCGGTCCCGGTCTGCGTTGGCTTGATGCACCTTCCTCTTGGCATGTTTCTCTCTTTCGACCTCCATTCGTGCATCTGCAAATTCTACAGCACTGCTAGTCACAGCTGACCTCCAGCTAGAGCACTCAAGGGCTGGGGATTCCCAATTCTCTGTGTCTATGCCACAGTTTTTAAGGTTGGCTTTGAGCCCAATTTAACTCTCTTTTCCTGTCCACCAAGATTACATTTTCTGTTCTTGAGCTCGGAGTAGAGCAACTGCTTTGGGAGACAGTGTAAAGTAAGTAAGTAAGTCAATTAGCATATACCAGCATAGGTCAACCTTTTTTTATTATTGCAGTACAGTAGAGTCTCATTTATCCAACATAAACGGGCTGGCAGAATTTTGGATAAGCGGAAATGTTGAATGATAAGAAGGGATTAAGGAAAAGCCTATTAAAAATCAAATTATGTTATGATTTTACAAATTAAGCACCAAAGCATCATGTTTTACAACAAACTGACAGAAAAAGCAGTTTAATACACGGTAACATTATGTAGTAATTACTGTATTTATGAATTTAGCACCAAAACATCACAATATATTGGAACAGCTGTGGATCTGGGTAGGAGGCAGACTGAGTTGAATAATACAGAATACGGGATGAGTGAAGGTTGGATAAGCGAGACTCTACTGTAGTTGGTATTTCCTTCCACACCCTGTAGTATTTTGCTATGCTGGGCCACACAGAATCTCAGCATTTATATGTTTATACATACGAGCAGCATGAATAACAAAAGATGAACATTTCATAGAATCATAGAATCAAAGAGTTGGAAGAGACCTCATGGGCCATCCAGTCCAACCCCCTGCCAAGAAGCATATTCTATAATATATTAATTTAAAATCAAAATGGCTTTATCAGAGTCAGAATTACAGCTCAGTTCCATCATCCCTGCATGAACTCTTGTGTTCATATCTATCCCACTCTACACAATGCGCATTGTAGAGCAGGTCTGATCACAACTTCTCTGTTAATCCTCATGTGGTGACCTTTGCCTAACCTACTTCACGAGCTTAGCTTCTCAGCATAACTAATTTCACTAGACTGCTAGGATAAAAATGTGGGTGGTCAAATGGGATGTCAAAAAAATAAAGTATGATATGTTTAGTTCAAGGAGAGTAATGAAATAAAATTCATGACAAAAAGTATAATATGAGATTAAACATGACTGATTGGAGCCCCTGGTGGTGCAGTGGATTAAACCATTGAGCTACTGAACTTATTGACCGAAAGGTCAGCAGTTCAAATCCAGGGAGAAGGGTGAGCTCCTACTGTTAGGCCCAGCTTCTGTCAACCTAGCAGTTGGAAAACATGCAAATGTGAGTTGCTCAATAGGTACTGCTCCAGTGGGAAGGTAACAGCGCTCCATGCAGTCATGCTGGCCACATGACCTTAGAGGCGTCTATGGACAACACGGGCTCTTCGGATTGGAAATGGAGATGAGATGAGCACCAACTCTGGAGTTGGACCTAACTAGACTTAATGTCAAAGGGAAGCCTTTATCTTTACCTTTTACGACTGTCATATGCATTCCAATAGCCTTTTAGAATGGTTCAAACTACAATACATGTCCCTAGATATACATCTTTCTGAACTCACAGGAGCTGATATTGGAATATATATGCATAGGAATATAATATGAATGGGATGTTGTTCTGCAAGGGGAAAAAACTATTTCCAAAGTAAGTAAATCAGAACAAAAACTAAATCCCCCATGTTAAAGTTTCATGCTTAGGAAATGCAGTATTTTCTCCATAAATAGCATACACAAAACTGCAGCTATTTATCTGCAATAGGTTTGCAAAGTGGTTAGCTTAACGCCTTCCTAAGAAGTTGCTATGCCTACAGATTTCACTTGCTGAGACAATGGAAGCAAGTTATATAATAGGGGTTCTTTTTATTTTAAAAATTCCAGAGACAATTTTGAATCCTGTCTGACTCAAAGCCAAAGCTCCCCTTCATACTTCATATTTAATATAGTGTCTAATGTAATCTGTTGACCTCTAGTCGGTGGTGGGTTTTACACTTGTAAGAGTGACATTTCTGTTGAATTGAATTTGTCATTCAGCCAAACCTCTCATCTTGCTGTAACTGTCTTCATTTTCATATTTGAAAGCTCTTCCCATTTTCAGCTATATTCACAGCTAATTGCAAACACATCTATGTTGTTTCAATAGCCCCATGTTTCCTAATGCTTTTTTGAAACCTTATTTATTGTCCGCATTGCCCTTGAATTTCCCACATTGCCCCCTAAAATGTATTGGTATGGCAATCCTAGCAATTTTAAAAAAATATCATAATGTTATGTGATGAGCAAAACCCGATAATGGAGCGGAAGAAGAAGGAAAATCACTCTGAGAAGAAGAAGCAGTAGCCATGGGAACAAAAGGATGCTGAACAGAATTGAAACAATGTTTGACAAGTAATTTTTCCCCATCTTGTCTTTGGATGCCTTATAAGGTAGTATGTTCTTTGAATATCAAAATCAGAAAATGTTTGGCTCAGCACCACTTCGTTCTTAAGACGCCAGTCAGAATATCTATTTGTGACTATTGGGCTAGGTATGTTTTAGCCAAGGCAGCTACATTTGTCTGTGCATATTATGAATTAGATAGCCCTAAAGTGCTTAGATTCTATTATTATCAAACTCTCCATCTAATAGAAAAGATTTCTGCATGTAAAACAGACTGTTAACAATCAATCAGAGTGCATGGATTTTTCTATAAAAGCTTGTATTCAAAGGAGTGTTTCTACACATTTGTTTCTTTGACCCTTTCAACCAGGTTGGCATGTATTGGATCCCCCCCCCCTCCCCAACACACACACACACACAGACACAGACACACACAAAAGCATAGCCGATAGAGGTGTTCATCTATGATCCACCTCAGAGTTTACAATCATCAGGGGAGGCCCTGCTCTCGATCCCGCCACCTTCACAAGCGTGATTGGTGGGGACGAGAGACAGGGTCTTCTCGGTGGTGACCCCCCGGTGAAATCAGGGTGACTTCTTCCCTGCTCTCCATCAGGAAGAAACTCAAGTCTTGGCTTTGGGACCAAGCATTCTGGCAGCTGGCTGAGCAACATCTGTAATGACTCGTGAGAATTGTTAATTAAGAGACCTTGGACTGGAACTCTGGGCTATGATTTAGATTTGTGGACTCAGACTTGGTTGTATTAATATTTTAAAGGCCAATATTTTTAATGTATTTTCATTTCCTTTTTAATGTATTTTTATTGCTGTTGATTTGTTCATGCTAATTGTTGTGTTCTGTTTCTTTGTCAGCATCTAATGACTGCCAATTGTAAGCCGTCCTGAGTCCCCCTTCGGGGGTTGAGAAGGACGGGATACAAATGCTCCAAATAAATAAATAAATAAATAATTCATGACACAAAAAATCTGTTTCATTTCTCTTAACAAAATTCACACCACTCCTGTTTTGATTCTAAAATGATTCAAAAAAGTTGTTGAAAGTGATGGATCTATTCTGGAGTTCCAAAAAAGTTGTTAATTTTTCGTTACATTATTCACCCCTGGGAACCACATGCAACTTTCCAGATGTGGTTTGACTGCAGCTCCCATCATCCATCTGCTCTCCTAACTAGTTCTACTGGGATATTCAGTCCAGCAACATTTGGAAAACTGCAAAGTGTTACATAGATTTATGTACAATAATGTGAATTGCAAGTCAGTAGGGATATTTACACGCTGAAATGTGTCTGGAAGTGGGTGACAAAGATAATAAAAGGTCTAGGAAGCCAAATTTGTGTGAAATGGCTTAGGGAGCCAGGTATGTATAGCATGGGGGAGAGAAGACAGCTGACATGACAGCCATACTTAAATTACTGAAGGGATGTCATCCAAATGATGAAGTGAGCTTGTTTTCTGCTTCTCTGGGGAGTAAAACATAAACTAAACCAATATTTTCAAATTGCAAGAAAGAGAATTGGACCAAAATATCAGGAAGAACTTTGTGACAGTAACAGCTACTTGACTACAGAATAAATTGCTTTGGAGGGTGGTGGATTCTCCTTCTTTGGAGGTCTTTGAAAGGATGTCACATTGTGTGGTGGAGGGAGCTTGTTTTCTGCTGCTCTGGGGACTAGGACATGGAGCAATGCATCCCAATTGCAGAAAAAACATTTCCATCAAAATGTTAGGAAGAACTTCTTGACAGTCAGAACTGTGTGGCAGTGTAATATGCTGTCTCAGAGTGTGGTAGAGTCACCTTCTCTGGAAATTTTTAAACAGAGGCTGGATAGCTATCTGTCAACGTAGCTTTGATTGTGTTTTCCTGCATGGTAGAGGGTTGAACTGGATGGCCCTTGTGATCTCTTCCAACTCTATGATTCTATGATCCAACAGAGGTTGGATGGCATCCTTTTAGAGTGGTTTATTTGTAAATATCTGCATGGTGTGGATTGAATTATCATAGAATCATAGAATCAAAGAGTTGGAAGAGACCTCATGAGCCATCCAGTCCAACCCCGTGCCAAGAAGCAGGAATATTGCATTCAAATCACCCCTGACAGATGGCCATCCAGCCTCTGTTTAAAAGTTTCCAAAGAAGGAGCCTCCACCACACTCCGGGGCAGAGAGTTCCACTGCTGAACGGCTCTCACAGTCAGGAAGTTCTTCCTCGTGTTCAGATGGAATCTCCTCTCTTGTAGTTTGAAGCCATTGTTCCGCGTCCTATTCTCCAAGGAAGCAGAAAACAAGCTTGTTCCCTCCTTCCTGTGGCTTCCTCTCACATATTTATACATGGCTATCATATCTCCTCTCAGCCATCTCTTCTTCAGGCTAAACATGCCCCGCTCCTTAAGCCGCTCCTCATAGGGCTTGTTCTCCAGACCCTTGAACATTTTAGTCACCCTCCTCTGGACACATTCCAGCTTGTCAATATCTCTCTTCAATTGTAGTGCCCAGAATTGGACACAATATTCCAGGTGTGGTCTAACCAAAGCAGAATAGATCTGCTTCCCTAGATCTAGACACTATGCTCCTATTGATGCAGGCCAAAATCCCATTGGCTTTTTTTGCCGCCACATCACATTGTTGGCTCATGTTTAACCTGTTGTCCACAAGGACTCCAAGATCTTTTTCACACGTACTGCTCTCGAGCCAGGCGTCCCCCATTTTGTATCTTTGCATTTCGTTCTTCCTGCCAAAGTGGAGTATCTTGCATTTCTCACTGTTGGACTTCATTTTGTTAGTTTTGGCCCATCTACTAGATAGCCCTTGCAAGCCTTTCCAATCATGTGAGTGTTAAAACATTCAATAATTTGTGACCAAGTTGCACCCTCTACTAATATTTGGATCCTACCAAATATCAGGTCCTCCCACAAGCAAACCAATCCTAGATGCTTAGGAAGTGTTCAACTTGTGATTTTTGATACGAAATCCAGCATTTATTTATTTATTTATGGCACTTGTAGCCAGCCTTTCTCAGCCTTACAGCAACTCAAAACAGCTTACAAAAATTGGCAGAGTTTGATGCCATACATTCATAAAGCAATTAAAAACATTCAACCTAATATTATAAAAACCATATAAGCCATTTAAACCATTTAAAACCATATCATCACCAGTGTAATCCTGTTAAAATCATTGTCCAGCAGCATTGTCTAGTCAAAATACTAGTGGCTGGAATTACAAAATGGACATGGCCAACTATAAAAGAGCTGAGCAAGGACTAGTGCAGCAGGGAGGTATCATAGGGCCAGGGAAGTGGATAAAATGCAGAACAGGACCCTACCTGATGGCCCAGGGAAGACCATAAGGATTAATCGATTCCTGAAAACTTTCTGGAGCATCCAGGTTTTCAGGTCCCTACAGAAGGGAACAGTGTGAGGACTTGCCTAATCTCCTTATTCTTATAATGTAAGACAAACCTCCTCCCTCCCAATGATGTCACCTGGAAATGTATTCCTTTTTCCTTCTCCAATACATCATTTAGATCCCTAGTTGCTGTTTTGCCCCGTTTATTTAAAGAAGGAGAAGATTTGTATTGATATTCTGGGGATACAAAGCTCCAGAGGTTCCAATGGCATATGAACAGTGAGCCCACTCTAGGTTTTAATCTGGATTTTAAAGGAGACCTTCAATATGCTGTATTTTCAAAACAGGTTCAGCACCTCAGATAACTTCTTTAAAGTTCAGATTATACAACCTGGAGCAGATATATTGTCCTTCTGACATCAAAGTCATCAATCCCACCGGGCCCAGATTTTTCTTGTTATCAATTTGGCAAGCCTGTCCTGAACCATAATTGCAGGGAAGGCTAAAGAAGATAGTACTGAGTGGGAAAAAGAGAGAAAAACAGATTTTACCTTGCAGAGGTTCTTTAGGATTTCTAGGAGAGTGAGGGAGATGGAAAGGGGAGGACAGCAAGCCATAAAATGTTACAGTGTGTCTGATTTTCAACAAGATGTCAGTATGTTATTTCTGCAGGGCTGACAAAATGTCAAAGTGACAGTAGCAGGACATGATGACATGGAAAGCAGGGATTAGCACATATACAATGGTGTGGTTTGTGTATGAATCTGCTGTCAGTCTTCCCATATCATTTGATTTCATTTCTGTCCCTTGTGTAGTTCTTTAAAGTACGCAAATAATTAGTTATTCATCAGCTAGTAGCTAGAAACTGAGTTATCCCATCAAAAGAAAAAAAAAACCAATGTATCTGTATCAAATCTGGAATCCCTAAAAAGGCCACTATCCGGGGAGACTAGTGCCTCCTCCCCATTGTATACTTCTGATAATGGGCTCTACTGAATAGATAATAGACTGTGGGGAGAACACTGACCCCCACTTTCTAGAGCTCAAGTATTACTGTCCTGACTTCCCATCAAGGTAGTATGAAATTACATTTTTACTTTCATTTGCATTTTATTTTATTTTATTTGAATTGAAGTCATTTCTTGACATAATAATGTTGTGTGGGGGGGGGGGGAGGTTGTTTTGCAATTTTGTCATTTCTCCTTTTCCCTCACCTCTTGTATCCCAAACGTTGTGTTCTCATTTCCCCTCTAAATGAAACTGTCCATTTCTATACCTTACAAAATGGGATTCTCTTTCACTGAGTTTAGCTGGTTGTATTGCTTTCCTCATAGGAAAATGAGCTTTCACGTGGCTTGTTCATTTCCCTAAGAAGAAAGGAATTGCAAAGACATAATATTAATGCATATAACACTTTAAAAAGAAAATAACAGAAACATGTTCTGTCCTTGCCATGCCTGAGACTGCTTTCAGTCTACAAGCTGTTATTGCTTCTTTTGAAGTAAAGTAATTCCAAAGATTTGAAAAGATGTTTGCAGTTTCTCCAAAGCCCAATTCCCCTTTCTGCACTCCAATATAAGCTTTCTTTTTTAAATGGCTCCCAGCAGGGCATTTGCTCTATCTTTCAGCCTGGATATATTCAAAGGCATTTCTCAACAGGTTCCTGGAACTGAGTTTGCTTATGAAGAGTAATAAATATTCCTTTCTCCTTAAAGTCCCAAGATATTGCAAAACTTTTGCACACATACCAATAGCCTGGAGGTTTCTTGGACAAAAGAGAGTAAGTCTGTGAATTCTTGAAAAACCTCTCTGTGCATAGGGAAATAAGCATTTTCCTCTAAACACAATGCCATCTCCTAAGGACATAAGAATACATTGTACGTTGAGACCAGCACACTAACAATATTGACTGTCAACAGATGGTGCAAATTGCTACTTGAAGTTTTTCAGGTGCCCATCTTTCCTTGATTTCTCAAAAGCCACTCTGCATGTAGTCAGTAGCCTTCAGTGGTATGTTGACTGTACTCCAAGTTTTAATCCAAATTTTGAAGGAGTTTCTGGAAGTATTTCAATGTTAGGGTTTCATGGTACCTTGCAGATCGCCTTCAGAGAAGGTCTGAATTCATTATCCCACTGATGTAGAAACACCAGCCACTGCTTGTAGTAGCTGTTGTTGCAGAACCTTGAGCTTTGTGCATATTGATAAAGTGGTACCATTTTCCTAAAATGGGGACCTCAAATATAACTGAGTGTTTTGCCAGAGGAAAGGTTATTTTTTCTTTGGATCCAAATGTTGTGGTTTGTGAAGATTCTGATGCTTCAGAAGATGAGGAAGGGGATTTTGTGGGGTCTCAGGAGGATGCTTTGGGGGATGGAAGTGACATGGAGAGTTGTGTTAGTGAATCTTCTCAGGGTGTTAGAGAAAGCGGAATCTGTTCCCATAAGAATCTGCTAGAGTTTGCTCCTGAGAAGAATATGGGGGAGCATGAGTCTGTTACTAGGTTGGAGTGGCTATAGCTGCGCCACAAGAATGTGAAAGAAAGACAGACTTGCTTTTTCCAGAGATTTCCAGATAAGCAGCAAAAAAGCAGGTGTACAAGGAGTGATGTCATGGGAAAGAATTGAGGCTTTTAAGTGGGCTTCAAGAATCATAGAATCATAGAGTTGGAAGAGACCTCATGGGCCATCCAGTCCAACCCCCTGCCTAGAAGCAGGAATATTGCATTCAAAGCACCCCTGACAGATGGCCATCCAGCCTCTGTTTAAAAGCTTCCAAGGAAGGAGCCTCCACCGTACAGGAGTACAGTTCTTTGTGAGAACAATGTTGCCTTTCAAGTGGATATAACTCTTAAGTTCTATGACTTTCTCCAAGTGTTCAAGTTTCTGGATTGTGTGTCTTAGCATCATAGAGTTGGAAGATACCTTGTGGGCCATCCAGTCCAACCCCTTTCCAAGAAGCAAGAAAAGTCTTGTTCATGTTTTCTTGGTAAAATTACAAGTTTCTGGATTATAATTCCTGTTCAGATCTTCATAATTTTTTGCCTGAATTATGCTCTATTTAGTACTCAAGCTCTGGATATAATTTTGATCAAGTGTTTTGTTTCCCTGTATCGCTTCAAAATACAGTTCCAGGTTTTTGCATTCCTGTTATTTGATTCATGAAACTGAATGTCACCTGTACTCAGCAAGTGTGGAGTTTCAGGATTTGTCTGTTGGATTTTGGATTGTACTTTTTAATTATGCTTTTCCTTATCTTTTATGTTTTTCTTAATAAACATTACTTAGTGGATTCTCTTGTCCCTGTGTGGTGTCTGGATGAAAAGATATACCATGGCTGGGGTGCAATGAACACTCAGGCAATAAACACTCAGGTAGTTTACAGTTCAAAAAAGAAATTTATTGCAGAAGCAAGTATAATAACAGAATCATATAAAAGAAACATAGAATCATAGAATCATAGAATCAAAGAGTTGGAAGAGACCTCATGGGCCATCCAGTCCAACCCCCTGCCAAGAAGCAGGAATATTGCATTCAAATCACCCCTGACAAATGGCCATCCAGCCTCTGCTTAAAAGCTTCCAAAGAAGGAGCCTCCACCACACTCCGGGGCAGAGAGTTCCACTGCTGAACGGCTCTCACAGTCAGGAAGTTCTTCCTAATGTTCAGATGGAATCTCCTCTCTTGTAGTTTGAAGCCATTGTTCCGCGTCCTAGTCTCCAAGGAAGCAGAAAACAAGCTTGCTCCCTCCTCCCTGTGGCTTCCTCTCACATATTTATACATGGCTATCATATCTCCTCTCAGCCTTCTCTTCTTCAGGCTAAACATGCCCAGTTCAAGCAAGTTTCCTCAATCTGTTGTCAAGAACCCCTGAAAGAGCAATGAGTAAGACCCTAGGTTTGGTCAGCATGCAGCACCTTCCTGGTCTCAGCCTGCATTGAGGTTCAATTTCTAGGCTGATATGTGATGGTTTTATCTCTTGCCAAGCCAGGGTGCTGTGTGCCACTAAAAACAACATCTGAATCAGTCACACCTGTTTTCCCCAGATGTTTTAATATGGTGGTATGTTCCCATAACTCCCAAGATAAGCCAAGGCAAGTGGACCTCAACCAGCTTTACTAGGGTCTCTTTCCTCATTCCAAGGCTATACCATCCCATATAGCCTTCGACCTTGAAAGCATGCAGAGAACAGAAAACCAACTCTTAAAGGAGAATTTATTATTTTAGGGGACATAGAAATGAATGGAACAACTGTGCACACCAGACCTATTTCCTCAACATTAAAGTGTTCCACAAGTAACGGCTCTCAGTTCAAAAACAAAGGAGAATAACCCACAACTGACCCTACTGTCAAATCCTCATTCCTCTCCCAGGGATTCATCAAGTCTGGAGATCCAGGCTTTCACCAAATAGGCTGTGAGATTACCACCTTTCCAATGCTATATCGAATTCAAACAATCAGTCTACCTCTGTTCATTTATAGATGGCTTCAGCATGCTGTTACAATAATTCTTCTTAAAAGTAACTTTGCAGTCTCAACATGCCCCAAAGGAGAATCTCAAAATGCAGGCAGCTGTGTTGATCAGCATCAACAAATTACCTCGAGCAGTTGTCATCTCTACCAAGAAGCAAGACGCTTGTTATAATACCTAATTTCACATTCAAGACCAAACCAGCACAAAACACATTGTCTTACAACAAAGATGGCTCACAACAACACAATATTGTTGGGAAAGTTCATCCACACCCACACTAACCTCTATTTCAGTGGTTCTCAACTTGTGGGTCCCCAGATGTTTTGTCTTAAACTCCCAGAAATCCTAACAGCTGGAAACTGGCTGGGATTTCTGAAAGTTGTAGTGGTTCTCAACTTGTGGGTCCCCAGATGTTTTGTCTTAAACTCCCAGAAATCCTAACAGCTGGAAAGTGGCTGGGATTTCTGAAAGTTGTAGTGGTTCTCAACTTGTGGGTCCCCAGATGTTTTGTCTTAAACTCCCAGAAATTCTAACAGCTGGAAACTGGCTGGAATTTCTGGAAGTTGTAGGCCAAAACACCTGAGAACCCACAGGTTGAGAACCACTGCTTTATTGCAAAGATTGCAGCTAAACTCAAGAGGAACAGGATAGGCTAGAATGATTGCCAAGGTTTCAGATGTTCCAGGTCCCTCATTTTCTGAATATTCTGATTTCTGTGTTATCATGAACGCATTACTTAAATTTGCTGTGGTTGTCATCTCCTGTTAAGTGGACCAAAATTACAATAATTCTATGAATTCTAGGTCTCTGAAAAACTCCAGTTATTTTATTTATTTATTTATTTATTTACAGTATTTATATTCCACCCTTCTCACCCCGCAAGAGACTCAGGGTGGATTACAATGCACATATATATGGCAAACATTTAATGCCAATTAGACATACAACATATATAGACAGACACAGAGGCAATTTAACATTCCAGCTTTCCGGCTTCATGAGAGTATGCTTGATTCCAGCCGCAGGGGGAGCTTCTGCTTCACTGTCCATTTGTGACACTGAGTCCTTTGATGAAGTACTTTCTCATTCTTCTGCATGCTGCTGGAAGGTTTTATGATGTTGTAAATTAGTTAAATTAGCATCTCCACATAAAGCAATACCTAAATTTCCCACTTGACAGATGCAACTGTCTTTTGGGTTGCAAAGGTCGACAGCAAGCCAGACTAATAGCCGGAAACTCACTCCAACCTGGGCTGGCTTTGAACTCATGACCTCTTGGTCAGTAGTGATTTAATGCAGCTGGCTATCAGCTAGTTGCACCAGAACTCTACTATGGTCTTACAAATCCAAGGCCTTTCTTCCTTTTTTTAATTAATCTACTTGTAGTGAGATCTCCTTCTTTTCCTACTACCTTCCACATTACACATTTAATCAAACTGATAGTCTCACTAATATGGCCATTTGTTAACCCTTGTTGAGCAAGCTAAATTGCTTGAATCTGTACACTGTTGCTAATAACAACCAATTGCTAATAATAGCATTTAGTAAATGGAAAGGGGTATTGGTCCTGCCCACCTCCCTTACATTTTAGATAATATATTATTATTCCTCAAGAGTATCTGCAATGGCATGCTGGTGGCTGTAGCCCTAATCTATAAGTGCCTCCAAAGAGGTCATGGATTCTTATGGCTTTCTCTAAGGAAATACGTTCAAGAGGCTGCTTTCTCCCATACAAGGAAAAACAAAAGATAAAGTAGGCTCCGTTATCCTTGGGGATAGGTGAATAATAGCAAATCCTAGATTTTGACTATATTTGGTTACATCCCGTATAGACTACTGCAACGCTCTCTACGTGGGGTTGCTTCTGAAGGCTGCCCAGAAGCGTCAACTAGTCCAACGAGCGGCAGCCAGATTACTAACAGGAGCAGGGTACAGGGAGCATACTACTCCTCTGCTGCGTCAGCTCCACTGGCTGCCAATTAGCTTCCAAGCACAATTTGAAGTGCTGGTGCCGACCTATAAATCCCTAAATGACTCCGGCCCAGTTTACCTGTCTGAACAGATTCTCCCCTATGAACCATCAAGGTTGTTAAGATCTTCTGGAGGGGCTCTGCTCTCAGTCCCACCACCCTTACAATCGCGTTTAGTGGGGACGAGGGACAGGGCCTTCTCGGTGGTGGCCCCTCGGCTCTGGATGGAACTCTCTCCCACTGGAGATTAGATCTGCCCCTTCTCTCCTGACTTTCAGAAAGCTGCTAAAATCTTGGCTTTGGGATATAGCATTTGCAGAATGATGATCGAGTCAATAACTGCTGACCATACCGGCGGATGGTGATGAATTTGTGATTTTACTTTGATGACCTGGCTTTTTGTAATTGTATGATCTGTATTTTAATGTATTTTATGTATTAATGTATTACAATGCTATTATGTTTTATCCAACTTGTGTATGAATTTCCTGCTGTTAGCCGGCCTGAGTCCCTCTTCGGAGGCCGAGAAGACCGGGTTATAAAAGCTCTAAATAAATAAATAAATAAATAAATAAATAAATAAATAAATTTGGGCTAGAATCATGCTCTGGAATTGCACTGTAGGATTTAGAATGGCCCACAAACACTGCTGGGGGGCATATTGCGTATTTAGAAAAGCCTGCATTTGCTAAACCAAAATAGCCAAGCAGAAATCGTGATTTTTATTTTGTTTTAGTGAGGCACAGCTGTTACCTCTCCCTTTATTTTTATATCACCTCAATAAATTCAGTTACTTTTTTTTTCAAAGAATGCTTAGAGGCAAATGCTTTCTTCAGCGGAGCGCTTTATATATTTTCGCAAGTTGTTTATTTAACAACTTCTGTAATGATGATAAATTCCAGGAAACAGAAAGCAAAATCCCACTATAGCAACTATGGTTCTCTCCTTTGAATCTCACTCCAAATGTTCCAGTTTGACAGAACTTTCATTTACGCCGCAGGAAGACTTTAAATCTAACTTTCCAGGCTTCCAGCTGAAACCTGAGGACCCCAAGGGTTACAGAATAGTACATGACAAATTCAAAGGCTGTTAGAAAGATTTCCTTCAACCTTTCCTTTGCTTCCTTTGCTGTAAAAAAATGCAGCCTGGGTCTATCAATCCCAAAGGAAAAGCTCTTTTTGGTTCTCAGCTGCAAAGTGTTTGGGAGGGAAGCTCCATTATTATTTCACCAAAGAAAGAAATGTCATTGGCGCATGAATCATATCCTTAAGCATTTCACAGATAAAAACCAAGTTGCATGTAGCCAAGCAATATCAGAGTGTGGTCGAAATGGCAAAAATAAGGGGAAAGACACCAGCTAGAAAAGGCTGCAGCAGTTTTGCCTGAACCTACAGGGAAGTAAAAGATTCTCCCTGTTTCTTTCTTCTCTTCTCCCTTTGAGTGAAAACTAGATTTGCACATTGAACTCAATTTGCATCAGTTGAAGTAAGCTGAAGATCAAGAAGGGAAGTGGGAGAAGGTCACAGAAAATAAGACATTTTAAAAGCATCTGAAAACCTGGGATGACAGTGGATTAAAAGAACCACCTCTGCCAAATTGGGACAGATGGAGTGTATGATGTAGTTTCCCTATATCATTCACTTTCCTCCTAGGATTTAAAGGGAGGTAAATACATGCACCTTATGTTCATTCCTAGGACTACAGAGCAAAAACATGTGCAAGAGAGTGGCAGCTACTTAAGGTACATGGTCTACTTTTGACCACTGGGCTGCACCCTGTAAAAAATCCTCCTCAATAAAGAAAACAAGTAAGATAGAACTAGCTGGATAATTACTTCAAGTTTGATTATTTATTTTTCAAATAAAACTATTTTACCTTTATTGATATCCCATCTTTTTCTCAAAATCAGGGTACGATGTAAGCTGAAATGTGTCCAGAGGAAGGCAACTAAAACAATCAAGAGTCTGGAGAACAAGCCCTATGAGGAGTGGCTTAAAGAGCTGGGCATGTTTAACCTGAAGAAGAGAAGGCTGAGAGGAGACATGATGGCCATGTATAAAGTCATGGTGAGGAGGGAGCAAGCTTGTTTTTTGTTGCCCTGGAGACTAGGACATAGAACAATGGCTTCAAACTATTTATTTATTTATTTATTTACAGTTCTTATATTCCGCCCTTCTCACCCCGCAGGGGACTCAGGGCGGATTACAGTAAACACATATATGGCAAACATTCAATGCCAGTTTGACAAACAACATTTAACAGACAAAGGCTATTTAACTTTTTTTTTTCTGGCCGCCAGGGGAGCTGCTGCTTTTCATCGTCCATCAACGACACCGATGAAATTCTTCCGCATTCCACATTCCCCGGAGTCTTCTTTCTTTATGGCCTCATAAATTAGTTAAACTACAAGAAAGGAGATTCCATCTGAACATTAGGAAGAACTTCCTAACTGTGAAAGCTGTTCAGCAGTGGAACTCTCTGCCCTGAAGTGTGGTGGAGGCTCCTTCTTTGGAGGCTTTTAAACAGAGGCTGGATGGCCATCTGTCAGGGGTGCTTTGAATGCAATTTCCCTGCTTCTTGGCAGGGGGTTGGACTGAATGGCCCATGAGGCCTCTTCCAACTCTATGATTCTTTGATCTATGATCTAAAATGAGTATAATATAGCCTTTTTGTGTGTGCCTTCATGTTGTTTCTAAGCTATAGTGACCCTAAACCAAATCTTTCATGGGATTTTTGTAGCAAGATTTGTTCAGAAATGGTTTGCCAATTGCTTTCCTCTTGGGCTAGACAAACATACAAAGATCCACATAAGAACAGAATTAAACTACTAATAATATTAAAATAATTTAAAATTATATACACAATTAAAATAATAAAACCTGGAAAATAATCAGTACAATTAAAACAGCACAGCATCTTCTTAAAAGCCTTTTCTTTATAAACCTAATAATTTTAAAGTTTGGGCTTTGGAGGGGTTGACACCCTTCCCTCCCCCCCCAAAAAAAAAACCCTCACAAAACTACTTTTGGAATACAGCTCCAGTGTTTAACTCAGTTCACCATCTTCTTCTCCAAATATATGACTAGTCGACTCTTCTACCTACCTACCTAGTTTATCTGCCTATTTATTATTCTGTCTTTCCCTTAATTGAAATCCAAAACAGCTCACAAAAGTGGAAGAGCTATTCTAGCCATTTTCTAGATCCTTTTAATACCTTTTCATCATTGGTGATCACTTGTGTTCGAGTATGATTATCTTCCAAGTGTAGCGTCTTGCTGGTGAGTTGGTAGATGGTTGTAAAGACCTATTCTTGATCCACATGTTCTTCCACAGTGAGGACGTCCATTTCCAGATGGAAAGCAGTCCCGGTCAAGGTTGTTTTGACATGCCTTCCTCTTGGCATGTTTCTCCCTTTTGCCCTCCATTTGTGCCTCTTCGCATTCCACAGCACTGTTGGTAACAGCTGACCTCCAGTTAGTACGCTCGAGGGCCAGAACTTCCCAGTTCTTGTTCTGATGGATTGTCACCTTGTCATGGTGAAGGAGCTTGGGTGTTCCAATGAACCTGTGAGCATAACCGTTGGAATCATGTACGCCCAGGAGGGACTGTAGGGGAGGATCCAGACCACGAACAATCTGAAGATCTCAGCAGTGGAGCAGGTGGACAACAACATGTTAACCATGCCATTGGATGTGCACCTTATTCTGTGAAGATTGTGTGTCGATCAGTTGTGCACTTACCTGCACACATTAAAAAGACTTCACACACAAGAAAAATACAACAAAAACAACAAAAGTCCCATGGCTATCAGCAAGTGGTGATGGGGGCAGAATTGTGAAATCTGGACGCCCATAGTCACAGAGTGCCACATGGGCGGTAGATATGGATTCAGTTGTTCTACCTCAATGTCCGAGGCAGCTGTATCCATGATGAAAGAGTCCTGTTTAGGATCCACTCTGCTCATCCCACATGGGGAGGGGGCTAGAAAAGGTGCCCTAAACGTAGCCTGCCTCTCTTATCCCTGACTGGACTGCCGCGTCCAGGGGTGTCACTTTCTTGTGGCCAAAAAAGAAAAATGAACTTTGGAACATGGACAGTGTTGGATAACACAGACAGTGAATGCCCAGGACTGCTATTATTGCACTTGAACACTGACTTAGCAGCACTATGTCAAGCAGGAGAGGGACAGCTGAAGGAAGAAAAAGTAGGCTACACTTTCTTCTGGAAGGGACTGCACAAAGAAGAACGAAGAATACACGGAGTCGGCTTTGCTATCAGAAACAACCTGGGAAGCATCTATCTGAAGCACCCATCGGCATTAAAGAACAACTCTTAACGCTCCAAATTAACCTTGCCAAAACCCAAAACCCTTTCATATTATTGATCAAATAATGTTTCCAAACAAATTGTCTGGGGTAGAAATAGGAGGCACTATCTTGAGATGTTTCTGCTCCTGCTTGGATGGACCATTCAAGAAAATGGTGTTGCCTGAGCACAATTCTATGTATCAGAATTTGCATTGTGTTTTACTTCTCTGCCCCTTCTCTCTTTGCAGATCAAAAGTCCACTTGAATATTGGGAAGAAGAGCCGTTCAACAGTGGGACTCACTGCCTATGAGTCTAGTAGAAGCTCCTTCTTGGAAGCTTTTAAACAGAGGCTGGATGGTCATCTGTCAGGCGTACTATGATTGTGCATTTCCTGCATGGCAGGGGGTTGGACTAGATGGCCCATGTGACCTCTTCCAACTCTGATTCTATGAAATGGTTTATTTGTCCAGATAATCCCTTTAGGGCTTAAGGCTATATGAATGTAATGTTTGGTTATTTCTGCACACACACCAACCCCAAGGACACTCCTTTGAGATATCATAGGCAACTATGGGGGGACACATCATTCCAGTGGACTCCTCATTGATCTTTGGAATAGTCGTGCCAGAAATGCTCATATGGCACCTTTAAAAAAGTATTTTTGGTGGAAAATTAAAACTGTTTTTATCCTCCCTGGTCTTTCCCTTTATTATTGAGCTTAAATCATTTTTAATTTTGCAAGCAAGAGTTGTTGTTTTTCTTTTATACATTTGAAGTTTTATCTTGTGAATTAGTAATTTAGATATCTTGTATTCCTTGCATTTTTCAGTAGTGTATTTAGCAGTTATCCTTGAAAGAGAAACAAACACTCTAAAAACGCAGCAGAAAATAAAACAACAGCTATAGCTATGAATCTGAATCTGGGAAGTTATGATGACAATATACAAACTCACTGAACATTATATTATGAATTCATGAACCCAAACAACATGTTAGTGGAAAATCTAATTCACACCTTGTTAAAATTTTGCATTTCACTTTGAAAGTGTGGTAAGATTTTGATTAGATCCAGCATTCTTCCATGGTCCATTATCTATACTGCTAACCATGCATCAATGTTCTTATTCTTTTGAAGCTACAGCTGGGAACCAGTGGCGTTGTTGCAACTACGATGACAGTATGCATTTATCTGTTTTTCCCCCACTGGAAGCATGAAACAATCTGTTACCTGGTTACTAAGGCTGTGCCATCTGCTTCATGTCATTAAGCAAACTGATTACTAGTCAATGACAGAACAAGTTGTTTCTATCATGTTTTATGCTATAAAGCAATACAAAGAATTGTTTTGAAGAGAGTGAAGAGTGGAAACGGAAGAGCAAGGAGAATTCTATTTTGAAAAACCTGGAAGTCTTCACCTGGAACTGGAGAACAATGGGATCTTTCTGAGTCTATAGGTTGAATAGAATAGAGGACAGAATTTAATCTGAAGCACGATCTGTAGGCTGCTGAAAAACGCCCCCCCCCCCCCCCGCACTACCCTCTGAGTTCACCCCATCAAGAAGTCTTATAATACATTTTTTCTAAACCTCATCCCAGTGACCCAAGTCAGAAGGTAACCATGGTTAATGCTTCCAAAAAGTCATTGAGAGGTCCAGAACTAAGATGGACACAATTCCCCATCCAATTCCTGGCACAAGTAATCCAAGTAGATGACCCAAGAAGTCACTTTCCATAATCAGGTGTTGTAAAGCAATGTTCTTCTAGAAACAGCAAGAGTATCCCTGTGGGCAGCAAAATCAGGCAATTCCAGCTGGATGTAGTTCCCCCTCTACTGGGGTCTTCCTCCAGGGGCAAACCAAGAATGGGCAACTAGGAAGTCCCTGAACAGACTCAGAAGCGGAGTTGGCAGATCAAAAGACAATCTGACAAAATGGCACTACCTAGAAGAATCCTCCACCTTGTGAAGCAGAACAAACAACTCAGCCCCTGTATGCTTGCCCACTCTGCCCTGCCTCATGCACAGAGGAAGAATTGTTTAAAGCTACAGACATTGCTGTTACTGTTGCCCGTTTTTGGACGAAAACTATCTAGCAGCTTGTGATCTCTTTATTTTATCAGTTTTAGATCAACTATTTTATCAGTTTTAGATCAACTATTTTATGCAATGCTTTCGACACAAAATAAATAAATCAGGCTGTGAAATTCCCTACCATAGGAGGCCTATTTATCCCCTGTTTTGCTGCCAAGAGGTTAAGAGGTTCTGCCAAGAGGTTAAGATCTATCTATTTATTTAGGTAAAGGGTAAGGTTTCCCCTGACATTAAGTCTAGTCATGTCCAACTCTTGGGGGGGGGGGTGCTCAGCTCCATTTCTAAGAAGAGCTGGTATTGTCCGTAGACACCTCCAAGGTCATGCGGCCGGCATGACTGCATGGAGCACCGTTGCCATCCCGCTGGAGCCCATTGATCTACTCACATTTGCATGTTTCAAACTTCTAGGTTGGCAGAAGCGCCGCTCCCCGGATTCAAACCTGAGGCCTTTTGGTCAGCAAGTTCAGTAGCTCAGCATTTTAACCCACTGCACCACCAGGGGCTTGTCTTATTTAGACAAGGCTTTTTATTTTAACTCATATGACAGAACAATTTAAGTACTATTATTGTTTAATTGTTATTTTAAATTGTTTATTTTATCTACTTTCTGCTATTTCCATAGCAGGAGAAAGGCAGGGTGGATGTTCAACCAACAAACAATAAATCCAAGCCTACAGCTATTTCATCTAAAACTGCAAAATTGCTTTGGAGGACTGGAATGTAGAAAAACCTTCTTGAATGGTGTCAGAAGCTGTTCTCCATATCAGCAGATCAATCAGCAGATTCATATCAGCAGATTCAATCATCCATAGCTCAAAAATAATCTCAAAAAAGTTTGCTATTCACCAAAAGGAACACCATTTTACTGCACCATTACATATAATGAGACTTAAGCATCCCTGGATTTTGGTATCCACAGCAAAGTCCTGGAACCAAACTGTATGTGAAAAACACATGGCTCTTTGACCAAGTAAGAAGGTACTGCACCATCATTTCAGGTCACCATACTTGATTTGCAAGACACTACATATCTAGAGTTGGTTCTTCCCTTTCTTCTGCTGATGGAAGACTTCATTGGATCCAAGACAGTTCCAGCAAGAAAAGATACAAGTTGGTTGTAACCCTTAACTATTTCCTAGGTTCTTTTGGCAAATATTCAGGGTTCATGATGAATTAATTTGGCAAGTGGAGAGTTAATGAGTCTTTTGTCTGTTCTCATTCAATTCATTTTCTTTGTATATTTTAAAGGAATACAATTTTACTTTTTAGCTATTGAAGGGGGGAAAATAAATTGTAATTACCCAATTTTTTCTTATTGTTTCACAAAATTTAAATTTAATCCTTTGCCTAAAGCATTCATTTTGAAAATCACTGTAAAAGAAATTTCAGACAAAGTTCACGACACTTCCCATTTGGTCTTTTGAAAACAGCTGAATGACATAAAGTGAATCTTACGTTATCTCCTGCACTAAATAATCCCTTTTAGTAGGATTAGTCAGAGTATTAAATTAACAGAAGAAGCAATTAATTATACTCCTTTGAAACTAGGAGCAGCCAGAGTCTTTGAAATGCTCGCTTCCCCCTCATTTTCTGTGTTTTTTGTAGATGTGGCAAAATCTTATTGAATTTCCCGTTTTAAGAGAAAGTGCTGGGAAATGAATGAGCGACAAGCCAAATTTAATTTCATTTTGCCTTTAGATCTGTAGAAATAAATATTAATCTCAAATCTTAAAAGAAAATAAAGCTTTAATTGATAATTGTGAACAGCCGAGGCAAGGTTCTGTTCTCATAACTTGTATGTGGTGAATTAAATGTCTTCCCTATTCCTCTTTGGTTAAATACTGCGGAATGTGCTATTGTGCTGAAAACAGGTTGATAGATCCTTCAGAATCCTTGTATGAATATAGAGTAAAAGGATTCCTGGCTGAATTGGTCCACCTTAATTCATTTCAATCTAGTTTCAGGCCTGGAATGGGCCAGAAGTGGTTTGGTCACCTTGGTCAACAACATCCATTGGGAATCTGGACAGAAAGAGTGTGACCTTGTTGTTTCTACTGGATGTCTTAGTACCACTGTACGTGATAACTTTCTTGGCTGATTCCTTAGGATGGGACTTGGAAATGCGGTTTCTCAATGGCCACGTTTCTTCCTGTAATTGAGAGCCCAGAAAGTGGGGATGAAAAACTCGATGTGTGTGTGCTATAGCTTAATTTCATCTATGCTCTCAGCATGGTTTGGCTTTGCTGATTTCCAGGAAAAGTTCCATATTCAGAAGAGCAACTTCTGTTTACTAGACAAGAAATCTGAGGTATCAACTTGGCCAGACCTTCCTACCCATATTCCTCCTGACTTTCATTCCTCTCCAATTCCAAATATTGGATTAAAAAAATCCAAAAAATGGATTTGGAAGAAGCAGAAAGAGCTTGCCAATAGTAAGAGCATATAATTTGCACCTAAAGGTTTTTTAAAGATGGAATTTTAGAAATTAGCAATTATTTAAAAGAATTTGCCCTGATGGTAATGTTTTGTTGTTGTTTATTCATTCAGTCACTTCCGACTCTTCATGACCTCATGACCAGCTCACGCCAGAGCTCTTTGTCAGCCGTCACCTCCCCCAGCTCCTTCAGAGTCAAGCCAGAGTCAAGCCAATGATACTATCCATCCATCTTGCCCTTGGTCGGTGTGACAGCGCGAGTGGCGCCACCTATGTGTAGAACTGTTAGTTGCAAGAGTTAAACTGTTGTATCATGCTTAATCCTGCCTTTTTACCCTGCTTATGTATAGTTGGATGGATTGGTTACTTATAGCTGTCAATCAGTGCTGTTTGGCTCCACCTCTTCCTGCAGCAGGGGAGTGCTTCCTTTCTTTTCATTCTGCCATCAGAGTTTCTACCAGATGGACGTGAGTAAGAGACTCTAAAAAACCCTGATTTAATTACCTCTCAGCACCAGTTCTGAGGTTTTTTACCCTTGAGACTTATGCTTCATATTCAGACCAACCTGAATGACGTTGGAAATCTCAAGCGCCTTCAAACTGGTTCTTTTGGCACCAGAGGAAGATCCTGAGTCTTCAATCATAGGCCATTTGAACTGGGGTTGTGGTTTGCTCCAGCATTCACAGCCATTGAGGAAAGAGGAAACTTGGAAAAGCTACTCAGCTTCAAACTCCTTGGATCCAGGACTAACTGAGACTGTAACATATATTTTCCTTCCCCCCTTTGAAGTTTCCAGCTCATTACTTTAAAGAAATAACTTTGTGATCAATAAAACTTATTTTGAGTTATTTACAGCGTTTTGGGTTTTTGAGAGTTCCAGTTTCCTATAGGAGGGCAAGAAGCAATCCCATGCCTCCTTCATTAAGAATTATAGCCCCCAGGCATGACGGCACAGTCGGACCCTATTCCTTTTTCCTTCCTTTTTCTCCAGCATCATTGTCTTCTCTAAGCTTTCCTGTCTTCTCTTGATGTGCCCAAAGTACTTCATCCTTGCCTTTAATATCCTTCCCTCCAATGAGCAGTCAGGATTTATTTATTTTATCTTCCTTTGCTCAGCCTTCCTTATGGTTCAGCTCTCACATCCATAGGTTACTACGGGGAATACCATTGCTTTAACTATGCGGATCTTCATTGCCAGTGTGATGTCCCTACTCTTCACTATTTTATCAAGATTGGTCGTTGCTCTCCTCCCAAGAAGTAAACGTAAATGATAATGTTAACTAGATTAAACATATTTCCTATTATTATATGAAACTTGAGTCTCTCAGGAACTCTCGATCTGAGTTTCTTACATGGTTGCCCGCTAAACAAAGGATCAGCTATCCATTTCAAGTAGGCTTTTGGTCCAAAGTGGCTTTTTTCTTAGTTCATTTCCTAGGTAAACCATTTTACCAGCATAAAGTTGAAAACAGAAAGTAAAGCTATCCTCCAGATTTTTAACATTTAGCAAAATGGATTTCCCTTCTCCCTGATCCCATCTTTGCTTTTGAAACAAAGACCCCTCATGCAAGCAACAGGTTGTTTGTATATGTTTTTATGACATTTAAGAGTGTTTTGATATGTCTCCAAGAACACCCTTTCCATCTGCTTCCTCCCATTAGGGTATTCCATGTAGCCCTTCAAATCCACTCCATGTATTTAACATGCAAACAACAGGAAACTGTGTGGTAAAGCATTTGGAAGTTTTATTAGCAGGCCATACTTGCTTAAATGCCTAACGGTAAAGTTTCTAATTAAAATGGCCATAATGTTTCAATGTCAGACTCTTAGCATCTGCTGCAGGGCCTGAGTGCATCTGGAATTGATTACTACTTCATTGAAAGCAACATATTGGCCGTGTAGCTGAAACAAAATAGATCCTGGAATGGACAGTTTCTTTTACAACTGCATGTTTGACTCCACTAATGCACTGCAAGCAGGCATGTTTCCTTTGTCACCGTTTTTCCCACCAAACAAGCTTGAGAAGGTGGTGGGACAGAGAGACGGCTGCCTCTGTATTCTTATAGGCTCATAAAGAGAGATACGGTCCTTCAATAACTTCAGCTCAAGCCATATAATTTTTAGAGAGGGTCAAAACCAGCACTTTGGATTGTGCCTGGAAATGGGTTGCCTGTTGCAATAGGGGAGTGATATGCTCTCTGTAGCCAGCTCCACTTAATAACCTGGCCGTCTCTCTTGGAACCAGCTGAAATTTCCAAATACCTTCAAAGGCAGTCCCAGGTAGAGCCCATTGCAGCAATCCAAAAAAATGTAACCAAGGCTTTTGACCTTGAGTAGGCTGAATGGGTCCATATGAAGCTGACACTTGACATCTTGTGAATTGACGGCAGTTAGTTTTATCTACAGTTTTAAAATTGTATTATTTTGATTTAATGCTACATGTGTTGATGGGGGTTGTTGTTATATTTTTATGTGACTTGTTTTATACTTTTGTACTGTTTTTACCTGTTGAATGTCATATGTGCACCCTGGAGTGCCTTATAAGCCATCCTGAGGCCCTTCGGAGAGATGGTGGCAGGATATAAAGTTTAATAAATAAACTTTATTTATATTTTATTTAAGTCATGAACCACCATGGCCAGATCCAAATTCTCTAGGAACAGGCACAGCTGGTGCACTACCTTTAACTGTGCAAAAAAAAAAAAAAACCAAAACACTCAGGACCTCATCACATTAAAGCGGGGAAAGGTGAGGAAAAGAGATGGGAACTGTCTTCTTTTATTCCCTACCATGCCTTTCCATCCACAGGCATGGCAGACATCCCACGTCCTTTCTACACATTTACTGTCTTCTCTGTGGCTTCTGAAGTCAGAAAAAAGGAGTCTTCCTTCCGTTTTCCTGAGCAGCCACCATGGGTCCCACAAGCAACCAGTGAAAGTGGCCTTGCATCATATGACGGCCCCTGTGGGACTCCATTTTGTCAGTGCAAAGAAACGGAGAGAAGATGGTCTCAAGCCAGTGTGATATGAAACCATAAGTCATTTCTGAAATCAATATGGTGTCAAATAAATGGAGGACCATGTTTCCATACTATATCGATGCCTCCTATGAGTGGTGTGGCAGGCCATGAGAATTGAACAAGTCATCTTGATTACTGTACAACAGTCTTACTGTACCACAAGGGTAGAAAGAAAGAACCTCTAGGTCTGTTGGCAGAATTTCTGATTCTCAAATTTTTAGCAGGAAGATCGATGCTTTTGAACTGTGGTGTTGGAGGAAAGTTCTGAGAGTGCCTTGGACTGCGAGAAGATCCAACCAGTCCATCCTCCAGGAAATAAAGCCCGGCTGCTCATTGGAGGGAAGGATACTAGAGACAAAGTTGAAGTACTTTGGCCACATCATGAGGAGACAGGAAAGCCTAAAGAAGACAATTATGCTGGGGAAAGTGGAAGGTAAAAGGAAGAGGGGCCGACCAAGGGCAAGATGGATGGATGGCATCCTTGAAGTGACTGGACTGACCTTGAAGGAGCTGGGGGTGGCGGCGGCTGACAGGGAGCGCTGGCGTGGGCTGGTCCATGAGGTCACGAAGAGTCGGAGACGACTGAATGAATGAATGGCGGGGACGAGGGAGAGGGCCTTCTCGGTGGTGGCCCCCCGGCTGTGGAACACTCTCCCGGCACACATCAGACAGGCGCCCTCCCTCATGTCCTTTCGAAAAAGCCTTAAGACCTGGCTGTTCGAAAGGGCATTTAATTAAGTGCTAAGCAACAACATTACGGTAATGAGAACTGGAATGGTATAAGGAAGATGAGACTGGCTATGATTCTACTAAGAGACGAAGCGGATTTTTATGTAGTTTGTATTTGTCGTATAGTTATATGTTGTTGATACTGGCCTTTGTAACTGTCTTTTTATGTGTACTGTACACCGCCATGAGTCGCCCGTAAGGGCTGAGAATGGCGGTTAATAAGTGCATCAAATAAATAAATAAATAAATAAATAAATTATGCGCCTGAGGAAGGCTTGGAGTAACCAGTATACTGGATGACTGAAAATCCACATTAACTTCCTGGGCTCAAGATTCTTGCATTTTGCATGTATTTTTTATAAGTGACTCTCAGTACAAAGATAACCTTGCAAGTCTGAAGTAGGCCTAAAAGTTCTGCATGATGATCATTGAGGCAAGTTATATATAATATATAATTACATAATAGGTATAAGTAACTCTCATATACTTTGCACATTTTGCTCACCTTAGATTCATGGCATTGTAGAGTAACCATGTGGGGAAAACAAGCCCCTACCTAGAAAATCATACACTCAATACTTATTTTAGAAAGTCAGGTAGGAAAAGTCCTGGGGAACTTTCCTCGAAGTTCATCATGCAGAGAGTGTTGGAAATTGGTTCTTTTGAATTACTAGGACTCCGGGAGTTATGGTTTCAAAGGTAATTTGCCCAAGTGCAAGATTTGCATGAAAAATTCAGATAGGCAGTAGCCATGAAATAAGTAATATGAAGTCAGCAAAGAGGAGACAAGAGGGACAGGATTCCACAAGATTGCATGTTTGCCATTTCTGTGCAAGTACAATTGGGCAATAACTCAAGGATGGAGAAATGTAGCGTTTTATCAGTATTAGTTTTGAGCTACTGTATAACACCCAAGGAAGAAAAGTGCACCCCTACAGTCCCTGTGCGATCATGAAAACCTCATAACCTTTTTTTCATCCTCTTATTTCCTGCAGAGAACTGTTTTCCCCACTTTTTTTTTCTAAAGCTTGCAAGGAAGCTATTTATTTCTGAACATGTCGGTGAGGGAGGAGGACGTTTAGGAGGGAAAGCTTCATTGCAAGTTGTTGTCTGGCAGTTCTCTGTGATGAAAAATGAGGTCAGGTAAACCCACTCTACTCCAATCATGAATTATATCTGCAGATGCTGGAGGCTGCTGACTATTTTCATCCCATTCCAAGTAACAGCCTTTGAAAGCTGCAGATTGAAGGGAATTTGGGTTCTACATCCACTCCAAAAGCATTACCTTCATGGCTCAATATCAAGCTTAGAAACAAATTGGAAATGTGCTTCAGAAAGCAACACAGTTGTCTCTCCGTGTTCAAAATGTTTATTTCCTTTGACTGGATGATGCTATTTGAGCATTATAAGAGTAATACTTTGATGTCTCAGATGATTTGCAAGAATTAAGGCCACCTGAAGGGTATAGCCACTAATGCAAACATGATTTCTCTTACATTACTAGAAGATCTTATTTTTCTTTCTCTGTGATTTCTATAGAGGATTTGCTTCAATAGCAGAAGATATCCACACCCACACCCATCACTCCCTTAGATGATTTTCTTCGTTTCCGATAACAATTGGAGAGTAAATATGATGTAGCTATTTGAGAACTGAAGGGGCTTTTTTTTTGGAAATGCAAGTTCAAGTCTCCACTGAGCCAGAAATCTTGTGAGGCAACCTGAGGATAATCACTTTCTTTCTCTGCCTGATCCTTATCTATAGGAGGATGCAGTGAAGATGAAGCAAGGAGGAGAGAGACATGTACAATCATTGGAGGAAAGGCGGGATATGAACCTAATCAGAAAACAACATCAAAACCACAGTGCACTAGATGATATGCATCCCTTTCATGAAGTTGCCTTAAAAAAGCAAGATGAAATAGAAAAGAACAGTCAATAAGCGAGGGCATTGTGGTTATTCATATCCTATCATTTTTCTAGTCCAGGACTCAAGGCAGCTTAGAAAAATTAAAACAAATACAGTTAAAATTTCACATCATATAAAAGTTAAATCTAGTAAGCCCACATATTATTCATTCCAAGACTGTTTATGTAATATTATTTTGGTGTAATCTAGAACCCTGGGACTTTAAGTTCGTCTGGGGAGGCCCTGCTCTCGATCCTGCCTGCCTCACAAGTGCGTCTGGCAGGGATGAGAGACAGGGCCTTTTCAATGATGGTCCCTCAGCTGTGGAACTCCCTCCCTAGGCATATTAGATCGGGCCCCTCCCTCCTGACTTTCAGAAAAAGGATAAAAATGTGGATTTTTGAACAAGCGTTTGGAAATGCAGTGGAATAAATAATTATGCAATACGAAGAATGAACACAGAATGGCTAGACGATGCTGCTGGATAATGAATTTAACAGGACGATACTTGTGATTTGCTTTTAATGATTTTATATGGTTTTTATAATGTTAGGTTAAATGTTAACTATATTTTATGAATGTATGGAATTAAATTATGCCAATTATGTGAGCCACCTTGAGTCGCCATAAAACTGAGAAAGGCAGGCTGCAAATGCCATATATATATATATATATATATATACACACACACACCCGATTTCTCTTACCTAAAATGTGCAATTCCTTGGGTTTCTGGCCAACCATACCAATAGAGAATAACAATTCTATTATCATTGGAACTTTTTGACAAAATTGTAGCATAGAATCAAGCTAGAGGTCTTGTGAGAACACATCTCTAGGTCCTCCAAAGCAATTCTGTAGTATTCAAAGCTATTTACATATAAATGAAACTGCATTTAATGAGCTCACATAATAAGTGGGTCTACTGTATAATTAAACTATTATTAGAATTACATGCAGATCATCATCATTAAAAAGGAAAATAATAAATATAGATAGTATAGCACATTATGAAAATCCTAAACAATCATTTCCCAAGGTCTGCTGAAACAAACAGAGTCAGCCTACAGAAGGATAAGAAGAAGGGCAACTATCTTAACATCTCTAGGGGCCCTTCTGCACAGCCTATATCTCAGAATATCAAGGCAGAAAATCCCACAATATCTGCTTCGAACTGGGTTATCTGAGTCCACACTCAGATAACGTGGGATTTTCTGCCTTGATATTCTGGGATATAGGGCTGTGTGGAAGGTCCCTAGGAAGGGAATACCAGAGCCTGGGAGCAGCCACCAAGCAGGCTCTCTCAGATGTATCCACCAGATATGCCTGTGAAAGTTGTCCCTAGAAGATCTCAAACCATGGATAGCCTCGAAAGGAAGAATGCAGTTCTCCAGATAGTCTAGACCTGAGCCACAAAGAACTTTATACCCAGTATTGTGACTTACAATCAGGGGAGATTAAACCTCAGTCAGATGGGGGGGGGGGGGGTGCGCTCGCGTGTGTGTTATTGGAGCCTAAAGGTCTCCGAACTGAAGTTAGGTACTAAATAGCAGATCAAGTAGATGGCCACTCATTGGCAATGCTGAAATTTGGAGAGCTGTATTCCATTTTAAAAATCCTAGTTCTGTTAGGACAATTATTCTGGCTCAAACAAACAATTGTGCCAGTGTTAGAAAAAAAAGCCCCTTCCCCTTAATTTTTTTAAAAAGCCCAAACCAGAAATACTGTCTTGAAAAAGCAACAAAACAAAACAACCCCAGAAGGAGTTGTTACTAAAGTTCTCTTAACAGAAATGAAGTCTAACCTGGGACCTTCAATGGTACTAGGCATCAGTAACTTTAACCCTAATGGCCAAACCGGGCAGTTCAAGAAACAAATAGCTGCCAAATAGCATAAAAGCAAGGGATATATTTGAAGGACAATTGTGGTTATATGTCTAGCTGAAAGTCCATTTAAGAAGTTGTACCTAGTCTTAGCTTCTTGTCTTCCATCTTTTCTCTCTCAATGTGATCTCCCAAGAAAATTAGTTTCCAAGTAGTGCCATGCCCTATGTCTGATCAGTTATTGATCCTGGCAGTGGGCCTACATCTTGAAACCAAATGATTGGAAGCAACCAAGAGGCCACCAAGTCCAATTTGATATTGGACCCAAAATCTCTAGTCGTTCTCATTCTGGACACCTCAGAGTATGTCATGCTGCACATGCCTACCAACATGACTGCTGGTTTGCTGTGGGAAGCAGCAGATGATGTCTTTACAATACTTGACCAAAAATCCTATTCCTCCAATGGGATGTTTTAAAAACATTATCCTGCATACAGTGGGATAATATATTGTAATCCTTGGGGGAAAAACACAAGTAGATAGACAGATAAACTAATTAGTTTAACTAGGCACCCTTCCCTCCCCTTCATTAAATACCCACAAGGCAACAGCTAGGTAATTTAACTTCAAAACTTTTTATATCACCTTTCACTCTCCAATCAAAATTATTCTGGAAAATAGCCTTGAGTGCTGATAAGTATGAACAGCATTAATCAGTTTCTGCAAAATTGCCTGTAGGTTGACAATATATTAGCCACCATTCTCAACAGTGGCCAATAGCAGCTTTACTCCCCAAATTTCTCATCTACCATTAAGAACAGCTATAAATTTTGATTATGGAGGAGACAGAGTGGGTCATCTGCTCCTTTCTTTGGTTGCATTATTCATAACCTGTGAGGGGGAATCCAATTCTGGGATATGATTTGGAATTAAGTAGTCTTTGAAATGTAAATAAAATTCATGAGTATATTCTGCCTGCCCCAAGAATGTGCCCTCATCAAAACCTTAAAGCATTTTATTTTTCTCCACTGGGTAGAGATTTCCTTTCCTTCTCTTTCAGGCAGAAAATCATCAAAACTAAGCTTTTTCCCTACAGATAGCTCTCAGCTGGTGTTAGTTTATAAAGCTTGCAACACTTAACTTTCCATATCTGTAACTTGTGGCCAGCATTACAGGAACTCTTTCAAATTTGTTTCCAACCTAATCAGAAGATGCCATCTTATATATTCATTTGCGGGGGGGGGGGGGGGGGGCTTTGTAAACCTCTACAGCTTGTTTTCCTATAGTTTTTTTTCTCTTCAAAATAACGACTGGGTTTCTCCTTGGGCCACATGCATTATATTTCCAGAGATCCTCCATACTATTATCTACAACAGTGTTTCTCAACCTGGAGGTTGGGACCCCTGTGGGGGGGACAGGGGACAAGGGGGTGCCAGAAAGCACAGTATTTTCTGTTGGTCATGGGGGTTCTCTGTGGGAAGTTTGGCCCAATTCTATCATTGGTGGTGTTCAGAATGCTCTTTGACTGTAGGTGAACTATAAATCCCAACAACTACAACTCCCAAATGTCAAGGACTGCTTTTCCCAAACTCCACCAGTGTTCACATTTGTGCATATTGAACATTTGTGCCAAATCTGGTCCAGATCTATCTTTGTTTGAGTCCACAGTGCTTTCTGGATGTAGGTGAACTACAACTCCAGAACTCAAGGTCAATGCCCATCAAATTCTTCCAGTATTTCTGTTGGTCATGGGAGTTCTGTGTGCCAAGTTTGGCTCAATTCCATCGTTGATGGAGTTCAGAATGCTTTTTGATTGCAGGTTATAAATCCCACTACCTACAACTCCCAAATGACAAAATCAATCCCCCCAACCCCACCAGTATTCAAATTTGGGCGTATTGGGTATTTGTGCCCAATTTGGTCCAGTGAATGAAAATACATCCTGCATATCAGATATTTACATTATAATTCTAAACAGTAGCAAAATTATGAAGTAGCAATGAAAATAATTTTATCATTGGGGGACACCACAACATGAAGAACTGTATTACGGGGTTGCAGCATTAGGAAGGTTGAGAACCACTGATCTACAAAATAATAGGGCTTGCTATGTTCTGTTTTGTGCTGCTTAACAATCATTCCAAGGGAGGTATTTACATGGAAAAATCAGAGAATTAAGGGCCAAGAGTTAACTTCCGCACTTTACACTATAATTTCAACAATGCTGCTTTTATCAAAATATACACCAGATGATTCAGCAATACATTTCCTATGCAATAGCTTTGATTCTAAAATGTGTGTTTAGGATTTTGCGTTGTCTGCAATTCGCAATTCCTGCAATGTTTTTCAATCATTCTGTGCTGTTTTGGGAACTTCTAATTTAGATTTTCATACAATGACTTACATTTGACAGTAATAAACTGACTTGCATCCAGATTCTGACTCATGATTTCCCAGTGATCTGCCAGGCTAATGCTATACATCTCTGTTAGCTTCAGTGGCAGAAATTAGGCACAACCACAGCAGTACTGTAATCCTGGAAAGCCAAAAACAGTTCTCAGCATTTCTACTTGCCAAGGAAATCTATTATTTCCTTCCCTCAAAAAGTAAAGGTCCCTTGCCAGAAAGCCATTTACACTGTTTCATCACCTTTCCTGAAAGTCTAACAGGACAAAGGCTGGCTGGGAGTGAACAACGTATCTCTATCTTTATTAGAGAGATGCACATCAAGTCACCTGTCAACTTATGGCATTACAGTTTTCTTAGGCAAGAAATACTCAGAGGTTTGATAGTTGCTTCCTCTGAAACATATAGCATCTGGTATTCATTGGAGGCCTAAGTGATGTAAGCTTTTTTTGTTGTGTCAGAAGTGACTTGAAAAACTGCAAGTCGCTTCTGGTGTGAGCAAATTGGCCATCTGCAGAGACATTACCCAGGGGACACCTGTAGGAGACTTCTCTCATGGCCCCAAATAGGAAGCTGGAGCTGACAGATGGGAGCTCACCCCATCTTGTGGATTCAAACCACCGACTTTCAGGCCAGAAGTTCAGCCGGAACAAAGGTTTAACCCATTGCTCTACTGCGACTCCTATAAGTAATATAAGCTGAAACAGAAATTAGGGAGCATCCATCACAATAGCTATGTGATGTGTAGGCATACATCCCATATAAGTGTTGCTTATAAAGGAAGAACTGCCAGGAGTATCAGTTATTCCTTAACTCTTAACTTGATGCTCTTAATGAGACATGCTGCATTATCATGAGATGTCTGCACTCTACACCACTGGAGAGATTACACGGTTTAGCTGGTATTGCACTATCTGACATCCGCCAGGAAGTAGCAACCAATAGTGAAAGGACCAAGGCAATGACATCTTCTGCCCACCCACTGTTCGGATATCAGACAGCATGCCAATGACTTCAATCAAGAAATAGTTTCTAAGATCTACAGAGACATTCGCTGGAACACCTCAGCAAGCGAGAGTCCAAAAGTGGCAGGCTAAAATCCAGAACCTCAATCAATGGCTGATACCAAATGAGAGACTCCCTCCTGGGCACACATAAAACTGGGCAACTTGGAAGGCCCTGAACAGACTGTGCTCTGGCACCACGAGATGCAGAGCCAACCTTAAGAAATGGGACCACAAAGTGGAGTCCATAACATTTGAGTGTGGAGAAGAGACCACGTATTACAATGGAGTCTGTACAATGCAGACCACATATTACAATGCAGTCTGAGCCCCACCATATGCACAATGGGAGGGGGGGGGGCTTCTTATAGCAACACTAGAGACACTCCAAGTGGCCAGCTACTGGTCAAAGGGCATTTAATAGAATGCCAAGTTTTCAAACTTTGTGTGTGTGTGTGTGTGTGTGTGTGTGTGTGTTTTTAAACAAAATACAATACAACTGTTTGGTTCACTCCTGATGTGATAAATAAATAACTTGATGTCACTGAAGAGCAACATGTATTCCAATATGTATTCGAGAGTAAGGCATTGAATTTGTTAGTTACCACTAGTTCTGATGAAACAGACCTTAGAAGAGTTACTTTTTGAATTACGGCTCCCAAAATGCTCCATCCAGTATGCCATGGGGCCATGTCATTCAAGTATTGGTGAACTGCAGTTCTCAGCATTCCTTACCATTGGTTGCTGCTTATCATAACTTACCCTCTGGAATCAGACACAAAGGAATCATATTACCAGGAGATATAGGTGGACAATCTGAATCCAAGTAGCTGTGGGATGAAATAACTGAGGGGCCGTTGTAGGTTTTTCGGGCTATATGGCCATGTTCTAGAAGCATTCTCTCCTGATGTTTCACCTGCATCTATGACATTCTCTCCTGATGTTTCACCTGCATCTTGCCTGCCATAGATGCAGGCAAGACATCAGGAGAGAATGCTTCTAGAACATGGCAGTATAGCCCAAAAAACCTACAACAACCCAGTGATTCCAGCCATGGAAGCCTTCGACAATTGAGGGGCCCCTCATCAGATGCTAAGGATGCACCCCCTTTCTCTGACAATTGCAGAAGAACTAAGAAGCTTTGAAAGTACCAGCAATAGGACAAACACTGACTCATTAAAGACATGATATCCAGAGGCAGCTGTCTTAAACTCTCCCAGCAGGTCTCAACTGGAGTCTTTGTTGCTTGCAACCACTCTCTTGGTGACTGGCTGTGCTCTAGGCATTTGTGTGCTCTTGACCTTTGGATTAACAATGGTTGACCGCTCTTACCCCTTGTTGGCTTTGTTCATTTGGATTGGTGTAACAACTCTTGAACCATCTGACAACCTTGTTTCTGTTTTCCCCTTCATTTTACTGGATTATGTGTGACAGGTTTGTCCTGGATTGAGAGCTCTTGCTTAACAGCCACTTGACTCTTAGGTCACTTGCAGCCTACAGTATTGGACATCTGGGACTTTTTTCATCCCTGCTTTACAAAAAGATTAACACACAACTGAGAAATTAATCAAGTGACTCTGAGGTGCATCCCACTTGAAAAAATTCAGTTCCAACAGAAGAACCTATGAAAAGAGGCAAAGAATGATAAGCAGGATGAAAAACCCACTGGATAGCAAAATTAGAATTATCCATGACACAGTGTTGCAAAATCCAATCTATAGTTGTCAAAGCTGGGCAGTGAAGAATGTTGACAAGAAGCAGATCAATTAAATTCCATCTTCAAGAACAGATGTCATCTTGCAAAAAGCCAAGATTAGAGGGCATTCCATAATAATGAGAGAATAAAATGTTGCACTGTATTGATTTTTGATTAAAATCACTAATTCCACCAAAACATGAGGACAGAGAAGTTCCAGGTGTTGGCTCCTAAATTTCAGCTAGCACAGGCAATGAACAAGAATTATAGAATTGTAGAGTTGGAAGAGACCTCGTGGGCCATCCAGTCCAATCCACTGCCAAGAAGCAGGAAAATCGCATTCAAAGCATCCCTGACAGATGACCATTCAGCCTCTGTTTAAAAGCCTCCAAAGAAGGAGCCTTCACCACACTCTGGGGCAGAGAGCTCCACTGCTGAATAGCTCTCACAGTTAGGAAGTTCTTCCTCATGTTCAGGTGGAATCTCCTTTCCTGTAGTTTGAAGCCATTATTTCACATCCTAGTCTCCAGGGCAGCGGAAAACAAGCTTGCTTCCTCCTCCCTATGACTTCCCCTCACATATTTATACATGGCCTTCATCATGTCTCCTCTCAGACTTCTCTTCTGCAGGCTAAACATGCCCAGCTCTTTACACTGCTCCTCATAGGGCTTGCTCTTCAGACCTCCTAATCATTTTAGTCACCCTCCACTGGACACATTCCATCTTGTCAACAACTCCCTTCATTTACGGTGACCAGAATTGGACATCGTAATCCAGGTGTGGTCTGATCAAGGCAGAATAGAGGGGTAGCATGACTTCCCTGGATCTAGACACTAGACTCCTTTTTTGCAGTCAGAATCCTATTGGCTTTTTTAGCTGCGGCATGACATTGGTGGCTTGTGATTAACTTGTTGTCTATGAGGACTGCAAGATCTTTTTCACGCGTAATGCTCTCGAGTCAGGCATTCCTCATTCTGTATCTTTGCATTTCATCTTTGCTGCCTAAGTGGAGTATCTTGCATTTGTCCCTGTTGAACTTCATGAATGAGGAGAACAAGACTTCTACTTCTGCAGGGCCACATGTTTCCCACCTCTATATGTGGACTCTAGGAAGGCAAGGAAGCTGATAGATGTGAGGACACAGCAAAGATCACCAAAGGCAGGCAGGCACATAAACACAAGCCAAGCACAGCATAATTGCTAAGAGTAATTCTTTTACCATGGAAAGCAGCCAGAATGTTTCAAAGCACATTGGCCCCAAGTGACTTAGCTAATTTGGGGACAAAATCTTTCCAATTAAACTGATGGGATAGAAAGGCTTGCCCTGATTATTTTTAGAGATGCATGGCCTGCCTAAAGTCTGCGGCTCGGTAAATGTTTAATATAGAGTGCTGATTTTGTTTGCCATTCTCCATATGACTTTGTTGTGTGCTCACATGCTTCCACACTTAAAGCTCATTAAATACATTAGGAGATCAAGGGTGGAATGTTTAGACTCTCTGGGAGCATGAGCAGATTTCATTGTCTTTTCGCAGAGCTTTTAGTTAGTGAACTGCAGCTCTGGACTTTATTTTACAGGTCACTGAGTGAACGCCGTGACCATAATTTTGCACAGCACTAATTGCTAGTACGATCCAGGCATTGTTTCAGCATGAACATTAAGGGTTTTCTGAAGCTGTATTTTCCCCAAAAGATGTGTTATTATACCTATTACTTTATATCAATGAGCTATAATAATTTTCCAGCTCTGTGAAGATGAAAAAAAATGCTTTTCAGCTTATAATTAGGGAGACACTCTTGGGCATGCATAAAGTCCCATGCTCAGCCCCCAGCACCTCCTGATGAAAGACTGAGAGCAACACTGCCTTTGCCCTTGAGATGTAGAAAGTAAGTGGCATAATAGGAGGTCAAATGGGCAAACAGTCTGACATGGACTACAACAGCTTCTGGCACAATAGTTTTTCTTTTTTGAAAGCAACTACTAAAAAGAAATGCTATTGTGCTCCTCAGGAGTCCAACAAGTGTTCACCTGGTTGGCATACTCCTTTAGAAACTAAGATTTCAAATATTATCAAAGGAGCCAAATGCATTTTAGGGTCTGCGTCAGAAAAAAATCTTGTACTGCATGCTGCCAAAGAAAGAAAGAGCAGTTGTCTCCATAGGCCAAGTAAGAGAGAATCCAAAGTTATCCTTTTTTGCTTCTCAAAGTATAACTTTCACCATTTTGATTTTAAAACCAACTATGCTTTTGATATTCAGCATTTCATTGTCCACCCATGGTCACATAGGTCGGAAGTCCAGTGAAGAATAGGTAACTTTCTTGGAACTTTTTGATGGCTATTCACAGATCAATCTTGATAAAATAGTGAAGAGTATAGACATCACACTGGCAATGAAGATCTGCATAGTTAAGGCAATGTTATTCCCCGTAGTAACCTATGGATGCGAGAGCTGGACCATAAGGAAGGCTAAGCAAAGGAAGATAGACACTTTTGAACTGAACTCTCACTTTTGAAAATTGCGAGAGTGCCTTGGACCACAAGAAGATCTAATCAGTGCATACTCCAGGAAATAAAGCCAGACTGCTCACTGTAGGGAAGGATATTAGAGGCAAAGAGGAAGTACTTTGGCCACATAATGAGAAGTCAGGAAAGCTTGGAGAAGACAATGATGCTGAGGAAAATGGAAGGAAAAAGGAAGAGGGGCCAACCAAGGGCAAGATGGATCGATTTCTGTCCTTGAAGTGACTAGGGCTGGCTTTGAAGGAGCTGGGGTGGCCACAGCTGACAGGGAGCTCTGGCGTGGGCTGGTCCATGAGGCCACGAAGAGTCGAAAGCAATTGAACGAATAAACAACATCCACAGATGTAAAATTTAATTATGCTCAATTGATTTTTTTTAAAAAAAATGTGTTATGGGCAAAACTCTAAACTGTGTTTATCTTCTGTTTCCTTTTATTAAAGTTTATGTTATGTTCAATGCGTAAAATTCTCTTCAGATAAAATTCCATGTACTATTAATCCTTGCATAATTGTTTTAATCCTATGTACAGCTTTAAAGGTAAGCTTACAACCTACTATAAGAAATGATATGATTTTGGTCTTTAAAATATTGTCTTTTTAGTTTTATTCAAAGTCCAAAAGATACATTTTACAAGCAGAACTTTCTGTTGGGCTTCTGTGAGAGCATAGTACATGTGAAAAACAGGAGAAAACTTCAGGCAGAAGACTGTCCGTATGGTATAATGATTTGAGCATTAGACTACCAGAGTTTAAATCCCCACTGTTTGACTGTGAAGTGACAAGGCCCTTCCAGGCAGGCCTCAAAATGAGGCGCCTGCTGAGCTTTTACCAGAGGTGTCCAAACAACATATCTGGTAAAAGCAAATTAATTTGGGAGAAAGCAGGTAAACCTGCTTTCTCCCAAATTAATTTGATACTCCATTAGATGTGAGCCTTCCTGAATATCCTGGGTCTAATGGAGTATTGGGCTTGTGGGTTCTCACCCACGGGTAGTTCCAGGACTACCCAGAACTACCCAGGGGAGAGTCCTTATTTCCCATCCCATTTTTTCAGGCTTCCAAAAGCCTGGAGGAACAAGATGGTGCCCATTCACCCCTAAAACTCCCCCATAAAAAAGCCCTTAAAAGAAGAAATAATGCACCAGGCCACCATTAAGGTACCACTGGAGTCCTCCTGACATGGAGAAATGATGTGCCAGGAGTTGGGGGAGCCAGGAGTGATCCCCCCACTTCCTGGCACATCATTTCTATGCACCAGGAGAACTCCAGCAGTACCTGGATGTTATTTCTTTGTTTAAGGACTTTGGGAGGGGAGTGGGTTAGGTGGACCCATGGCAACATGGTTATTACCCGGATAGCATGGCAACACCCTACCGAGAAAGCCCAGTTTTTTGAGGGATGGCATGAGGACTTAAACCTACATCAAAGTGGGTTTCTTAAACTCACTTCAGCACGGGTTCAAGCTCTGTCCAGAAGCACCCACATTCTCCGAGGAAGGCAAAGGCAAACTCACTCAGAGCAAATTCTTTCCAGAATACCCCACAAAAGGATTGTTTTAGGGTTGCCATAAGTCAGAACCAACTTCAACGCACACACAACAAAAGGCTGTTTAAGGAACTTATTTCTGGATGATTTATTTCAGTCAAATTAGAGGAGGAAGGCAGCATATGCTGATAAATAAGATTTCAGCTGGAAATCTAAAAGATTAATGGTAGGCATTAAGACTTTAAAAATTACCTCATTTATAGTCCATCACAATATGATTGGGAAATTCTTGCAAACAACTGACTGTGGAGCAGGGAGTCCACTGTGTGAAAAGTACATCAAATGTTTTTTTTCAGTCCAAGTGTGTTATTTCTATTATTTATTTTTGGTTTGTTATTTATTTGTTCAGTTGCTTCCGACTCTTCATGACCTCATGGACCAGCCCACACCAGAGCTCCCTGTTAGCCATCACCACCCACAGCTCCTTCAGAGTCAAGCCAGTCACTTCAAGGACACCATCCATCCATCTTGCCCTTGGTCAACGCCTCTTCCTTTTTCCTTCCTTTTTCCCCGCCAGCATCATTGTCTTATCTAAGCTTTCCTGTCTTCTCATGATGTGACCAAAGTACTTCATCTTTGACTCTAAAATCCTTCCATCCAATGAGCAGTCAGGCTTTATTTCCTGAAGTATGGTTGGATCTTCTCACGGTCCAAGGCACTCTCAGAATTTTCCTCCAATACCACAGTTCAAAAGCATCTATCTTCCTTTGCTGGGCCTTCCTTATGGTCAAGCTCTCACATCCATAGATTATTACGGGAAATACCATTGCTTTAACTATGCGGATCTTCATTGCCAGTGTGATGTCTCTACTCTTCACTATTTTATCGAGATCGGTCATTACTCTTCTCCCAAGTAAATGTCTTCTGATTTCCTGGCTGCAAACTGTCTGCAGTAATCTTTGCACCTAGAAATACAAAGTCATCACTGTCACCATGTTTTCTTTCTCTATTTGCCAGTTATCAACCAGTCCGATTGCCAAAATCTTGGTTTTTTTTATGTTTAACTGCAACCCACTTTCCTCTGTCACCTTGGTTAGAAGGCTCCTCAGCTCCTCCTTGCTTTCGGCCATCAAAGTGGTATCATCTGCATATCTACATTTATTTAATTCATAGCTCACCTTTCTCTCAACATGGAGTTCTATGATATTTCAGGGCCAGAGCTGGGGAAAACTGGCTTAAATAGCTGAGCTGTGGCTTTCCTTTATCATGCTTCCTTTATCCAATCTCCAATCATGGCTCAGGGAGACAATGGTCCCTTCTACATTGCCATATAACACAGTTCAATGTAGTTAATCTGCATTCTGAAATTGCATTGTATGGCAGTGCAGATGGGGCCTGTAAAAGGTAGCTGCACAGGGACAGAATCTACCAAGACAGGGCCTTGCCTTGGTGAGATTCAGACAGAGTTTTAAACTGGCACTAACAAGGTTTGAAAGTGACACAGAATGGATTTTGAGCTGCTGATAATAATAATAATCTTTGAGCTGAGGAAGAAAGAGCACTAGCTATGCTTTTGGGAAGTTAAAATAATAGATTACTATATTTTACTGTGTTTAATGAACTTATTCTTCATATTGCTTTAAACTCATCTCTAGATCTTTGTCAAGCCTGAATTGGAAACAGGCCACACATAGCAAAACTAAAGAATCCACACAGCCACACATAGCAAAACTAAAGAATCCACACAGCTACACATCCATATTTATGGGGTCACTCTGAAGCCAAGTAACCCAATCCACCAAATGAATCATTAAGGAAACAAGGGCAGGGTGAGTGGCAGGTTTCCTATAGATTGGAGTTTTGGAGCCAGCCTGGGTAAAATGACCTATTACAAAGCCCTTGTAGCAATTGCATTTGAAAGAGAAGCTTGCATGGTTCCAATGTGGAGCTTGGAAATGATTTCATGGAGGAGTTGCAGCTGGGAGGCAAAGGAGAAAGGTCAGATATGACCATAAGTCCTAAGTAAGGTGCAGCCATGCTGAAGGACAACTTAGGCATAAAGAAATGTTGCAAATTGGTAGCGATTTCAAATTCAGTCAAACATAAAAAGCATCCTGCACCATGTCCTTCCTACAACTTATTGACACAATCCATTGGTAAAAGTTACCATCTAGAACACAGGGTGAGAAAGAAAGAACGAACCTGCAAACTTTGGAAGTAGAGCTTGTTCATTCTCGTTGAATGTATGTGCATCTTAAAGCGTTTGTTGTCTCGTTACAGTTTTATAAAAATTCTATTTACACGTAGTAGTAGATTCTGAGCACTCAGGATAGGCATCTATCTGCAAACAGTTAATTCCCGTCATAGCACAATTGTGCAAGGGAGGGGACAATACTTTCTTAACCAAATACCATGAATAACCCACATCTGTAGCTTAGTAATTAAACATTTTCTGGCGGTGGGGTCATGCGTGTGTAATGGTGTGTGTGTGTTGTGGCTGAATGGTGGCCTTGATCACCATTGTTTGGACATTCTCCATTTAGAATTATGGAATCATAGTTGGAAGAGAAATCATGGGCCATCCAGTCCAACCTCCCATTCAAAGCCCCCCGACAGATGGCCATCGAGCCTCTGTTTAAAAGCTTCCAAAGAAGGAGCCTCCACCACACTCCGGGGCAGAGAGTTCCACTGCTGAACAGCTCTCAGTTAGAAAGTTCTTCCTAATATTCAGGTGGAATCTCCTTTCCTGTAGATTAAAGCCATTATTCCACATCCTAGTCTCCAGGGCAGCAAAAAACAAGCCTGCTTCCTCCTCTATATGACTCGCCCTCACATATTTATACATGGCTATCATGTTTCCTCCCAGCCTTCTCTTCTGCAGGCTAAACATGCCCAGTTCTTTAAGCCGCTCCTCATAGGGCTTGTTCTCCAAACCCTTGATCATTTTAGTCATTTTCCTCTGGACACATTCCAGCTTGTAAACATCTCCCCTCAATTGCGATGCCCAGAATTGGACACAGTATTCCAGGTGTGATCTGACTAAGGCAGAATAGAGAGGTAGCATGACTTCCCTGGATCTAGACACTAGACTCCTATTTATGCAGACCAAAATCACATTGGCTTTTTTAGCCACTGCATCACATTGTTGACTCATGTTTAATTTGTCCACAAGATCAGTATGTTACACAATGTAATCTTGTTGTATGAGATTCCAAAACATCTCAGCAACACAAAACTTACTGGCATCTTCACCAACCCTTGCCACAATCATTTGGCTAGGGCTCGTGAAACTGACGATAGAAACAATAAAGAAGACCAAACTATTTCAAATTACGGTTGGAGGAAAAGATTTCAAAAATTTCCTCTTTCGAGTACACACCTTTCCCCAATTCAGCCCTCAACAAAGAAAAATGTGCACATGACATAAAGGCTACAACTAATCCCCTTCTCTAATAGGTGAGTTTTCTACTTGAAGAAATATTTTAATACATTGTTTCACTTACTCCCTTAAATTGTAGTCCAGTTCTTATATGTACAGTATGATTTCTGTATCTGTGGGATCATTATCCGCGGTTTTACTTCAAATATGTCCTCCCTACCAATTTTCATAAAATTCACTATTATCCATACTTTCCGTATCCATGAGGAATATAGGAGACACACTGTATATAGATTTATTTTGCAGCTTTTCATAAATCACTGTATCTTCAGTTTGAAAGACGATGTTTTTAACACAAAAAGCCTTTAGCGTGATAAAACATAAATGTGGCTATGAATTTTTTTTTGTTTGGTACACAGTAAGCCTTAATGTTTCACAATCTCTTATGTGTACATTTTTTTCTATGGTTAACCTGATCTTCCACTTTTGAAAGAAGCAGTTAGCTCCAATGTTAATTAGTTTGCATTGTTTTCATTTCTACTCTGTTTCTCCCTAAAGCAGGAAATCATTTAAACATCCAGTTTCACTCAACCTATGCTAATTAATTAACATGTTTCAGACTTGACAATAATAATACATTGATAGATCTCTGGGTTTACTTCAATTCATCCCAAGAGAAACTGACCTATTTAACAAGTTAAACAAAACATGCCCAGAGGGCACCATATGCACTTCCACCTTGCTACTGCGTTTTCTTCCTAGCTATATTCTATTCAATGTACATTTCTGATTGTCGTTATGCAATCAAGGCTGCACTGCTATGCACCAGTAAGTCCTATTGAACGCAACAGGACTTTCTTCCAAGTAAATAAGTTTAAGAGGAGGGTGCACAAGGCATATCAATTCCCCAAAAATGTACATCAAAGTCATTTTTAAAGAAGTAGCTTGTCTTGCCTTCAGGGACTTTTAATAAAGACTACATCAGTAATTTCTCTCTAATGTGAGTGATTAGAAAAGATCTAAAGCAGAATGCAAGATCTTGTCATTAAATTCAAAGCCAAAATCAAGAACCAGAATGATGCTTAAATGTATCTATATTCACAAGGAAATTCCAGCCATTAGAACCGACAGTATTTTCTAGCTATATAAACTATGAACACAAAATATACTTTCAATATAATATGAAAATATTACATTGTGCCCTTTGATTGAAACATCTATAGTATAGTGTCATTGTTTTAAACCTAAAATAGTAATAATAGTAATAATAGTAATAATAATAATAATTTATTTATATTTAGCTCTATCTCCCCAAGGGGACTCAGAGCGGATTACAACATACACAGCTAGGCAAACATTCAATGCCTTTAATACAGTGGAATAACGATCACATACAAATACCCAGAACAAAGATAAAGGCTTCCCCTTTCAACTCTGGCTTTTTGGAGGCGGTGCTCAACTCTGGCCATGGGAAGGTACTCTTGTTCCATTTCCAAGTCAGGGAGCCATTAGACTAGCACCATCTCTAATGGTATTCCGCAAAAAAGTGAAGACCTGGCTGTTTGAGCAGGTGTTCCAATAATTAGTGCAATGATTGGTTAATGAACACTGGAATGGAACAATGGATGACGAATCTGGAACATGTTTTTGATGACGAGATGACAGTGAATGGGTATTGTAGTAACTGTTTATTAATTGTGTAATGTGATCGGTTGTTAACTGTTTCTATACTGTAGCACTGAATTTTTGCTGTTCGTATTTGTTGTGAACCGCTATGAGTCGCCTTCGGGCTGAGAACAGCGGTATATAAGTAAGGTAAATAAATAAATAAATAAATAAATAAACATGGCTAATATGTCATGTTTGGTTATTGTTCTGTTAGCCTTTAGGAAAAAACCCATACCAATATAGTAAATTACTTTCTTTATGACTACCTTTAAAGGAAATGGAAGAATTATGTTTAATATTCAGAGAAACTTCCTCTCTTTTGATCCATAATAAGAAGTGCCAGCAGACAAAGATGATGCAGCATAACTATAATTAATGGATGATTTTTTATGCAGAAGTGGAGAAATGTCATCACATTACTATACTCACCAATCAAAGCAATCTAGGGGCTATTTTCTGCACAAAGCAACCTGGTGACTATGTCAGGATCATAGACACACTGAACTGGAAGAGACAAGCTCTTTGATTCTAAGACAGGGCCATCCAATCCCATTTTGCCATGCAGGAATACATAATCAAAGCACTTTCAAGAGGTGGGCATCCAGCTTCTGCTTAAAATCCTCCAGAAAAGGAGACTCCACAACACTCCAAGACAATGTATTCCACTGAAACTGCTCTGACCATCAGAATTTTTACTAATCTTTAGGTGAAATCTATTTTCTTATACGTTGAATCCACTGCTTTGTGTCCTACTCTCTGGAGCATCTGCCACCTCAATATGACATCTTTCAAATGTTTAATCATATCACCTCTTAACCTTCTCTGCTCCTTCTGTAGAGCTGAGAGAGAACAGTGATCTTCTAATAATACTTAAAGATTGAGAATCACTGGATGCAGTTAACATATAGAGCTTTCTATTATTTGTAGAGTAGAGAAATCTAAGACTTTCCAATTCTGCCATAGCACCAGCAAGAAATCATTCACCTAATATTTGCATTTCAAGAAAACCATCTGCTCAGGAGTTTCCTCACAAACAATTTACATTTTAAAAACTAGCACGCGTGTTAATTGCATTTCCCAGTTACCTCTGTGTGATTTGAACCAGAATCTCCCAAGCTGTAATCCTATCTGTTACTTCACTCTAGCTCTACATCCTCCTGCTTTTGGGAATACCAATGAAATACACTGCACTTGTTTCATATCCGTTCAGCTTTTTAAATAGACAAAACTATTAATAAACAAAACACTTCATACACAGGTGAGTATCACAGATTATAATCAGAAGAGACACTGAAAGTCATATGCTTCAACTACTGGGCCCAATACAGGGATTTCTCTACTACAACATCCTTGCCAGCTGACCTTTCTGCCTTTATTTAAATACAGCAGAGTCTCGCTTATCCAACATAAACAGGCCGGAAGAATGTTAGATAAGCAAAAATGTTGGATAATAAGGAGGGATTAAGGAAAAGCCAATTAAATGTCAAAATACATTATGATTAACAAATTAAGCACCAAAACATTTTTTACAACAAATTGACAGAAAAAGCAGTTCCATACACAGTAATATCATGTAGTAATTATTGTGTTTTCTAATTTAGTACCAAAACATCGCAATGTATTAAAACTGCTATGGATCCAGAGGGGAGGCAGACAGCGTTGGATAATACAGAACATTGGATGAGTGAAGGTTTGATAAGCGAGATCTATTGTATCTCTATAACTATCTCTATAGTAGATGGAGAGCACATAAGCTTCAAAAGGCTGATTGTTTTACTGTTGAACAACTCTTACAATTAGGAATTTCCTCCTGCTGAATAAGTGAATAGCATAGTCAATTAGCAAGGGCATCTGCATAGAAGTAGCCTGGCCTTTTGTTGCCTTTGTCTGGATGGTACTAAATTCATAAATTCTGCCTTTGACTGCTTACTGCTTGGAGACCTCCTGTGTCTGGGTAGTGTTCATTAGTAACTGCATTGATTCGGGTGTTTCTAGGCAGCAAACAAATCAAAAGGAACAAGGCCAGAGTACTTCTATACAGTTTCCCTCACTAATTGACTATGCTGTCTTCATGGTTACTCACATGCTACTGAGTGGATCCTACCCAACACATACAAATCTAGCTTACTAATTGCACCCTTTACTCTTGCTCAACAGAAAATTGTTTTTTTCCCCTACCCTGGCCATTCCACAGGTATATATACTCCACTTGCTTTACTACCAGGAGATCCTCTGAAGGTATCAGCCACAGATGCAGGCAAAATGTCTGGAGAAAATGCTGCTTGAACACAGCCATACATTCCAAAAATTGCACAACACCCAATGCATTAATCACTCTCACAACCTCTTGGGATGCCTGCCATAGATGCAGACGAAACATCAGGAGAGAATGCTTCTAGAACTCATCCCAAAAATATCCCAAAAAACCTACAACCACCCCATTAATCACTCTTGTTACCTGCTACAAAGCAGCACCAGGTAACATAGCACAGGGCTGTTAATTTTACTATATTTTTAAATTTTTCTGCAATCTCCCTTGACTCTTCTTTGGTTGCACTGGAGAAAAGTGAACTTCAATATTTTTCAAAGCAAAGTTCAAGCTGCGTGGGACACGTGTAGCCATTCTACAAGAGAAAAGCATCCCAGGAGGCTTCTCAGCAGTCCTCAGGTTTGTAAGCAAAATGCTCCATCAGAGGGATCACCCTTTCTCTATTTTCCTGTTATTTAACCAATCTTGCTAGCTTTCCAGCAGTCCTGCTTTAAATGCTTTCACTCTCCCGCCCTACCTCTTCAGCCATGAGAAAAAGTATTACCATTATTCTGCAAAAAGGACTTCATGTCTTGATATGTTAGAATTGTATTGTAATGTTGTTTTACCCTCATTATTTTTTTAAAGTACAAGTATTGTACTTTTAAAGTACAAGTACAGAATGGGGGACGCCTGGCTCGAGAGCAGTGCATGTGAAAAAGATCATTGAGTCCTTGTGGACAGCAAGTTAAACATGAGCCAACAATGTGATGTGGCGGCAAAAAAAGCCAATGGGATTTTGGCCTGCATCAATAGGAGCATAGCATCTAGATCTAGGGAAGTAATGCTACCCCTCTATTCTGCTTTGGTTAGACCACACCTGGAATATTGTGTCCAATTCTGAGCACCACAATTCAAGAGAGATTGACAAGCTGGAATGTGTCCAGAGATGGATGACTAAAATGCTCAAGGGTCTGGAGAACAAGACCTATGAGGAGCGGCTTAAGGAGCTGGGCATGTTTAGCCTGAAGAAGAGAAGGCTGAGAGGAGATATGATAGCCATGTATAACTATGTGAGAGGAAGCCACAGGGAGGAGGGAGCAAACTTGTTTTCTGCTTTCTTGGAGACTAGGATATGGAACAATGGCTTCAAACGACTAGAAAGGAGAGTCCATCTGAACATGAGGAAGAACTTCCTGACTGTGAGAGCCGTTCAGCAGTGGAACTCTCTGCCCCGGAGTGTGGTGGAGGCGCCTTCTTTGGAAGCTTTTAAACAGAGGCTGGGTGGCCATCTGTCAGGGGTGATTTGAATGCAATATTCCTGCTTCTTGGCAGGGGGTTGGACTGGATGGCCCAGGAGGTCTCTTCTCTTTGATTCTATGATTGCAATATGTCGTTTCCAAATGTGTACTCTTGAAGCAAGTGTGCTCTAAATGACAGTTCCTCAAATATTTGGAGAAAGTTATCATGTCTCTTATTCTTCCCCACATACATAGCCAGAGTATTCAACTATGCTTTATATGACTTGAGCTTCCAGGCTGCTCTTTATCCTAGTAATTCTCCTCTCAACAAGAGTAGTTCAAGCGAGTACTTCTTTAGAATAGAAAAGAGGCATGCAACAAGGTTAAGTAAAAGACTTCTGAACTAATATTGCGTAAGATCTGTATGATGTGCAGACGTATTAATAGTTAAATATAGCCTGCAGAAAAGTGTAATTTACAAGGTATTCTTGATGCATTTCTTCAAGAACTTCAATTTGTTCACAAAACAGTAGATGGGGCCATGTTTTCAAAGCAGATGTTCAGGTCAGGCCTTTCAACTGTGAACACCAAAGTTAAGCTATTTCATCTTTGCACAGGTCAAAGCACAACTATTTATTTACTTTCAAGGGCCTCCAGGTTTTGCTTGAAGGAATCCAATTGCAGCAATTCTTGGATTTTTCAAGTGTTAGCGGCACAAAAGAGAAGTGTTGGCCTAACTTCTAAATGCTTGAATAAATTTTAAAAGGTGATAAATGGCACAATCCTGTTGTTTACCAAATTATAAACTTTAATCAATGCAATGGGATGACTCCCCAAGCAAGTGCATTTATGATTCCGATTTTCCAAGAAACACCAAGTAAAAATGCTTGATAGTCGAAGTTTGAGTGTTGGACTATAACTAGAGATCACAATTTGAACTTCCACTCAACCATGGACAAATCACATATGCTAAACCTTAGCCGCAATTGTGTAGCAGATTAAATTGCCAGCTGCAAGAAAAGCTGCTGACCTGAGGGTTAGCAGTTCGAAGCCTCGAGTTGGGGTGAGCTCCCAACTATCAGCCCTAGCTTTTGCCAACCTAGCAGTTCAAAAGCACACAATGCAAAATCAGTAGGTACCGTCTCAGTGGGAAGGTCAGTCGGAGATGTCTATGAGCAACAGACTCCTCGGCATGGAAAAATGGAAGGACACCTCCCCATGGCCAGAGTTCAGCATCGCCTCCAGACACTAGGGATGGAAAGGGGAAGGCTTTATCTTGTCTGTGTATTGTATTGTATGTCATTGTGTAAAAAGGCACTGCATGTTTGCCTTATATGTACTGTAATATTTTTTGGCAACTAATGACTGCCTGCTGTAAGCCGTCCTGAGTCCCTCTTTGGAGGTGAGAAGGACGGGATAGACACGCCCGAAATAAATAAATAAATAATATGTTCTGGGTCCCTTCAGAAACATAAAGCGGAATATAAATAAAGTTGTTATTATTATTTGAAACACAAGATGAGTCCACAGCAGACACTCTGCTGGCTGTTGAATTGGATCACATGTCGGATACTTACCAAGTGTCTAGGACTGTGTGATGTATCAGCAAATAATGCATGCAGATCCCAGTAAGGTGGCCTTCTGCAGCTGGCAGATGGTAAATTTTGTCAGTGCCAATTGTGTTTAAGTGCAGGCCAAGGTCTTTAGGCACTGCACCCAGTGTGCCGATCACCACTGGGACCACCTTTACTGGTTTGTGCCAGAGTCTTTGCAATTCAATTTTTAAAACCTTTTATCATGTCAGCTTTTCCAGTTGTTTCTCTGCAATCCTGCTGTCACCTGGGATTGCAACATCGACGATCCATACTTTGTTTTTTAACACGATTGTGAGGTCAGGAGTATTATGCTCCACAACTCTGTCTGTCTGAATCCAGAAGTCCCAGGAGTTTGGTGTGTTCATTCTCTGTAACTCTTTCTGGCTTGTTGTTGTTGTTATTATTAGAGAAAAGCAAAGGCAAGCCAGTTGCATTTTTACTTTAGTGTTGCCATGGACCCCCTTATGCTGAACTACAACTCCTGTATTCCTCATCATGATTAGAGCTGATGGGCATTGTGATAAGGCCATCTGGAAAGCTGCAGTTTGTTCTGTTTACTCAAGATAATGGGGTTTGAATTTAGATAGAAGGCTTGTGGATATGATGTCTGACTTTTAAATGTCCTTTATAATTTCCCCAACCTCAGAGCCACAAGTGCTATTAGGTTGTAATTCCCATTATCCCCAGTCCACATGGCAGATGAAAGTGATGGGAATTGTCTGGGGACCCAGGCTGGGTAAAAAGTAGACCACTATGTAAACAAAACCAAAAAACACATTGTTGCCCCCCTGTATCCAGATTCTCTGTCCATGGATTCAATGTCACTTTGAAGGCAACCAAAAGGCTGATGTGGCCCTCAATGAAAATCAGTTTAACACCCCTATTTTAACTTGAAACATTGCAGAGAATTAACACTCACAATTTTTCATACCCAAATAAACAGGTGTATAATGCACTGGAAAAACCGTAATATACAGGAAGGTCTTTGAATTTTAATTATAGAGTAGCATGTGTGTATAAAGCACTGTGCTGTATTTTTATAAGTAATTGTCTTAAATATGCATTCAGTGTTTTAATTGATTTTAATTGTTTTTTGAAAACTATATAAATACATGGTATGCATTCAAATCATTTAGTCAACAAGAACTACATCTTGAAATATATACCTGGTTCCTGAAACTGCCCTTCAGTCAAGATGGCTTTCTGAAACACATTCCTGCTTCTAAGAGTGCATAAATAACCTTGGAAGTCACACATAATAGCTTTGAAGGCACTGAAATCTAATACACATTATTTTATTATCAAATACAATAATACATCAATGGCCCAACGTTTATACAGCTCTGTCGGTAACAAAGTCATAGCATAATAGATCCTGTGAGTTCTACAAATCACCTTTTATATCATCATGGCTTCTAACCCATCTTCCATGAACTTCTTATAGAGAGCCATGAACTTAGCCACAAATGCTTCCAGGTGGTATATAGCCTTGTTGCCCAGCTGCAACCGGTGCTCATAGAAAGCTGCCATCTGTGCAACCTCCCCTTTTAGCTGCCCGTCACAGTTGTTCAGAAGTTCACACATAAGACCCTAAAAAAGAAATGATTAATATTTAGTATTACAATATTAATATTTAATATTCAAACAAGTAGGCTGTTCTGGAAGGCACATCTCCAGAATAGTGGAGAATGTCAGCAATTCATAAAGTTTGCTTTATCAGAATCTGGCCATGGTGGATTTGGGAGAAAAATATTTTGACTTATTAAAATAAAGTTTGGATATTAATCACATCTGAGGTGATTAATATATACCCCTGGAATTCCTCTCTTGATCCCAACCTCATATTCTCAAGGAATTATTTTAAATTCATCAGAATGCACTAAATAGTTTCCTTTATCCCCTCCCACCCCCGATCTTTATCATTAAACAAATTAAAAGTCAAAACAGTCAGTTACCTTTATTATAATCTCTGGAGGGATGCAATGGGTTAGAAGTTCATAAAGCCTTCCACGAACTTCAAACAGCCTATTAAAATAAAACCAGTACAATGTTTTCTTCACTGTGTTATCTATTGAATTACTAATAAACGAATTTTATAGGTAGATGCTTATAACTTATTTTTACAAACCTTTCAGCCAACAAATACGCTAGCTTCTAAAGCAGTGGTTCTCAACCTTCCCAATGCCACAACCTCTTAATACAGTTCCTCATGTTGTGCTGAACCCCAACCATAACATTATTTTCATTGCTGCCTTCATAACTGTAATTTTGCTACTGTTATGAATCGTAATATAAATATCTGATATGCAGAATGTATTTTTAGTCACTGGACCAAATTTGGCACAAATACCCAATACGCCCAAATTTGAATACTGGTGGGGTTGGGGATTGATTTTATCTTTTGGGAGTTGTAGTTGCTGGGACTTATATTTCACCTACAATCAAAGAGCATTCTGAACTCCACCAATACTGGAATTGAATCAATCTTGGCACACAGAACTCCCATGACCAACACACAATACTGGAAGGGCTTGAAGGGCACTGACCTTGAGTTTTAGAGTTGTAGTTCACCTACATCCAGAAAACCCAGTGGACTCAAACAATGATAGATCTGGAGCAAACTTGGCACAAATACTCAATATGCCCAAATGTGAACACTGGTGGAGTTTGGTGAAAGCAGTTCTTGACATTTGGGAGTTGTAGTTGCTGGGATTTATAGTTCACCTACAATCACAGATGGAATTGGGCCAAACTTCCCACAAAGAACCCCCATGACCAACAGAAAGTACTGTGTTTTCTAATGGTCTTTGGCAACCCCTCTGACACTCCTCGTGACCCCACCCCCCCAGAGGTCCCGACGTCCAGGTTGAAAAATGCTGTTCTAAAGGAATTACTTATAATGCATTGACTTTTTCTGTATATATTTTGCTGCTTACACTGGCAACAGAAACATCACTGATAAATAAATTCAACATGTCTGTTGCTTACACAGACATTCCTTTTCTGAAGTCAATTATATATTTTTGATGACATAAAAGGAAAGCCTGAGTGATGTAGTGGCTTGAGTGTTGCACTAGGACACTGGGAAACCAGAGTTTCATTTCTTGCCCAGCCACAGAAACCCATTGACCTTGAACAAGTAAGTCAGTTTCTCAGCCTCAGGGGAAGGCAAAGACAAATCCCTCTGAACAAATATTGGCAAGAAAACCCTATGGTGGTGTTGCTCTAAGTGAAAAACAGCTTGAAGGCACAAATCAGAATTTTCACAAACAATTTCACTAATAGTTGGATCCCATGACATAGGAATCATGCCTGCCAGAAATGGTTGGAGTGCATGCCCCAGCATTCCCAGTCATTGTAAACCAATGGTAATAGATAGAGGCATGGGTTTGCAGCCCAGCAATATTTGGAGGATTGCAATATTCCTATCATGCCTTTAGGGAGGAATGGGCCAACTTCAGCCCTCCAAGTGTTTTGGACTTCAACTCCTACAATTCCTAACAGCCTATTGGGAAACTATGTTTAGAATCTAATCATTCTGTTGCCACATTCTAGGGAGCTGGATTTTTACAACAGCAACAATGTAAGAAAACAGAAAGCTCTTCTAGAGTTTTATTAAGATGAGCTGCAAAAGATGTGACTAATAATATCACCCTTTCCCAGCAGTGATGATTAAGCGCTCCAAATTCACCATGACAGACTGTCATTCTATTTCTGCCAACGCAACATAATCTACAGCCAGTCAAATGCTTGGCAGCCATAACAACGCTAGGACAGCAGTGAATCAGCATCAAAACCACTGCACTTCATAGCCGAAAGGGAAAAGTTTTATAGCAGTACACAAACAAATAACAAAGGTGCCCTCTCATCAGTTACAGTTGGAAATTCCTCACTGCACTGAGCAAGCAAGTTTGCTTTGGGATAGGTTGGTTCAATACCGCAATACAGAGAATATACAGAAGATGTTTACTAATATCTCCAGCAAGATATTATATTCCATTATACCTCACCATAATTTCCTGCCTGGAAAATAATATTTTACAAACATTGCATTTAGCCCAGGTATTCCATAAAATAATTCTTCTCTCAACCTCATAAAGAAATACACGGCTAGATGTTTTTTTTCACTGAATTTAGAAGCAACTGCTTGAATCCAGCTCCACTCAGATAATTGATTGGGGACAAAAAAAAAACCCCACTTTAAAATCACATTTAGCCCCATGGCCAGAGACTAAACCGCTGTGCTGCAGAAAAATCCTGCCGATAGAAAGGTCAGCAGTTTACTTCCGAGTCAGAGTGAGCACCCGCTGTTAATTCCAGCTCACCTGCCCACCTAGCAGAAATGTAAGTAGATAAAGATGTACTGCTTTTAGCGAGGAGGTAATAAAAGCACATTTAAGGACATCAATCAATCACCCACCCACCCCCAGTGGCCGGAGGCAAGCACAGTCTCCAAGATGCCAAAAATAATATGGGAACAACTGCCTTTCCCTTTGTCTGTGTTTGTCTTTGTTAAGTGTATAATCGGCATTGAGTGTTTGCCGTATGTGTATATTCTGTAAGCCATTCCGAGTCCCCTTCAGGGTGAGAGGGGCAGGGTATAAATACTGTAAATAAATAATGAATGGATAAATGTCTCCGTCTTCCAACAACCAAGTGAGGCCTTTCCCTTATCCTCACCCATTCCAGGCATTTTTCCTATTCTTTGGGCAACAAAATGTGGTAACCTCTTATTTGCCATCATGGTTCTTCTGTGAGATTTTATTCATCTTTTATCTCCATCAGACACCACTAATTTTTATTAGCTGCTACCACCACAGGCACCATATCTGAACTCAACTTTCTAATATGTAGTATTACTGAAGGCAGAAAAGTATATTACTAAAATACTGGTTTATTAAACAAAATACGTAATTTATTACCTTCTTAAAACTGCAGGCCTCAACCACAAATGGTCAATGTTAGGATCACAAAAAATTGACAACAGTAAAAGGTCTCTGAATAACACCCAATTACACAAATCTGTGCAACAACATTCAGCGTTAATCTGCAAAAAATGCTTCAGCTTTACTCCACAAAAAAGAAAAACAGCCAGCTTATCAAGCATTGTAAATCCTGGTGTATTTTCATTAAATGTTTGATTTTATACCTATTTTATATATCTATATATCAGGGCCATGTAAAAATCCCTTTTGAGTGGGAAGGGGTTGTGAGTGGAAAATGTTTAAGCCGCTCTGCTCTAACAAATGGATAGGAAGCTTGTAGCCTGCCATATGATATTGGACCACAGCCCCTATGAGATTTTATCACTGAGTAAGGGCTAATTAAAGTTGCAGTTCAACAACATCTAGGCTGCCACAGGACCCCCCACCCCCTTCCTCCAGCCCCGATGTAGACATTCTCCTGAGGCAGACACAGCGTCAACATTCTTAAGCACATTCTGAATGTCAAAGAATGTCACATGTTTTACAATACAATGCACACCCACTGAATCCCATCATGCTTGCCTACCTCTGTGGTGTCTGCTCACTAACGATGGCATTTGCTGTTTCTCTCAGATATACCTCCCAGTCTGTCTCAGAAATGTCTTGATCCGGAGTGAACGGATGCCTGCGTGACAAGCAATGAAGAGCAGCTCACGACAACTGCCTAACAAAAAAGAGCAGCCTGCATCCATTCAGCCTTCCTAACTTACTGTTGTACTCTGCAAGCCTCACACATCAGAAGAGCCTTTCGGAGATTCCTGCCAGACTTTTCTGCAATCCTCTGAGCCAGTTCTTGAGGAAGAACCAGGCCCTCCTTCTTGCAAACATTGGACAATACTGTGCAGATCTAGAAACACAATAGAACAATTCATAGCTGAGCATGAAAAATGCTTTTCAACAAAGTGACTGTACTAAGCCAGAAATGCTGTAGGAGTTGAAAGAGACCTTGTGGGCCATCCAGTCCAACCCCCTGCCAAGAAAATCGCATTCAAAGCACTCCCGACAGATGGCCATCCAGTCTCTGTTTAAAAACCTCCAAAGAAGGAAGAAAGATGTAAATTTGAAGGCAGAAAAGGACCTGCTTTGAAGTTATGTTTGCAAGAAGCATGTAGTCACATATTCCCTCAATTCTGGATGCCATAGGTCTGCCATCCATTTTACTAGTAGCCCTAGGCAATAGTATCATATCCTGAATGCAACTTTCCAGTAAGGGATCAATTCCTTCCTGCTGTCTCTTCTCTCAGAGACAAACTCAAGAACTGCTCCCATTCTGTGCTTCTTACAGCAGATGGAAACTGCCTTTGGAAACCTGTTTGGACTATGGTTAGTTACAGGGAACATATAATTCCTTTTTAAAATCTGCTTTACTGGTTATCCGTCCATTTCCAGACAAAACTCAAAAATTCTGGTAATGTACAATAAAGACCCATATGTATTGGATCTGGAGAACCTGAAAGATATCTCCCCGCATGAGTTTGCCCAAGGAAAATCTTTTTCTTGGTCCTATTCACAACACAGTAATACTTGATGACATCACAGGAAAGGGCTTGTACCTGAATTCCCCTTTTGACCAGCTGGCAAAGATCTTTGCATTCTGGCCACTAATTACTTCTTATAGAAGGGTTTTAACAGGCTGCTGCATTTTTCCTCCCAGACATAATCTCTTGAAACTGTGCACTGGGCAAACCCGAACTTACATCTCCAATGCTGGGCGCAGGCACTCGCACTGCAAGGCATCTGCTTCTTATCGGTGCAATAACTTTTGAAGTAGAATTGCAGCAAAGAATTAATCTGCATGTAGCCATATATTTCTCCATTGTCCGTCGCAATGCATGCTGGGCATCTTTTGTCAGTTTGTCCACCTCTGTCAACAACACCACTAGAACAAAGGAACAAAAAGTCACCTTTAAGCATATTTTCACAGAATGAATCTTACTTTGGCGTTTAACTTCAGCTAAATATATAGTGGGGTAGATTTACAAGACACCTTCCTACTCATGGCTCAAATCCTGTTCTTTCACTCAGCCCGAGGTTATGGGTCCTAGAGAAGGCTACATGAATATTCTAACCCAGAGCTTTTCAATGTTGGTGACACACTTTGTAAATGTGCATCATTTCAGTACAAAGTAGGTCAGTTTCACTAGCACACCAAAGGTTAAACCAGGGATCCACAAACTTTTTAAACAGAGGGCCAGGTCACAGTCCCTCAAACTGTTGGAGGGCCGGATTATAATTTGAAAAAACATGAATGAATTCCTATGCATAATGCATATATCTTATTTGTAGTGCAATAAACACTTAAAAACAATCCAATAATTAAAATGAAGAACAATTTTGGCAAATATAAACTTATTAGTATTTCAGTTGTCATATAGAGATAAAGTGATGTGATGTCTTCTGAACAGGAGTACAAACAGCAAAAGAAAGGTTAAAGAGATGTTAACCTTTTCCCATGCTATCCAAAACTAAAATAAGAGACATTTTCAGCTGAAGTTACACTTTAAAAATGTACATGTTCTGACTTACATGTAATTCAACTTAGGAAGAAACCTACAGAACCCATCTTGTTTGTAACTACCTGTATTCATGCAATACCAAAAAGAATACACACACACACACATACACATACACACACATATATACCTTTGCACATACCATAATTTCCCACAACATTTTTGCTTGGTGGAATAGGTGCACAAGAAAACATCCCACCCCCACTTTCTCATTACTTCAATATTTCTTGAAAGTTTTCTCTCCAAATATAAGATAGAATGAGCTACAAACTACAAACAGAAACTAAAAACCAATTACATATTTAAACATATGCAAAGTATTAATATATATTTCTCTTTTACAAACCTTTAAAGTCTCGCTGAGTGCTTGTCTCAAGCTGTTGGGACTGTGCTACTGTCTTCAGTAATTCCTGAATAACTACCCGGTCATTGATTCCTGCATCACTGAAAAAAAATCAACTTCATTTAGTTTTACCCCAAACCCAGCCTGCATATAACTACAAAAGTATTTCCATCAAACCACAGTAACACAAAAAACAGCTGCTGTCTTGTTGTACAGCAGATATATTATCTGGTTTCTTAAAAAATCAAGTGCAAAACATCTATACAGATGCATAATTTTTACAGGTAATTACTAGCTATTGTGAACTGATTGCCAACACACCTTGGATTAACTTCAAGATGATAGTTACTTGCAATAGTGCTAATTTCAATTTTCTTTTTAGAAGGTGCCTGAAAAAGAAGTAATTTTGAAGAAAATGAATGAGGACAGCAATGCTGAAGAACCCTAGCTGACATAACTGAATATTTCTTTATGCAGAGCACAATTTTCAAAAGGACACACTGATACCATTCTAGCATGCAATTATTTGAAGTGATGTAAAGAGCAAATGGCACTAAGGACATAATGTACCAAGGAAAAGGCTAAACAAAGAAATAAACAGACAGCAGGTGGAGCTGAATGTAGAGACAAGGTAACATCATAGGTTCAAATATATAAAATCCAGTAGCATTCTACATTACTTGGAAACAAAACCACCATAGGAACTAGTTACATTCTGACACAGAGGTGCAGAAAATTTATATGTATAACTTATATGTACACATGTATATTTGGAGAAGGGCAATAAATCACTGGTAGGGTACATGATCTGCATGTAGAATGTCTCTGGTTCACTCCCTAGCATTTCCAGACAGAACCACTATGTCGCACCCTGGAAGGTTACTGTCAATATCTGTCTAAGTTTGGATTAGACAGACCAATGATCTGAGTCACACAAATCTCTATTGCCCATTCAATTAATAAAAAATACAATGTTTCTCACCCACTTAGGGAGAACTATGACCAGGTAAATGGAGAGCCTGCTTAACCTGATGTTTAGGTATCAACTGTTGCTGGGTCACTTCAACAACCCTCCCTCCATTCCATCTTTAAACTAAACCTGGACAAGAGGCAGTTCAAAGAGCAGACTCCTCAAACAGAATATCTTATCTGTAGAGTAGTAGCATGACTATGCATAGCTAACATATCACAACAGCTAATATTATTTATTTATTGGGATTAACCTGCCTTTCTCCCAGAACTGGAACTTGAACATGACTATACTGCTGGGGTTTGCTTCCAGGTTCCCAAAAGATACTAAAATCTGTGGATATTCAGGCCCCAGTATATACAATGGAATAGGACAATTATAAAATGGCAATCCTTTCAAATGCATGCCAGACCAGTTCTAAGGATCTATGAAATGGCAGGAGAATAGAGCAGGACAGGTCTACATAGAAGCATATTGTTCCATCTGGCAAAATCAATTTTACTTTCTGGATTTTCAAGCTGTGGTTGGTTGAATCTGTGGATACAGAAACCATGGATATGGAGGTTGGACCCTAAGCCATGGATCTAGAGTCCCTTATACTCTGGCCTTATATCCCAGGATCTGATCCCAGGTGATCTGCTTTGAACTGGAATATATGAATTTCCACTGCCAGATAATCTGGGATAAGCAGATAATCTGAGATCAGATCCTGGGATATACGGTAGTGTAGAAGGGGTCCAAATGAAGCTATGATTATACAAAAACACAAAAAGTGAAGCAAAGAAAAAGTTAATAACAGGCCCTACAACTTAGGTTAATGTCAAGGTGATAGCTGTTTGTAAAAAGACTAATTGCAATGCCTGGGCCCCAAGATAATCAGGAGAGACTCTTCTCTCAGCCCCAACACCATCATAAGCAGTTGAGGCAGGTGCAAGAAAGGGCCTTCCCAGGCCAGAAAGCATTCATTTCCTCTTACTACAATTGCACTTCATGTAATTTACATCACTCAGTTTATTTATTTTTTACAGTAATTCCGTCTTACAGCTGGATGATAAGGTCTTTTCGCAGGTAGCTGTAGGCTAGAACTTTAAAAGCATCCAAGATTTTGAAGAAAGAGGAGTCCACTTAAAACTGTTGGTGGGTCTTCTCAGTATTTCTATCAGAATCTGTGTAACTTTGTTAGCGTAACAAACAATTGCACTCTCCATGTTATCAAAGGAGCTTATTACTAAAATTGAAAGGGTGAAGTTGGACTGAAAAAGTCAAACAAGAAACAGGAATAAAAGAATTTGTATTCACTCTGCACAATGCTTTGAAAAGCAGAAACAGTTTCCTCCAATAACTCTGCCAATTACTAAGCCCACTGGTGCATTTTTTTTAGTTTGATGATTAAAATGCAAGCCTTTCCAAAAATACTTTTCAACTGATACAGAACTGATAAAGAAGGTGGATTTTTAATAACAGAATTTCCAGTGGATGCTCTGCTCCCCAGTGGTTATTTTATTCCCCAAGCTGCTTGCTATTCAAAGAGTTCATTGCGATTGTTAAAAACATGACTTGAGAAATATTTCTTATCTTGTTATTACTGGCATGTGTGCAAGCAGCAACAATTAGTGAGCGAGGATCACAATAAAGTTAAACTGCCTTCTTTACACAAACAGTAAGATTCACTCTGAGGTACTGGGAAATCTAAGTACTAGTCTAAATTATTTTCAGTATCACACAGTATCAAGGAAAACATTGGCATTAGCATGTTCTTGGCAATGCTCTGCCAAACAGAGCTCCCACAGCACAGTGTCGATAGACCAGTGGTTCCCAACTTTTTTTGACCAGGAACCACTTTGACCAGGGACCACTCTCCAACATTAGTACCAAAAGGGTTATGGATCAGTTTATGATCAACTTTAGATTCAGTTTGGTTATTTGGGGTGCTGATTCAGAAAATTGCATTGAATAGACCACATCAGCTCTAGTTTCCTACATCCTCAGACTCCAGCTATCAACATAGGACCAGACAAAACTCAAGAGTGATGCTCCTCAAAATGAAATAAGCTTACGGTTATGATCTGATGTTCAATTCTCAGCTTCTCCACTCCGGAGCCATACAGCTCTCTCAGCAGGCACATTATTCTGGTCTTTTTTCCGGCACCTGATGGTCCATACACTAAAAGATGAGGAAAGTCCCCACATTGAACCTGCCAAACAGAATCCAACAAAAAAAATTATAGCAATTTAATTCCTTAATGTGCTTGTAACAATACAGGACATTTGATAACAATACATATCTTGGTGTATACCTTTCCATATTAGTTTTATAGTCCTTCGTAACTGTTCTATGTAGTTTCCTTTTGAAAGTAACTGGCATTTAAAGGAAGATAAACATATACAAAGAGAGAAAGTTCATGAGGATGTAGCACCATTAAGAGCTGTCCCTGTAAGGTTGCAACAACCCCTAGGACTGGCTCTCTGTGGGTTAAGACTACTTGTAAAGGCAATCCAAAGCAGAAAGTAAATTCCACCTCATGCGAGGTACTGCACAAATTGAATACTCAACAAGCAAATGAAAAGAAGTTTGAAGGCCACACTGAGAGTAATCGATTCAGTGCTGTCATCAATATACTGATATCACTGATTTTTGCAGGGAGTAAACCCTACTGAAGAGGTATAGCATAATACGTGCTAAGCATGAAAAATGTCCCAGATTCACCTCTGGCATCTCCAGCAAGGACTACGAAAGACTTCTGCCTGGAATCCTGGAGAACTGCTGAGTTAAGCAAATCAATGGCCTGAGTCAGTACAAGCCATTTTACTGTGCTGCTAGTGCGATTTATATCTGAGTAAAAGCTGCCATGGTCAAACTATAATGATTTTACAGACAGCACTATTTTGTTCCCTCATTTGTTTCTATCAAACAAGGGCACCAGTCTCCTCTAAGTCGCTTACAAATCTAAGAATTCATCGATCCATCCTTCCACATCATACGCATTCCTCACACTGACCTGACTTAGTTTTGGGAGACTATAGCTGCATCTACAGTATAGAATCAATTCAGTTTGAAACCCCATTAACTGCTATGGCTCAATGCTATGGGATGATGGGAGCTGTATTTTACAAGATCTTTAGGCTTTTCTGTCAAAGGGTGTTAGTGCCTTGCCAAATTACAATTCCCAGGACTTCATCGCATTGAGCAATGGCAGTCAAAGTGGTGTGAAACTGCATCCATTCTATGGGAAGGTGCACCCTATATCGTATATCCTACATTCCGGACCAAGTCTGTTTTGTGTCAGAGAAACCAAGGCTTGACATCTGAGCCAGAACTTCTTTAAGCAAAGCAAGAGGTCAGTTGAGATTAGCTTTGCAAAAGGCTAGTTGCATATATATAAAATCAAGAATAGCAGTGAGTACTCCTGTTACATTTTAGAGCCGCCGCAAACTAGCCTTATGCGGGAGCAAACTGCCATCACGTCCATGACGTCATAGAATCATAGAATCAAAGAGTTGGAAGAGACCTCATGGGCCATCCAGTCCAACCCCCTGCCAAGAAGCAGGAATATTGCATTCAAATCACCCCTGACAAATGGCCATCCAGTCTCTGCTTAAAAGCTTCCAAAGAAGGAGCCTCCACCACACTCCGGGGCAGAGAGTTCCACTGCTGAACGGCTCTCACAGTCAGGAAGTTCTTCCTCATGTTCAGATGGAATCTCCTCTCTTGTAGTTTGAAGCCATTGTTCCGCGTCCTAGTCTCCAAGGAAGCAGAAAACAAGCTTGCTCCCTCCTCCCTGTGGCTTCCTCTCACATATTTATACATGGCTATCCTATCTCCTCTCATCCTTCTCTTCTTCAGGCTAAACATGCCCAGTTCCCTAAGCCGCTCCTCATAGGGCTTGTTCTCCAGACCCTTGATCATTTTAGTCGCCCTCCTCTGGACACATTCCAGCTTGTCAATATCTCTCTTGAATTGTGGTGCCCAGAATTGGACACAATATTCCAGATGTGGTCTTGAGACTGCGCCTCTCTCTCCGCCCCTTTCTCCGCCTTTCTCCGTGCCAGCGTGGTTTTTCCTTTGCTAGGGCAGCATTGCCAGCGTACTCTAGTTGTTGAATTCTGTCAACAACAAGAGTACGCTGGCAATGCTGCCCTAGCAAAGGAAAAACCACTCTGACACGGGGAAAGAGGCGGAGAAAGGGGCGGAGAGAAAGGCAGAGTCTCATGACGTCATGGACGCGCTGGCACAGTTTGCTCCCGCAGGAGGCTAGTTTGCGGCGGCACTTAGACATACATTTCAGCACAAGGAGCACCTAGTGAGATAGTTTTTTGGAACAGATCATCATTCTGTAAACAAATCTACAACCTGAGAAATACTACCTAAGGTTTGAGAGCACAGTGTCTAGAAGAAATAAAAGGTAGTGCTCGGTGATTAATGTATACAAAGAATGTTGGAACTTGAGGTGGCTTTAAAATGCATTCCTTCTAATCTAGAAGCCCTACTACTACATTTCTGATTGCTAGTTAATGTTGAAAAAGCATAATAGCATATTCTCAAAAAGACAACTTACAAAAATATGTTAAATACTCAGCCACAAACCAAGCCACAAAAGGTAAGCTTCAAGCTCCAGACAATGTAGAACTTTGGGTTGTTGTAGGTTTTTTGGGGTATAAGGCCATGTTCTAGAAGCATTCTCTCCTGATGTTTCACCTGCATCTATGGCAAGCATCCTCAGAGGTTGAGGTCTAATCCTAACCCAGACCTCACATCTCTGAGGATGCTTGCCATAGATGCAGGAGAAACGTCAGGAGAGAATGCTTCTAGAACATGGTCATATAGCCCAAAAAACCTACAACAACCCAGTGGTTCCAGCCATGAAAGCCTTCGACAATACAATGTAGAACTTTGATGTTTGCTGAGTTCCAAACCACATTGCTGAAGGAAATTCCCACTCCTTCATGCTAGTAAATATTTGTCTCCTACACTAAGTTAAGCCTGCAGTTCAAACAGAGCATTCTCTGAAGTTAGACCCTATTTGAGCTTTATATTTGATTTCTAGAAAGAAAAGTACTAGAACATTTTTTTGCATTTTATTTCTACAAAGAAATGTATCGGGCTCAAATCTATATAGGAAGTTCACTATAATGGAACTCTACAGTGTTATAATGCTGGAAACAGACAATATGCTTGGGAATATAGGAAGCTGCTTTGTGTGCAAATGTTGTCCTTGCTTGAGGGTGACTGGGTGTTACAGTCCTAAAGTAAGGCACAATGGCATCAAGGCTAACCAGAGGAAGCACTTCAGGAGTTTCAACAGCAAAACCTTCTAGTTGCATATATACATTTATTTGCTATCTGAAAATTATCCATGGTGAGTGTCCCTGAGATAAAATGTTTGGGACTAGAAGTGTTTTAGATTTTATTGTGTTGATTTTGAAATATCTGAATATACGTAAGAAAATAATATCACAGGTTGGATCCAAGTCTGAACTTATTTATTTATCATGTCAGAAGAAAATTGAGAACAGTTATAATGTATAGAAAAAACACAAAGTCAAAAACTTGGCATTATACTAAATGTACTTCGGCCAGATGCTGGCCACTTCGAGTGTCTCTGATACCACTGTAAGAAGGTCCTCCACTGTGCATGTGTTAGGGCTCAGGGTGAATTGTAGTGGCATGTGGTTTGCTTTTTTCCACTCGCATATCGTGGACTCCACTTTGTAGCCCCATTTAAGGTTAGCTCTGCATCTTGTGGTGCCAGAGCACAATCTGTTCAGGGGCTTCCAAGTCGCTCAGTCTTGTGTGTGCCCAGTGGGGAGTTTCTCATCCGGTATCGGCCACTGATTGAGGTTCTGTGTTGTTTCATATACACCTTATACACATACCCTTACTTAAGGCAATTTTAGATACAGGCTGAACATCCCTTATCCAAAATGCTTGGGAATACAATAGAGTCTCACTTATCCAACATAAACTGGCCAGCAGAACATTGGATAAGAGAAAATGTTGGATAATAAGGAGGGATTAAGGAAAGCCTATTAAACGTCAAATTATGTTATGATTTTACAAATTAAGCAACGAAACATCATGTTTTACAACAAATCAACAAAAAAAGTAGTTCAATACGTTTGGTTGTTTTGGGGTTTGTTTTTTTTGTTGTGTCAGGAGCAACTTGAGAAACTGCAAGTCGCTTCTGGTGTGAGAGAATTGGCTGTCTGGAAGGACGTTGCCCAGGGGACGCCCGGATGATTTGATGTTTTTATCATCCTTGTGGGAGGCTTCTCTCATGTCCCTGCATGAGGAGCTGGAGCTGATAGAGGGAGCTCATCCGCCTCTCCCCGGATTCGAACCTGCGACCTGTCGGTCTTCAGTCCTGCCAGCACAGGGGTTTAACCTAGTTCAATACATGATAACGTTATGTAGTAATTACTGTATTTACAAATCTAGCACCCAAATATTGAAATGTACTGAAACAGCTGTGGATCCGGGTGGGAGGCAGACTGTGTTGGATAATACAGAACGTTGGATGAGTGAAGGTTGGATAAGCGAGACTCTACTGTATACGTGTTTTTTTATTTCAGATTTTTCTGCAGATTTGCCTATATGTACACGATGATGTAGTCGGGAGGGAAGATTCAAGTAAATGCCAAATTCATCTATGTGTCTTTGTATGCATAACTCAGGCATGGGCAAACTTTGGCCATCCAGGTGTTTTGGACTTCAACTCCCACAATTCTTAACAGCCTACCAGGTTGTTAACTGGGGGTCCTTATAGGGAGCGGTCATCCCTCCTGTTCAAGGAGCTCCACTGGCTGCCATTCATCTACTGGACCCAATTCAAGGTTCAGGTTCTTACCTACAAAGCCCTGAACGGTTTGGGGCCTGCCTACCTACGTGATCGCATCTCTGTATACAAACCCACACAATCCCTTCGATCTTCCTGAGAGGCCCTGCTCTCAATTCCACCAGCATCGTAGGCGCATTTGGTGGGGACGAGGGAGAGGGCCTTTTTGGTGGTGGCCCCTCGACCCAGCATTATTTCCAATTTTAACTCTACATTTGGCCTTCCCAGTTTTTAATTATGTGTTGCTTTTTTGATAATGTTGTGTATTTTTTGTCTATGTTTTTTAATTGCTTGTATTGATGTTTTATTGCTTTTGTTGTTGTGTTTGGGCTCGGCCTCATGTAAGCCGCACCAAGTCCCTTGGGGAGATGGTAGCGGGGTACAAATAAAGTTAATAATAATAATAACATGCCTGCCTTATGGCATGATAGGAATATTTCAATCATCCAAATGTTCCTGGACTGCAATGAGACAACACCCTAGGATTGTGGATGGAAGATGAGGTATACTTGTTTTTAATATGACGACTGACCACCGTAGTTTTAAATATAGTTGTTATTTTAAATGTGTCATTGTAATTATGAACTATGATATTTTACTGATTGTTTGTTTTTATGGTTGTAAAGTGGGCTGAGTCCCTCTAAGAGGTGAGAAGCTCGGTATAGAAAACTTTGAAATAAAATAAATAAATAAATAAATAAATAAAACCCCTTGCCCCTATCCATTACCATTGGTTCAACTGACTGGGAATGCTGGCACATGCATTCCAATCATTTCTGGCAGGCATGATTCCAATGTGTTATGGGATCCAACCGACTGTTAGGAATTGGGGGAGCTGAAGTCCAAAACACCTGGACGGCCAAAAAGCTTTGCTTGACATTGCCTAAAAATAATTATATTCTGAATAATGTTGTGAATGAAACAAAGCCTCTGTATGCTGAACCATCAGAATGCATAGGTGTCGTTATCTTTGGCTTTTGGAGTAATTTGGATTTTGAAATTGTATCCTCAGAGTCCTGGAATGAGTAAAGTGCAGCCGAGCATGTGCAGAGTGCAAGGGGGACAGCGAAATGCTCATGAGCATATTCAGAATGCAGAGATGGGAAGGCAATGAATGCATCTACATCAGGTGTGGGTAAACTTGGGCCCTCCTGGTGTTTTGGACTTCAACTCCCAGCATTCCTAACAGCCTCAGGCCCTTTCCTTTTCCCCCTCAGCCGCTTAAGCGGCTGAGGGGGAAAAGGAAGGGGCCTGAGGCTGTTAGGAATGCTGGGAGTTGAAGTCCAACACACCAGGAGGGCCCAAGCTTGCCCATGCCTGATCTACACTGTAGAATTGATGCAGTTTGAAGTGCCATGACCCAATGCTGTGTAAACATCGAATTTGTAGTCCTACAAGGCCTTCTCTGCCAAGTCACCAAACTACGACCTCCAGGACTCCACAGGACTGAGCCATGGCAATTAAAGTGGTGCCAAACCGCGCTAATCCTGCAGTGTGGATGCGTCCGAGTCTCCCTCTTCTTCCCTTTCCTTGTCAGGATGGAAACTGCAGCCGCCTCTCACCAGGTTCCGGAGCCGGGCCGCCTGCTCCCTGTGGTAATCCAGTTTGCCCAGGGAGGTGGGCCGGTGCTTGTCCACCCAAAGGCTCATGGCTGCTTCTCAAGCGGGGGTGGAAAAGCGCGCGCGGACCAAGCCTGAGCGCGCGAAGCATGTAAACCAACGGCGCATGCGCAATGGAAGGCTTTTCATGCTAGAAGCCTTTCACTTCCGCCTATTGGCACCAGGTTGTATCTTTCAGGCCACGCCTCTTCTCTGTTACGGTGGCTGCTTTGGGCCTAAACACCTTATAATAGTGGTGCTGGAGAAGGAGAGGATCAGAAACTGTACTTTATGTATATGAGTATGATGCTAAGACAAAGTTTGGATGTTGCAGCCAGTTTTAGTCCCAGTCCTGGGAGAAGAAAAATACATAAATAATAATAATAAGAAGAAGAATGTCATCTTATTATAATAATAAAATACACAATAATAATAAGAATGTAATACAATATAATGCTAATAAAAATAATGATATTATAATTATAAATTTTATATTGCATGTAATATTACTAGTAATATCACAATTTAATTTGGTCGTGTCAGGAGCAACTTGAGAAACTGCAAGTCACTTCTGGTGTGTGAGAACTGGCCGACTGGAAGGACGTTGCCCAGAGGTTGTGATTTTTTTTATTGGTTTTTTTTGCCAGTCACTTTTTAAAAATTGCATTTATTCAATTTAACATAAACACATTAAGTAAACACACCTTTATCACTAAATTATTCCTATACTCTATAACTACTACAAATTCCAACTAACTATAAATCAATTCAGACTTCTCTCAATTTACAAAACAAAAAATAATAATTAGAATCTGACCAATCCTTATAATCAAGTCGCTCATTCACTCTCCAAATACAATATGATGGTAACATATATGCAACATGCAAATTCTAGACATGTCCCATCATTCAATCTTATTCTGTTTTGGAAACATAATGATGAGAACTCTTTGGATATTGACCATGGTCCATTCCTGTTGTTTCTCTTTGATACTTTTTTTCCCTCTTCCCCTTGTGATGTTTTAACATCCTTGTAGGAGGCTTCGCATGTCCCCGCGTGAGCAGCTGGAGCTGATAGAGGGAGCTCATCCACGCTCTCCCCAGATTTGAACCTTCGACCTGTCAGTCTTCAGTCCTGCCAGCACAGGGGTTTAACCCACTGCGCCACCGGGGGCTCCTATTACAATATAATGGTATAGTACAATATAGTAATATATAATACTCATTATGTTGTTGTTCATTCGTTCAGTCGTTTCCGACTCTTTGTGACCTCATGGACCAGCCCACGCCAGAGCTCCCTGTTGGCTGTCACCACCCCCAGCTCCTTCAAGGTCAATTCAGTCACTTCAATGATTCCATCCATCCATCTTGCCCTTAGTCGGCCCCTCTTCCTTTTCCCTTCCATTTTTCCCTGATATTGTACTATGCTAATAATATAATATATTGTATGTTTGTATATGTCTTATATCTTATATATATCTTGTAAGCCGCTCAAATACATACTTTGTATTTCTAGGTGCAGTGCCTAAAGACCTTGGCTTGCACTTAAAAACAATTGGCGCTGACAAAATTACCATCTGTCAGCTACTTGGATCTGCATGCATTATTCGCCAATACATCACACAGTCCTAGACACTTGGGAAGTGTCCAACGTGTGATCAAATACAAAAGCCAGCATAGTGATCTTGTTTGCTGTGTACTAATCTTGTTATGTATCTAATAATAACAGTAATAATAATAAGCCTTCAAAGTAATTTCCAACTTGTGCCTTCAAGTCACCTGTTGACTCCATGAATTTCATAGGGTTTTCTTAGGCCAGGAATACACAGGCATGGTTTTGCCAGTTCCTTCCTCTGAAATATAGGACCACTGATGCAGTTTGACAGTACTTTAACTTTCATGACTCAATACTATGGAATCCTGGGAGCTAGAATTTTACAAAATCTCTAGCCTGCTCTTCCTACACCCAGGATTCCATAGCAAAGCTCTGGAACCTTTCAAATTTTAAAGATTATTTATTTATTTATTTATTTGGGGTGCTTCTACCCCGCCCTTCTCAACCCCCTAGGGGGGACTCAGGGCGGCTTACAAAAGGCACAATTCGATGCCTAACAACTACAACATACAATGCAATATACAATACACAAATTTAACACATAATATCACAGTTATAGCTAATTAAAACAATCAGACAATAAACTAGTAGCAATAAAAAACATCTTGTGGTCAGTGTTCACCAAATCCAAGTCCGTAAACCAATTAGCATTGTCGTTGTCCTTTCCTACTCTGGTCATTATTGGTTGTCTTTGTCCATCTGCCAGCCTACCCGAAGGCCTGGTCCCACATCCAGGTTTTTAGCTTCTTCCTGAAGGAGAAGAGGGATGTTGATGTCCTAATATCCCCGGGGAGTGCATTATGGGGTTGTAGGCTTTTGTTTATTTGTGGGGATTGGCAAGGGTTGATCATGCTTTCCTCTGATAGTATGTGACTCATTCATATTTATGACAACTGTGTGATAGGTGATGTTATTTTATGGGATGTGTTTAATAATGTTTAATGTTTTATTAGGGGAGGATCAATTATAATGTTTTATACTGTTTTTATCAATGGCATTGAATTGTTGCTAGTACTGTGAACCGCCGTGAGTCCCCTTCGGGGTTGAGAAGGGCCGTATACAAATATCGCAGATAAATAAATTTCATATTCCCCTTCCAGAGGAAAGCTATCTTGCTTGTAAAATGTCTCTGTGCTTTCATATTACACTATGTAACATGATTTTTCCCAGGGTTATAAATGTCATTTCCTAATTGGTCCTGTCATAAAAACATGAAAAAGGTTTATTAAACTGCAAAAAAACTTTTGGTTTTGTGTGTAGTCGAAGCCTTTCAGGGCCGGAATCACAGGGTTGCTGTGAGTTTTCGGGGCCATATGGCCATATTCCAGAAGCATTCTCTCCTGATGTTCCGCCTCCCAAAAAAGGATCCCCCAGGCAGCAACCAACCAGGCTTTGAAGCTGCAAGGCCATTTAATGCTACTCAAGGTGACTAATTGCAACATTCACAACTGAGATTTGTACTTTGAACATCATATCTCATAGACTAACACTCGTTGCCAAGTATGATTGCCTTTCAACTATAGGGTCTTGGTGGTGGGTTTGTAGATGACTTCAAACATATCATGAGACAATGTAACTCATTGGCAAAGACACTAATGATTAGTAAGGTGGAAGACAATAGGAAGAGAGGAAGATCAGTCTACAGGTGGATTGATTCAATCAAGGAAGCCAGAACTCTGAGCTTGGGAGACCTAAAAGAGTACTTATTTGATAACTATGCTGTTGGAGATCTTTCATTCATAGAATCACCATACCTCAAAGTCCTGTGTGAATCTTGATGGCAAATAATAAATAATGACAATTCAGAATGGAATGGGATCCAATAAACCCAGTTTTCAGGCGAAGGAATACATGTAGTGGCATAGACATGCACAATTTTGTAACTGAAGAAAAATAATGTCAGAGGTAATGCTATGGATGTTTTACAGGGTGTTTGTCACGCATAATGTGAATATGTCAGTAGGATTGTCATCTTAATCCTGCCAACTATGTCCTTGCCACATGCCCATGACTGAATCCTACCTTACTACAATATATGTATCCTTTTTGTTTAGATATTTGGCTGAGCAAATATTCCTGTAATAAATCTGGCTTTCCTGGGTGGTTTGTTCTGTGTCAGCTGTCATTCTGGTTTAGGATGATTGTCTTCTCCCTCATCACCAGTGCTGTATGGCTGCAAGTGAATTTCTCTCTGCATACCAGAGGCCAAACAGCTAATTATAAGAGAAAATAGGCCCCAATAAACTGACAGATGGTTAGAATGTTGACAGACTGATGTCACTCCAATGAAATGAGACGGTAAAAAGAAGCAACACTGATTCCATGAGACAGACCCAGATTTTAATATCTCAGGCTGAAAAATGTTGCCTGGTGAAAGCTGCACTTGCTCTTTAACAGCTTTGAAACACCCCAGCTTTGTTTTGCTTCTCAAATGAAGGTGAAAGATCAAGTCTGGGGCTAAGTAGATATGAGAAGGAGTCATATATAGTGCATGAAACAAATAGCTGGGAGGATAAACTGTAAACATGACTCTATATGCTTGGCCAAGGGGGGCCAAACTAGGAGAAGAAGCAAAGTGAATTGGTGAGAAGACTGGAGGAAAAACCTCAGCAATGGCTGGAAAACAGGCTGAAGGACCAGGATCAAAATGTTGTCAGATGGGGAATATATGTTTAACTAAGAGACGGAGGAGAAAGTGATGATAGAAGCAAACTGCAAAGAAGATGCACATGAGAGTTGACAGAAACTCAAGATTTAGAATGAAGCTGAGTGAAATTGGTGAGGGACCAGGATGTGCTCATGGGTGAGAAGGCAGGCCAGCATTGAGCATCTGGTGCCTGGAGAAGAGAGTGGTATATGCAAATCCAGCCATGCCAATGGGGATATTCTTAGCGTTATATGCTTTTCCAAGCTCTGATAAAGTTGGAAATGAGACTGTAGGAAATCCAAAAGGAACGTGTAGCATCTTCACAAATAATAGCTGACTGCACAGGTTAAAATACATATTAAGAAAGATCTTGCAAATGAAGTAAAAGTCACAAGGATGTTGGTATCTGGCATAATAGTGCAAATTCTGGGACTGAGGGATCCCAAGGAACCTACTGCAGTGTTCTTGTTCTTTTCTAAGACCACTGGAAAAAAAATGCCGGTATTGAATGCTGGTATTTTATTTAATATCAAAAGCATTGCATAAATTAGCATAAAACTGATAAAAAAATAGGAGCTCAAGCAGCTAAATATCTTTTGACCAAAAATGGGCAACAGCTACCGCATTGTCCGTAGCCTCAAACAATTCTTCCTCTGTACATGAGACAGGACACTGCAGACAAGCATTTAGATGCTGAGTTTTCTGTTTTGCTCCATCATAACACATGATGAACAATTCTTTTAGGTAGTGCCATTTTGCCAGGTTGTCTTTTGATCTGCCCACTCCACTTTTGAGTCTGTTCAGGGACTTCCAAGTTGCCCATTCTTGGTTTTTCCCTGGAGGGCTGGAGACACAGGATTCATTTCTCCAGAATGTCTCTCACCTCTTTTCTGTCTGGACTCAGAAGCATCCTAGGGAAATAAAAATGGTAATGATAGCTACTGCTAGTTCATTGCTCCTGGCTAAGCCTGAGTGTCACTGACCTTCTGGCTGCTTAGAAGTGTCAGGTCAAGAGCATCCCATCTCCTAACATGTCAGAGTCAAAATATGAGATCAGCGATGGGTCTTTATGGTGTCAAGAGCTGGGGCAGAAAAGAGTTCAAAAGTTGGCAATGATCATTATAATACATAGAAAGCTAACTTGGAAGAGTCTACCTATATAGGCCTACTAGAAGACACGTTGCCTAGCTCCCAGCTTCCAACATTCTGAGCACCAGCAAGGCTCTGAGCATGAAAAGCAACACTAATGAGTCATACTTCATAATTTATTATTAAGCAGAGTTCAGGCACTGTCTGCTTTCCTAGTTTCATTTTTCCGACTCTGGTTCATTGTTGCCTTATGGAGAATGCACCCAAGAAAAAGAAATCTGCACCACCTAGATGTGACAATCAAGGGATTAGTTCTTGCTTGGGTTTCATAGTTCTTCCATACCACAGATGAAAACTAGGACACGGTGTGCCTAAGCACCATCAGAGTGTGGGCAAGATGCAGAAGTTATTGCAAAAGAACAAACAAGCAGCAGTTTGCTTTTGTCTGGCCCTACAGGAAAAGAAAAAAAATCTGTCCCCTTCTCTCTTCTATTTCTGTATTTGAACTCAGTTTGCTAAAGCTAAAGTATGCTGAGGACAGAGAGGAAACAGGAGACCAAGGGAGAAACTGGAGCAACGGAAGAATAGCAGGAAAGTGGGGTAGCAGATAATTAACTTGAACTATGCTTTCTGAATGAGAACTGCTGGAAGGTATGTTCTTCTGATAAGCAGCTGAAAAAATAAAAAAATGTGAGGACAATGGAGGGGCAAGCATATATACAATGGTAGGTTATTGAGATTGTGCAATGATCAGACATTTTACAATATTTTTCTATAACTCCCAGGATCCCCCAGTTGAGAGCACCCCGTAACCAACCCTGCTAGACACAGATGGTTTTGACAGCTGGAGGCTTGTCGGACCCTCCCCTACCCCATTTGTGTCAGCACTAGCCTTGTAGATGGGTTTGGGATAAAGAGTTCCTACTGATAACCACTGGAGCTCCAATTCGCTGTATGTTTTCTACCTCTAAAAAGAGGTTTTTAAAAATAAACTTTCTTTCTGAGAACAAGAAATACCTGTATTTTTCTGGCCATGTCTCTAAAGCTGCGCCTTTTGAGATATTGAAGTGACAGTTTGTGGTGCTGTGACTCAAATACCCAATAGACCCGGCAGGTGGAGATCATGCTGGCTAGGAGAATTCTTGGACTTATATCAAAAAGTATAAGCTCTTGTCTCATTACCATATACATTAAGACAATTTGATACATACTGTTAATTTGGTGGGGATGATTTGATATTTATTCTAAAACTTCGAGATTTCATAAAATCCTGTGCATTTTAAAGAGCCCCCTCCCCCCCCCCCCCCCCCAAATCAGAGGTTCATAGCTACACAACTATCTTTGTATTAAATGTAATATTCCTTGGCATACTAATTATTTTAGCAGGGTTTCTGCACTCCACGCTGTCACACTAACTTTTCATGCCTCCAATGTTTTTTTCTTTCCCTGGTGAAGTGATTATATTTTTGTTGGCTCATCTAACATAGAGAAGCTTTTGAATTTCTAAGGGTTCTCTTGAGGGCGTTCTTCATAAGAGATTCCTTTTCAAACAGAAGTTTCATTTCAAGTTCAGCATCTGTTTGAGAAAAGTTTGCTTTTCTTTCAAGTTCTGATGCTTTTGCACCATTATTGCTATTCTTTATACTAAACTTAAAGGCAAATGCCATTTGACTTCAGTGGAATGAGGAACCTATCCTTGAAGTTAAGCTGCAGCTTTATGCAAACTGTTTCAGGCTACAGATTTCCTTTTCTGTTTTAAACAGTAGAATTTGGTGCTTATAAAAGTGTATTTTTTAAAAAAAAATCAGCAACAATCAATGCACATATTTTATTGTATTGTTCATATAGTCATTAGTCAAACTATAAAGTAAAAATAAAACAATTTTACAAGATAGAAGACTGTTTTTGAACTTCAAGATCTGTAAACTGTAAAGGTACCACTAAATATATGATCAAACTAGTCATCTGCTGGTGTTGAAACCTACAGAACATAACATAGGTGTCATAGGTCCTAGTAATGACTCACACAAAAACATTGTTCTCTTGTACCTGATTCCATTAACGAGTTGGGTAAAGTGTGGCCCCCCAGAGGTTGATATACAGCAGCTCAAGGCAATGCTCATCTCCAGCTTAGCCAATGATAGGGAATGATGGAAGCTGGTTTCCAATAACATCTTGCACATCACATTATGACTACTCCTGCAAGACTGGTACAGGACACGCCAACTGCAAGGTGATGTTCTGTGACCTTATGAATCATTACTCGGTTACTCCTATTTCTGATGAGTAAGCAGGACATTGCTTATGTAGACAATATTAGGAGGCTTGAGGAAACCACAAGATTTGGATGGGGATATTTATGGACAATCTTAAGGCAGGAGGAAATGGGTTCTAAAAGAGTCAAGTCTGGATTGAACATTCTCAATGGTTGTTGATTTATTTATTTGTCGTGTCAGGGCAACCACTCAATTGTATTACATTTCTAACAGAACAAAACAAACAGACAGACAAAACACAAAATTTGCAAGTTTGGTAGTTGATTAAATGTCCTTTGACCAGTATCTGGCCACTTGGAGTGCTTCTGGCGTTGCTGCAAGAAGGTCCTCCATTGTGCATGTGGCAGGGCTCAGGGTGCATTGCAGCAGGTGGTCAGCTGTTTTGCTCTTCTCCACACTCACATGTCGTGGATTCCACTTTGTGGCCCCATTTCTTGAGGTTGGCTCTGCATCTCATGGTGCCAGAGCGCAGTCTGTTCAGTGCCTTCCAAGTCGCCCAGTCTTCTGTGTGCCCAGGGGGGAGTCTCTCACTTGGTATGAGCCATTGGTTGAGGTTCTGGGTTTGAGCCTGCCATTTTTGGATTCTCGCTTGCTGAGGTGTTCCAGCGAGTGTCTCTGTAGATCTTAGAAAACTATTTCTAGATTTAAATCATTGACGTGCTGGCTGATACCCAAATAGGGGATGAGCTGGAGATGTCTCTGCCTTGGTCCTTTCACTATTGGCTGCTACTTCCCGGCGGATGTCAGGTGGTGCAATACCGGCTAAGCAGTGTAATTTCTCCAGTGGTGATTGTTGATTGACTGCTGGTGAAGGAAGGATGTGGAAAAGCTGGCTGGGAAATAAGTAGAATGGAGTTTCCTGAAAGTGATATAGGAGCGGGCAAGAACAACAGACAGTAATGTCCCATATAGTCTTTCTCCCATCATGTATGCAGGGATGTCAGCCCCTGGTTGCACACATATACACAAGCAAAGACACAATATTTTGGATAATAAAAGGTCACAACTCATACCCCCAACTCAGGTGTCCGTCCCCCCCCCCCCCCCCGTGAAAACCCCATATTGATTAGTGCCCGTCTGCACTGCCACCTTTTATTTCAAATCCAAGACCCATGGATTTGAAATAACCAAACACAATTTGTGAAAAAACAAAACAGTTATACAGAGAGGGGAGGGTGGGTGAAAGGCCAGAAACATCTGATTTCACAGATGAGAAAGTATGCAGAATACCACTGTAAAAAGTAAATTTCTTTCTGTTAAAAGTAATTTTCAACAGAAAATTTGGGACTTTTTAAAATGCAATATATGTGAGTAAGGATCACATGAGAAAAATATACAATATTGTGTTTTGTCTGGGGAAAATATATCATTTAGAGAAAAGTGAAAGGTGATCATGGTTTCCAAGTGCATCTGTCTAGCTCAATACTTCCCAGCTTTTTTTTTTTTTTGACCAGGGACCACTTGACCAGGACCACTTGACTAGGGGGGTACTTTGATCAGGGACTACACTCCAACATTAGTACAAAAGGGTTATGAATCAAATTTTGGTCGATTTTAGATTTGGTTTGGTTACTTGGCGTGCTGATTCCGTAAATTGCATTGGATAGACCACATCAGCTTTAGTTTCTGATACAGAACATATGCCATTCAGTAGTTGCCATCTGCTCGCCCACAGAAAACTGTATTTAATAAGCCTCAGTACTATAAGAGGGTTTCACAAGACCAGTCGCTCTCACTGTAATGGTGAGGCCAAGAACCGTATTTTAGTTCTTGGGGACTACTCGTGATCCATGGACCATAAATTGGGAGCCACTGGTCTAGCTAGTGAGGAAATAGTTTGCTGGACTAGACAGAACTTTTGCCTGATTCAGCACAGATCTTTTTACATACTGAATAAAAAGTGCAATTCTCATAGATTTTTTCATCTACATGTAATACCATTTTGGAGCAGGGAGGGCATGTCATAAATTGGAATTGTATACTAGATACTGGATTATGTTTGACTGCCTTGAATGACAGCCTTATTTCAGGTTAATCTCGTCCCACAATTATTATTTTGAAAAAATGAGTTCCAATGCAGGTTTGGTCCTGGGATACCTTCAGGGTTAAAAAACTAGGTTAGAATAATAAGACCGTAGTGTTATTTGCTGTTGAAAACTCTTGTTCATGTAGTTTTTATGTGTTGGAAGTTCAGCAAGCCAGTCCCTGGGGTTCTTTCATAAAAGATAGTTTACAAGCTGCACTAAGTAGGGTCAGTGTTGAAATGATAGTCTTTCTTTTGAAGCTGTTGGCATATTCAAAGGCATCTTTGTTTCTATAAATCTGTATTCTTACTCTCTAAGAAGAAAAGATCTTAGATCAGAAGGTTGTTAAAAGCAATTCTATGATAAGAAAAGAAGCAGCATTGGTATGAAAGCTTTGGAGGATTTAGTTCAGGGACAGGGCATGATTGATCCTTTAGAACAGGGGTTCCCAAACTTTTTCAGCCTCTGAGCCATTTATGAAGCTGAAGTGGCACCCCAATAAAGGTTTTGTGTTTAGTTCAACTCTAACTATGTTCTATGAGGTATATTACACATGGTATGTACACCAAAGTATGAATAATAAGGCATATTATATATATATTAATAAAGGAAACAATAAAGAATTGAAGACAATATTGTTCTTTATTTGACTCTACAAAATGATATATCAACTAGTTAAGATATTTGAAAAATGTTACAATGTTACATGTACACCTCAAGTTAACAAGAACAATGTGCCTACCTCTTGTGGCAGAATGCCTCTAGAACAATGGTTCTCAACCTGGGGTCCCCAGGTGATTTTTGCCGACAACTCCCAGAAAACCCAGCCAGCTTACCAGCTGTTGGGATTTCTGGGAGTTGAAGGCCAAAAACATCTGTGGACCCCAGGTTGAGAACCACTGCTCTAGAACATGGCCATATAGCCCGAAAAAACCTACAACAACCCAGTGATTCCAGCCATGAAAGCCTTCGACAATATCTTGTGGCAGAGTTTGTCAGAGTGTAGAGGAGATTCCCTGAAATCTCCCTCTTTGCCATGTCTTCTTTTAATGCCCGGAGCATCCTCATTATTATTGTTCTCCTGGCTAACTAAGGTTCAACTCTGTTTTCTTTTCCTCTCGCCTTTTCTCTCTTTTCTGCCTTTCAAACACATTCAGTGCCTAGCTGAGTTGCTTGGCTCACCGGTTCCTTGTCCCAGCTCTGCTCCTCTAATCTCTGCTCAGACCACTCGGCTTTTCTGTTTTTGGGTAGTGACCTGCTCCTGCCAATTGATCAGCTCCAAGGGACAGGCACTCATTGGATGCACCCCATGTCCGGCAGCCTGTGTCACAGAAATGGGGAAAGGGGAGGGGGAGAGAAGGAAGAGGGAAGCAGCATGATGCCACCTGATGCAGAGGCCTTCACAACCACTTGTGGCACCCCAAGGGCTCCATCGAGCACACTTTGGGAACCCCTGGTTTAGAACATCAACTCCCCGATTGTCTTCTTTTGGCCATATTGGATGAGACCATAGGGCAGCAGTCAGCAACTGCATGGGCATCAGGAGCTATTCCACCACCTCCCAGACTCCAACAGGCTGCATCCCCTGACTAAGCCCACAAATCTGTTTCCCTCTGCAGCTCCTCTCAAAATGACAAGAAGTTAGGTCACACTGCTTCCAGTTGCCATTTTGAGAAAAAAAAAAAACAACTGTAAGGTTCTTAGTTGCTTGTAGGGATGGGGGTATTCTTACACATCTTCCTGTATTGAGAGGATTACTATGTGATTTAAGGGTAAACATGTCTGAAAATTGCACCATTTAAAGATGGTTTGGCGGCTATGAGAGGCTGTTAGGGGGTTTCAGGAGATAGGGGCCACATGCAGCCCATGGCTAAACTATACCCACCTCTGTTGTAGGGACATGCAGACCAAAATTGTTGATGGGTCAAAGATTTCCTAGTCCTGCTTTAAGATGCAAGTTTAATAATTTTTCAAAGAGAATAAACTGATTTTTTTTTAAAAAAAGGAGAGACACTTTTTGTCCTGTTTGGGATGCCAAGTAAAGTTTCAAGCTGTTAACCCTCTTTCTTCTTCAGTCCTCAGAGTGAAGGGATGATTCTCATGATAAGAGAACCATCATAAACAGAATGTATATATATGTGCATACTCTCTCTCTCTCTCTCTCTCGTGTGTGTGTGTGTGTGTGTGTGAAAGAGAGAGAGAATGAGAGAGTGGGCCTATTTAATGTAGTTTTGGATTACAGCCCAAATGCTTCCTTGAACACGGAAACCCCATTGGGTGACCTTGTGCAAGTCATATGCTTTTAGCCTCAGAGGAAGGCAAAGGCAACCCTGTCCTGTGACCAAGTCTTGCCAAGAAATCCTTGTGATAAGTTTGCCTTAGGATGTCACCATATGTTAGAAATGAGCTGAAGGCAGGTAGCAACAACAGGCAGTAAAAGAACTCTTTGTGCACTAAAAGGGTTTAAAATATAATTACAATTTTAAGTGATTTCAAACTACTTGTGTCTGCCACAGTACAAATGTTCATCTGTTATGGAAAGCTATGAGACTTACCTTTATGAAAACATATTTGCCATCAGTTGGAGATGGAATGAATATTGCTCAGCTCTTCTGGTTCTGGTTCTGGTTTTTCCGTATAGGACTTCAAGTGTTCATATCTTGCATCCCCTAAAATTTTGTGTGTAGCATACTATTGGGAGAATTACCAGAGAAGTGTTCTAAAGGTATAGGTTGTTGTGTGACACCATGCCCACTCACTCTTGCAATCAATTACTAACCCTGTACGGAAAGGTTTTTAGTTTTACACATGTACAAATGTTCCTCAACTCCCATCTCCTTTCTCCCCCACCACTTTCATTCACTTATTCCACTAATACTAACAAACTGCCTTCTGCCTGTCTCAGAAGGCACCCTCCCAGAATCCCAAAATGGCTTCCGTCCCTCCCGAGGAACATTGGACATAATCTTCACTGCACGACAGCTCCAAGAAAAATGCAGGGAACAATCTCAACCTCTGTACATGGCATTCATTGACCTCGCAAAGGCCAATGTTATCTGGATCATCCTCCAAAAAATCAGGTGCCTTGACAAATTTGTGAACATCTTGTGACTCCTCCACAATGACATGATAGCAATGGCTCCCAAGGTGACCCATCAAAGGAGAATTCAGTTGTCAAATAGGGATGTGTTATTGCCCGAACCTTATTTTCCATCTTTATTGCTATGATACTTCATCTTCTTGGTGGGAAGCTTCCCATCAGAGTGGAAATCATCTATCTGACAGATAGTAAGCTATTTAACCTCAACAGACCGAAAGCCGAAACCAAGGTCACAAGAACATCGATTATAGAACTCCAATATATTGATGATAAGAAGACCTACAAACCACTCTAAACACCTTTGCAGAAGCATACAAGAAGCTCAGCGTCTCATTGAACATCAATAAAACCAAAAGGTTCTTCCAGCAGTCACCTGCCAATCCCTCTGCAATGCCAGAAATACAGCTTAATGGTGTAACATTAGAAAATGCTGACCATTTTCACCTTGGCAGCCACCTATCCACAAAAGTAAACATTGACATTGTAATGCAACACTGCCTGAGCTCTACAAGTGCAGCATTTTTCCGAATGAAGCAGAGAGTGTTTGACAACTGGGACATCCGTAGGGATATCAAGGTGCTTGTTTATAAAGCTATTGTCCTCCCAACCCTGTTATATTCCTGCAAAACGTGGACTGCTTACAGACATCACACTCAACTTCTGGAACAATTCCATCAGCGTTTCTTCTGAAAAATCCTGCAAATCTCTTGGGAAGACAGGCGGACAAATGTCAGAAGAAGCAAAGACCATCAGCAATGTGATTACGCCATCAACTCCGCTGGACTGGCCACATTGTCTGAATGCCCAGTCACCGTCTTACAAAGCAGTTACTATACTCCCAAGTCAGGAATGGAAAACATAATGATGGTGGACAGGAAAAGATATTTAAAGATGGGCTTAAAGCCAACCTTTAAAACTGTGGCATAGACACTGAGATCTGGGAAGCCCTGGCCCTGGAGTGCTCTAGCTGGAGGTCAACTGTGACCAGCAGTGCTGCAGAATTCAAAGAGGCATGAATGGAGGGAGAAATGTGCCAAGAGGAAGGCGCATCAAGCCAACCCTGACCGGTACCACCTTCCGCCTTTTCATTTAGCTGAAAATCATATAAATATATTTCTCCTGAGGGATAATCCCACTAATGTCATGACCATGCTTAGCATCCGGAATGCACCAGAAATACTTTCAGAAGAAAAATTGAGAAGAATCTGATAGAAAAACTGTATCTCCCCTATAAAGAAAAAGCTCTTAAGAAGCTCAGCTAGTAAAAGCTTCTTAAGAGCTATAGAATTGAACTCACCTCAACCTTCTTCTTTTACTAAAAGCACAGGCACTGCAAGTAAATAGTCCTTTGCTGAAAGCAGTCACAGAGCCAACTACAAGCTCAGTTGCTTTAAAGTACTTACTTTTGTCTTTCCCATGAGTGGAGCTGGGCGTAACTAACTTTGTTCCTCAAATGCTCAAAGAGATTTTTCAATACCGAGTTCTCAAAAGTCGGATTACGTGGCCCTTTAAAGATCAAAGTATATATTGCATCTAACTCCAGCTATATGAAAATGTGTCAAAAACCTGGATTTTAATTCACACCTGTAGACTTGTGACACAGAGGAAAAAATGAACTGTGTAACTAATCTTCATTGCAGTTCTGTCAAGCATTGCGAAGAATGAAAATTGTTCATTCTTTAGAGTTTAGATGGAAGGCACAGGAAAAAGTACAAAGAATGGAATGGCAAAATATGTTCTGAATTTCAGGTGATGTTCACTTCTCATTGTATCATGCACCTGACTAGGAAGTGGATTTGCTTTAGAACCAATGAAAAACTGACCACAATGGAGTGCATGCTAATTTCACAATGACTACCAAAATTAATCAAGAAAAGAGAAAGAAAGCAATTGAAGGTTGCAGGGTGAGTGAGTGAGAGCGAGAATGAGCTATGAATGACAAATGAAACAAATTAGGTCTTGAATAAAAAGAAGAAATGACTTAGCTTGATGATAAACACTTCCATATAGGGTGCATCTACACTGTAACAATAACGCAGTTTGACACCACTTTAACTGCCATGGCTCAATGATATGGAATTTTGGAAGTTGTAGTTTTACAAGGTCTTTAGCCTCCTCTGCCAAAGAGTGCTGGTGCCTTGCTAATATCAAGCTATGTCAATTCTACAGTGTAGATGAACCCCTAATCATACAAGATTAATTATTAATATAAGACATTTCATACTGGTAAGTCATGATTGTATTGTGTTGTTGAAGACTTTCATGCCCAGAATCACTAGGTTGCTGTGAGTTTTCCAAGCTGTATAGCTATGTTCCAGAAGCATTCTCTCCTGACGTTTCACCCACATCTATGGCAGGCATCTTCAGCGATTATGAGGTCTGTTGGAAACTAGGCAAGTGGGGTTTATATATCTGTTGAATGTCCAGGGTAGGAGAAAGAATTCTTGTCTGCCTGAGGCAAGTGTGAATATTGTAATTGGCCATACAGGATTGAATAGCCTTGCAGTTTCAAAGCCTAGCTGCTTTCTGCCTGGGGGAATCCTTTGTTGGGAGGTATTAGCTTGTCCTGATTGTTTCTTGTCTGGAATTCCCCTATCTTCTTAATGTTGTTCTTCATTTACTGTCCTGATTTTAGAGATTTTAGAGTCCTGATTTTAGAAGTCATTGAAATCCACAAGCATGTGGACAATGTCAACAGAAAGGAAGAAACTATAAAAATGAACAAAATCTGGCTACCAGTATGAAACCAGGGATTGGCACAACTACGGGACAATTGCTTTAATTTGTCATGTAAGAAAAGTAACGCTCGAAATTTTAGAACAAGTCTTTTTACATATATAGATGAGAAATGCAGGTGTCCAACTAGATTCAGAAAAAGAAGAGGCATTAGGTATCATATTGCAAACATACATTGGATAATGGAGTACACTCCAAAAGGGAAAAAAAACAGAAGAAAACCAACAGATTAGTAGGAGAGAATACAGAAATCTTAAGCACATTACTAGCCATGCCAGTGCTCCCAGAACAACTATAATGATGTCATGTAACTTTAGGATCCATGTTCCATGTTCCAACCCGCCTGCCTAAGCTCAGGAACTGTTTACCACTCAGGTGGTTTGATCAATGGTTGTTTTATACTATGTTATGTTGTGATTGTTTTATACCATTTTACGATGTTGTTTTATGAATTTTGGTGTGTTATAGTTTAACTATTTTGAACGGGCATGTCCCCATAGAAGCCACCCGATGGAGATGGGATACAAAAATAATGTTGTTGTTGTTGTTGTTGTTGTTTGTTGTTGTTATTCATCGGGGGAGGGGGTTCAGGGATTTTGGGAGTCAGACCACTATATATTTGAAATGGTTTGGGAGGGTTTTTAAAAATTCATTTCCCAGCAAAAACATTAGCCAAAATTTGAGGTGTGTAGGGCTTCAAATGTGCTGTAAAATACAGTCTCTAAGCTGCTACTTTCCCCTTTACCAATAAAGGTAAATTCAATCATATAAGGGGGAAACTAGTGCAATACCCCTGAAAAGAGGAATACAATACGCTTGCTGTAAACCTTAGCCATGTCACAATAGGCACAGGTAGCTTTGACCTTTAAATGATATTGGAAGATAATTCACTGAAGGGGCTAAAGGCAGGAAACTGGAGTCAGAAGAAATGGCTCTCCTATAGCTAGCAAAGCTCCAACATCCATTGAACCACCATGCCTCAGCATGCCTTTTGGTTCCTTGTCAGGATGATCCCAATTTGGGATAGAGACAAAAACACACTGAAGAAGTGTCAGAAAGTGAGTCTACATCCATGTAGCCAGGATGCTGCCTAGCAGACAACGGATGTTATGTCCATAGGATATCAAATTTGGACCTTTATCTATGTTTAATTTTTATGGCTGTAGATGAGCTTAAATATTTTGGTCAGATCTCACAAAGAATACTGTGTCCAGTTCAGGATACCATAATTCAAGGACATGGACAAGCTGGAAGGGCAACCAAAAGTATCAAATGTTTGGAAGCCAAGCCCTACGTGTGGCTTATTGAGCTGAGTATGTTTAGCTTGGAGAAAAGAAGGTTGAGAAGGGACATGACGGCCATGTATTTGAAAGGATGTTTTCTGCTGCTCTAGAAGCTAGGCAGGAGACAATGGATTCAAATTGAAGGAAAAGAGTTTCCACCTAAACTTTAGGAAGAACTGGAATATTCTGCCTGGGAGTGTGGTGTAGTCTCCTTCTCTGGAGGTTTTTAAGCAGAGGATGGATGGCCATCTGCCAGGAATGCTTTGATTGTGTATTCCTGCATGGCAGGGGTTGGACTAGATGGCCTTTGTGGTCTCTTCCAACTTTCTGATTAAAGAAAGGTGTTCTGTAGTACCTAAAATAATAGCTAATCTATTTCAACATAAACCACATCTGGTTAGACCACATCTGGAATATTGTGTCCAATTCTGGGCACCACAATTCAGGAGAGATATTGACAAGCTGGAATGTGTCCAGAGGAGGGCGACTAAAATGATCAAGGGTCTGGAGAACAAGCCCTATGAGGAGCGGCTTAGGGAACTGGGCATGTTTAGCCTGAAGAAGAGAAGGCTGAGAGGAGATATGATAGCCATGTATAAATATGTGAGAGGAAGCCACAGGGAGGAGGGAGCAAGCTTGTTTTCTGCTTCCTTGGAGACTAGGACGCGGAACAATGGCTTCAAACTACAAGAGAGGAGATTCCATCTGAACATTAGGAAGAACTTCCTGACTGTGAGAGCCGTTCAGCAGTGGAACTCTCTGCCCTGGAGTGTGGTGGAGGCTCCTTCTTTGGAAGCTTTTAAGCAGAGGCTGGATGGCCATTTGTCAGGGGTGATTTGAATGCAATATTCCTGCTTCTTGGCAGGGGGTTGGACTGGATGGCCCATGAGGTCTCTTCCAACTCTTTGATTCTATGATTCTATGATTCTATGATTCTATGATTCTATGAAACCAAATCTCCTGTAATGTAGTAGACCATCTCTCCCCATCTTGTCTTAGAAATGCCATAACCTCCATTGATCTCTTCCTCCAAAGTAAACCAAACATGGTTGCAAGACAGGTCTCAGAATAGCTAACTCACTGTATTGGGAAGTAGGGAAAATATAAAAATGCCAAATTTATTTCTAACAGAACATATTTCACAAACATCTTTAAGATCTCAGCCATACTGATCATTAAATTATGCTTGCATTTTAGGCTGTAATTCTATACCGGTACCCCACTAAGCACAATACGACTTGTTTCTGAGGAAAAACACACAAAGCATTAAATTCCATTGTATTTTGTGAATTTTTTTACCTCTTTTCTTCTCTGTGGTATCGACTAGAAAGCAACTGGACACTAGATGGCACAGTTTCCCACAGAGTACGCTGTTCTTTTTTAATGTATGCAAGCCAAAATAAATACAATCTGTTTTGTCTTGTCTTCTAGTTGCTGATTAATTTATAAAATGCAGTTTCCTGCTAGGCCCACAAAATATTATTTGGCTCATACTGTTATATTTCTTTTGAAGGCCATCCATCCAAGTTTTATGTTGCATCACTTCTGATGCTACTGAATTAATTCTGTAATGTTGCAGGAAGCTTGCCCTATGCTTATTAAATCACTTTGCATAGCTTTGTATAATTGTAAAAATTTAGGCTAAAATCCTAAACCCATTTCCCAAAGTTCCCCCTATGACGGAAATGTGGTTTTCCTGGGGAATATGTTTTGCATCAATTCTGCTACAGGCAGTTAAGTTTAGATGTCAATTCTCCATTGTTGTATATATTTTCATGGAGCTTGTCACAAGTAGATAAAACTCAATCAAAAAAAGCCTCTTCCTGAGTTTTTCAAGAACATAAAAGACTGTTAACATCAGTGTTTCTTGTGCATGTACACTATAGAATTGATACAGTTTGATATCACTGTAACTGCCATGATTAAATGCTATGGAATTCTGGGACTTTTAGTTTTGTGAGATACAGCACACATTGGCAGAGAAGGTTAAATGTCTTACAAAACTAAAACTCCTATAATTCTACAGCAGGCCTGGGCAAACCTCAGCCCTCCAGGTGGTTTGGACTTCAACTCCCACAATTCTTAACAGCCGCTAGGTTGTAAGTTTGCCCAGGCCTGTTCTACAGCATTCAGCCATAGCAGTTAATCTGGCATCAAATATAATGAAAAACTAATTAAAATAGTGTATAAAATTTAAAAATGCATACATGCGAGGGTTTTTATAAAAGGAATTACAACCCAAATAATCTTGTGAGCAACCATGTTTTCATTTGGTGCCCGCATGACAGCAACATTGGTATCAATTCAACCTCCAAAGAAAGAGTTGTCCATAACTGAGGTGCCATGGCATATTGCCCTGAATGTTGGAACATAAAAGAGAGCCCTTGGACCACACCGCTTCTTAAACTATGGGTCCCAACCCCAAATGGGTCTTCAATATTGAGATCACAAAAATTGACAACAGTAAAAGGTTTCTGAATGCTACCCAATTACATAAATACATGCAGTGTTTACGTTGGACTTGAAATCCGACAGGCTTTTAAAGTGAGAGGTGCTCACAGAATCATAGAGTTGGAAGAGACAACATGGGCCATTTAGTCGAACCCCTGCCATCCAGGAAAAGCACAATCAAATTATCCCTGACAGATGGCCATCCAGCCTCTGTTTAAAAACTTCCAAGGAAGGAGCTTCCACCACACTGCAAGGCAGAGAGCTCCACTGTTGAACACCTCTTCCTTAGTCAGGAAGTTCCTAATGTTCAGCTGGAATCTCCTTTCCTGTAATTTGAACCCATTGCTCCAAGTCCTTGTTTCCAGGCCAGCAGAAAACAAACCTGCTCATTATGACATCCTTACCCAGCTCTTTAAGATGCTCCTCATAGCGCATGGTCTCCAGACCTTTGATCTTTCTAGTTGCTCTCCTCTGGACACTTTCCAGCTTGTCAATATCTCTTTTGAACTGTAGTGCTCAGAACTGGACACAGTATTCCAGGTGTGGTCTAACCAAGGCAGAATAGAGAGGCACCATGGCATCCTTTGATCTAGACACTCTACTCCTTTCGATGCAGTCCAAAATCCCATTGGCTTTTTAAACTTCTGCAACAACAACAACAACAACAACAACAACAACAACCTTTATTTATATCCCGCCCCATCCCCCCATGAGGACACAGGATAGCTGCATCACACTGATGGCTCATGTTCAACTTCTTGTCCACTAAAACTCCAAGATCTTTCTCACATGGACTGGCATCATCCATCCTGTATCTTTGTATTTCATTTTTCCTGCCTAAGTGGAGTGTCTTACATTTGTTCTTGCTGAATTTCAGTATATTCGTTTTGGCCCAACTCCATCAAGTATTGAGGTCACAAACGTCAAATGTTGTTACCAGCATAGAATCATAAAATCATAGAGTTGGAAGAGACCTTGTTGGCCATCCAGTCCAACCCCCTGCCAAGAAACAGGAGCCTCCACACTCCGAGGCAGAGAGTTCCACTGCTGAACAGCTCTCACAGTCAGGAAGTTCTTCCTAATGTTCAGGTGGAATCTCCTTTCTTGTAGTTTGAAGCCATTGTTCTGCGTCCTAGTCTCTAGGGCAGCAGAAAACAAGCTTGCTCCCTCCTCCCTATGACTTCCTCTCACATATTTATACATGGCTATCATGTCTCCTCTCAGCCTTCTCTTCTTCAGGCTAAACATGCCCAGCTCAGCCTCAACATCTCACATTTTACTCGAAGTATTTAATCCACATTTATTTTTCTGGGTTATACAATATACAACACACCTGGGGTTTTCCCATGGAAGAATAATAAAAACATAGAGTTGGAAGAGACCACAAGGACCATTTAATTCCGTCCCCTGCTGTGCAGAAATCAAAAAAACTCCTGACAGATGATAAAACATTTTAAAAACCCAAAGAAGACTCTGCAAGACTCAAAGGCAGCTCTTACCATCAGGAAGTTCCTTCTAATGTTTAGGTGGAATCTGTTATAGATCCTGAATGGGTTTGATTTTGAAAAAGAATTACTTGCAGATGGCTATCCAATGACCTTTCTAACTGAACTTTAAGCTCTAATATTCCAGACTGATTTCAGGATTCTCTGCCCCAGTCTTTCATGCTCTACAGTGATCACTTTATAATTCTATTTTAACTGCCATGAGATCATCCTATGGAATTTTGTTTAGTTGGGGCTGGTTCTACCATTAGGCACACTGATGCAGTTGTTTCAGGCAGCAGATTTTGGCTTGTATAAATCATTGTTTGATAGTTAACTTTTTCCTTTGATTTATTATTCCATTTTACTGCCAGTGAGAGGGAAAGCCACATGTCAGAATTTCTGAAGGTTGATGCAGGGTACTATTTATTCAGACTTAAGAATATTCATGGCACACTTGCTTTTTTCCGCTTTGGCTTAAGTGCCATCTTTGGCCGATTTTGACAATTGCAAGGCTTTAAAGTGATTCTCCATACAATACATTACAGTAGAAAGTCATAATTATGAGATCATGAAGTGGAAATTGTAACTCTAACTCCACCACTTTCAATCTCTCCAGGAATGCAAAGGCCATCACTACTGATGAGTTTCCAGATGTGGTTGAAAATTGTCTGATCGTTAGTATAAATATTAAATTGCATTGTTATCAATTATTCAGAAAAAATGTTCAAATATTAAAGAACACTCACTAGTCAAACAAAATGTTTCAGCGTTGGTGAGAGAATGATCAAGTTTCTTACTGAATGTTTCCTTAATTGATCGTTAAACCAAGTGAAGGTCAGGGTCTCTGAGACTACCATCAATTTTTTAAAGTGCCTCATTCAGAGCTAAAGTATTGGAGTTGAGGTTTTCCACAGAATGATTTTTGGTATAATTTCCACGGGTGCATAAATATTTCTCTGTATGAATCTCTTTCTCTGGCCAGAATATGTCATCCTTGCTTAAATGTGAGACTAGATCATTAAATGAGCTCATTTGGTTAAAGGAGTATCAGCTACCTGCCTGCTTGAATGAGGAAACCAAATGACACTAGCTGTGAAATCCTTTCAAGGCACAGTTGATGAGATCCATCACTTTAGATTAGCATAGGATTGACAGTGCATTTCCTATCTACCCTCACCTGCACTTTCTGCTGAATCCCAGCATTGCTCTCAATACATTCTTGTATGTTGAGTGAAAAAAATGTTTCTAAGAACAACTTACATTTTTCAGAGGGTTGGTGTGCGTTTTCTGGGCTGTATAGCCATGCTCCAGAAACACGGGCCACCTTGATTAGCATTTAATGGCCTAGCAGTTTCAAGGTCTGGGGGAATCATTTGTTGGGAGGAGATTAGCTGGCCCTGATTGTTTCTTGTTTGGAATTCTGTCTGAGTGTTGTTTTTTATTTACTGTTATGATTTTAGAAACAATCAGGGCCAGCTAATCACCTCCCAACAAAGGATTCCCCCAGGCAATAAGAAGCCAGACCTCGAAATTGCTAGGCCATTCAGTGCTAATTAAGGAGGCCAATTGAAACATTCACACCTACCAGCCATGAAAGCCACTGACAATACATTTTTCAGAGTTTTATTTTTTTAAAGAGAATACAACTTCTGGAATCCTTTAAAACAACCTTAGGGTTAAAACAACCTTCTGGAATCCTTTAAAACAAGGCACCGGGATTGTGGCGCAGCTGGCTGAGTGTCAGCTGCATTAAGATCACTCTGACCAAAAGGTCATGAGTTCGAAGCCAGCCCGGGCTGGAGTGGGTGTCCAGCCATTGTGTAGCCCGTTGTCGACCTTTGCAACCCGAAAGACAGTTGCATCTGTCAAGTAGGAAAATAAGGCACCACCTTGTGTGGGAGGCTAAATTTAACTAATTTATGAGGCCATAAAGAAAAAAAGACTCCGGGGAATGTGGAATGCGGAAGAACTTCATCGGTGTCGCTGATGGACGATGAAAAGCAGCAGCTCCCCTGGCGGCCAGAAAAAAGTTATATAGCCTTGGTGTATTTGTGTGTTAAACGTTGTTTATCAAAACTGGCATTGAATGTTTGCCATATATGTGTTGACTGTAATCCACCCTGAGTCCCCTGCGGGGTGAGAAGGGCGGAATATAAGAACTGTAAATAAATAAATAAATAAAATAGGTTGTCCAGTTGTTTTGGATGTCAACTCTCAGCAGTCTCCAGCCAGTTTGTCCAATGGGCAGGAATTCTGGAAGCTGAAGCCCAAGGGGTTTTTTGTTTCGTTTTGCTTTGTTTTTTTGCACACAGATGGAAACCAGCAGAGCAGGACCATTGCCTCTGGTGATAGTTCCTAGACGTAGTTCCTAGAAGTAGACGTAAACTTTCCACAATGTCATGTGATACCCATTGCTATTTCACTGTCTCCCCACAATGAAGCCATCACACTATAATCCTAAGACTTATCTTGTGTGGTGAGTCCAGGCACTTCCATGGCAGCATAGTCTGCTCTCCCCTTCCCCAAAAAATGTTTTTTTTTTTAAAAAAAAAAAAAACAAATTAGCCACCATTTTGCAGTTGCTAGTGTGCTGGTTTCTACCACTGTGAGATAAAGATTTTGGATTTCAGCTTCCAGCATTTCTGCCCATTGGACAAACTGGGCTTCTGGGATTTGAAGTTCCAAACAACTAGAGGACCAAAGTAAAAGGGAGCTTCTTAGCCAGAGGCTTTGTTAACAAAAGTGTGTTTGCAACTGGAGAGGAAGTAGACGTAGACTTTCCACAATCCCCAACATCCCTTCCCCATTATTCTTTGATTTTACATGGATGAAGGATACGGAAGGGATATGATCAACATTTTGGAAACAACAGTCATTTCTCCATGCTCAGACTTGAAATCAGAGACAGCTGAGAGCTGCCATGCAGTGGAGCGAGGAATCCACTCCACATTTTTGTCTGAAGTTTAAAAGACCCAACCAAGGTATTGATTACGTTTTGTAGTTATACCTCAGCAGTTTTGATAGTCAGTCTAACGTATGGAATAAAAAATGATAACGAATTCACTGAAATGGAAGCCATCTGCTGCCACTGCTGGTAATCCTTAAGAATATGTATTATTCTTATAAACTATATTCTACAATCCATCAAAGATCTCAACACGGGGTCCCAATAGCAATCCAACACTAAAATCATTAAAATAATTTAAAGCAGTCTAAAGCTCTTCAAAACAGTTTGAAACAGTGTACATTATGTCAAAATGTACAGTAAGTTACAATATATGTCATCCCTATCCAGTCTAGGGACATTGAATATGTATCCTTTCAAACCTAGACTATAACCTCTATTATTTTTGACCAGTTGACCTCCAGGTTGGAGTTATAGTCCAAAACATCTGAAGGAATCCAGCTTGGGCAATAATAGAATTTCCCACTCTTTTATTATTGGGTTATTGGTTGTCGAGTTCCCTGATAATTAGATGAGATTGATCTTATTCACTCTCACAATAAATGCCTTTGATTTTCCTTGCCATCATCATTTTGTACTCAACTGGCAATTTTGTTCCATTACTGCTTGTTACAACTCTCTTGGTGCCTTTCCTTTTTGCTGATAATGTCTAGGGCATTGTGTCATATTATTTTCTGTGCCCCTTTTATCTGACCATGAATTGCATGTGAAAATTCTGAATGAAATGCCCTGAGACGCAAACAGTACCAAGAGCACAGCATGCACTAGATTGACTACAATCAGTTGTAATGTGGCTGGGTATTGTTGGTTTTGCTGAGTTCTACTTTAGATAATGGGAAGTTAATTTTGGTGTGGTCATGAAGGTATTCCATGCCATGGTTGGGTGATGATCTTATGTAGGGAGGGAGGGAAATTTCTTGGGTTATCTTCAAAATGAGACTAGCATTGATGCAACTGGATTGTGTCCTGGTCAAAGATCTGACCTGATCACCACTGAAATAATTTCATATTCCAGGTCAATCAGCATATCACAAAAAAGTTGAATACCATTGAATGCCAACATGGGATAGGAAGAATCCATTATCTTTTTCTGACCAGTAATTGTGCTACTTTGATAATTCTCTCTGCTTTGCTCTCTGGTGGTCTTCATCTATTTCCCATCATTATCAGCTCTGATTACTCTTTCCTCTTCTGTCATTTGATCTTACAACTGCAAATATATTTTCTTTATTTATTAACATTAAATATTTATTTCAACAATCTGTAGAAAGAACAATAAAATTACATTTGATGATTTAAATCTATCAATATCAATTTATAACAATTTCAACGAACCCAGAGGGTGCTCACCAATGCGTCTTCTTCATCCTGGAAAGAAGTGACGAGTGGAGTGCCGCAGGGTTCTGTCCTTTATTAATTACTTAGACGAAGGGTTAGAAGGCACGATTATCAAGTTTGCAGATGAAACCAAATTGGGAGGGATAGCCAAATACTCCAGAAGACAGGAGTCGAGTTCCAAACAGTTTTAACAGAACAGAGAGATGGGCCAAAACTAAGAAAAGGAGGTTCAATAAAGACAAATGCAAGACACTCCACTTAGGCAGAAAAAAAATGAAATGCAAAGATAGAGAATGGGAGATGCCTGGCTATTGAGCAGTATGTGTGAAAAAGACCTTGGAGTCCTTGTGGACAACAAGTTAAACATGAGCCAACAATGTGTTGTGACAGCCACATTGGATTTTGGGATTTTGGCCTGCATAAATAGGAGTATAGTGTCTAGATCCAGGAAAGTCATGCTACCTCTCTATTCTACCTTGGTCAGACCACACCTGGAATACTGTGTCCAATTCTGGGAACCACGATTTAAAGGAGATGTTGACAAGCTGGAATGTGTCCAGGGAAGGATGACTAAAATGATCAAGCATCTGGAGAACAAGCCCTATGAGAAGCAGCTTTAAGAGCTGGGCATGTTTAGCCTGCAGAAGAGAAGGCTGAGAGGAGACGTGATGGCCATGTATAAATATGTGAAGGGAAATCATAGGGAGGAGGGAGAAAGCTTATTTTCTGCTGCCCTGGAGACTAGGATGCAGAGCAATGACTGCGAATTACAGGAAAGGAGATTCCACCTGAACATTAGGAACAACTTCCTAACTGTGAGAGCTGTTCAGCAGTAGAACTCACTGCCCTGGAGTGTGGTAGAGGCTTCTTCTTTGGAAGCTTTTAAACAGAGGCTGGATGGCCATCTGTCAGGGGTGCTTTAAATGCAATATTCCTGCTTCTTGGCAGGGGGTTGGACTGGATGGCCCATGAGGTCTCTTCCAACTCTGTGATTCTATGATTCACTGTGTCTAGGCTTGACTGTATTCCTTTCTTCCCCTTTATCATCTTGTATTGGCCTTGTGGGATGATGCCTTGCCGGTCCCATTGCAAATCTGGTTCTAAATGAGCAATAAGAAAGTCTTGTTTTATTGTTGGAGTTCTTTATTTTGTGCTAAGTATGCAGGTATGTATATAAAAATGGAGCACAAAAGTAATTCACGGAGATTTAATGATGTGGAATAAAGCCTCCAAAAGCTGTAATTGAAAGTGACGGAAACATTAGTTTTGAAACAAGTAACATTTAATCACTCAGATTATACAGATGCATAATTTTTGTATGTTGTTTTCTTTGATGGAATTTACATTTTAATCTGTTGAGACAGCTAATCACTTTTGTCTGTCTTGTGCCAAGAGGCTGTCAGAATATGTAAAAACAGGAGAAATATGAGGACTATTTCAGCAGAATAATTTTGTGGTACATCAAAAGATAGATGTCTAGCTTTTATTTGTGCATTCCTGACATTGCATCAGGTGTGTTATATTGCATCGTATTATAACATTACATAATCACAAGGATGTGTTTATGGCCCTTAACAGCACCAGATTCTCCGGATCCTTTTCTTTCTCTTCCCCCAGAAGAGGAAAGAATTGTCTTTTTAAAAGCTCCACCACTCCCACATTCTTTAACATTACATAATACTCATATTTCAGAACAAAAAGTGGGCTTACAACCATTTCCAGATTGGGTGAGCTTTTCTTTTTGTTTTGTTTTGTTTTGGCAAGTCATGCAGTCAGGAAGAGTAACAGCATATCAGATCGGGTAGAGTGCCCATGTCTTCATTGCACAGGTACATTTCAGTGCTGACTAACACTAAAATTGACCTCTGACAATCAACATGGCAGCCTACACACCATCAAGACATATTATTCAACGTTCTGTCTGTCCCCTTTGGTCACCAAAGATTGACATGTTGATTTCTTCCAGCTTTTAAAGATCATCACCACAAATCATCACCTGTTGTTTTAGAGGAAAATAACTTCTTGCTTTATTCAGACAGTGAGTTGGCTCAATGTAGAAAAGGTGTCAGTAAAGGAAAACAGCTAACAAGGCTGGGAAACATGGTATCAAAGCAGAGGGTCTGAGGGAGTACAAGGCACAATCTTTAATGGTTACTAAGTTTCCAATGCAATAGCTTTTACACCTAATGTTTTCTCCTCAGGAGAAATGTCCATAACCCTGGTATTTACTTCAGCGGAACATAATGGATATGTATTACTCAATTTTAGAGGCAGAATGACTCTGCGTAGCATTTGGGAAGAACATGAGCAAAAATATACTGTTGAATTTGTCACAGCAAAAATAAAGGTTTTTGTTCCAGCCATTTTTGTTTGTCAAAAAAACCAAGATTATGGCAACCAGACTTTATTGATAACTGTCAAATAGAGGGAGAAAATGTGGAGGCAGTGACAGATTTTGTATTTCTAGGTGCAAAGATTACTGCAAACGCAGAGTGCAGCCAGGAAATCAGAAGACGCTTACTTCTTGGGAGGAGAGCAATGACCTGTCTCGATAACATAGTTAAGACCAGAGACATCACACTGGCAACGAAGATCCGCATAGTTAAAGCAATGGTATTCCCTGTAGTAACCTATGGATGCAAGACCTGGACCATAAGGAAAGCTGAGCAAAAGAAGACAGACACTTTTGAACTGTGGTGCTAGAAGAAAATCCTGAGAGTGCCTTGGACCAAGAGAAGATCAAACCAATCCATACTCCAGGAAAAAAAACCCTGACTTCTCACTGAAAGAAAAGACATTAGAGGCAAAGATGAAGTTCTCTGGCCACATAATGAGATGACAGAATAGCTTAGAAAAGACAATGATGATGGGGAAAATGGAAGGAAAAAGGAAGAGGGGCCGACCAAGGGCAAGATGGGTGGATGTTATCCTTGAAATGACTGACGACCTTGAAGGAGCTGGGGTGACGACGGCCGACAAGGAGCTCTGGCATGGGCTGGTCCATGAGGTCACAAAGAGTCAGAAGTGACAGAACAAATAGACGACAACAAAAGAAAAAAGTGGTAGATAGCAAGGGACTTTGGGATATTCAAACATTCTATTGTGGTGCATGAAAATTCATATAAAAACCAATCTTTTTAGAGAGGTTGTACTATGGTTAGTTGATTATAAAATTATAAAAGCATTCCCCAAAAACCACAACACAATGTAACCGCAGTGCTAAAGAGGTTTGTGAAGAGTACTGCTGAAATTTATTACAGGCCATGAAAAGAAAGCTGGGCTCAGTCTAATTGCAGTTAACAATTCAACAGCTTGCACATAATAACAATTGTGCTTGCATTAGGGCTTATTTCTTGTAGATATGCATCCCTCAGCTTATCTTTATTGATTTTTTGTTGACTGAAGACAGAAGGTGTTCCTCAAAATAGTCTGCATCAATCAAACTGAAAAAGAAAGAATCTACAAATCAGCACCTCCACATTCTCTGAGGCTGCAATCCTTTTCATTAAGCAGAAATTGCAACACAACATAGACCTATTGCAACACTATTGCAACACAACATAGACTTAATCTTTCCTTTTTGAACTATACTGCCCAATATAACCTGCTGGGTAGGGAAAAGACCAGACTTAAGGCTTAAAGGTAACCTCATTGTTTATCTCCCATCATTATTTAAAAAAACATCTATAAACATCATTTTTGTTCAGATGCAAGGAGAGGTAGAGAATATTATGAGTCTTGTAAAATGCTGTGGCTTGATCCTATGAGCTGCTGATCATCCAGGGCTGTTTCCCTGTTCTAAAGTAAATATACCAATGTCACATAAGCAAACCAGATGTTCTAATTCAAAGACATGCCCATGCTAGTCTGGAATATTAGCATGAAAAGGGATCCTATCGCACATTAAGCAACTTAGAAAACTAAGTTGGTGGCATAAACTCTCATCTACTTCCTCAGGTGTAAATACTTTGGCAAATGTCTTAAAGAAACTGGTGATTTTCATCCAGCCGAATTTGGTATTTTCCAAGCAAGTAGAATCCTGAGCAAGAAGTTTTAGGGCCCTTCCACACAGCCATATAACACAGAATATCAAGGCAGAAAATCCCACAATATTTGGTTTGAACTGGGTTATCTGAGTCCACACCATTTGTATCTATTTTTTATTTTGAAATTTACCAGTAGCTGCTGCATTTCCTGCCCTAGGCTCATACTCGAGTCAATAAGTTTTCCCATTTTTTGTGGTAAAATTAGGTGCCTCGGCTTATATTTGGGTCAGTCTATACTGTTAGTTAAGAGCAATGTTTTCCAGTTACTTTTTTAAATTACAAGGTTGTTATAGATTTTTCGAGCAATATGGCTATGTTCTAGAAGCATTCTCTCCTGATGTTTCTCCTGAATCTATGGCAGGCATCCTCAGAGATTGTGATGTTGCCTGCATCTATGGCAGGCATTCTCAGATCTCACAATCTCTCCTGAGGCGAAACATCAGGAGAGAATGCTTCTAGAACATGGCCATACAGCCCAAAAGACCTACAACAACCCAGTGATTCTGGACATGAAAGCCTTCGACAATACATTTTTAAAATTACTGTAAAAGGTATTTTAAAGTATTGTGACACAAACATTTCACATTTTATGTCATACACTTATAAATCCTAAGGAGATTGCCTAAACAATGAAGCAAAATTAAGAAATATCAAGCAATACCCTATGTTGCTCAGTAAGTTACAGCCAGCAATCCATATCCACAGATTCTGCATTGAAGTATTCAATTATCCATGGATTGGAAATACTCCAAAAAAGAGGGGGGAAATCCCAAGAGTTAACTTAATTTTGACAATTTTATAAAAGCAATACCAAATACCAGTGGATAGCAAGGGGCCCCACTGTATTTTAACGTTCTTTTTTTGGAGAAGTATTATACTATAATAATTATCCAAAATGAAATAAAATTCAGGAGTAACTTTGTAAAGCTGTGCCGGAAACATTTAAGGGTTTCTTCCCTCTAGCTTTGTTTCACAATACTTTTGAAAAACATTTGCTGTTATCAAAGGAAAATAAAAATTTAAGAGCATTTTCCCCAAGCATACAAGAACTCAAGGATAATAAAAAGATAACAGAGTAAACATATCTGCTTTAAGTTAGGAAATCTGTCAGACAGGTATGTGAGGATGTCAGATAGGGCAAAGAGATGGAAAATTTCAAATGCTTGGAGCTGGAACTTTTAAAATAGATTACAAAACAGGAAATGGACAAAGGGGGCTTTTAAACAGAGACTGGATGGCTATCTGTCAGGGGTGCTTTGAATGTGATTTTCCTGCTTCTTGGCAGGGGGTTGGACTGGATGGCCCATGAGGTCTCTTCCAACTCTATAATTCTATGAAAGAGATTACTTATAGACAGCTGTCGAAGTATGGATCTTGTATACATAAAATGAGAATCATGGGCAGGCCCGTAACCAGGATTTCGTTTCGGGGGGGGCTAAAAAAATTTTCAGGGGGGTTTCGGGGGGGGGCTGAGTTTTGGGGGGGCTGAGTCTGAGTGAAAGAGGGTCTAGCCTAGCAAACCTTTTGTATCATTACCCCAATACCCCCATGCATATGGGATATATTGAGTATGGTGATCAGATCATGATATGAATAAACATAACAGTTTAAATAATGCACCAGTAAGGCCTTTTCGCGAACCACCATGAGAATTTCGGGGGGGGGGGGGCTGAAGCCCCCCGAGCCCCCCCCCCCCCCCCCGGCTACATGCCTGATCATGGGGCTTTCCTAATGTTGAATTGCAACCCCTATCACCATTAGCAGTGGGAGAGCGGCTAGGTGTTGAAGTCTAACATCTGGAGGGTAACAAGTTGTTTTACATATTGGAACTTTCAATTCTTCCTTATTGTACAATAAGGAACTAGTTATAGTGCTTTGAAAAGGCTAATTTTGCAATATATATTGTACATAAATAAATATCCATTCCCTGTCTTTCCTGTGTTACATCTTACATCCTTCAGCCTCTGCTTCTTATCTACATAAACAGTAACAGTCTTCTGATCTCTGTCATAAATATTGTCCATAAATACTACAATGTTACATATAAAAGTTTAACATGGTAAATAGCCGAGGTAATTCTAAAAATCTGCACATAATATCCTGAACAGAAAATTGGCAGGAAGGGAGGGAGAAAAAGCAAGCCAAGTAAAGAAGGAAGTAAACAACACCCAAAGGTGAAACACATTAAAAGAAAGACGCAAAGTAACCCTTGCCTCATCCCAGTATTATACAGCAGATTGCTTGGATCTAAATCTTTATTTGAAACATTTTTTAATGGAGCAGATACATATTTGCATTAGAGTATTGTTTAAATTGGTAGGAAAAGTTAGTCATGAGGCTATTTTAGTCATGCTATTTATGTTTCATTTATTATATTTTAATCTATTTTTACCACACTGTACTACTCAGCTTACCTTTCCAAACGTATCTCCTTTTATGAACCACCTCAGATATTAAGATCATCTGGGGAGGCCCTACTCTCAGTCTCGCCTCCTTCACAAGTACGTCTGGTGGGAACGAAAGACAGGGCCTTCTCAATGGTGGCCCCTCGGCTGTGGAACTCCCTCCCCAGTGATATAAGAGCAGCTTCTCTCCCTCCCGGCCTTCAGAAGAAAAGTAAAAACCTGACTCTGGGGTCAAAACTTTGGAGATTAACTACAGTGCAATAATAGCTACAGAATTATGTGCAATGACTTTTGGAACAACCCCGGATTATGATTATCGTGTGATTTTTTAATAGTGATTGTAATGTTTTATATATTTTTAATGTGCATTTAATTTTAAATCTTTAACTTAATGTATTTTAACTGTTTGTTGGTTTTGTTATCGATGTTAGGTTCTAATGTTGTTTTCATATGTGGAGTTTTTCTGGGCTTATAATATTGTCACTTCTTTGCTTTATCGAGGCATTGAATGTTTGCCATTGTATATGGGAATCTGCTCTGAACCCCCTGGGAAGATAGGGTGGAATACAAATAAAGTTTTATTATTAGTATTATATTAAATTTGACTAAAGTGTGGGATTGTTAGCCACCTTGAGTCCCCACAGGGAGAAAAGCAGAGCATAAATGATGATGATGATGATGATGATGATGATGATGATGACGACTAAGGGGAATGTATCTACACTGCAGAATTAATATAGTTTAACACCAACTGGGTCAATGCTATGGAATCCTGGGATTTGCAGTTTGGTGAGGAACTGGCTCCTTGGCAGAGAAGCCTAAAGACATTGTAAAGCTACAAAGCACAGGATTCCATACTATTGAACCATGACAGTTAAAGTGATGTCAAATTGCATTAATTCTACAGTGTAATTTCACTCCAAGAAGTCCTATTGATGCTAATGGAACTAAAGCATGACTGACTTTAGATGCAACTGGTTTCTATTGTTCTTCACAATATGAGGGCACAGGCTTTCCTCATTACTGCATTGATGTAAAAGAAAGGTCAAGTTTAATTGAGAAAGGAGATGTGCCAGCTGAAACAAGCACCAGTGGATGAAGAAGAAACAGCTTAACTTTCCACATTGGCTTCTCTGAAAACTCTCCATTTTCCTTCTCATTGGTGTGTTTTGCAAGAAGAGGCTGGCTCTTTGATAAACTAGTGTATCTATGACAAGGTCTGTTTGTCTGAGGCAATAGTTTCTTTACTAAGCAGCAAGCGCTTGGAAGTTATCACTTCTCTTTGTCAGGTATGAAGTTTCCATATTGACTTTACTTGATATGCTTTGCTATTGCTAAGCTTTTCCTGTCAACAGTTTGTGTTTTTATCAAAGGAATGGAAATTAAGTCAGGAAAATGAGGTATTTGTTGACTCTTTTGTCTGTGCGGCTCCACAAAACCATGTGTTTTACTATCTGAAACCACGTCTTTTCATTTTAATCAGTGTGGTTGGTCTACATAGAAGATGCTTTATGTGTCATTTCAAAATGTGATTTTGTAAAGAGCTGGATGTGCAAATGCTTATCTGCTTTTTGTGTTTGTTCCCTTATCCCGATGACAACTTTGGGTTATTTGTACATGAGAAATAATTAGGGGAAAATAAGTTGTTTTTATCATCTGGCATTGATGTTGCTGAATTTTTAAAAAATCTGCTCACTGTCAACTATTGGATATTAAGGTAATTGATAGCAATTAGAGTAAATTAGCTTGCAGAATTACACCTCATCACCCTTTGGATTTAATCTTGTAACAAAATGATGCTGAAAGTAAGCCATTACTGCCCATTACTGTATAGCAGGAAGAATGACCAAAATCATGATTTTACACACATGCAAACACACACACACACAAGACCTTAGCATTTGCTAAATTTTGCTTTGCTTCAAGTCTATGACTTTGGGTTCAAAAGTCTAAAATAGTTCCTGTTTCTCTGATAATCCACATATTCAAAAGTACCCTTGAAAGATAGCTTGAGCTATCAGCATTAACTTGCACAAGAAATGCTAATATCCTGATGTTTTCAAATATTTACTAGACCAAGGACCTTCCCTATCACACCCCAGCAAACACACCCCAGACATGAACTGAAGCTTTGCATCATGAATATGGTATGCATGCATGCCTCAATTTTAACTTTCAGCCTTATATTCCCATTTTGTTGTTGTCTATTTGTTTATATGCACCATCATTCTGAACATGTAAGTTCACTAGTTATGAAAAAACAATTTTGTTCTTGTTGTAGTCTAGAGTGAGGAGGAGCCCCAGATGCTGTTGGAATACAACTCACAATATTCCTCCCCAGTATTTGTGCTGGTTAGCATTGCTGGGATTTGCAGTACAATGTCATTTAGTGGGCCACATTGTTCCTATCCCTATTATAAAGAAAAGTATGGTAGGCAGAAAGGTGATTATTATGCAGTATTTCAATTACACATCAAGAGTATTCACTAGGGTTGCCAAAACAAAATTTGAAGAGGGCTTCTGTACCTTAAATAGTTGTCGACTCAACCATTAAAGATGTAGGAGCCATCTGCAGTTTCCCATCAGACAACTCTAGTACCTGGGACGTCGTCCTCTTCCACCGAGCACGCAGCTTCGGGAGGGACGCACATGGAGTGGTGAAGGAGGAAGGGGACACCCGCCTAGCCAGCCAGATCAGCTGAATCAACCCTGGCAATCAATGGGGTGACAAATGTCGCAGATAGATCGCCCTTACTATATGTCTTCAAAGCCAAGTGTGAACCCCAAATGTGCTTTAACTGTTTTAGTAATGTAGTATATGGGATTCTTTAATTTGCCCTGACCTGTTAACTGATTGGTACAGCTAAATAGGTTGCTAATTTGTGTGAACAACAAAGGGGGAATTAGTACAATTAATATATTTACATACTGATGTTAGTTATGATGTCGGCCATGCTGAGGTATGTAGATCCTTCTTCCTTCCTGTGTCACGTATCCTACAAGTTGAAAGAGAAGAAATTCTTCAAAGTGAGAGTCTGACACAACATAATCCTTAGGGCTCATCTACATTAGCCACAAAATTGAATGTCAGTCCAGGGCAGCTATGTTTCACACCTATGTCCTACAGCAGTGATAGAATCCAGATCATCCAATTTGCCTAAACCTAGTTCAGCCCCCAATGGATGGTCATTCTAACTTAGGATGTTCTTTGTTGTTGCAGTAGGCAGCCAGGGAGCTCTGGAGACCATGTTGCCATCGCCAGGCACCATTGCTGATATCAACAAAGGTGCCCATCAACAGCCACAAGCCATCTAGAGTACAGGGAAAAGTGGATGGCAAGACTGGCCCATGCGAACAGTGGAGCTGTTCAAATTAGAATACTTCCAGCTATCCACACCAAGTTCAAACTGCAGCATAATTTGACTTTCAATAACACAGGATGTCTTTGGAAGATGAGCTAATAGGAAGTTACTGGTGTTTTATGCTTTTAATGCTTTTTACAAGGTTTTAATAATGTGTGTTAACTGTTTTTAATTTTTGTTTTAATTTTGTTTATGTTCATTGCGGCATCGAATCGTGCCAATGTAAGCTGCTTTGAGTCGCCTTCGGGCTGGGAAAGGCGGCATAGAAATGCAGTAAATAAATAAATGGCTTTACCCCATGTTATGGCCCAGAAGGTCTAGATGTCATGTGCACATTCAGGCATGACTTCTGCCTCAATTGCGGGTTTCTGGCTAGTTTAGCCCCTTTTCTGAAAAATTAGGCGATCCTCAAGGGTCATTCAGCTGCTTTCAAATTTATGAACTTTGCTGATCCTAGCCAAGCATGGTCTCACTATGTCAGTAGACTATGTTTTTTCCAGTGGTATACTGGTAACTTTTATATCACATTCACTGTGATAGTCTCCATGGCCAGGGAAACCAAAAATGCATCTCTGCTTTCTAATCTCCATAGTAAAACAAAAGAAATTTCTCTTCCCCCATTTTCTGCAACATTGGTTTTGCTGGCCACTTAGAGTGTCTACCAGATTTTCTTTATTTTTACAGTGAGTTTCCTCTGCATTTTGAGGAAGAGGGTGGATAAAACTTTGATGTATCCTAACTGAGACATGAATATAGGTTGTGACAGGAATGAGGGGGCAGAGGAAGGTTTAAAAAGTATTGATCAATGTGAGTTTCTCATAGGATATCATAGGACTTATTATAGAACTTGTACTCACTGCCAAGACTTAATTGCAGAACTTATGAGATTATTAGTACTATCTTGGAAATAATAATAATAATAATAATAATAATAATAATAATAATATTGCGACCAGAAAATGAACACGTCAAACTCCTCTGATGAAACAATAGATCACATCCTCAGCTGCTGCAAGAAGATTGCGCAGACAGACTACAAGGAGAGGCACAACACCATTGCTCATGATTAATTGGAACCTGTGCTACAAATACCATCTGCCTGTGACAAAGAACTGGTGGGAATACAAGCCGGAAAAAGTTACAGAAAATGAACACGTCAAAACTCCTCTGGGACTTCTGAATTCAGACAGAGTTCTGGAGCACGAAATTCTTGACCTCACAATCGTGCTAAAAAACAAAGTATGGATTGTTGATGTCACAATCCCAGGAGACAGCAGGATTGAAGAGAAACAACTGGAGAAGATGATACGATATGAGAATTTGAAGATCGAACTGCAAAGACTCTGGCACAAGCCAGCAAAGGTGGTCTTAGTGGTGATCGGCACACTGGGTGCTGTGCCTAAAGACCTTGGCCTACACTTAAATACAATCAGTGTTGACAAAATTCCCATCTGCCAGCTGCAGAAGGCCACCTTACTGGGATCTGCACGCATCATTTGCCGAAACATCACACAGTCCTAGACACTTGGGAAGTGTCCGACATGTGATCCAATACAACAGCCAACAGAGTGTCTCCTGTGGACTCATCTTGTTGTGTTAATAGTAATGATGATGATGATGTATTGTTGAAGGCTTTCATGGCTGGATTCACTGGGTTGTTGTAGGTTTTTTGGGCTATATGGCCATGTTCTAGAAGCATTCTCTCCTGACGTTTCACCTGCATCTATGGCAAGCATCCTCAGAGGTTGTGAGGATGCTTGCCATAGATGCAGGTGAAACATCAGGAGAGAATGCTTCTAGAACATGGCCATATAGCCCGAAAAACCTAAAACAACCCGATGATGATGATGATGTACCGAGGGTTCTTCTGTCCACAATAGGTAAATAAATGAAACAAGAACAAGACATTGTTCCTTAAATTGTTTCTGTGCTGGAACTGGGGGGCTGTTGCTGTGTTTACCCATGTTTATTCATTTCCCTTTGTACTAGCCTCAATTGTTGAGCAATGAATATGGACAGAAGCATTTGCATGGTTTATACATTATCAAGCACACAAATGCCACTGAACACATGTAAAGAAAAAAAATCTCATCAAATCCTCTTGCAGATTTAAGATGTCATTTAAATGAACCAAGAATGGAGAAAACTTAGCAGAATATTATTTCCTTTTATCATGACAACTGAACAACAGTCTGAGAATAATGGCTTTTGATTTTCAAGGCACAAATTGTGCATTAGGGACCTCTAGGCTTGTATACAGCTCACACTGAAAATCAAATTGCACATTTCTCCATTTTAACTGTTTATAAATAACATTGCTGCCATTTCTACAGCATTCGTGGAGCTTGCCAATTATTCTAATTGACAATTAGATTGAGAGAGTGTGCTAAAACATGCTGATGCATACTGCATCAAAGATAGACATGAGTAATCTTTGTTTTCAAACTGGATAACAATGCTCCTGAAAGTTAAAAGAACCATAAACAGATTAGTATGATGAGTTAAAAACTGAAATGTTAATCTACAGTCATAATTACTTAGAATATATCATTGTCACTACTTATTCTATAGTCATTTCCATGAAATGTAGTGGCATCTAGCTTGGTGAATGTTCACTCACAGAACAACTCTTGTATTGGGCTCTAATACAAATGAACAAGTGTAATCACTTCTTATCTTGGTATCAGCTTTAGGCTGATCCTAAAATACAGTTTTAATTTTCCGAGGAGGGTAATAGGTTCTGGGAATTTAGCAGGTAGGAACTATTTATTTATTTACCTTATTTATATCCCTCCTTTCTCTACCCTGAAGGGGACTCAGGGGTACCTTAAAACATACCACATCAGTTAAAACATAAGTTAAACATTAAAACATAATAAGCATAATAAAAATACATTTCAATGAATCACGTCATCCAGAGTCATAGTCCAAAGGCTAATCTGTAGTCAAGTTGCACATATAACATACTAACATTACTGCACTGCTCTATTTTTCAAATGTCTGCTCCCAGAGCCAGATTTTGACTCTCTTTCTAAACACTAAGAAGGAGGGGGTTGCCCTGATATCACTAGGGGGGGAATTCCATAACAACAATTTATTTATTTATTTGATTTATTTATAACCCACCTTGCCTTTCTCCCAAAACTGAGACAATTATTTTTCTTTTGAGTCTTTTCATTCACACAAAAACAAACATGTATTCTTCTTAAAAGGTCGCTATAAGAGGGCATTTTACAATTTCTCTACATCTCATCATACTAGAGCTGCCTCCTGCAGCATTCTTGGGTTTGTAGTTTAATGAGGCCCAGGACCTGCCTGGCTGAGCATTTTAAAGGCTTCTCCCTTAAACTACAAGCCCCAGAATGCAGGAAGCAGCAACTGGATTTAAAGTGTATCCATGCTTTACTGTGATGAGGTCCCATGACCAGTTCCTACTATTGGACAGAATGAAGCAATAAGTGGCAGGTGTTCAGAGCCATCAATGGCAGCATCCAAAATTATTCCATTTTGTCATATAATTAGCCATGGGGGCCCGAAATTAGCCTAATGCCTCAGGTGCACTGATGGATACTGCCTGCCCTGAAGGGAGATTTAAATGCCACCTTGGGTGACTTGTGAGCCAACTTGGTCTAGTGGTTTGGGCTATGACTCTGGAGACCAGGTTTGATTCCTTGCTCAGACAGGGAAACCTACTTCATGATCCTGTCCAAGTCACTATTAGCTCCAGAAAGAAGAAAAACCCCTGACAGATTTGCCCCAGAGTTGGCCTAAGTATAAAACAATTTCAAAGCACACAACAACTGGGCATCTTCTGTATATCAAATGGAGAGGGAATGTCATCTAATTTCCTACACCATTCAGTAAGGCTGGATTACACTGCCCTATAATCCAGTTTCAGAATACATATTAACTGCATTGATCTGGATTATAGAGCAGTGTAGACTGATTTAATTCAGTTTGATGTAGTTAATCCACATTTTGAAACTGGATTATTGGGCAATGTAGATCCAGTCTAAAATGGCTTGGCCCAGTTCAGACTCACTCTGAGGAAGTAGGAAAAGACATTCCCCATATGTTACAGCATGATCGGGACAACTCCATGAATTGCACATCTAACGTTTGTCTATTTGTATCTATTATGTTTAGAGTAGGATGTGGCAATCTCGAAACCAGGCGGACTCTGGAGAATGGGTATTGCATCGTGGCACCTTCTTTTTGGAATGCCCTGACCATTCCAATTTTGATATTATTCTGGCGCCAAGTATAGATATTTATATTTACCCAGGTTTTAATGTGTAATTTCAGTTTACCACCTGAGTTCTTTATCAGCAGCAGTACATGCTGAATTTCCAAACAGGGGACTGGGAATTGTACTAAAACCATTTCCAAGATCTAAGTATTGCACCTACAATTTCTCACTGCTTTGAGAAGTGAAGAGCCCATAAGAATATCATCAAAGAACATTTTCACATTCCTTGTCACTGAATCATTTAAAGTGGGAGGAAGGTTGATGTTTCTAGGTTTTTGCTAAAATTTCTATTCCGCAAAATTTCCATTCTAAATCTGCATTCCCATCATGTTTCAAATATATACCAGTATGTCAAGAGTGTTGTTGAAAAAAAGATATGTATGTCAGTACTTTGCTGGAATACTGAGAGATGATTTAGGAATTGAGATAGAAAAGTCTGGTTACAAATCCAAGGGTTTTTTTACATTACCAAAATGATTCCATTATATGCTGGAGTAAATGGTAAGAAGGAAGGCAAGAGAGGTTCAAGTTTATGAATCCTACATACTGTACTGAATTTTGTGTTCAGTTGAAGTTTGGCAATAAGAATAAACTGAAACACCTCATCAGTTTATTCCCATTGCTAAGCTTCAATGGCTCTTGTACATCAGACACCACTGCTGAAAACAGTGTGGTGTCCTGCCAGGTGGAGTGATTTTTAAAATATTTGTCAGCTTACCCAATGTGTTTTGAATGGACATAGCTGCCTTTTCTATACCACCAGCTTCTTACATCCCTGCGGCGATCTGTCTTTTGCTATGATCTCAGTCTCTAAGTCTCCTTGCCTCTACAGGTTAGAACACTGAGAAATACGTCATGCTATAGCCATGCTGACAGGTGTTGTAATCAGCGCTCTCCCCCTTCTCTCTCACTGGCACTTACACACACACACACACACACACACACACTTGATGCTTCATCCCAGAGGATATGAAGAAAGAATGCACTGCTAGACAGCTGAGCTCCTACAAATGATATCATCCTTTAGGACTGCAAAAACAGGGGCACAACTGCAAGCTGGAAAGATAATTCTATGAAGCAGTGCTAAGGAGGAATCACTTTGGGATGGGGAAGAAAGTAGGAAAGACTCCCATATTTTTTTTTTAAAGTTCATTTGGGCCAAAAGCTTAGAAGGATTGCTTTTCACACTATACAGGGTAAAGAAAGTAATGTTTAACCCCTGGTAATAAATGTAGTCATGTGTACCTGTCACAACAGTTTGTTATTTATAGAATGGTGACTGTGTACTACTTTCTGAAATCCTACTGTGGGGAATCTTCTTCTGCATTTTGTTTATTTGGGCTACCATTCTGTTGGTGCACAATGTGGGTGGTTGCAGCTTTTCCAGGCTCAGACATTGGCTGCAAGGAAAATCAAACAAAATGTACTCTAGAAGCAGCCTGTTTCTCCAATGTCTGCCTACCATCACAGCTATATTCCAACCACGGTCTTTTTCTTCTTCTTCTGCTACACTGCCTTCACTAACTTATTAGCCTCATGTCAGGCACCAGGGTTACAATATTATTAGTTTGTGCAAAATGTACATTTCATTTTTAATAACGATTTTATGAGATCCATATCTTAATATGCTTCATATTATATCCGTCTAATGGACTAAAATATTGGGCTTCACCCCAATATGAATTCATGTGTTTAGACTGCTAAAAGAATAAATAAATGTGCCCACACCAAATCAAGGCTATGCTTTCCCATGACTTCAAAATGTCTAAACTGAGACTATCATACTTTGGGCATATCATGAGAAGGCACACCTCACTGGAAAAGACAATGATGTTTGCTAAAGTAGAAGACACTAGGAAGAGATAAGGCAGTATTACAGGTAGTTTGACTCAATAAAGGGAGCCACGGCCTTGAGTTTGATAGAATTGAGCAGGGTTGTTGAAGACTTAGGGTTTTTCTTCACTGTAGAATTAATGCAATTTGATGAGTGGTCTGATGAGGCACCAGCACTCTTTGGCAGAAAAGGCTAATGGCTTTGTAAAACCACAAGTCCCATGATTATATAACATTGAGCCATGGCAATTAAAGTGTGGCGAACTGCAATAATTCCTCAGCATTGATGCACCTTTGGAAGTCTTCCATTCATATGGTTGCCATAAGAAAAAACTGATTTGATGGCAGTAACAACAATGTCACTATGTATTGTCGAAGGCTTTCATGGCTGGAATCACTCAGTTCTTGTGAGTTTTTTCGGGCTATATGGCCATGTAGCTAGAACATGGCCATATAGCCCGAAAAAACCCACAAGAACTGAATGTCACTATGTGTTCAGTAATGCTAGTATTGAATGCATATTACCAGCTCTTTTTTGAGACATTCCACATCTTTATATATTTCCAAACAGATGGGGATGCACAGAACTTGAAGGTTTTTGGTTTTTTGTAATTAAAAAAACCCAAATATTTAAGCATGCAAAACTGACAAATTTTCCCATCCCTATTTGTGCAGTAAAAGGTTTGTGAACAAGATTTGAAAAGCTACATGACATTCACATCATACATACACTGACAGAGATATGCTGTAAAAGATAAGACTTCCTTAGAAGCAATATTAATAGAAAACTGTTAGAAATAATAGCAGTATTTTACGTATTTCATTACACATAGAAAAGCAGGCTATACTTGTAACAAAGCAACAAATAGGAATCACACCTTGCTTACATAAAGTGAAAATGTGTTACAGCTCAGTGTTTACATATATAAGCAAATACCACGAGAGTGGATAAGTACCTTGCATCTCTTGAATAATGTTAAGGCTACTCAGATGAGCTGCAGCACTGTAATAGCACCTCAAATTAAAAACAATACATATAAATTATGTGCAAATAACAGATGCAAGGTAGTTAATGCAGCAATAGCCACAAGCCTTTACAATTGCTCATATACACTGATGCAGTTTTGTACAGATATCTGTCCCTCCTAAGTGTAAAGCCTTCTGTTATTACAATATGGAAATTCAAACTTAATTGGGTATAAAATTACACAATAATTAAATTGTGTGTAAATGTGGAGCATTCAAATGAGGCCTAACCAAATAATGCCTCGGACCTAAAGTATTAGCATAATACTGATGCCATATGGTTGTCATTCCTTTTCACATAACTGTCATTTTTTGTCTTGTCAGCTGCCCATGTCAACTTGCCAGATCATACTTGCACCACAGCCAAGCATTTTTAACAGCTGGCATAACCCCGCTGCACTGATGTAGAACTGGTTAGGCACCAGATTAACACTCAAAATGTAGTGTGCACTAGTACAAAGTAGAAAATGCAAGCAGCAGGTGTTAGGCTTTACATTTTGTATATAGTTTTCAAAACTCTATTCCTGTCATTAATTTTAACAAGATTTAGAAGGCATTCTATTAAGCAAATAGTGTGGTTCACAGATTTGAAACTCAAATCAGTGTCCCCACAAAGCTATTAAGGATAACACAACCCAACAAAAATTAAATTATTGGTGTCTTGGTTTTTTGGCCTGTCCCTGGGGTTATTTGGGGTGCTGATTCGGAGAACTGCATTGGATAGACGGAATCAGCTCTCACTTCTTAGATATGGTTATCATGATTTTCTATGGGCGAGCAGATGAAGGTGTATGGCATATATTCTGTATCCCAAAAACTAGAGCTGATAGGATTCCATTTTTGGAATCAGCAGGTCAAATGTACCCAAAAAGAGGACTAACATTTGACATCATGTAGCAGAAGAGTCCTTACCAGAAAGTGCACTATATCTTTTAAACATGAATTCTAACATATTTTGTACATTGAGCATTTAAATGTTCAGTAAGTTGCTGTGAAGTTATAAATATGATTATTTGTCTTCTATCAGCATAAAAAGTATTTTAAGTCAACAGGTAAAAGCCTGTATGATCCCTCTTCTGCAGCCTTCCGCACAATATGTTTCTTTATATATTATGACTTGCATGGGTGATAAGATATACAATGGGTCAATAAAATAATGGGATAAACACATGATTGTATTTTCTAGATTGCTGTGTTGCATTAACATTCCTCTCTTTTGTTAGTGCCTTGGAAATGGTTTGGTGAGTGGATGAAATTAGATTTAAAAGTAGGGCAAGATGCAATTAGCCACAGACAGAGCATTAGTCAATGTTGACAAAATGCAGTCAGCATCTGTGTACAATTCTAACTTCTCTCCGTGTGGAAATTATGTAGGAACATTCTTCCATGTCATTAGGCTGTAAGTGGATTAGCAGATTTCCTAGTAATTGTAATACAGCATTTTACTTTAAAGGCATCCCAGACTATTACAATTTTTAACGCAGTAGCTATAGTTCACTGATGTGTCAAAGTCTATGCCACATAAAATCTGCCAGCTAAAACCTATGGATCTATGCATCATTCCTACACAAACAGTGAGGACTGAATTAGGATATTACTCAAAATATTACTGCTATATTGTTGTGTAACGATCTGTATCTACGTACAATTTACTTGGAATGGCCTCCCATTTACTTTAATCACAAGAACCTCAGTTGAAATCAATGGGTTATATACTTCTTGGGCAATATATGTAGCACTGAAAGAATGCAAAACACATTTTCTGGGTTACAGAAAAACAAATACAGTATACAAATATTAGAAAGTAATGTGTTTGAAATTGCCCACAATTTCACAGTGGTGACTGATTGTGGCCACCAAATGTCTTTAGGAATCCTACAAGAAGCACATGTATACACAATACATGTGTATCAACAATACCCAAGGATAAATCTGTAATTCACTGTTAAACCCTTTAAAAGAGTGTGCACACACAAAAGAGAAAAAAGGATCATATATCATTTATCCTTGGTAACTCCCTACCCCTCCCCCCCCCCCCCAATTTTATTGTCTGCAAAAACAGTTCAGTTTAATATGGGCAGTATAATTTTTTTTCTCATTTAAATAAAGCATTCTATCTGAAAAAAAACGCTTTAATTTACATCAGTTAAACAATACGCAATATGAAATAACATACTGTATGAATGGCTTGACCTGATAATTCTTTCGAGCTACTTCAAGAATGGAAATTGGTATAAAGTAGAGCATCAGCTATTCATGTGTAGTAAATAATTTACAAAGTTTTAATTTGGTTGACACTTCTTGCCCTTGCATTAATCTTTGGACACTTGTTGAAGAGAAAGAAGGAACACCCACTGATAACATTGTAAAACATTCAGTGTATTTACTGAATTTTTCCATTGGCTTGATCCTTAACACATGCTTTCATGATGAAGTCATTAATGTTGAGTAACTGTAGAATTGATAGGGCAATTTGTACAACCAGAGAGTCTTGACATGTTTTTAGCAAATATTTTCAGATGCCATAGATAGATGCCACTTAGAATTTTAGCTTAGGGTTATAATCAAGTTCTAGCATGAATATATTAGTATTCAAACTTGACTGAGACTGGGAAAAGGTTAATAGGCATATTCAACATTACAAACACAGAGTGCAAGGATCATTTAGTGACACTAGGTTTCCCGACAGTTAGGAATTTCAGATAACGTTTCGTCCAGTTCCATAAAAATGCTGTGATGTTAGAACAGAATCACGTTGCTTTGAATTCTCATTTCACTGCTAGTTTTTGGAATGTAGTGAGATAACGAAGGACATTCTTTGTGTTATTAATATGTACATTACAAATACTGTTTGACTTCAGATTCTGATGTCATAGATTTTAAGCTTGCTTTTAAGAATTAACATAACGATCAATAATGCAATCCATAACTGAAACATAGCCCCTTATTTGTATGTAAAGTTGGGTTTATGACAACTTGGGAGTTCAAATGTGCACACCTTGGTCAACTACATTAATTTGACAAAGTATTTATTTATTAATAAAGAGCTTGGTTCTGACAAGTATTAATATATGTGTGAAACAAAACATAATTAAAACAATTCTGGGTTGTTGTTTTTTTCTCAAAGTGGCCTGCAAATTTCACTTTACCTCAATGATATGAAACAAAATAAAAGTGAACTGATATTTAATCATGTGCCTATGTAGATCACTTATTTTTGGTTATGTTCTAATCTGTAGGCATTTAAAAGTAACATTCAAGCCCTCAGTGGTGCAATGGGTTAAACCCTTGTGCTGACAGGACTGAAGACCGACAGGTCGGAGGTTCGAATCTGGAGAGAGCATGGATGAGCTACCTCTTTTGGCTCCAGCTCCCCATGTGGGGACATGAGAGAAACCTCCCACAAGGATAGTAACACATAAAAAACAACTGGGCGTCCCCTGGGCAACGTCCTTGCAGACGGCCAATTCTCTCACACCAGTTTCTCAAGTTGCTTCTGACATAAAAAATATATATTGTTAATTAATATTTTATTTTGCTGATTAACTCATACATTACAAAGATAACTGCAATCATGAAGTAGGCCTATGGAAACAAATGTACCAGATTTAAGAATATTCAGATGATAAAATCAAATGCATAATTGGTACAAAAAGAAATTGAAATCCTACTATAAAGTAATTTTTTCTGAGTAAGAATTTTAGCTCATTGTATTATAATGAATACATTATAATAAAATTAGCTTATTTAGATGAGAAATTATCTGCATATGAATATTGGGTTTATGCTAGTATGGTCTTTACTTTAGATGTGAATGGGCTGTTATATAATTGAAATTATGCAAAACTTCATTTTAGACAGGTTATTACTCTTCCTGTATTTCTGCTTTCAGAAAGGCTGAAAATATAATAGAAAGCTTCTCATTAAATTGTAGGCAAGATGGAAATATTGATAGATATATCTATAATAATTTTAAAGATATAGTTACATTACTTATAAAAGAGAAAGTGCATAGCATGGGGCTACTTCTGTACTGAATACTGTCATTAGCCATTCAGATGGCTTCAGTGGTATAGAGTGTGTTTTACCAGCTTCAACTGGTTTGGTAGTTCCTCTGCAGAGACAATCTGGCTTCAGTGATCCACTATATGATAATTTCCAAGCTGGACAGCTGCAGTTCACTCTGTAAGGATGCTCTTCAAGAAATCTTGTTGCATCCTATAATGTTAACCGGCACAGCTAGTTGAAATCATATTGCATATTATGCTTTTGAACAAGTTACTTCAGCTGCCTATTTTCTTCTGAACACATGTCAGGCTGTTGATACTTACCTTAGAAGTACCAATGGTTTAGCACCCACATTTTTGAATGAATGTCTCTTCCAATACCAGCCTGCCCATGTTTAAAAATTTCCAGAAAAGGCTCTTCTTAATGTATTCTGGTCAGGACAGATTTGTGATAAGGGAGATGGCCTTTTTTTGGTACTGGTTCTCATAGGATTGGATCATACACCCCCCCCCCCCCAAAAATCCTCCAGGAGTTCAAAAGTTAAAAAACAATCAAATAGTAACAGTGTGGTAAGAACAGAATTCAAACACAGTAAATACACTAAAAGGTCCTTTAAAACTCATATCCCCCCATCCCACCCAACCTCCTCAGAGTGTGCCCCTTCCCCTTCCCCTTCCCCAAAAGCCTGTCTTATTAATTGACAAATGCATTCTGAAGCCAACAACATTCTGGCTAAAAGTAACTAAGTGATAATAGGTTATGAAGGGCAAACTGACAGACATTAAAGGCACAGACGTACAATGATTCCAATTCAAATGAACTTTTCAAACTCTGGGAAGAAGTATATGCACACATTATGACCTCTCTGGAGCTAACTATGTCACTCTTGCTGTTCCGGGAACCTGTAGTTCTGCTGCCTTGTTTCATATTAAACTGATTCTTCAGCCAAGCTCCCAGGATGAGAACAATAAAATTCAAAATGCAAACACAGACTAAATATGTATAGATAGAAGCACCAGGATGGGCTTCTCTGTAATATATTGGTTATATGCATTTTTTGCTTCTTGTATATATCATGTCACCAGACCCAGAGCTAATACTTGTGTGTATATCGAATTGCCTGTCAATTTATGATAACCCTATTAATTTTATAGGATTTTCTTAAGCAAGGAATATTCAGAGGTGGCTTTACCAGTAAATTCTTATAACTCTTGTTTCCTCCTACAGTGGCAAGCTGTCGCAATTCATGGTTGATGGGTAGGGAAGGTTTACCAAGCCGAAAGGCACAAGCAAGAAATGATGGCTAACTTGCAATATGTAGATTGGATGTATATGCACAAAAAATGCTAAGTGCTGTCCAGGGTACCAGAAGGTCTAAGAAAGAATCAGAATGTATATATACCCCAGCTGAGCTAGCAGACTAAAAACTGTAACTTGATTCTTGCCATTCCTAAGAGTTAGGTCAATTCTCAAAACTGAAAATGACTAATGAATACCTTCTGAAAGTTCAGCACATGTTGTAACGGCATAAAAAAAGATGAAAGATATTAGCTTTCTGAACATGTTAAGATAGAGTTGGAAACTGAGAAATAGGAAATATATTAAAATGCTGTTCCCCACACTGCCTCAGTTTATGTTAACTGTAAAAAAATATCTCCAAGAGTGGTTTACCCAAGTCAGCAATCTAAACCAGTTCTTGTAATTAATATGTCCTTTTGTTGCAGGAGTTGCTATAAAGGAACCTTAATGCTGATGTAGTCTATAAATGGACATCACATCACTTAAGTTTAACTACAGTATAAGACACCATCAAGACACTATGTGGATCAATGTCCAAAATACAGGGTGTGGTAAAGTGGGGGCTGTATTCCAAAAGACAACTTTTCCAACCTTTATCGGAGTGAAACAAAGGGAATCAGAAACAGAGAGAAAGAAACGATGAAGAAAAACTACAAAGCCTAAAATCTCTTATTTATCTTGGCAAGAGGATTTAAAGAATATGTAGAGCTAGGAAGTGAACAGATAGCCCTGAGGCTACATACTGCAGCTCTCCAATACATCTGTTTGTAGTCTTGCAATATTAACTTCCGCTTGCTCTCAGTGCCAAAGAAGCAAGCCAGACCACCTGCACTTAAGAGAAAAGCCACCAGTTTTCCAGACACAAAGACAGAAGTACATGGGAGCTTTAGCTCCCAAACAACATCACATATGGGAGAACAGCTACATTTTGATGCCAGTTCTAGATCAAGGGATGTATTTTTCAAAGCAAGAGACGTTTGGAGTGGGAGCCCAACTCCCTCTCTATATGAGAAAAAATATTTCAAAAATATAGTTCTTTTTCCACTACATAAGTGCCCTGTGCAGAGACTCTTGTATGGGTCCTTATTTTCCTTAATCTTTATCATTGACCAATAGATTAACCCTCTCCCTTAGGCTACAATCTATGGGTCAGATAGAAAACAGTGTTCCCTCTTTGAACTCTTGTCACTGTTTTAAATCCTGGTAAAGGTCCAACAAAGAGGCAATCACAGTAAGACAGGGGACCTGTAGAAACAGAAGCACCCAAGCAATCAGCAACGTACCAGTGGACCCTTCAATAGTTTGATCACAACTTTGGAATGGGTCTTGGAAAATGCCCAATGAAGTCAGTCACTAACACTTGCCTTACCTAATAGATCCAGAAATTGAAGGATGAAAACAGGTAAAATGTAAATAGAAAACAATTATTTTAATTAATTTAATAAGACTGGGTTTGACAAGTGCTTAAATAATGGAATAGTTTGATTCTAATACCAACCAAGATAAATTACAGCAGAATAAATCAAAAAGGAAAATCAAACTAGCATTCCTCAATGCGTGTATACTTCCCAGAACTTTGTGATCTGAGTTTCTGTCCATCTTATGGAGATACTTTCTTCACATTGGCTAAAAAGACATTAAATATCTACATAAGTCACTTATGCATTTGCTGAGTTTTTATAGCACACACAAAACATTTCTGTCCCAACAATTGAGACAGAGAGCAACTGTATTCCTCAGCTATGGCATAAAGGCAGCATCATGGAAAGTCTCATTGTTACTTCAACTGGCAAACAGAAATTCTTACCAGAGGATCAGAAGGCAGGTACTTACATTTCAGTCACAACTACAACCCTAGATGGACTGTCGATGGACTGTCACCTTGTCGTGGTGAGGGGGCTTGCGTGTTCCGATGAACCTGTAGGCACAACAACTGGAGTCGTGCACTCCCAGGAGTGGCTGCGGGGGAGGTTCCAGACCAAGCACAGTCTGAAGACCCAAAGACCTCAACGGCGGAGCAGGCGGAGGATAACATGGCACATGTTACAACGGCTGCGAAGGCGGAAGAAGGCTGCAACAGACTGAGAAGCCACGGTCATTGTGTTAAACTACATCACCAGTGGAACCTCACTCTGTGAAGTCTGTGTGTTGATCAGTTGTGCACTGACCTCCACACATTAAAAAAACCCACGCACAGGCGTCTTCCAAAGAAAATAAAAACCAAGCAACCAAAGTCCCATGGCGATCAGCGAGTGGCGACGGGGGCAGGACTGTGAAATCTGGAAGCCCCTAGTCACAGACTGGCACATGGGCGGTGGGTACGGACTCAGTCGTTCTACCTCAAGGTCCGAGGCAGTTGAGTAGTTCGGCAGCTGTATCCACGACTGAGCAGCCCTATTGAGGACCCACTCTGCTCACCCCACATGGGGAGGGGGCTAGAAAAGGTGCCCCAAACATAGTCTGCCTCACTCATCCCTGACTGGACTGCCGCGTCCAGTGGGGTCACCACCCTGCGGCCAAAAAAGAAAAATGAACTTCGGTACGTGGAACGTACGGACTCTGATGGACAACAGTGGCAGTGAACGCCCCGAACGCAGAACTGCCATCATCGCAAGGGAGCTGGGACGCTTCAACATCGACATAGCAGCCCTTCAGGAGACCCGGAGAGCAGGAGAGGGACAGCTGAAAGAAGAAAAAGGAGGCTACACCTTCTTCTGGAAGGGACTGCCCAAAGAAGACCAAAGAATGCACGGAGTTGGCTTCGCTATAAGAAATGATCTGATGAAACATCTGTCCGAAGCACCCACTGGTATCAACGAACGTCTCTCCACCCTCCGAGTTGATCTTGCCAAAAACCAACGGGCAACCATCATAAGTGCCTATGCACCAACACTAGACGCTGATGAAGACATCAAGGAGAAATTCTACTGTCAGCTGGACACCGTCCTATCGGGGATACCTAAGGAGGACAAAATCATTCTCCTGGGGGACTTCAATGCAAGAGTCGGGCGAGACCTCGACCTGTGGCCAGGCACCATAGGAAAAGACGGGGTTGGAAACAGCAACTCAAATGGCATCCTGCTTCTCACCAAATGTGCGGAGCACAACCTTGTCATCACCAACACGCTCTTCCGCCAGAAAAACAAGTTCAAGACATCATGGAAGCACCCCCGGTCAAAGCATTGGCACCTCTTAGACTATGTAATCACACGCGCCAGAGACCGCCGTGACGTGCTCCTCACAAGAGCCATGATAGGTGCTGACGACTGCTGGACTGACCACAGGCTAATTCGATCCTCGATGGCTATCAAGATCGCCCCCAAGCGCAGACTCCAAGGAAGGAAGACAAGGCGCAAAATGAACACCCAAGCCCTTCAGGAGCCCTCCAGGCGAGCCCATCTCCAAACAGCACTCAAGGACCATCTACCCACAGAACACCCCGAAAATGTTGAGGAACATTGGAACAAACTGAAGACCTCCATCATCCAAGCCTGCGAAGAAACTATTGGATACCAAGCCAAGAAACATCAAGACTGGTTTGATGAAAATGACATCGAGATCCAACAGCTAATTGACAAGAAAAGGAAAGCCTTCCAAGCATGGCAGAGAGACATCAACTGTGCTGCTAAGAAAAAGATCTATGCTAGTGCAAAAGCTGAGGTCCAAAGAAGGACAAGAGAACTCAAGAACATCTGGTGGACAAAGAAGGCCGAAGAAATCCAACACCTGGCAGATACCCATAATGCTCAGGGATTCTTCAAAGCCACAAAGGTCATCTATGGACCAAGAAACCATGGCATACAGCCTCTACGCTCATCAGATGGAACCAAACTCCTGAAGGACCAAAACTCAATTGCACTACGTTGGAAAGAACACTACCAAAGCCTCCTGAACCGCAGCTCCAATGTGGCCGACGAGGTCCTCTCACAAATCCCACAACAACAAACCAGGGATGAGCTTGCAGCACTGCCTAGTTTGGAAGAAGTCAGCAATGCCATCAGCCAACAGAAGAATAACAAAGCCAGTGGACCAGATGGGATCCCTGCTGAAATCTTTAAAGAGGGAGGACCTGAGCTAACACACCAACTCCACCAGCTCATAGAAAAAGTGTGGGTGACCGAGAAAATCCCAGCAGATTTCAAGGACGCCACCATCATCACCCTCTTCAAAAAAGGGGAAAGAACAAACTGCGGAAACTATCGAGGTATCTCCCTTCTAACCTCCGCTGGGAAAATCCTCGCAAGAATCCTTGCAAACCGCCTTCTCCCCCTCTCAGAAGACACCCTCCCAGAATCCCAGAACGGCTTCCGCCCCTCCAGAGGAACCGTGGACATGATCTTCACTGCACGACAACTCCAAGAAAAATGCAGGGAACAAAACCAACCCCTGTACATGGCATTCATCGACCTTGCAAAGGCATTTGACACAGTGAATCGCAGCGCTCTCTGGACCATCCTCCACAAAATCGGGTGCCCTAACAAATTTGTGAACATCCTGCGGCTCCTCCATGATGACATGATGGCAACAGTCTTGGACAGCAGTGGCTCCCAAAGTGACCCATTTAAAGTGGAATCCGGTGTCAAACAGGGATGTGTTATCGCCCCAACTCTATTCTCCATCTTCATCGCTATGATACTTCACCTTGTTGATGGGAAGCTTCCCACCGGAGTGGAAATAATCTATCGGACAGATGGCAAGCTATTCAACCTCAGCAGACTGAAAGCCAAAACCAAGGTTACAACAACATCTGTTATAGAACTCCAGTATGCTGATGACAATGTCGTCTGTGCGCATTCAGAAGAAGATCTACAAGCCACTCTAAACACCTTCGCAGAAGCATACGAGAAGCTCGGCCTGTCACTGAACATTGAGAAAACCAAGGTGCTGTTCCAGCAGTCGCCAGCCAATCCCTCTCCAATGCCAGTAATACAGCTTAATGGTGTCACATTAGAAAATGTGGACCATTTCCGCTACCTTGGCAGCCACCTCTCCACCAAAGTCAACATCGACGCCGAAATACAACACCGCCTGAGCTCTGCAAGTGCAGCATTTTCCAGAATGAATCAAAGAGTGTTTGAGGACCGGGACATCCGTAGGGAGACCAAGGTGCTTGTCTATAAAGCCATTGTCCTCCCAACCCTGCTATATGCCTGTGAGACGTGGACAGTCTACAGACGTCATATGCAACTCCTGGAACGATTCCATCAGCGCTGCCTCCGGAAAATCCTGCAAATCTCCTGGGAAGACAAGCGGACAAACGTCAGTGTGCTGGAAGAAGCAAAGACCACCAGCATTGAAGCGATGGTCCTCCAACATCAACTCCGCTGGGCCGGCCACGTTGTCCGGATGCCTGACCACCGTCTCCCAAAGCAGTTGCTCTACTCCGAACTTAAGAACGGAAAACGGAACGTTGGTGGACAGGAAAAGAGATTTAAAGATGGGCTGAAAGCCAACCTTAAAAACTCTGGCATAGACACCGAGAACTGGGAAGCCCTGGCCCTTGAGCGCTCCAGCTGGAGGACAGCTGTGACCAGCAGTGCTGCAGAATTCGAGGAGGCGCGAGTGGAGGGTGAAAGAGAGAAACGTGCCAGGAGGAAGGCGCGTCAAGCCAACCCCGACCGGGAACGCCTTCCACCTGGAAACCAATGCCCTCACTGCGGAAGAAGATGCAGAGCAAGAATAGGGCTCCACAGCCACCTACGGACCCACAAGGAAATCCATAATGGAAGACCATCTTACTCGTCCAACGAGGGATCGCCTAAGTAAAGTAAGTAAGTAACAACCCTAGAGATGGCACCCTGGAAATACATTTCTGACATGCATATGAGGTCCTGTATCAAAGTTATTCAGTTCAACACATCAAGAGGCTAAAGTGAATTGCTAACCCCAAATAACTGAATTATGATGAATAGTAAAGCAACACTTGTGAAAATTTTATAGCTTCAATCAGATCTATAAATAAGTAATAGAATAGTAGTAATAGAATAAGTAATAGTACACCAAAAGAGTTGAAATTTAGAAGTTTTTGTTTTGAAAAACAGAATTTTCAACATGAACATCTTTGTTTAATTATAGATCATTATAAGTTAATTTCAGTGCTATTTCGATTATATAATCTATTGATCATGTTCATAATCAATTCTAGCTGCAGGGGTTTTCACCACGTAGTTAGAGGACATCACTACTATAAAATCAAACCAATATATTCCACAGTGCCAGGGTGCATTTGTCTATACACATAACATGGTTTTACAATACCACTCCATTTTACCAGAATATTTCAAAAGAAGTACAGTACAGGAAATGAAATTATCAGTCCATCTTCTGTCTACGTATAAAACTGATGATGTATTTCATGTGAAAAGAAAGAAGGTGAAGTCTAGAGGCCTGACACCATGCGAAAGAGCAGAACTCAATTGTATTTCTGAAATACATTTTGTCCTTCCCAACATGCTTGCTTTTATTCTCTCCCTCCTTCCTGCCTTTTTCTCAGAACAATTTGGCCAGTGCTTGCAGAAGGCTGTTCTAGCCTCAGGGATTCTCACACATACTTCTGTTGACAGAGAGTTCCTGTGTAGCAAGCTTTCTGTTAAAAGGTCTATTTGTGTCCTTTTATATTCTGCCCCAACATTTGGAAGATTTTCTAGCTGCTTGGTTTCTGCTCTTGCACTCATGGAAAACTTGAATTTGGGATTTTCTCGCAGAACAGGGAAGGTAAAACCATCCATGACAAACTTCTTATTTCTGTTTTCTTAGTTCGTATCTTTCTATTTATATTTATTTCTCCTAGTAATAATAAAATCTTTTAATTAGTAATCAGGAGCCTTTAAAGGGTCTATAACACCATGACTGGAAACTAACAAGCTTGTAGGATGAAGATATTTGTTAAAAACCATCTGTTGTTTCTTTGGTCGGGTTACACTTTCAAGCTTGGTAGTCAACAAGTTTTTTTAAAAAACCAATGCTTATATTATTATTTTATAAATGGGTATGAAATGAAAGTATGTGAAAAATCCACATACACTGATTCTGTAATCAAAACAACAATATTTGAAATGTAATAATTTACAAAGTATGTATAAAAACTGGTTTCCTTTAAAAACCATTTTTGAAAATGACAATTAGCTTATTGCCAGATGTTTCAAGATACTTTGCATTACATTTGGTGTTGACCTTATAGTGATCAACATAGTTTCTAATGGAAAGTTGGGATATGCAAGCAGTACAGAAACAGGTCCCAATATCATAATTAGACATTCTTGTAATTATGTGTTTCCAAGCATTTCTACACATGCTTACATGCATCAAGTTTGTACCTGAAGATTTGTCATTTTCAATACTAAATTCATTCTGCAGTTTTACTAGCATTGTTAAATACAATAATGTTTCTAACAAACTATTCTATATTTCAGGAACAAAGAAATCTTGGATAATATTCATGACTCTACAAATAACAGAGCAAAGGTATAAGTCCTAATAAATAAATGAAAAACTTAATAAGAAATTATAAGACAAAGCACATCTGGAAATGCAACTGAATTTGGCCTTGCCTGATGGACGAAACTTGTAAGAATGGAAACTCAACAAATCTATAAACGGGCTTGCCCTGCACTTGCCAACTCTGACAAGCTACTTGAGACTTCAGCAGAAATAAAGGATGAAACCGAAGTGAAGATCCACTGCCATTTTCAGAAAGACAGTTCACATCCAGTGCTTCTGTCTCATTTGACATACAATGAAACATCTATGGAATTTACCAAAGATATTTGTTCTCTGTATGCAGATGGAAAGTCTACAGAAAATCAGACTGATGGAGAATTACTGTATCCCTCAGATTGCAATGGAGTGGGTGATCAAACTCAGCCTCCTTCTCATCTTCTGCCTAAATCAAGCTCTGATGAGAGATCAGACAAAAATCATGAAATTAATCTTTTTAAAAAGAAGCAAAATACTGGTAGCTGTTCAGACATCCAATTGTCATCACCCAGAAATAACTGTGTATTTCAGGTTGATGAGATGACAAATATAGATGTTTCTTCATCAGAAGATCAAGAAGATGAGGAGGAAGAGGATATTTTTACAGAGCTACCAGTAAATGAGACAGCCTTGGAAAGTACACACAAAACATACCTTTTTCAAGCAAGAGGAGACAGATATCACCGCATCAGCGATAAATGCCACCTTCCTCCTGTCATTGGTTGCAGTGATTGCAATCAGAAGACACCGAAAGAGTACAAAATGCATGTGAAGGTAGGGTGTGATTTCATGATATTAAAATTAAGGGGGGGGGGGGAAGTACCTGACTGAAATTTTGCTTTAGTCACTGTGATACAGAAGTTTCCAAAGTTGTGCATCAGTAGAACAAGGCAGTTGTGATGATAAAGTATTGTCACTTTAAAATTATTTCTGCTTTGAGGAGGATCACAGTAAAAACTGAATCAAGATCTACACAGCATGCAGTTTCTTTTATCCCTACAAGAGCAACTATTCCACGGAACCTAGGAAAAATGATTCAAAAGTAGCCAAGGGGTCATAAAATGATTCATGCATCTAGGAAAGATATAAACATAAGAACAATTCTAAACTAAGTGAACAGATTTTGCGATTTATATTGTTTTTAGAATCAGTCAGTATTTTGGCAATCATTACATTCTCATTTTTGATCCAAGAATGGGCCATGGATTGGCTAATACAGTTTAAACTACTAATGTAGCAATTTTACTGCACACAACATTGGCCTTCATATTACATTTTGCTTTGGACAGCAGATCCAGATGTCATGGATCAGTCATGTCCATCATCAGTGCTATTTTCCATTGTTGTTCGGTGTCCCTCCCATCCGTAAACTTTGAAATGGACTCTAGTAGTTACTTCCAAAAATTGTAGGACATCAGAGCTGCAGGAAAGGCTCTTCTTCAGAGTAAGACATTATAGATGAGGGAAAGCTAAAGAGTGATTGGCAAAGAAAAAATCTAAATAGGCCTAGCTCCAGTGTAATATCAGCAGAAGATTGTGGTTGATCATAAGTTGAACATGATCCAGCAGTGTAATGAAGCAAAGAAGGTAAATAATATTTTAGCCAGCATTAATAGAATCATAATTTTCAACTCAAAGGACACAATACTCCCACTATATTCTGCACTAATAAGGCCTTATTTGGAATGATGCATTCTGTTCTAGGCATCTCACTTTAAGAAGGATATAGACAAATTGGAGCAGCTTCAGAGAATGCCAACAGGATAAGAGCTACAGAGAACAAAAGACACAAGGAAAGGGTGAGGGAATTGGGCATGTTCAGCCTTGAGAAAAGAAGACTTGGGGGTGATAAGGTACAAAGTTTAAATATTTAAAGGGCTAAACAGAATAGGGTAGAGATTTGTTGTTGGGTGCTTCCAAGGATAGAACCAGGTCTAACTGTTTTAAGTCACAGGAGAGTAGTCTTCAGTTGAACATCAAGAGGAACGTTAATATCACTTCAGCAATGGAACCAATTGTCTAGAACAGTGATGGGTTCTCTTTTCCCTGGACATCTCCAAAAAGAGGCTAGATTGCTACTTATTGAGGATGCTCTAGCTATAGTCCCTGTACTGAACAGGAGGTTGGATCTGATGATGTATGAGGCCTCTTTCAGCTATATAATTCTATGAAAACACTGCATCCTATTCAGTTTTCCAGTTATATAAACAGTATCGTATTTGTTCAATTGTATATTTATAAACTGCTGTATTCTAGCCATTTCATTGGTCTGGAACTGGATATTTGCAAGTGCAACATCAACTGCACTAGTAGAAAGGTATCAACAGATACCAATCTTAAAATTTAGTTATTTGCTGCTCCAGTATAGTTACTCGGGACCATCTCACCTATAATAAATAGATCATGCTGAAAAAGGAATAAATGGTCCCAAAGCAGCTAGGAAATACTCTCATAATATTAGGAGCAAGGTCTAAATGGGAGACATTTCTAGGTGGTAAAACGTATTGGGCTGGCCTTGCTTAGTCAAACAAGCCATTTAAATTTAAGAGGAGGAAACATCAAGGGAGTTCAACTACTCAGTGACAAAGCACACATTTTCCAAGAAGAAAACACACTAATAGATAACACAATTTGAATCCAGACATATAATAAATGTTTTGTTAAAGGAATTTCAAATAGCAGTTCCAGGGAAAGCCTGTATCCAAGATTTAGACAAGTTAAATCCTATTTTACAAGCAAAAGTCCTCTCTTTAAAGTGCTGTGTCTAATCTAAAGCTTGTCTAAAGAACCATAAGGATAGTAGTTGAGGCCTTGAACTTGTGCACCAACAATGAGAACATGGACATCAAATGCATCTGATCACTGTCTTGCCTACCATGGTGAAATGTATTTTATTCCCATTTAAGCTTATGCTTAACATTTCTTTCCATTTCAAGAGGTGCTACAGCATTTCAATATAGCTTATTCTGCTGATATAGGCATAGAGTAGCTACCATCAGGCTATTTGATTAATAAAAATTAAGCCAGTAAGGTTTGGTTGAAAGAATCATTTTCAATAATTGTCAAAGGTCATAATATCCAGATCCCATAAACAAATTCATGCAATCTATTCCAGCAATCATATATTGGTCATATTTTTAAAATGACAACACACACACATAAAATTCAGCACAATATACAAGAACACTATTTCTTTAATTCAGTATAGTGAAGACTGTTCTTATAAATTAAACAAAAGGCTAGGAATGTGATTACTTAGTTTTGTCATTTAGTCAGTAGGCAGTTACTTACACACACACAAATGGAGAAATAGTGTGTGTGTTCTAGCCAATATAATACCTATATTCATAGCCTATGATTCTTAGTGTCACAGATTCATTCATATGTAGCAAGATATGAGGTTAGTTCTAGATGGACTCCTGTTGCCTGGCATATGTCTATGAGCAGAAGCAAGCTTAAAGAAAGTATAGAAACTGCAGTCTATCCTCTTGTCCTTACAGGTGAATGTTACAAGTTTTTTTTTCTGTACCAGAGTATGTCTCTTCCACATTTACTAGTGTATTCAACTTGAATAGGCTCTATGACTGCCACCTAGTGGATAATTGATTTGTCTTAACCAAATCTCATGAATACCTCTATTAAAAGAGCCCCCAAGTATGTTACATTCAACTCTATCCACAAATAGCAGAGAATGTGGGTTATCATGGAGAAAAGGATTGGTGATAATGCTTCAGTGGAGACACTTTTTTCCCATAACTCTTTTCAGGAGTGAAATTTCCTTCCTAAGGAGCAGATTTCTCTCACTTCCTGTTGTCTCCCAAACCATTTGTAACTAGGAATAGTATGTAAGTCAAATGTTTCACTCAAAGATTGCTTGTAATTGGAAAATATGCAGTCAATTTTTGCCCCTCCATGTAGCACACTTATTGTTAAGACTAATATCCTTATTTCCAAGTCAATGCAAGATCTATGCCCAACTACTCCATAGAAACTGAGTAACAGAAGATCATACTTTTAACAGGGTATAGTTTTATTCTTGCATACTTTCAAGTCATTTGGATCTTATGGCAACCCTAAGGGGATCTGCCCTTGCCTTCCTCAGGTTGAGAGAATATGACTTGCCAAAATTCACCCAATGGGTCTCCCATACGGCTGATTCAAACTCAGTGCCCAAGTCCATTATTCAAAACAACACACCATGCAATTGGTAGATTGTTCTCAACTTTCTATAGATTTCCAGAAACATCTTGTAAATGACCATATAAAACAGAATATTAAACTAGATAGACCTAGAATGGTCTATGGATAGGGCTTTAATGATGAATATGGTATTTAATCTTGCTTTTAATTGCTGCTGTGAATCGTGTTTTATTGATTGTTTACTTATGATAAATTGTTTATATTATTTGTATTTTAAATTTATTATGTATTTGTATTATTATGTATTTGTGTGGCACTGAATGGTTGCCATCTATGTTGTAAGCTGCCCCGTGTCCCCAAGGGGAGATAGCACAGGATACGTCTGTTGTCATTTTGGAACTTCAACCTGGTAGGGTTCCTTTTAACGTTCTTAATTGTCTTCTGGAACCAAAGTTTCCTAAACCAGAACAAATGTGTCCAAGTTGCAAATATTAAAGAACACAGAAGAGAGGCTGCAGCTCTTTGCTTTTGCCCAAGCCTACAGGGAAAGGCAAGAGTCTGCCTGCTATCTTGGTTGTTTTTTTAACTTTTATGTGATACTGTTTTATATTCATGTACTGTTGGCCCATGTTGTTTATATTGCAATTGCAGTGCTTTGTTAGCCACCCTGAGGCCCTTTTTGGGAGATGGGGGCAGGATACAAATAATAATAATAATAATAATAATAATAATAATAATATGCAAAGACTCTGGCACAAGCCAGCAAAGGTGGTTCCAGTGGTGATCGGCACACTGGGTGCTGTGCCTAAAGACCTCGGCCTGCAGTTAAACACAATTGGCGCTGACAAAATTACCATCTGCCAGCTGCAGAAAGCCACCTTACTGGGATCTTCATGCATTTAGCGCCAATACATCACAGAGTCCTAGACACTTGGGAAGTGTCCAACGTGTGATCCAATACAACAGCCATCAGAGTGATCTTGTCTGCTGTAGACTCATCTTGTTGTGTTTCTAATAATAATAATAACAATAATAATAATAATAATAATAATTGATGTCACAATCCAAGGTGACAGCAGGATTGCAGAGAAACAACTGGAAAAGCTGACATATGACTATTTAAAAATCGAACTGCAAAGACTCTGGCACAAACCAGTCAAGGTGGTCCCAGTGGTGATTGACACACTGGGTGCAGTGCCTAAAGACCTTGGCCTGCACTTAAACGCAATCGACACTGACAAAATTACCACCTGCCAGCTGCAGAAGGCCACCTTACTGGGATCTGCACGCATTATTTGCCAATACATCACACAGTCCTGGACACTTGGGTAGTGTCTGACGTGTGATCAAATTCAACAGCTAGCAGTGTCTACTGTAGACTCATCTTGTTGTGTTTCAAACAATAATAATCTGTCCTGAATTACCTTAACACAAAGTACTTCTGTATTTTGATCTCAGGAAGAGGTAGGAGTTAGAAACTGGAACATATGGAAATTTCATCAGGGCAGTATCTGCCACATTAGGACAGTTTGAGAGTGCAAGGGTTTGGAAAAGTAACTTTTGTGGCCCACAGTAATCATGTTGAGCTTGAGAGCCGCAGACATGCAGATTGTCGAGAACGGCAATTCCCAAAGTTGCCCTTTTGCTTCTCAAATACACTAGGAAAAGCCTTCCATGGGGGTGATTAAGGCTTTGCTTCTTTACTTTTACTCCTGCCCTTAATAGTTCAGAACGAAGAATATTTACTCATAGGAAGTATTACCATAGCATTGAGCAGAGCTTGCTAGCAACAAAAAAGTAAAGAGTTGCAACTTTAATTTCCAGCCCTTCATGTTTCCAATACCATCCAGATTCTTGTCCATCAGATCAGGTTAAGGGCCTTGCCTATTAAATGCTTGGCTATAATAAACTGCTGGGCATGAGGAAGAACTTCCCGACTGTGAGAGCCGTTCAGCAGTGGAACTCTCTGCCCTGGAGTGTGATGGAGGCTCCTTCTTTGGAAGCTTTTAAACAGAGGTTGGATGGCCATCTGTCGGAGGTGATTTGAATGCAATATTCCTGCTTCTTGGCAGGAGGTTGGACTGGATGGCCCATGAGGTCTCTTCCAACTCTTTGATTCTATCCTTTGCTGTCTACTCAGCAGCCAGTCCCATTGATACCCTTGATTTTAGCATTTAACCCAGACATGGGCTGCCTTGGGGCCCCAGGGGTTTTGCACTTCAACTCCCACCATTCCTCACAGACTCAGGGCCTGAGGCTGTGAGGAATGGTGGGAGTTGAAGTCCAAAACCCTTGGAGGACCCAAGTTGGCCCATGCCTGGTTTAACCTGTTCTCATACTATAAAATACATTTAAGATAACCAGTCCTCTCACTTCTTTCTCATAATTTCCTCTGTGGATATGAAAAAAATCCTAAAAACCCAACAAATTCTTTATAAACTCTACTGAACTCGCATCTCCCTGCTTCCACACCAAACGCCTCCTTCCCCAATGGACCAAGCCTCAACGACACCCCTGCCCACGTGACCGTGGTGATGACGCGCGCCCCTGTGAAGCACCGCCCTCCTCGCGCACGCGCTCCCTCCCCCTCCCTTCAACCGTCATTATTTAACATTTCGCAAAGTCTCCGCCCTTCCGCTGGGAAGCGCGCATGCGCGTTGGTCGGAATGAGCCTGAACAGTCAGCGCCGGGCGCCAGATGGCGCTGCAGCCTTGTCATGGCGAGTCCGGCTGGGAGGAGGGAGGAAAAAGAGAGAGAGAGAGAGAGAGCCGCGCGCAGTTTTTTCCACTACGTCAGGGAAAAAATGAGCGCGAGAGCGTGCGCGCGGGATCGCAACGCCCCTCCTTGACTCCCGGTTGGAGAAAGGGAAAGCGATGGGGCAGTGCGCATGCGCCCTCCCTCCCCCTCCTCCCTTTCCTTGATTGCAACTGTGTCTCTTAAAAGTGGCGCTTTCTGAGGAAACAGGAGACAAGGGCAGCTGCTTTGCTTTGACGTCCCTCGCTTTCTTTGTGACGTCCCTCACCTTTCAGACCCACTTTTTTTGGGATGGAAAGGAAAGACAATGAGTGCCTGGTTTTCCCCCAGATTTGCATATACAAGGTGTCTCTAAGATGTGACCCAAGTCTATTCACAAAAATCCTTCAACTAATGAGTAACAGGATGTGGTCAGGTTCCCATCACTATATCCCTGGTTTTCTTTATTTTTTTTCCCCTGCCATATGCTTTCTAAAGACAGGAAATCTTTATTAGGGTTGTGTAAAATGATGTTAGGTGTTTTTAAACACAATTCTTGTCTCGGTTTTTGGACAATGACTGTATTCAGAACACTAAAATGGTGGACCTTTATGTAAGGATTAAGAACGCGATACCTTTCAAGCTGGCGAAGAAATAATAATAATAATAATAATAATAATAATAATAATAGAGCAGAAGAGAAAACTGGTGAAAGAAGGATCTCCATGGACAGTTCCTAGGAAAAATTGAGAGCCAAATTGACAAAGAAAAAACGTGTCTGTGGCTCGCAAGTGGAACTTTGAAAAAGGAGACGGAGGGCCTGATTCTGGCAGCCCAAGAACAAGCCATTAGAACAAATGCCATCAAAGCCAGAATTGAAAAGTTGACGACAGATCCCAAGTGTAGACTCTGCAAGGAAGCAGATGAAACAATAGATCACATCCTCAGCTGCTGCAAGAAGATCGCGCAGACAGACTACAAGCAGAGGCATAACACCATTGCTCAGATGATTCATTGGAACTTGTGCCACAAATACCATCTGCCTGCGACAAAGAACTGGTGGGATCACAAGCCAGAAAAATTTATAGAGCTACTCTGGGACTTCTGGATTCAGATTGACAGAGTTTTGGAGCACAATACTCCTGACCTCACTATCATGTTAAAAAAAGAAAGTATGGATTGTTGATGTTGCAATCCCAGGTGACAGCAGGATTGAAGAGAAACAACTGGAAAAGATGACACAATATGAGGATTTTAAAATCAGCGTGCAAAGACTCTGGCACAAACCAATAAAGGTGGTCCCAGTGGTGATCGGCACACTGGGTACAGTGCCTAAAGACTTGGCCTGCACTTAAACACATTTGGCGCTGACAGCATTACCATCTGCCAGTTGCAAAACGCCACCTTACTGGCGTTTATTTGCCAATACATCACACAGTCCTAGACACTTGGGAAGTGTCTGACGTGTGATCCAATACTACAGCCAGCAGAGTGCTGTGGACACATCTTGTTGTGTTTCAAATAATAATAATAATAATAATAATAATCTTCATTTATACCCCACCACCATCTCCTTAAAGAGGACTCAGGGCGGCTAACATGAGGCCAAGCCCACAAATACAATATAGCACAATAAAATACAGAATGCAGACAACCAAAAATTACATCAGAAAATACTTACAGTGGCCAATTAAAATAAATAAAGCAAATTAACACAATATAAAATCCAACAGAATGGGCAGGCCAAATGGACAAGATAAACTGATAAAATGATGAGGAAAGAATAGAAAATATTCCTTCCTCCTGGATGAGGAAGGAATAGAAAATATGTAAGTGAGGGGAGCTCAAAAAGGATAAACAGTGAGGTAAGGCTTTCAGTTTAGGAAGAGGGAAAGTGCATGATAGGGGCAACACTATAGATGAAGCAAACAGAAATGGAATATATTGTCACTCTCCAAAGGCACATCGGAAGAGCCAGGTTTTCAGGTTTTTCTTGAAGTCTGCTAAGGTGGGGCTTGCCTAATCTCACCAGGTAGTGAGTTCCAAAGACAGGGAGCCACAGCGGAGAAGGCTTTCTCTCTTGTTCCCACAAGTCTTGCTTGTGATAGAGGAAGAGGCGAAAGGAGGGCCTCCCCAGAGGATTGGAGATATTGTGCAGGTTGGTGGTAGGAGATGCGTACAAAAAGTACAAAAGCAGAAGCTTAATCCAGACAAGACAGAGGTCCTCCAGGTCAGTAGTGAGGCCGATATTGAGTGGCAACCTGTGCTTGACGGGGTTACACTCCCCTTGAGGACACAGGTCTGCAGTTTGGAGGTCCTCTTGGATTCAGTGCTGATGCTTGATGCCCAAGTATTGGTGGTGGCCAGGAGGGCTTTCGCACAGTTAAAGCTTGTGCGCCAGCTGCAACCATACCTCGAGAAGCCTGACTTGGCCACGATGCTCCATGACTTAGTTACATCCAGATTGGATTACTGCAATGCACTCTTTGTGGGGCTGCCTTTGAAAATGGCCTGGAAACTGCAGTTGGTACAAAGGTTGGCAGCCAGGTTTCTAACTGGAGCTAATTATGGGGAGCGCATAACGCTCCTTTTAAAGCAGTTCTGCTGGCTGCCAATAAGCTTCCAGTCCCACTTCAAGGTGCAGGTTATGACCTACTGAGCCCTCAACAGTTCAGGCCCCACCTATCTTCATGATTGCATCTTCCCCTATGAACTGGCATGGGCTATATGATCTGCCGGGAAGGCCCTCCTCTCACATACACCACCGTCACAATCATGGCTGGTAGGGATGAGGGAGAGGGCCTTCTCAGTGGTGGCCTCTAGACTTTGGAACATCCTCCCCAAGGAGATTAGGCAGGCCCCTCCTCTGTCCTCCTTTCATAAGGATCTGAAAACTTGGATGTTCCAGCAAGTCTTCGAGAATGTCTAGTCCCTAGTTATATATGCTCAGTCCCTAGGTCAGCAGATAGTCCTGTTTTGCACTTCATAAACTTCTCTGACCCTATGGTATGCTGTTTGCACTATCCCTTGTCCAGCCCTTTTAGCTTGGTCATGCCACTTTAGCAATCTTGACCATTGGTATTTGTTGAACCTCACTTGCTGGAGCTTTAATGTAATCAGTTTTATACTTTATCTTTAATGTGTTTTATCTGAGTTTGTAATTCGTAATGTTTTTATTTTAAGGTGTTTTTCTGTGGATTGCTTTTTTAACGTATTTTTTAATTTATTTTTCTGCTTGCATGTATTGCGGACACTCTGTCCGTATGTAAGCCATCTCAAGTCCCTTCAGGGAGGTGGTAACAGGCTATAAGAATAAATTTATTATTACTATTACAAAATGTTAACTTCTTGCTGTGTACGAGCAAACCAATTCCAACTCCCACAATTCCTAACAGCCTCAGGCCTTTTCCTTTCTCCCCTCAGCCATGTAAGCTGACGAAGGTGCCTGAGGCTGTTAGGAATTGTGGGAGTTGAAGTCTAAAACACCTGGAGGGCCAAAGTTTGCCCAAGCCTGGTCTTGTGGCATCTCAATTGACTTAAGTAACAACTACCCAGCCTGCTGGCCAAACACAAGAGGAGGCAGAGGAAGAGTTCTATGCCTTCCTTTGTGGAACTAAGAAAAGAAAAGGCTCAGCTGAGAAGATCAGCAAGGCTTGTTGAGAAGAAGGCCGACAATCAGGATGAGTTGTGAAAGCAGCATTTGCAGTGTGTTACTTGATTGCTGGTTGGAACTTCTGTATCCATGTCTGGATCTTGGTACCTTGACTCTTGCATATCTTTTGACATTTGGACTGCTTCTGGACTACAACTTACTTGTAGACACAAACTCGTTGTTTGACATTTAGATGTTTGGCCTGGACTCTAGACTGGACACCTGGTTTTTGATTCTGCTTGTTCCCTTGGTTTTTGTTACTACCATGTCTCCTGTGTTAATGGTTGGGAGCCCCTTCCCCTAGCACCAACTGCTACTCTGGGGCCAGATGAAGAAGGGAAGCCAAGAAGACGGAGTTCCACCATGTCTCCACCCCTCTCCCCAGCAACAATATAGTAATATGTAATACTAATATTGTGCTGTGTTAATAATATAATATATTTTATACACATATAATACTGATAATAATATTATAATATAAAACAATTTCACACTAATAATAATACAATATAATAATTATATATTTTATATAACATGTAATATTACTAATATTATTGTATAGTGGTATAGTACAATATAGTAATATATGATACTAATATTGTGCTCTGCTAATAATATAATATATTGTATGTACATATAACTCGTAAGCTACTCTGAGTCCCCTTCGGGGTGAGAAGGGCGAGATATAAATGTCACAAATAAATAAATAAATAAATACCATGAACTAATTGGCTTGACCTTGGACTGTAATACTCTCCTGTTAGTATTTTGAGGTTGATGCTCATGACAAACTGCCATTGTGACTTGTAGTAACCCATGAATAAGAGACCTCTCAGTCACCCTACCACCAACAGCTCTGTTTAGATCTTGCATTCTTTGATTGATTCAATCCATCTGGAATGTGGTTTTCCTTTTTTGCTACTGTTCTCTATCTTACCAAGCGTAAATGGCTTTGCTAACAAGCCATGTCTTCTCCAAAAGGACAATAGCCTCAGTTTAGTGATTTCTGACTTCCAGGGAGAATTCTGATTGGATCTGCAATGCCATATAATCCAGTTTCTGGATCCACATTATTTGTTTTGAACTAGATTATATGAGTCTCCACTGCCATATAATCCAGCTCAAAGATGATAGATCTGGATTCAGAAACTGGTTTATATGGCAGTGTAGATGGGGGCTCAGTCTTGATTTGCCCTAGGACTATTTCATTATCTTTTTAAGCAGTCCATGGTATCCATACAACTGGTCTCCAGTACACATTTCAAATGAGTTAACTTTCTTCTTATTAGCTTTCATAACTATACATATAAATTAGATTTAAATCAGTTTATTAATCTGCATACACTTTGTGTATATTTGACCATTGAGCTATTTGGGTCTTTGGACTGTAATAAAGTTTTGTTCGCAATCCATCGCAATCTGTTTCCAGGGTTTAGAAGAATCATAGAATCATAGAATCAAAGAGTTGGAAGAGACCTCATGGGCCATCCAGTCCAACCCCCTGCCAAGAAGCAGGAATATTGCATTCAAATCACCCCTGACAAATTGCCATCCAGCCTCTGCTTAAAAGCTTCCAAAGAAGGAGCCTCCACCACACTCCGGGGCAGAGAGTTCCACTGCTGAACGGCTCTCACAGTCAGGAAGTTCTTCCTAATGTTCAGATGGAATCTCCTCTCTTGTAGTTTGAAGCCATTGTTCCGCGTCCTAGTCTCCAAGGAAGCAGAAAACAAGCTTGCTCCCTCCTCCCTGTGGCTTCCTCTCACATATTTATATATGGCTATCATATCTCCTCTCAGCCTTCTCTTCTTCAGGCTAAACATGCCCAGTTCCCTAAGCCGCTCCTCATAGGGCTTGTTCTCCAGACCCTTGATCATTTTAGTCGCCCTCCTCTGGACACATTCCAGCTTGTCAATATCTCTCTTGAATTGTGGTGCCCAGAATTGGACACAGTATTCCAGATGTGGTCTAACCAAAGCAGAATAGAGGGGTAGCATTACTTCCTTAGATCTAGAAGAGCTGGACACTTTGGCTATGTGAAAAGCTTACAGCTGGTATCCCGTCAGATTTGGTGGCCAAAAATCCGGAGAGATGTAAATATGATGGCATGGTTAAATGGAAATGTATAGACCACCGCTTTCCAAACTCTGTCTCAACACATTGGTGTGTTGGCTGCTGTGTGTAGGTGTGTCATGTGAACATAATGAAAAATGACAGAAATCTTGGAAATGGATGTTACTATCTTACAAATCATATATTTTAAAATATACAACCTGTCCACAAATTACAAACCTCTGACTTACAAACAATTTATAGGGTGAGATAACAGGAATTGAAAGAAATCTGCCCCTAGGAAGATTCACTCCTGGAAGAATTTTCATGACAAAAGGGGGTTTCCACTGAAGCTTTATCACCAATCTTGTTTCCACAAGCCATCTTTTTTTCAAAATTCAATTGTCACAGGGACAGATAGTGAGGTGAAATCTTCTTAACGGGCACAGACAGCAAAGCAAACACCACAGGAGTGTTAACCCTTCTCAATGCTATCCAAAGCATCCCTGTGACACTTGAATTTTGAAAAAAATGGCTTGTGAAAATAAGATTGTATATATATATATATATATATGGTGGAATTACACTTTAAAATGTACCTGTTCCAACTTACATACAAATTGAACTTAAGAACAAACCTACAGAACCTATCTTGTTCATAACTTGGGGATTGCCTGTATACATGAAGGACTTTCATGAGATATGTTGTCTCCCTATATATTTAGTTATTACACTTTATTTCCATATTTCTTATAAGGGGTTGGTTTAACTTCCGGTTTGCTGGCAAAATTGAATTACTTTTGTATAATGTAGATTAAATGTAGATGTATACACCTACATTAAATGTTTGGAAAGCTCTGACCTATGCATTCATGCATACATATGTATGTGTACACACACACACACACAAATGTCACTTATGTACATTTATTGCCCAATATTTCTGGACACATGTATCAGATAAAAATGATACATTTGTCCAGATCTATAAAGCCTGTTTTCATGCCAGGAATCTTCATCTGCATCAGAGTGAAACTCTTCTATACCTGCTGTATTCTGAATTCATTCACTCTCACTAGTGATCTGTCTTTTGAAACAGGGTCCATTGTGATAAAACTAAGCAAGTGGTAGGATATCTATGAATAGATCTGATACTTAAAAAGAAGTCACAGAGTTGGTAGAGCTGTAGCCATATAGGAAGGCTTGACCCTACTGGCCTAAACTCAGTTACTGTTTGTTTAGGCACTGGGAGATATATACTGTTTTTAGAAGTTCATGTGTGCATATTTGTATGCATGTATACAAGAGAAAGATTCATCTTGTGAAGATCTATGAATGAAAGGTGAAACACATATATTTGTAAAGAATCCCCATGTTTATCAAAAGGTAAAATGGGCACAAGTGGGACAGAATTTTACCAACAATAACTACCAAAAATATGAATTGTTTTACTGAAGTATATTCATCACCAAAATCAGTTGTGATTTATTTCTTACTAACATGCATTGGATTGTGGTGTGTAATAGTCATCAACAACTTTTCAAAGTAAGATAATAAAAGGTTTAAAATCATAAATACAATCAGGTTCAGGCCCCTCAAAAATGAATTGCATTTTTGAACAGACTTTGAGGAAATATTTGAGCAGCAACAACAAAAATATAAGAAAAGCTCTTGAGAAAATGTATTGTCATTTGTGCAAATGCTGCCAAGCTTAAGGTGGTGTAGATATGGATGGTATGTGAAATTAAGAAATTTAATTTTTTGAAAGTGTGGACAGAGCAGGGAATTTATTAGGTAGTTGATAAGATGGCGTCAACAAAGAAGAATGTGAAGATGGGAGGACCCAAGTTAATTCATGCTCTCAAAAAAGAATAAGTGTCAAAACGGTTTTCCTGATTATTTGGATGCCAACTTTGTAACATCTGTCAACAGCAGTGCCTTTCATGACAACCTGATAATTAAATTCATTGTTGCCTGTCACAATCTGTGTTAAAAGAATGGCACTTTGCTGCAGGCTATGTGAACAGAAGGAAAAGAAAACTCATTAGAACAAACCAAACTTTGCAATATTCGATCTAATGTGGAAAATGTGGCCAAAACTGATTTTCTTTCTTAAGAACAACCAGTTTCTGTATGGATCTATTTTGAACATACTCTTTGATAGTTATCAGATTTGAAGAATGTGTATCAAAAGTAAATGCTGAATAGAAAATTTTTCGATGAGGTTGTATGTTGGTTTGACTCTCCATCACCTATATATTATGTTATTTTTACTCCCGCCACCTGTGCTTCTTTTTATCTTTTGGTATACATTTCTTGTGTATTTCTTCTATATTGTTTTGGAACTGAAGATTGTGTCACGTTTGTGTCTTATAAGTTAGGTGGCACCTAAGCATCCTAACTAGAGCCAGTATTTGTCTTCTCAAGGAAGCTCAATTCTGTAATATCCAGCAATGCTTTTTTTTTCTTCGAAATTGTGATATGTGATGTGCAATGTGGCTTCTGTTTTCTTTCTTTTTTTTACTTTTCCTATTCAAGTATGAATCAATTCAAGTTAGTTCTGCTTCATGTGAAAAACAGTTTTGCACTAACCAAATTTGGGGGGTGGGGGGTGGTGGTGTTTAGTATTAATCTGAATCTTGGAAAGTATCTAGTCAAGCAAATGAGATTTTTGTTTTGATTGATTCTCTGATATCTACAATATGACTAATCTCAATAGCATCTATTGACAACTGTCCTCACCCCCCAGGAAAATCCAGATGTACCAAATCCCACTAAACAACAACAACAACAACATTTTAAGCCAAAAATGCCTTCACAGCACAAAGGAGCAGTATTGCCATGCTTGGGAAATACTTTTTTTCTGGGAGATTTTTTTTTAACAGGAAGTGAGTGGTTGTCCCCTTCCTGTTTCAGTAAAGGGTCTCTCCCCTTGACCTTAAATTGACTCTGGGTGGGACCCAAATGTGGTGAAAATGCTCCCCCTGCACTCCCTAAAGGCAAAATTGCCCTAAAGACCCTTCCACACAGCCCTATATCCCAGAATATCAAGGTAGAAAAATCTCACATTATCTGAGTGTGGACTCATATGATGTTGCCCACATATGATGTAAACACAGAGATAGTCTGTTAGAGGGCTTTGCCGGAATGCTTCAGCTTCACCAGTTTTTTCTGGAATGCCTTGTGCAATTCAAGACACTTTCTTCTTTCTGCACACTGATAGTCAATACATAGCGATGGCATGAGTGCAGACAGTAAAAGGGGGGAAATCAGTCATGTAGCTGTTGAAATGCTCTCAATAAGCTCTTTAGTTCTGATCTGTTGCATAGATCGAATGGTACATTTTAGGCTTGGATATCTGGCACGCATGATCTTTTTTAATGGCATTTATGTCTTTGATCTAGAGCACAATAAATAGTTTCATGACTAGATATTCAAGTACTTGCATTCCAACAATTTTACTTACTAAAGTCATTTTGACTGGAAAAATACCAAGCAATATTCTCAGAAAGCGAAGGTTGTTTGTCTGTGCCATCATCTGCTTCTGTATTTATAGCTGAGAATCACAAGGCATTTTAATTTCAGTCAATGCTTCTGCTGGACCCTTTCACCACATTCTGTAAGTGCTTGTTCATTTCTGGCACATTCCTGAAGTTCAAGTTTAAATTTGTGAGCAGCTATTGAATCCATTGAAATATGATTTGTAGTGAAGGAGATGCACATTTTAAATTGTAAGTAGTGTGCTGAATAAGATCATAGAAATTAGAAGCTATTTTGAAGTGCAACATAGAAATGATGTCATGTGTGGTGCATGTTGACTTCAAATTATGGAAGGAGGGACATCAGCACAAGGCAATCTGCTGTCCTGGAAACTGGGACTCGGAGCAATGAGTTCAAATTACAGGAAACGAAATTCCACCTGTACATTAGGAAGAATTTCCTGACTGTAAGAGCTGTTCAGCAGTGAAACTCTCTGCCTTGGAGTGTGGTGGAAACTCCTTCCTTGGAATTTTTTAAACAGAGGCTGGATGGCGCTTTCACTGGATAGAATTTGAACATATTGTCCAGCCTAACCTATTTTACAGGGTCAGTATATACGGTACTATCATGAGAACAAGTCTGGTCTCTTTTCAAATGGTGCCCCAATTTATTCCATGTGGGATATGAGCTGGGATAGAAAAGGAGCCCTGGGACATCCTTGGATCTCATAGGAGCCAGACCCAATATCTGTGCAGCTGCACAATATGTTGGGAACCAAAAACACACACAAGCATTTAGAAGTACTCCTTGTGGAGTTTAATCTTAGGAGCTGACTTAACCAGAGCTTTTCCTTGTCAAATCTGCCTGCAATATATTAGGGAGCTGTCATCTTGCCCTGTCTCAATGCTGGAGAAGTCATATGTCGAAGTGTTTATGTACTGTTACAAGAACAAAAGAACTTTGTTTGGTGGGACAAAATGTCCTCTTATCCAGTACTGCTGTTCCAGATAGTCACCACACAGCTACTTATGAGAAACCCGCAAGAACAGCATGTATTTGCAAACTTCCCCCAACATCTTTATTCAAACACAACATGGAATACCCTAACACAAAATTCCAATTTTTGCCATCATGGCTTATAACTATTGACAGATCAATATTTCTCCAACATACACATGAAATAAAATTATATCTCATTCCTAGTTTCTAACTAAAGTTTTATACTGGAAGAAGTAATTGCTTTAAAGTGTTTAAATTGATTTTATTGTAGCATGCCTCCCAAGTCGTTTCCAACTTGTAGCACTCCTAATGCAAACCTCTCACACAGTTTTCTTGGCAAAATTTGTTCAGATGGTGGTGGTCCTCTAAAAAAATTGTTCCACTTTATTTAAAAATATTTTAATAAGAAGTAATACACTTTATTTATTAAAATAACATTTATTTCAGTCTAGCGCTCACCTTTTTTTTTTTTTTTTTTGGCTAAATTACATTGCTAAAATTGAGGTGTGCATTAGATTTGACAGCATATTAGAATTGTACATCTAAACCTATCTGCACTATTGGGCAAGATCCCCGCTGAGGATAGAAGAGGGAGAGGCATTGGTGGCTATGAAAAAGCTGGTAGGAAGCTGATAGTGGCTGCAAAAAGGCTGGTGGGAAAGCCAGATGGAGAGGTGCAGCTTTCCACCAGCCTTTTCACAGCCACCACCACTTGGCATTACATTTGACTGCCAATCCTTTTTCTGTAATGCACACCTTCAAAAGTGAGATGCTCATTACATTTGATGGCGCATTATACTTGAGTAAATACAGTATTTATATACCATCCTATATCCAAGGATGTTAGAGGCAGCATGGTGTAGTGGTGTGAGAATTGGTTTATGACTCAGGAAAACAGTTTTCAAATCCAATCTATGGACATTCAGTGGGTGATGTTGGACAGGTCACACTGTCAGTCTCAGTCAGAAGGAGAGTAAAATGCTGGAAGTATATAACTTTCTGATGGAATGTCATTAACTGCTAATTGGCTACTGAGTCAAATTTATAAAGCCATAAAAACAACAAAATTGTTTATGCAATTGACAAGTAGACCAATTTGATGTCACTTTAACTGACATCTCTCCATTCTATGGAATATGAGATCTACCGGGGGGGGGGGGAGTATTTAGTCAGATATCAATTGTACAAGTTCTCCCACTTAAAAAGATGAGAGATGCCTGTAATTGACATCATAGGTAGACCTCAACTATGAGATACAACATGAGAAAACACATCCAGAAAATCACATTGTCTGATTTTTAACTTATTTATTTGCAAATTATGGTGGAAAATAAGTATTTGGTCACTTACAAACAAGCAAGATTTCTGGGTCTCACAGACCTGTAACTTCTTCTTGAAGAGGCTCCTCTGTCCTCCACTCAAATCATCACAAGAACATGAGCAAAAATCCCAGAACCACATGGGGGAACCTAGTAAATGACCTGCAGAGGGCTGGGACCAATGTAACAAAGGCTACCATCGTCAGGGACTCTACGTCGCCAGGGACTCAGATCCTGCAGTGCAAGACATGTCCCCCTACTTAAGCCAGTACATGTCCAGGGCTGACTGAAGTTTGCTAGAGAGCATTTGGATGACCCAGAAGAGTATTGGGAGAATGTCATATGGTCAGATGAAACCAAAGTAAAACTGTTTGGCAGAAACACAACTTGTCGTGTTTGGAGGAGAAAGAATGCTGAGTTGCATCCAAAGAACACCATACCTACTGTGAAGCATGGGGTGGCAACATCATGCTTTGGGGCTGTTTCTCTGCAAAGGGACCAGGACAACTGATCCGTATACATGGAAGAATGAATGGGGCCATGTATCGTGAGATTTTGAGTGCAAACCTCCTTCAATCAGCAAGGGCACTGAAGATGAAATGTGGCCGGGTCTTTCAGCATGACAATGATCCCAAGCACACCACAAGGCCAACAAACGAGTGGCTTCATAAGAAGCATTTCAAGGTCCTGGAGTGGCCTAGCCAGTCTCCAGAGCTCAACCCTATAGAAAACCTTTGGAGGGAGTTGAAAGTCCATATTGCCCAACAACAGCCCCAAAACATCACTGCTCTTGAGAAAATCTGCATGGAGGAATGGGCCAACATACCATCAACAGTGTGTGCCAACCTTGTGAGGACTTACAGAAAATGTTTGACAGCTGTCATTGCCAATAAAGGATATATAACAAAGTATTGAGATAAACTTTTGTTATGGACGAAATACTTATTTTCCACCTTAATTTGCAAATAAATTCATTAAAAATCAGACAATGTGATTTTCTGAATGTGTTTTCTCATGTTGTCTCTCATAGTTGAGGTCTACCTATGATGTCAATTATAGGCCTCTCTCATCTTTTTAAGTGGGAGAACTTGTGCAATTGGTATCTTTTTTTAAAAGATTTTTTTTAAAAAAAATCCCTCAAAATCTGTTGTGAGAACTGTGTTCAGCTGTGAGGCTGGTTGGATACCTAATACACCACATAATTATTCTCAAGGCTACTTTATAAGTCCCTCTTTCCTTCCTACTTCCATGTTGATAATCACCATGGGGAAGAAATGTTGTATATTAGGCAGAACTAAGTTTTACATCAAGCCTAATGCAGTTTTTGTTCAATATCACGTGCAAATTCTATATCAGTATCATTTGGGACTTGTCATGTTTTCTGTAATTCAGTGGAAGTTTAATGCAGATCTTAAGAATAAGTCTTCATCTAAATAATTTTTGTACTACATTTCATATTGTCAAATGCCATTTTATTAACTAAATCCCATTCAACCTTCTTTAGTAAAAGAAAAACCATTTTACTCTTCTTAACTTAATAAACAATTTAAAGAGTTTTTGAACTAGACAGAGACATATTTTTAATGGAGGGAATTAGTATGATTTTAAATTCTAGGAGTTCCTTACAGCTAGACTTTATTTAGCTTCATGTCTGGAAGATGTGTTTGATCTTTTCAAAAAGAAGATGAATAAAAGTTTTGTATAATATTTTGGAAGTAGTTAAGAATGAGACTAAGAATATCACAGATGATTTTAATTTTTTTAATGTTTGCAATGCTAATATAAAGCTTAGGATAGTTCATTTTTAAGGCTGTATTCCATCCCATTTTGACAACAATTACACATGTCACAAACACAGAGAGAAGTTCAAAGGACTTCTTAGGGGGACAGGGTAAACATGCATCCTTTTCACAAGACAACCATCACATGTTTAGTTCTTCTTCCTTTACTATCTAGTAAAACTTTGTGCATGTAATGGTTTACATTACTTTGTATATACACTATTTATACACATTGTGTAAACACACACACCAAAGACAGCTAATGAAGTGAAGTATGTGATAATATAAGGGAATGTTTGCAAAATTATTCAAATTTGAACTGTCTAGACATGCAGTAACCAATGCCATTCCTGTCTGCAGAAGTGAGGTATTATTTTGTTTGTTGCTGTTATGTGACATCCAGTCAGCCTTGATTTGGGACCTCATTGGACGCAGTCTTTTCTGTGTCTTTTCTCCATTTTCAGGTGCTAGAAACATGGGCTCCCAAGGAGTCCATCCTCCAACCCACGGCCACTTCTAGTGGCTGCTGTGTTATCAGTGTGTTAACACGGAGAGAAGACTCCATTTTCAGGAGTCAAGTGCTACCTGAGTCCTAACTGTAGAAAACAGGGAGGAATCAGGGAAACCACAAGCAATGATGGTAAACTATGTGAGATGGCTGGCTATCCCAGAAGATGGGGAAAGATGGCAGGGAACAAAATAAGATGGTTCCCTCCACTTTTCCCAGATTTTCCTAGCTTTCCCTCTGTCTATCTGAGGAAGTGCTTATAGTGACCCAATGAGTGAGTGACTTCCAAGACTCCTGTTACTAACGGCCTTTTGCAGATTATGAATCTCAGGGGTATGGCTTTCTTGATTTAACCAATCCATTTGTAATGTGGTGTTTCTTTTCCTCTACTGGCTTCAGCTTTACTGAGTTTTATCAACTTATTGAGTTTTCCAATCAGTCATGCTATCTATGATGTGTGTGTCCAAGGTATGATAGCATCAACTTAGTGATCTTGGCTTCTAGTGGAAATTCATGCCCCAGTGGCACTTGGATCCATTTATTGAGCTAGTAGGGAATCCACTCTCTTCTAGTACCACTTTTCAAGTGAATTAATTTTCTTCACAGTCCAACTTTCATACCCATACACAGAAAACAGAAATATCATGGCATGAATTATCCTGACTTTGGTATTCAATTATATGTCCTTAATAACTCTGTTTCCAAGCCCAAGTGTTCTGTTGATCTGAATACATTCTCCATTTGGATTAATTACCCACATTCCATGTTCCCATTATATGCATTGCGCTGCTCAGGCTTTCCTCCCGTAAGATAACATGTATGGTGAGCATGTATAAACATGTAACACAGTCCCTCTTTGCAGACTAATAGCATAATGGCTTATTCCAGAGATAGATAGATAGATAGTGTTGGTGTTAACCTATAAAGCCCTAAACGACTCCAGCCCTGTTTACCTCTTCGAACGTATTCTCCCCTACATACCATCAAGATTACTAAGATCGTCTGGAGAGGCCCTGCTCTCGGTCCCACCAGCCTCACAAGCACGCCTGATGGGGATGAGGGACAGGGCCTTCTCGGTGGTGGCCCCACGACTCTGGAACTCTCTCCCACCGGAGATCAGAACCGCCCCGTCTATCCTGACATTCAGGAAATGGGTGAAGACGTGGTTGTGAAGACAGGCTTTCGATGAATGAGACAGCACCCTAGGATTGTGGATGGAAGATGAGGTATACTTGTTTTTAATATGACGACTGACCACCGTAGTTTTAAATATAGTTGTTATTTTAAATGTGTTATTGTAATTATGAACTATGATATTTTACCGATTGTATGTTTTTATGGCTGCAAACCGGGCTGAGTCCCTCTAAGAGGTGAGAAGCTCGGTATAGAAAACTTTGAAATAAATAAATAAATAATAATAGATAGATAGATAGATAGATAGATTATAGATAGACAGATAGTCAGATAGGCAGATAGACAGCAGATGATAGCTATGATATTTATTTATTTATTTATTTATTTATTTATTTGCTATACTTGTATACCGCTGTTTCTCAGCCTAGCCGGCAACTCAACGCGGTTTACAACAAAATACAACAATCAACAGTATACAATTTAAAACCATAAAAGCATGATACACAATATTCACACATCAATAACAATCCAATACATCTCCTGACTAAAATCGTGATCCAGTTTCGTCGTCCATATTACCAATAATCATTACATTCATTGCACCGAATTAACCAAATGCCTGATATATCACATAAGCCAGAAGAAACATTTTGATGTCAAAATTACTGTTACATAATTCTGTACTTCTGATAGCCTGCCTCCTTTTGTTTTGTAATATTGACTAATCCAAGCATCCTACTTCATCTGATATTCTGTAATATGTTGGTGATTTAAATAAGGAATTGTATGGTTATCTCTAATGGAGCAACATGTTTGCAAATATTAGAGCAATTAACTTTAAAAGCCTTAGTCTTCTGGCCTTTTTCATAGTACAACCATGAATTAGCCTACCAAATTCAATTACTCTTGCAAGTTCACAAGAGAGGATGGCAATATGGCTTAACCTTTTCTGCCCCATTGTAGAAAACCTGCAGTTTTTATGAGTACTAGCTTGCTGAAATTTTATTTCAGTTCCTGCCAGTCAGTGGGAATACTAAAAAAATCTGCATGCTTAACTGAAATGATGCACTGAAAAAAACATGTACACTTTATTGAAAAGTTGTTGTTCTTTCTTGTAAATGTCATTTTAGACTATAAGTAAGAGTTGTTCATATTATTATCCAAATGTAGACTTAAAGATTTCTTTCAGGTGCAACATTTTACAAGGAAATGGGCCGTTTCTGACTTATGATGATCCTAAGGCAAACCCATCACAGGATTTTCTGGGGCTGAGAGATATGACTTGGACAATGTCACCCATTGAGACTCCTGGTCTCTAGAGTCATAGTCCAACACTCAAACCACTTCACCATGCTGGATTTCTAGGTCCCAGTGAAATGCACCCATTTTCTCACAATGGGACATGAAATTAAGAGTGGCCATGTTTAGCACAATGTCAGGTTTGAACCTTCATGTCATTTGCAAGTCATCTTAGTCAAGAATCCTCAATTCAAGTAAGGCTATTTCATCAGAAGAGAAAGGATCTAGCCTGTTTTGTGAGTTTTATGTAAAGGCCAGAATTTTGTGCTATCCAAGCGTTATAGAAAGTCAACTCATTATGCAAGAGCCATAGAGAGTAACTCCGGCTACTGAGATCACATCTTACAGGGTGAATATATCTAGAGATATACGTGTAAAGGATTATCATCATCAATGTACTCACTGGAATTCTGAACCATTCAAATTCTATCCAGAAATCTAAGAACCGGTGAAATATTGTTGGATAATTCAGCATGTTTCAAGCAGTTCCCCTTTTTGTAATAGCATTTTTGTGATCCTGTCTATGGCAATTTCATCCCGATGTTTTGTTAGGGCATTTGGAATTGTTCACACAGTGCCTATCTTTACTCAAACCACAGTTGTCTTTCCCAGAGGTGCTGAACCTCAATTTGTCTCAACATTACGCAATCTTTCCTCTCTCTTTGCTTTTGATTATTCTGTCCCCCAGGATTGCCCTATCTATATTATTATTATTATTATTATTATTATTATTATTATACATAAAGACAATTTAAATCAATCTGAGTACATCTGTTTTCAGGAGAAAAACCACTGATACCACCAAGAATCAACTTGCTAGCCTCAACCATATAAACAAAATTGTTGGATAATAAGGAGGATTAAGGAGAAGTCTATTAAACATTAAATTATGTTATGATTTAACACATTAAGCACCACAACATGTTTTACAACAAATCAATAGAAAAAGCAGTTCAATACATGGCAACATTATGTAGTAATTATTTATTTATGAATTTAGCACCAAAACATCACAATGTATTGAAACATTTGTGGATCAGGGCGGGAGGCAGACTGCATTGGATAATACAGAACACTGGATGAGCGAAGGTTGGATAAGAGAGACTCTAATAGAATTGTTGAAATTTAAAACCATCTTGTCAATCAAATGTATGTGTATGTCATTATTCCGCAATAAAATTGCACCCAAAATGGTTTGCACAAACTAAACAAGAGCAGTAATTTAAACTCTAGCTCCAGCAATGACCTTAAATAATGGTCTTGAGCAGATCAATCTTTATTAGGCTATCATCGCAACCAGGGATGTTAGCCTTAAATCCCCATGTGTGTCAGAGCCCCTCCCTGTCCTGCTCCCATATTCAAGTTCATATCAGAAACGGCAGTCAACAAAGGTGATTAACCTACTAAGATTGGCTCAGAACTAGGAAAATGGGAATGGGGACATATTGTCAAGGTGTTGGATTTCAACATACTTTTAACAGCATGATATATCATTTTATACAGGGGGGGAAACTGAATGTCAGAACAGACAAACAAATAAAATGACTCTCCAAAAAGGTAAAAGGGAACCTTATCCCAAAGGGAGGGGGGAATTCTGGAAAGGCAACAAGTACAGATGTAAAACAGTATGTTACATTTCTCAGATTCTTACCAGCATTTTTATTCCTTCCACATCCCATACTACTTTTGAGACATTTTTCTTTCTTGCATATGTTGGCATACATTTTCCTAGTGTATTTATTTTTCTTAATGCATGCATTACATCTCATTTTTGCCATCTTTGTGTATATTTTTCTAAAATGGGAATTTTGAAAGGTGCTTTTATGAATACATTTAAACATTGTGTTCATTTGTTCATTTACTTTTTCAAAAAAACCCGATGCTCATCCACCATCCACCACCAAGTGATAGGAAACAAAAAAAATACATTCATGAATAATCTCACGCATCATGAATTTGATAAATTCATATTTTAAAATCTCAGTTAATACACATTTATTTTCCATCCTTAATGGAAAGGAGCATGCTATCCCGATGGTGCTGGTCTCACACTGGTAGTTACTTGGCTCAGTTCACAGGCGAGGGCTCCCTCCAGATGGGACATCTCCATGTCTCTGTCAATAGAGCCAAGATGATAGTTCAAATTCAGATATGAATCAGATCACAAAGGAAATATTTGCCTGTTGATTAGTGAAAATTCACAAATTAGAAAGAAAAAAATTGATATGCTTTTATGCATTTCTTCTTTTTTCTTTCTAGGCACAGTCTGTAAAGGAAGGAGAATGTTCAGAATCTATGTTGCATCTGATGAAGAAACTGGAGCAGCTGAATATGGATATCGAAGAAGCTCTCAGCATTGGCTCCTCTCCTTCTGGGACTCCACAAACCAAAAGGCATAAACAGATGGTGAGAGAATGGTACACATACCATTTACTGTGCACGATGTTTTGTAGAACATGGAAAATGTATTCAATGGCAATTAGCTTCAGCAAGAACCCTTTACTCCCAAGCAGTATATTTTATGTGTATCAGTGAGATTTAGGGGTCAGATCACAATCCCATTTCCACAAATTGCTCTTCTGCCTTTTTTTCAAATTATATTCTCCAATTCCATATGTGTTGTTTTATATTGCCTTTGTAATTTCCCTGTTTTCATTACAAACTGGTCTTGGCTCTTGGTGTTTGGCTGTTTTGTAAAATGCATCATACGTGCATAAGATAATCCTTTTCCATGATTGTGCCCAATGGGGCACTATATAATCCAACTAATATTAAAACTTTATGAACACATGCAATCTTTCCAAGTTATATATTGACTTGATCACAAAGCAGCAGCTAGCTAAGGGATGCTTCATGTTATAACATGAATTTGATGGTGAAATAGCAACAGTAACTGTGACTGTCATGTGCAATCAGAAAATGACTTGGTTTGTTCAGTGTACTATGATCCTTAACTGGGAGTAGGTGCAGAATTTGCTGTACTAACTCAGAAAAGTATCTTAATTCCCCCCCACCTTTTTTTTTTTTTTTTAGGTTCATTTATAAATCCGGGCCTTGGATAATGCAGATTTTTGAGAAAGATCTGTTTTGACTATAGGGGCCATTCCATTTTTTTCCTTTTAGGAACCCTATATAATATGCAAGAGTGTTATTCTTTATTATATCAAGGAAGTAATTGAATTAGCCATATCTGTATTGGGAATGCAGTGGGTTGGATGCTGTATAAATCCTGTACTCAAATTCTGCTTTGATCATACCACATTTTGACCTTTCTATAAGCTTCTTCAACTCCATGGTCTGACTAACCGGGCTTACATGCAAGCTGGCGGGCTGTGGGACATCCATAAGCAGATAGGAAAATTAGTCCAGATAGCTCAGGACTGTCAACACTTATTGGCAACAGCTCTGCAGAATTTCAGGCAATTATTTCCCAGCCGTTTCTGAAGATCCCTGATTTTCCCTAGTGAACTCTCCTGCATGTAAACTAACAGGTTGGAGGTTCGAATCCGGGGAGAGTGCGGATGAGCTCCCTCTGTCAGCGCCCCATGTAGGGATGATAAAACATCCCAAAAAAAAAAAACATCCGGGCGTCCCTGGGCAACATCCTTGCAGACGGCCAATTCTGTCACAACAGAAATGACTTGTAGTTTCTCAAGTCGCTCCTGACATGGTTTAAAAAAAACAAAAACAAAAAACCCGAAGTATCATAATTTGTCTTTTGTTTGCTTCTTTTGACAAAATGTATTATTTGGGCTGTTAATTGTAAAAAAAAAAGATCAGTTGGGAGTAGAGGGGCTACTTATACACTCACCCTAGACTTTTATTGCTAGAAATCACCATATTTTGTTTTTCTTCTGTGTGCAAAAGCAGATGGAAAATGGTTCAGAAAGAAAGGTTAACAAGCCTTTATTCCCAGCCCCACTAGTCTTCTGTTGCACACTCCTGGCTCTGCATGCAACTGAGTTTAATTGTAATAAGGAAATGTTGGAGGAAACCTGCATGCCTTTACCAACAGAGAAACAAATACTCAAATCGCATAGACATGAGTTTAATTGTTCTAAGCTGTAATGCTTATAACAGATCTATTCCAGGATCCAAGAAAGTTCTCTGAAATGCTCTGTTAGTTATAAATTTGTCAAGCAAAGGATTTTTCCCAGATTGCGTAGGATAGAAGTTTAGCATTATACCACTGATCTCCTGATCTTTTTAAACAGCCTAGTTCTTATATCTGAGAGTCTCAGCCCATCAAACTAGAATACCAGTGACACTGTTTGAACATTAACTTGGTCAAATCTGGACTTTAGATTGTTGTTTTTTGAGCATACAATCTGGCAGGCCACACTGAAACATTTTAATTGGCCTAACCCCTTGTTGATTCAATATAACATCCGTCTGACTGGTGCAGTGCCATGCTTTGTGAAGCTGCCCTGTGATTCTTGAGTCCTGCAGATTTCAAAATTAGAGGGCAAAATTGTATTTTAGACCTGTCTAAATTAGTCTTTGGATTCATTATAGTCTCTTGAGTATTGGAAGGGGCGATATACTGCTGCTATAAACTGCCAAAATAAAATAAAAATGAGTTAGAATCCTTTCTGTTCAATGCATTATGTTCCTCATGCTTGTAACTTCTCAGCTTATGCAGCTTCATTTCCATTTTCAGTTTCCCGATGTACCAGAATGAAAACTGTGGTTCAAAACTCATTTTTTAATGCAGTGGAAAAAGTTATGCTAACACATAAATCCATTTAAAGTATGTGTTTCAAAAATTAAGGAGATAATCATAAGCTAACCCATATTTGCTTTGATATTTTGGATTTTTAGAACATAGGAATATGAGGTTTTTAAATTGTGTAGGATATCTATGGAGGTGCTTACAAATCTCTTTTTATTTTCTTTATATAGTAGATTGCAAACCCTCTGATGATAGTTTGTCTTCTGCATTTTTAAAAACTTGTGCGCCAGCTGCGCCCATACCTTGCGAAGTCTAACTTGACCACGGTAGCCCATGCCCTGGTTGCATCCCATATAGACTACTGCAACGCACTCTACGTGAGGTTGCCTTTCAGAAGCTCCAAATGGTCCAACGGGCGACAGCCAGGTTGTTAACAGGAGCGGTGCTCAGGGAGCATACAACTTCTCTGTTATGCCAGCTCCACTGGTTGCCAGTCTGCTACCTGGCACAATTCAAAGTGCTGGCTTTAGCCTATAAAGCCCAAAATGGTTCCGACCCAGCTTACCTGTCTGAACATATCTCTCCTTACAAACCATCTAGGACTCTAAGAGCGTCTGGGGAGGCCCTGCTCTTGGTTCCGCCTTCTTCTCAGATGTGTTTGGTGGGGACGAGAGACAAGGCCTTCTAAGTGGTGGCCCTTTGGCTATGGAACACCCTTCCTAGGGGTATTAGATCACTCCCCCCTCCTAACATTTTAGAAAAAGTTAAAACCTGGTTTTTCGAGCAAGCATTTGCAAACGCAGTGTAACAGGCAAATACAGATTTACAGAACGACTGGACAATGGAACTAGAAAATGATTTTAGTAAGGAGACACTGAGGATTTATGTTTTTATTGGTTTTGTATGGTTTTATATTATATTCTAATTTTTTAATTGTATTTTATGTTGTTAGGGGCATCGAATTGTGCCAATTGTAAACAGCATTGTCGCCTTCGGGCTGAGAAAGGTGGTATATAAATACAGTATATAAATAAATAGAATTGTGCCCAGAAATGTGTTGGCAGCCAGTTGAGCTGCTTCAACAGATGAGTTGTATGCTCCCTGTAGCCAGCCCCAATTAGCAGTCTGGCTGCTGCTCTTTGAACAAACTGAAGATTCTGAGTACTATTCTAAGGCAGCCCCACATCGAGCACATTACAGTAGTTCAACCAGGATGTAACAAAGGCATATACCACCATGGCCAGATACAACTTTTCCAGGAATGGGCACAGTTGTTGCACTAGCTTTAATTGTGCAAACGCACTGTGGATAAATGGGCCTCTAGGTTCAGAGCCAAATCTAAGAGTACCCTGTGACCCCATCTAACACATGCTGACTCCCTATTCCCTGACCTGTCTTATGACTGACCAGGAGTACCTCTGTCTCATTTGGATTAAGCTTCCATTTGTTTACCCTCTTCTAGACCACTAGGCACAGGTTTAGCACAGGAACCGCTTCCTTGGAATTAGATGGAAAGGAGTAAGAGAGTTGGGTGTCATCTGCGTATAGATGACCTCTCCCAATGGTTTCATATGTTAAACAGCATGGGGAATAAAACAGAGCCCTGAGGGACCCCACAGGCTAGTGGCCAAAGAGTTGGACAGGAGTCCCCCAGCACCACCTTCTGAGACCGTCCCTCCAGGAGGGAACGGAGCCCCTGAAGAACAGTACCTCCAAGCAATAAGGCTAATGATAGAAGCAGGGGAGCCTCCTCTGAAACAAGGTATCTAGGTTGTCCTGTATGGAGCAACACTGACTGTGAAAGAAAAGGCATACAAATGAGTACTCTGGGTCCTGGGTGACATGCTCTAAAATAAACAGGATATAGATGCACATGTCAAGGGGTTGTTTTCTCCCCGTTTCCACAATTATAATTTTTTTCTAGGGGAAAAACTTTATTTTGCCACAATTACTCACAACCACAGTACTTTCAAGTTGTATAATTTGCTTTGCACAGAGATCCTATTAAAGGATGTTCGGGAATGGCAATAAGTACAAGATGTGTTGGCTGAAAGCAACATAGTTGTGTAATTATATTAAGTTACTGCTTCATCAGCTACAGTAGGTCCCAGTTTCCAGCCCCAATTTAAGATGAATTTAAACATATTAAACAATTTAGACCAGGAGGTCTGAAAGATTGTCCTCACCTGTGTGAACACATGCTGCTGAGGTCACCAGGTGTGACCCCTTTTCACATCCCTTTCCTTTGTAGAGGAAGGAAGGCAGGGATGTGTGCTTGGGTCTTTTCAATAGTCATACCCGAATTCTTTTCTTCAGTTATATCAGCTGTCCTTCTCTGCTGGCACATTCCTGCAGTGTGTGAAGACAATCCTGTTTGACATACCTTTTGTGAGAATGTATGATCTTTTTCTGGTTTTCTGCTGCAAAGCTTTTGCAGCTTTTTGTACAGTTACTGTAGGTCATTCTAGATATTAAGGACAATATATATTCCTTTTGATTAACCCATTGTTTTTCTCCCATGGCAGAGTTTGCTCAGAAATAATCAGACTTATAAATTAAGTCCATGTTTACTTATCAATGCCCAGTCACTAAACAAAGCAAATGAAGAGGGAGAAAAAGCAATTCATATTTCATCAGAGTAAATATTAATTTTCTCAGCTTGAATACTAACAGGACCTTACAACATATTTACATAGTGCAGATGGTTTCCAATGGGTGGCTGACAAAAGGGAACAGGCAATATGTGATGAGGCCCATTGGTAATAATATGCAAAGGGGTTCAGAAATGGAGTATTAGGCAATGTGACGAGATCCCCCATCACATTACAAACATAACTGTATGCTCAATTTGCTTCTGTCACAATAAATAAATACATTACAAGCAGATGTGTATAGTGTTGTATGCAGCCCCTGGATCCCACTTTTCTGATCGCCTGAGCCTTCAACTAGTCCACAAGGCACTCCTACCTACAATTAAAAAAACAAAACAAAACATGAAGGAATTTTTAGGATGGTCCCTCCCCCAAATCATGTAGAAAGCCCCCAAATGCAAGAGAACACATTAAAACAAATGAAAATGCCCCCATACCACATGTACCCCAGAACATCATTAAAATCTCAATACTTGTGTTTTTCCCTGAAGACTAGTGGAGTACTTCTGCATATCAAACACCTGTCTGCTGTAAAATTAGGTTTTGTTTTGCAACCTGTAAATTATATTTTTCTTCTCACACCACAGCAGGCATGTGACTGATATGAGACACACTCCAGAGAAAAGGAGAGATATTTGTATTTGAGCTGATGGGTTACAGTGGAGAAAGTGTACAGCTTATGGTTTAAATTTACATGAAACCTCTGGGAGAGATCATATGGAGTTTTTGAGTTCGATGACAAATTTATGCCGATGATACCCAACTCTATTACTCCTTTCCACCTAAAGCCAGGGATGGCGTCCTGGTCCTAAACTGATGTCTGGATGAGGGCCAACAAATTGAAACTAAATTCAGACAAGACAGAGGTACTCCTGGTCAGTCAGAAAGCAGATAAGGGTATAGGGTTACAGCCTGTTTTGGATGGCGTTACACTTCCCTGAAGATGCAGGTTTGCAGCTTGGGGTGATCCTGGACTTATCACTGACCCTGGAATCTCAGGTGTTGGCGGTAGACAGTAGCGCTCTTGCACAGTTAAAACTTGTGCGCCAGCTGTGCCCGTACCTTTAGATGCCAGATGTGACCATGGTAGCCCATGACTTAGTCACATCCTGTCTGGACTATTGCAACACTCTCTACGTGGGGTGCCTTTGAAAATAATTCAAAAGCTTCAACTAATCCAAAGATCGGCAGCCAGGCTAACTGGAGCACCATATAGGGAGCGAGCAACTCCCATGTTACTGCAGCTCCACTGGCTGCCGATCAGCTTCCGGGCTAAATACGAAGTGCTTGTTATTACCTATAAAGCCCTAAATGGTTCGGGTCCGGGCTATTTACCTAACTGCATCTCTGCATGTAAACCAAAAGGACACTGTGGTCAGCAAAGGGGGGCTGACTCTTGATCCCACCCCCATCTCAACTGGGGCTGGTGGGGACTTGCTTGTTCCTTCCCTCTGGAACTCACTCGCTATGGAAATTAGGACATTTTCTCTCCCTTAAGAAGCAATTAAAAACATACTTTTGCACATTGGCCTTTGGAGAGAAAGATGATTAACTTTTGTTGCTTTTATCATGTCCAACAAGGCTGACAGTGATTATGCTACCTTAACTCATGGGAAAACCACATTGTTATTTGCATATTTTATATTTTTATACAGATTTTAGCATTTTGTGGTGTTAATTACGAGGTCATTTGATTATATGTTTTAGCCTAGGTTTTATATTTTTATACTTTCAATATTTTTAAACTATTTGTTTTAATTGTTTGGTGCTCTTTGTTTTATTCTTATTTTTCTAATAGCACCTGGCATTGTATGTTTGCCATTTTTGTTTTTTGGAAGCTGCCCTGAGTTCCTTCAAGGAGAGAGGGCAGGTTAAAAATAAAGTAGTCGTAGAAGTAGTAGTAGAAGTAGTAGTAGTAGTTGTTGTTGTTGCTGGAGATAGGTCCAGGAGAAATTGGTCCTTGGTCCTCAAACAGCTGCTTACTTCTACTTTAGGAGGATGGTCTTTCAGGGGGAATATAGTAGATGGGCATAGCTTTCCCTATTATTTCCAGATAAGGCTACCAAGGCTGAAAACCCGGCAAGCCAAAGCTACCAGTCAGCAGAGATAATATTGAGTGAGATAGCCTAGTGCTCTCAACATTCCTTTGTTCCATTTCTTTCACAGCTGAAAGAACCATGACAAAACTCTTCTAGGCGAGCAACAAGTCCACTTCCCACTGGGGAAATCAACTGGCAATTAGGTAAACAGCAAGGGCTATGGTTCCTTGCAGTGTCTTTCTCTGTCTAATGCTCTTCTCTCTGTGAAGCAAGACAATGTAGTGCCTTTCTCAACAGTTCATTGCAAACAATGTTTCTTTTTTATATTTCCTCCCCATCCTCTTGAGGAAGCAAGCTCTCTGTGTGCGCTTGCAGTAAATCATAAATGATTCTACTGGGACATGTGCGTTTGGTTATACTGATTAGCCATCTGCTGAGTGTTCAATATATTCATTCTTCATTATATATTTAGTGTGAGGATACTTATTCCATCAATTACTGTCTATTTGCTTCTCATGTGCTTTCAGTAGCTTCATAAAAATGGTAAACCTCTCGTCTTGGCATAGACTGCCTGCTAAGTAATTCTGAGATTAGATTTTCCACTTGAATAGCAACCTGTAAAATTAGGTTTTGCTTCTCACAACCACAGCAGGCAGGTGTTTGATATGCAAGAATATTTATTGTCTTCCTGACCCTGCCAACAATTCCTCAGCTCTCCAGAATTCACAGGTATTATAAAGTCGGTGGGTGTCTGAGAGGGAATATGGGAGGTGTTAACAAAGGAAAAGTTATTCCTTCATACAAAATGATTTGTGATATAACTGCATTTTCTTACCCATCCTCCTTAAGTGTCATATGAAGCATCCACAGAAATACGACTGGAGCTTTCATTGCTGTAATATCCACAACCAACCTGCTTAAAAGCCGTATAATCACAAAAATGTAATTTATTCCTTGCCCCCAAAGTCTGATGTATAGCAACATTTTATCTGTAAAGGAATGACATTTCACAACATTTGAAAATTAAATCTTGCTAAAGATGCCAAAGGCTCAGTGTAGCTCACATTTAAGGAGTAAAATTCTGCCTTAGCTTGCAAGAGTTTTTCCAAAGTGTACTCCAGCACCAAGTAGCAACACAAATCTAATTAGGTCTGAATGACTCCAATATGTTTATGGGTACTCACTTAATATTGCCACTTCCCTGGGACACCTTTTGAGCTTTGATTGGATAATCAAAACGCTGCTGCCTTCGCTCTCATTCTGAAGAAATCCTTACAAGCTCTATCCCTAGTCACTGGTAAAGAGCAACACTTACTACCAAGGAAGTGAAGTGTTGCATTCCCTTTGGCTTACGGAAGATTGCGTTATACATGCTAAAGGGAGCATAATATTGGAGCGATAATTCCCCTAAAGGACAACACAGTGTAAGAGTAAGCTATCGATTTATTGACCACAACTACAACAAAATCAAAGCAATCATTACAATACCAAGCACAACATGAACCATCAAGCTTTTTAGGTTCTGCATCAAATACAATAGAGGTAGTTTTCAATATATGTCGAGGTTGTATTGCTGGATCAATCCATTCCCTCCTCTAGTTTTCCCATTTTTGTTCAACTTGTGCCTGCTGCAGGCTACTGCAGTCCTATCTAAGGATTTATGTTTATATTGATTTTGTATGCTTTTTATATTATATGCTAAATGTTTTTAATTGTATTTTATGTTGTTGGGGGCATCAAATTGTACCGACTGTAAACCGCCTTGAGTCACCTTTGGGCTGAGAAAGGCAGTATATAAATACAGTACATAAATAAATATCTGCATTGCTTTAAGCTTGAAAAGGGATGTACATTTATAATTTTGGTTAATTGTAGGGAAAGCACCTTCGCATTACTATCTGCTTTGACCACTGTTTTTCCCCATTTTTCTCTTCACCTATTTTTACATCTACAAATTTATATCCTTTGATGTACCTCAGATACATAGGAATTTGGGGGTGACGTTATTCAGCTTCTAAACTGATAGGCACTCACCTGGGTTCATGTTTATTATCTAAACTGTATGACAGAAGTATTGCTTCAAATTTATGTAGCTGCCATGCAGCTTCCTTAGATGGAAGAAATGAACAAGTTCTGCTTCTTTCTCAATGGAGATAATTGTCAGTGTTCACCAGGTCACCAATTGTGATGTTATAGATCAGGCATGGGCAAACTTTGGCCCTCCAGGTGTTTTGAACTACAGCTCTCACAATTCCTATTTGTGGGAGTTGAAGTTCAAAACACCAGGAGGGCTGAAGTTTGCCCATGCCTGCTATAGATGCTATAACCAGAAACTGGAAAATACAGAAATAGTTGATTCTTAACTATGATACGCACAACATTCTCTCTCTTCATGTTGTACCATTAAATATGTGTTCTAGTAAACACATGCCTGTCAGTCAATCTAAATGCAGGGGAAGAATATTCCTGCCTGAAATCTAAGAACATCATATTAAGGTCATATTATGTGTCCCTCCATCCAACAAGGTTAAGCAGGTGTGTATTTCTCTGTGGCAGCACCCCAGCTGCTCAACCCCTTTTTCTGAAGAAAGTGAAACTGGCTCTTTCTTTCCAGTTTTCCAGTTTTCCACAGTTTTCATGAGGCCTTTTGCTTATAAAATTACAGTAGGTATATCTATTCTGGCAATTTTAAAAACTGGACAAAGACATTTCAGTCCATGTTCATAACCGCTATGCTATAGTAGCATTCTCTATTATTTTATGTAATAAGTAGGGTTAAAAAGAATTAACCTCAGTAGAGTCTCACTTATCCAACCTTCTCTAATCCAGCATTCTGTATTATCCAACGCAGTCTGCCTTCCACCCAGATCCACAGCTGTTTCAATACATTATGATGTTTCGGTGCTAAATTCGTAAATACAGTAATTACTGCATAACATTACCATGTATTGAACTGCTTTTTCTGTTGATTTGTTGTAAAACATGATATTTTTATGTTTAAAAGGTTTTTCCTTAATCCCTCCTTAATATCCAACATTTTCACTTATCCAACGTTTTGCCGGCCTGTTTATGTTGGATAAGCCAAACTCTACTGTGTGAGTTGCTAAAGAAAACAACACTCCTCAATTCAATAAAACAGAAAACAAAATCTGAAAATATATAAATACAAGTAGACTGATCTCTTGAGCTGAAGAAGTGTGTGTTTCAGATAAATATGGTCTAAATCTCTGCCTTATTTCTACGCGATAATTTAGCTTGCACTTGAATTTTATTTTTAACTCAGTGGTGATAAAAATAGGTGCTCAATTTATTTGAAAAGAGAAATGATTTAGCACTTTTTCTGTAGAGCCCTACTGGGGAAAAGATCATAACAGAGCAATAACAGAGGTTTACTGGTAGGTGAAAGCAGGGGGGAAGACGGTCGTCTCAGAGGATTTACTGTAAAACCACTGTGTATTTCAAGTAGGTGGCATTTTCTTTGCATAAATGGTAACAGCATATGAATCCCACTTGCCATGCCACTTACAAATTGTGCAATAAACATTTCCTGGAGTCCCGTTTGATCAGGGAAGCTTCAAATCCATACACAAACTGAGCCATACCGGCTGCTATGCAATCTGTGTAAATATTTTATGTCAGAATAAGTCTCAAGGGCAAATATCTCTTTTGCACACTCACAAAGAACTGTATACATAAAGACCTTGACTGCAAAAACATAGGAATGGTAATAATCATGATTTTCATAGGTCTCTGACATCCTGACCCTTCCATTGTCAATAAACGAACACTGACAAAAACATGGACAATGTAATACCAAAAAGATATTAATCCCCTTGGTCGGCATATCTTCTTATCCTTCAACAAAGAAGGATCCAGAATTGCTAACTATATTTTATTTACCTCCCCGGGAGATCCTTCCATTGGCTGTCTGGCTCCATTCTGTGGGTTATGGGCAGCAGCAGTTGCCCATGCCCCCAGGCTCAAAATCTTTGGATGCAATGTATGTCACTATTAGGCACTTATCTTTCCTTGAGCCATCATATCCTTCTTTAAACCAATGCAGTGCATCATGATTTTTGGAACATCTTTTCATTTTGCACTTGGTCACTAAAAATTATTTTGCTTTATGTGCTGTTTTCGACTTGACAGTGTCATTCTCCAAAAATATTTACTAGAGCAGTGTTTCTCAGCCTTCCTAATGCCACAACCCATTAATACAATTTCTCATGTTGTGGCGACCCCCAACCATAAAATTATTTTCATTGCTACTTCATAACTATAATTTTGCTACTGTTATGAATCATAATGTAAATATCTGATAAGCAAGATGTATTTTCATTCACTAGACCAAATTTGGCAAAAACTAATAATGAGAAATGAGGCAACCAAGTCACATAAGCTTTGCATAAATAACCAAAACATTTGGAAGCATCTAGAGCGGAGATGGCCAACTGTGGAGGACCGGAAAAGCACATGAGCTCTCCAAGACATTTCAGAGGGTCACATCTGCTCCAGCAAGTTACCAAAAAACAAATTGTACCCCGAAATACCTTCTATGTGACATGGGAACATCTTTTTTGGCCTCTGTGGGGCTCTAGATGACATTTTGGGGTGTTTTGTGGTTTTCAAACATGTGGAAATGACTTCTGAATATTCTAGAGATCATTATTGAACACTTTGAAACAAGGTTTTTTCCAATAAAAATAGAGGGTGGGAGTTAACTCCCACCTAGAGGCTTACAAAAATAGTCCTCAATGGCTGCATGACACCTACAGTAACACTTTGCCCACCACTATTCTAGAGATAACTAAAAACGATCTTCAAATTGCAACTAGAGATGACCTTCCTTAACTAAACTCCACTTTTCTTATGATTTCCATTTTGTGGCTAGATATATAGACCTATGTTTATTTAAGCTAGGGGTAGCTGATGGGAGAAGCTTACTTGTTTTCCTTTTTCTGCTTTGTTCTATTTACTTACTTACTTACTTACTTACTTACTTACTTACAATATTTATATCCTATTCTCTCTCACCTTGCAGGGGGCTCAGTGTGGCTTACAACAGGGCAATATTCAATGCCGCACACTCAACAAATAATACAATACAATACATTACATCATATAATAATAAAACATATAAATACCATAAAACTTTTAAAATATGATGCCCAGTCCTAAGTTGACATTTGTGTGCTACATTGTGCTGATTCCGCATTGCACTACCCAAACACCTGATTCCAGAGCCAAGTCCTCACTTGTTTCCTAAAAGCCATGAGAGAGGGGACCAGTCTGATATCTCTGGGAAGTTCCATAACCAAGAGGCACAACTAAGAAAAACAGAAGAAGAGGCAGTGCTTGTTGGACAATCTCCTCCTACACTACCATCCTTTTATCCTGTGTTTTAATTAGATTTTCCTTATGTTTTGTGTTTTGAAAACTCCTCTTCTGGATCTAGATTCACTCTTAGCAAGATATGAAGAAAATACATCCCATGACACCTGTGTTCCCCCGCCCTGGACATTTTGGAGCATTTGGGGGCAAAATAATGTTTTGAAAAGTTTTGTAAGTGGCCCTGAGGGGCTTAATGCTGACGGGCTACACTTTGTCTACACTTAAGCTATAGTCTGAAATAGTAGTGCTCAAAGGTTAGTTCTCCAGATGTTTTGGACTTCAGCTCCCAGAGAACCCATCCAGTTTACCAAAAGTCATGAATTTTGAGAGCTGAAGTCCAAAACATCTGGAGTTTGTGAATCAGCAGACTGAACTAAGGATATATGATATCATCACTAACTCAAACTGAATACAATGCAATGTTATGTAGCCAAAAGAGTTGTCAGGAAATGGAGCATTCGTGAGTAATGTTATGTGAATGTGTATGGGAAGCCATTCCTGATCGTTTTCAGCCAAACCACAGTGTTGATGTTGGAAGATCTGGCGTGGGAACTTCAGAATCATCTTGACCTACCCCACCTTCTTCTTTTATTTGTATTTACTTATACAGTGACTTACATTTCTCAAATGGTCATATTTTTTTCATTTCCTCTGACTATATTTATCTAACAGTTGTTATTAGAATAAAGACCCTAAGGACTGCAGTGTACTTTATAGAAGAAGAATTAGTATTTTCCAGAGATCATCTTCTGTTTTATGTGGAAGGAAAATTTCTGCTATCTGCCAGGAAAACTTGCTTTGAATAATTTATTCTTGGGAAGCTCAGTCTTTGGGCATGCTCAGAACTTTGCCAGTCTTTGCAGTCAAGTATATATGGCTATGGCCTCACTATTTGTCCTTCTTATGTCAGTTGGGGATTTTAAAAAAGTCTTGAATACAATTCATCACTTTCAGCTTTGATCAATTTGATTATGTGATTATCACTGACACTACAATTACTTTTTTAAAATATGTTTTTGATTCAGTATCACCTAGGAAATTAATTGTGATATGCAAGAAAATGTAAATTACAATAATTGGCTTTCAATAGTGCCAGGGAATTATTTGAACCAAGGAGTCTAGCAACCAGAAACAGTTATCTCACAGTTGACAACATAGTAGCTGGCAAGAAGAAAAGGATGCCAGGTTCTTTTTTCCATCCGCACAGCTGCCAGAAGACCATTTTAATTAACATTTGTCAGGTGACCCAAGGGACCAATATAGCTTCATCTGGATCTATAAAAGCTATCTGAGGCTTTGTAAACCTTAGTCATAGTTTGGCTCCTCATTCTGTGAAACTTGCCACTGGAGTGAAGAGAAATCTGTACCTAACTGCCTCCCCATTGCTTTGTTTGTCTCCAAACGTGCAGTCTCAAGAAACACTTTGTTTGTAAAACTTTCCCTAGGGAAGTGAATATTATTTTGGATTGACTAGCAGTCAACATTAATTAGTAATACAATTTTCTAAAATTCCACTGAGATACAGTCAGATATGTAGTGTACCTTTTATATTCTTCAACATTTCACAGATGAGAACTGGGACATATATTCCAAGGGACATCAGATGTGAGAGAGAATGGCACATATTAATGAAGTAAACACTAACTAGGAGAGGCTGCAGGAATTTATTTTTGTTTGTGTCTATAGCAGCGGTTCTCAACCTGTGGGTCCCCAGGTGGTTTGGCCTTCAACTCCCAGAAATCTTACCAGCTGGTAAACCGACTGGGATTTCTGGGAGTTTTAGGCCAAAAGAACCACTGGTCTACAGGGAAGGGCAAGTTTCTATTTTATCTTCTCCTGCCAATGGGTTAATTGAGTGCTAACTGCTTTGGCACTCTGAAATTACTTTGTAGCAACTGAAATAAATTAGAGACTAGGGGCCTTTCCACACAGCCCTATATCCTAGAATATCAAGGCAGGAAATCCCACATTATCAGAGTGTGGACTCAGATAACCCAGTTCATAGCAGATATTGTGGGATTTTCTGCCTTGATATTCTGGGATATAGGGCTGTGCGGAAGGGCCCTAAAGGAAAAGTAGAAAGGAGAAAAATTGGGACATTTTAAAAGCAGGGCTTAGTGGGACAACAGAGTATTAATTGGGACTGTCCTTGTCCAATCAGAGCAGTTGAAGTATATTTATAGCCTTGTTGGTGGCCATCTTAAAGTTGTATCTTGGCAAGTGGAGGAATGGTTACTTTTCATTACGTAACAGTTACCTTCTGTTTACACATTGAGGGAAATATTTATTACAGTGATTGTGCTATTTTCTGGAGAAATGCTATTCTTCAGAAGATTCTCTATGAGAATATGAGAGATTTCTTTAATATTTTTCACTAAAGATTTCAAAAAAAATTAGCAAAATTAGGCAACAAATTGTGTTTTTTTTCTTGCCCTTTCTATACTTTTGTGTGTAGGACTCTTTGTGCAGTTTTATTCTACTACAAACTAGTTAACTGTCTTGTCATTTAAATATAATTGTCCTATTTTCATTGTTATCAATACTTTTTCATTAAATGTAATGAACCTTCCTTTTTCCATTTGCTAGAATTAATTCTTAATGATATTAAGAGCCTTAATTTTAAAAGAGGAGCTGATATCTTAGGGTGAGCATGGATCCATATTAAATCTGTTTCTGTCTCCTACAGAATTCTGGGGCTTGTATTTCAGGGGAGGGGTGTTTAAAATTCTCGGGCGGGCAGGTCCTGGGCCTCACTAAAATGCAAACCCCAGAATTGTGCAGGAGGCAGCAACCACATTGAAAGTAGATCCATGCTCTAGTGTGATGAGGCATTTTGTTTTTATTCCAACCGACTTTCTCTCCTTTCAAAGTGTTTATTTAGTTATCAAAGCTGGATTGGCACTCCAGTGGTAGGGGATAATCACTATCCAGCACAGCATTTGCAGGCCTGTCCATAGTTATCTAAGTGAGGGATAAACCATGTCATAAAACCAGCTTACCTGTCCGAACGTATCTCTCCTTATGAACCATCTAGGACTCTAAGATATTCTGGGGAGGCCCTGCTCTCCATCCTGCCTCCTTCGCAGATGCATTTGGTGGGGACGAGAGACAGGGACTTTTCAGTGGTGGCCCCTCGGCTGTGAAACACCCTTCCCAGGAATATAAGATCACCTCCCTTTCTTTCTGACATTCCGTAACAAGGTTAAAACCTGGCTCTTTGAGCAAGCTTTCGTTAATTTAGCATAATCAGGTAAATATGAAACTACTGAACAACTGGACGATGCGATTGGAAAATGTTTTTAGTGAGAAAACGCTAAAGATTATGTTTTTATTGTTTTGTACGGGTTTTATATTACATGCTAAATATTTTGATTGTGTTTTATAATTGTTGAGGCATCAAATTGTTGCCAATTGTGAACCGCCTTGAGTCGCCTCCGGGCTGAGAAAGACGGTATACAAAGATGGCAAATAAATAAATAAATAAATAAATAAATAAATAAAAAGCATGCACACAAGAGGGGAAGGGTTAAACCTTCTCTGGAGTATTGAGCTACTGATAGACCTTTGCAGAGAAGTTAAGCAAATGTTTCCCATTGGAAAAATGAAGGTAACAGGAAGTAGAATAAGATACTAGGTGCTGCATAATGTAGGACTGACAATTTATTCTTTGGCTTCAAGTGCTCTCCATCTTTGAGAAATTTGGCAGGTAAAGCATTCCTGGCACAGAGATGAAAAGAAGTGGGGAAGTTTCTTCAAATCAGGAGGTCCTTAAAAACACAAGACCTCTGTTTGGCAAACAGATCCATTGCAAACGGTCACATAACATTCAACACACCATTGTTCTGCAGGAAGCTGCAGTGAGAAAATATTTAGCACTGCAGGCCAATTACCTACAAAGATGTTGTCAGCCCAGGTGATGCAGGTTGCTTTTGACATGTGTCTTAATTTGGCATGGATTGAGACAAAGTTCCTGGCCAGCCATTATTCCTCTGCCGCTTAAGTGGGAAAGTGCTGTCATGAAGAGATAAAAGAGGCAACTTCAAGGCTCATTAACAAAAGGAATCCTCTAGGAGCCTTTGCAGCATCATTCCCATTCTCTGGTTTGTTCTGGTGGAGTAAGGAGTATGAAGGGTGAGGAGACACTGGCTACTTTCCTTATTTGGTCAATGGCTCGTAACCAGTCAGTCAATGTTTTGGTCTCCCTATATTTTTGTATTGATTTTGTCATTTATTAATGTATCTATTATTTATTAAAGCTCCTTATAAATGCTTTATAAAGGACATTAAAATAGCAAGCTGCATCCCTAGAGGACCTCCCTTTTTAGTGCCTTGAAATATACTATAGGTGAGGAGGAAATGGTTTTCTTCTAATATTGTGTTTCTGATGTTTATGTCAAGTAAAGCTTGGTTAAATAACTACACAGGGTAATCTAAGTTTTATAAGGTTAACTGAGCCAGAGGCATTCCTGGAGCACACAAAGGGCAGGGTTTCCATGTGAATAAAATCTCATAGCACATAATAGAGGAAGTGAGAATACACGCTATTTGCTCTCCTACCTGCACAGTTCACTGCTACTTCTGACCTTACTCTTAAAAGAACCTATAGCTCTCTTTATTACAAAACCCAGAAGAGCGGCATTTGCCAGTAATCTAAAACAACTGCTTTAGTGGGGGGGGGGGGGGTTAATTTGAAGTTGAATATATCGAAAAATAGGTTGTTGCGGTGCTGCCTTTCACTTTTTTGTTTTTTATTTTACATTTTCTCACCTCCCAGGAAGCCACTTCTTATATAGGGAATAAAGTAGAAAGTATGAGGGCACGGGAGGAATCTAGCAACATGTTGCAGACTCAATTATTTTTGCACGAGCTTTGGTGGATTTCAGTCTATTTCCAATGGACTGTTGAAGTGCAGAACTGAAGGCATAGCTGATTTAAATATAGTTACAATAGCATCATTCTGTATATTGTTACAGTCAGATCCTACCCCTTATGACTGAGCAACTGTGCTTAAATATCTGTTTCTTGACTATTGTACTCCACTAATACATCTGAAAAAGTGGATTAAAATCCCCCCAAATTTAAAGAGATTCCAGTTATACCCAACTCCACTATATATAGGCTTTGCTATATACAGAAAAAAGGGAGTTCTGTATTTAATCTAAACATGGAAGAAATTATTTTGGAATGAAAATATCATTTTAATAGAATGATGTGACAGCATATAGGCCAGACCTGGAAGGATCAGAGGCTAAGCCAGTGTTTTTGTAAAAAAAAAATACATTTTAATATGTGTATTTTTACAATGTTCATGTGTTTTTATTATTCTGTAATCCACCATGAGGAGAGGCGGGTAAGGAAGAAAATTGTTGTTATTATTTGATACACAATAAGATTAGTACACAACAAACTAGATTACTATGCTTAGCTTTTGTATTTAATGCATGTCAGACACTTCCCAAGTGTCTAGGACTATGTGGTGTGTCGGCGAATAATGCATGCAGATCTGAGTAGGGTGGCCTTTTGCAGCTGTCAGATGGTAATTTTGTCAGCACTAATTGTTTTTAAGTGCAGGTCAAAGTCTTTAGGCACCACACCTAAGACCTTCTTCTTCTTCTTCTTCTTCTTCTTCTTCTTCTTATTATTATTATTATTATTATTATTATTATTAGGTAAGGTTTTAGCTGGAAAGCTAGGAGAAAAAAATCTATCCAATTCCATTTACAGATTTAAAAGGTATGAACTGACTAGAAATATGGGGGAGAAGGAACCAGTTCATCTATTACTGCATTTACTGGATATCTGGTCATCAAATTTCATCTCTTTGAAGCTAAGCAGGGTCAGCCTTGGTTAGTACTTGGATAGGAGGCTATCAAGAAATACAGTCTTTGCATGGGAGACTGTCAAGGAAAATGCTATAAATTCAATTTCAGAGGAAGGAACTGGCAATATCACTTCTGAGACTAGATCTACACAGCCATATAATTCATTTTATGGCCAGTGTAGAACATATAATGCAGTTTAATTCCATTGAACTGTAGCGTAGATCCAGTCTGAGTATTCCTTGCCTACAAAAACCCTATGGAATTCATGGGGTTGACATGAGTCAACAGGCAACTTGAAAGCAGATACACAGAGAGATTGGTTAGTGGCCAGAAGGAAGATCTCCTATGGTATGCGACTATTTTGATTGTTCTCTTGGATCATCTAAAACTCTCTGCTCTTCATGCATTTCCTTTGTATGCTTTGGATTATGTGGGTTAATCTTGGGAGGATTAGCTGGAATTTATTAGAGGAAGACAGTTGGATTCGACAGTTTACTGGTCTGTTCTAAGTCTGATTGAATGGCAGTAGAAACTGTTGGAAAATTGGCCATGTAAATGCCTGCAAACAGAAATTGGAAACAAGTCAGTTTGCAGGCTGATAAAAAGTTACCAAATGTGTACTCCTAAATCAGTATTGAAATTAGAATGCAATTATATTTTAGTAGCTTTAGTGGAATATTGTGACACGGTTTTCCAAACAAAGATGAATACAAGCATGTGCATGTTGGTGGCATTATTTACATAGCAAAAAATGTATGTTAGGAAGCATTTTGAGCTATCATCATCATCATAATCTCTTTCCTGCCTCTCCTTATGGATTGGAATGAAGAACAGCAGACTAAAATATAGCAATAAATCGATACATAACACAGCTAAAACAGGAACATTAATTAAAACAATCAATTAAAATGCAACAATTAATTAAAATAATCAATTAAAATGCAACAATTTAAAAGCATACATATTAGAATAATAATTTTATAATTTATAATTTTAAAACCATCTGGATAGGCTTGAATAGTAAGAAAAAATTGACTGGAAATACTAACACTGGAAATGTAACACTTTAATACTTTGTGTGAAATCTTTGGAAGAAAACCCTTTAGTGTGCTAACCATGCTGTTGGGAATATGCTGTTGTAGTCAGCCTCAGTTGGCCTTTGATCTTGGCTTCCTACTACTTCTGTGGCCTTATGCTCTTCATCGATGTTGAATGTTTTGGATTCTTCCATCAGATTTACTCCAAAGAAACCATTAGAAGACTCATCGATGCCTGGAATGTCTATGAAATCTTATTTCGTGTATTTATACCCTGCCCATCTCACCCATGTATGGATATTCAGATCTCCAGGCAGCCTAAACAATTCCCCTTACTTACTTTAAGGTCCTTGGATATTTATACACCTTTCAAGGTAGAATGCAAGAGTGCATTGTCTAGAATAAGAGGGAGAAGTAGCTAATACCCACAGCGTTTGAGGTTCTTTGTCCCCATTCCCAACCTTAAACTAGATCATCTCATCTTCATGCTGTATCTGAATCTTCTGATCAAGCTGTTCAAGAGAGGCTATCTTAATTCTAGTTTGGTGGGATCCCATGATTCTTCTGACTTACCTGAATGAAATGTCCCTGCTTCTTTGCAAGGGAAGCCCACAGAGGATTTTTTTTTTCATTAGTACTGTGTCAGAAGCTGAGATTCTCCACTCATCTCCTAGGGTTACTCTGAAAGCACCTCACAATATCATGTGACCTTAGGCTGCTTGCTTGGAAGGTAGCTTTTTTTTTGTAACCATTATATCTGCCAGATGGGCAGGAGAACTATGTCATCCAAGAGTATGTTCTCCATACTTTTATTTTCATGCAGATATAGTGGTTCTTCAGTTTGATATATGATTCCTGCCCAAGGTGTTTTCTCTCACCTTTAACAGAACATTGTATCACCTTCTCTAAGGTGAAATCCTGGTTCTTATTTGGAGAACTCCCTACATTCTCTACATTTCTCTAAGTGGATTCCTGCTGCTATCCAACTTGTGCATCCATTGTACTTTAACGAGGCTCCCCATAGGTGTTCTTCTATCAGACATCTGCTAAGCAACTACTCAGTCTCAGCCTTGATGCAAGATCTAAATCAGGATTTTCTCCACTGCTTGTTGATCTCCCATTTGTGTGAATTTCAGATATAACAAAGAAGAGGTTGTTTAACTGTGTGGTTCTTCGTATGGTCTTCTTATGAACCATCTAGGACCCTAAGATCTCTGTGAACTTATACAATGCCACCCATAGTCCGTCATGGTGCCCTACTCTCCCTAGTTTCTTAGACGCTGCTCTGGTAGCCAAGGAACCGAGGAATCAAATTGTAATCATACTCACCATGCACACTGAAGAAGGGCGAAGCTACTGCCAAAGTGCTCATTTCTCAGGTCAGGAGGTTCAGGATGATGTAATGCTCAGGTAACACCATTTGTGTGAACTCACAGATGACCACTTGAAGAACTGCAATTACAGGTAAGCACCCTGTTCTTTTCATATAGTCAAAAATGTAACATTTTTTAAAGTATACACTTTCAAAGTTGACATTAGCAAAGATTTACACCTCTACTACCAAATAAATGCTAGAGATTTTGAATTTTATCATTTTAATGTAATGATATACATTTATACTAAATCACACATTTTTTGTTGAAAGTCACAAGCTTTTAAAATTCATATACAAATATCCAATGTTTTTCTTCGAGATAGCTTTGACAGCAAACATATGTTTTAGACTGAGCTGCACTTAAAGTGTGTAAAACAACTTGGCATCAGCCTGCTTTTACTTTCGATGAGCAGCTCTGCTAAAAATAATAGCAGTACTGAAAAAGCTGATGTTGCTGTCTGGTGTGCTACTCCAGTGGTTACAAATTGAATAATATGTATTCAAAGAAGATACTATTTGAAATAATGTTAAGTAATCGATGTCCAGAATTCTAATGGGACTTCTTATACTAGCTGTTGTTGTTGTTTATTCCTTCAGTCACTTCCAACTCTTCATGCCTCATGGACCAGCCCATACCGGAGCTCCCTGTCAGCTTTGGCCACCTCCAGTTCCTTCAAAGTCAAGCCAGTCACTTCAAGGATACCATCCACCCATCCACCCATCTTGCCCTTGGTCAGCCCCTCTTCCTTTTTTCTTCCATTTTCCCCAGCATCATTGTCTTCTCCAAGTTTTTCTGTCTTCTCATTATGTGGCCAGAGTACTTCATTTTTGCCTCTAATATCCTTCTCTCCAGTGAGCAGTCAGGCTTTATTTCTTGGAGGATGGACTGGTTAGATCCTCTCACAATCCAAGGCACTCTCAGAATTTTCCTCCAACACCACAGTTCAAAAGCATCTATCTTCTTTTGCTCAGCCTTCCTTATGGTCCAGCTCTCACATGTATAGGTTACTATGGGGAATACCATTGCTTTAACTATGTGGATCTTCATTGCCAGTGTGATGTCTCTACCCTTCACTATTTTACTGAGATTGGTCATTGCTCTCCTCCCAAGAAGTAAACTGCTTCTGATTTCCTGGCTGCAGTCTGCATCTGTAGTAATCTTTGTGCCTAGAAATACAAAGTCTGTTGCTACCTCCATATTTTCTCCCTATATTTGCCAGTTACCAGTCTGGTTGCCATTCTTATACTAGCTAGTGTAACAATAGTTGCACAAGTCATTGCACTTAGCAGACATTTTATCTGTCGTTTCCAGTGAAGTCTGAGGTTTTGCAAGCACGCACACACTTTCTCTTGGTGGGAAGCTCATGGTCCATTCCCAATGGAGGAGCTGAATGATATGATGCCCACTGTGCAAATGTGGTATCTAGTGTAATTCACTTCCTATATATTTTTGTTATAACAAATGTGCATAGGGGGTTGGTCCACATGTTTGTATTCTTGTTTGTTTCACCATGGCAGTAGAATTTAAAAGTTAGAGGGGACCTCGGTGTTGGGAAACATAAGAAATCATACTATATCTGCCAATTAGATTGATCAAATTGCCAAAGTAGATGCTGAACCCATGCCACCCACCTACAGGATCCACCAGGGAAAAGAATTTAGCTTAATTCTCTTTGTAAAACATACAGTTACACATTTGCAAATCTATTATGTGCTTTCAAGTCGACTCTGACTTATGCCAACCCTATCATAAAATTTTCTTGGCAAGATTTGTTCAGAAGAACTTTGTTTTCACCTTCCTCTAAGACTGAGAAAGTGTTACTTGTTCAAGATCACCCATGGCTTAATAGGGATTTGAAACAGTTCTACAGTTTCTACAGTTCTAATCTAACACTGCAACAACTATACCGTGGTACCCACTTACTTACAAATACTCACACAGAATCAAATACATGGTCTTAAGGAGGAAAGAAAATGACTGCATGTTAGAAAAATGCAGGAAGTGAGTGGGTGTAGTAAAAAAAAAATCTGGAAAGTACTCCAAATGTACGCTATGCCTAAATATAATGCAATCTGCAAACTGAAAAGTGGTGGTATAATCCTGGAGAGGTTGCTAAATCTAACACTGTAGGGCAATGAATGCAAAAGTTGAGTATTTCTCACAGGTGGCAAAGTAAGATCACAGACCTCCAAGAATTGGAGCTGTTTTGTTGTTATTGTTGCTTCTGCTACTTGAAGTGTCTTAGTTGAGATGCAATGGAAAATTGTGATTCATTATCAAGAAATCTTTATTTGTGGCTTATGGAGAAGAGAATAGATGCTGTGTTCATACACAAGGCTCATGCAGTGCTTACTGGTGGCTCCTATTTCAGTGAGTCACAAAACCCACTCTGGGCTTAAGTGTAGAATTTAAAGGAGTTATCTAAGGTGCTGAAACTATTGTAGGAGGAAGTAGAGTTTAGCATTTTGAATAGCTCCTTCAAAATAGTTTTGGCTAGCATGACACCACTAATCTGGATGTCTCCAGCTGCCACTAGACTCATGCACATTTCAGGCTAATAAATTAAAAGATGCTGTGTCTGAACGGAGCCATTCGGTTAGTATGTTGAATATTGGTGACAGGCTATCTGCTAGGTTGGGAAAATGCCAGTGGTTGAGGTGCAGCACTGGCCTCTGCTGGACCATACATACAAACCCCATGTTCACACACTCTTTGACATTGTTATATGTCTAAACTCTCAAATATGAGGGATTGGTGGGAGTTTTCCCAGGTCATTGGCAGCTTTTGGCTCTTTTAAGCTCAGTTGAGACCTTTATTTAACATGGAAGTAAAACATAACTATTGGAATCATAGAATAATAGATATGGAAGAGACCACAAGGTACAACCTGCCCAACCTCCTGCTATGAAGGAACACAAAATCAAAGCATCCCTGACAGATGGCTATTCAGCCTCTGCTTAAAAACCTCTAGAGAAGGAGACTGTCCACAATACTCTGAGGAAGCATATTCCCCTGAACAGTATATTCCCCTGAACAGCTTGTACTATGAAGAGGTTCTTCCTAATGTTTAGGTGGAATCTAAACTTGCCTCCTCCTCTCTGTGACATCCTTTCAAATATTTAAACATGGCTGTCATGTCCCCTCTCAGACTTCATTTCTCCAACTTAAACATACCCAGCTCCCTAAGTCGCTCCTCATAGGGTTTGGCTTCCAAACTTCAGTAGTTATGGAAAGCATTACAAATCTGTTCCCACTTCCAAAAATGAGAAAACCAGAGAGCTTTTAGGACCTTCAAAACAGCCTTGTTAATTTATCATCATGATTTTAAGCTATGTAAGATTTGCTATATATTTGTTGCATAGTATACCGTATTTCACCGCATAATAGTCACACTCCCCCCTTTTTGTGGGAGAAAAGGGTGTGACTGTTATGCTGTAACAACTATCATGTGGTTAAAAAACCCTTTGATGGAATTTTTTCTCTGCATAATAGTCCCTTTGAGGATGCAGCAGCTGCGTCCTCAAAGGGATTATTATGCGGAGAAAAAATTCAATCAAAGGGTTTTTTAAAAACAAGTGTTTCACCTGCCTGCACAGTTTGCCCTCTTTCCTTGGCATAGTGCCGAAAAGGCAATTGCACCCTTGACAGGTTGAGTGAACAAAGGATGCGACTATTACCAATTTGGACTTCCCACAAAGGGCGGGGGGGGGGGGGGATCCAACTATTATATAATAGTGACTATTATGCGATGAAATATGGTAATCTACTTAACAAAGCTTTATGAAGATGTTGCACTGAATGTTGTGACTCAGTTAGTCATTCTTATGGTAGGAACACTGTAACCAATGGGACTTGATTATTATTAGGATAGATGCACTGTAATCAAGAGGACTTGAATGTTTCTTAGGATAGGCACTCTGTAATCAATGAGCCTTGAATCAAATAGGGCTAATGTATATTCAGTGGGTTTCAGCTGGGCTTACTGAAGTCTTGATAATGAGTTTACAACATAACAGCGCATACAAAATGCTCACATGATCTTGTTAATGTAAGAACAAATGAAACATGACTTTATGCATGCTTAAATTTAAATAATTTCCCTACATTTGTTCATTGTACATAAACTTGATTGGATGTAGTGCTGTTTGCAAGATCCAATATATATAGATCATTGTCTCATACTAAAAACACCCTGCACAGCATGGTGTTCATTATTTGACCCCTCCTTTTCAACTGCCTTCAGGATAATGACAAAGCATGTCTAGTTGAGGGTTGGAAACCTTTTCCTTTTATATAGACTGACAAGAAACCCAAAGTCCCATATTTTTCTCTTCAAAAACACAGAAATGTGTGCATCATGTAATTTATGAATGTGGACAATATGTTAATTTTGCAGAAAAAACATGGCTAAGTAAACTGAAAATAATACTTTTATTTGGCATTTAGGTAAACCGCAAGCTTGTTAATAACTACTTTGTAAGTGTGTTGTTGAAGGCTTTCATGGCCAGAATCACTGGGTTGCTGTGAGTTTTCCGGGTTGTATGGCTATGTTCCAGAAGCATTCTCTCCTGATGTTTCACCCACAGCTAAGGCAGGCATCCTCAGAGGTTTACAGTCACTGGCCATACAGCCTGGAAAATTCACAGCAACCCACTACTTCGTGATTGTTGTAAACCCTATCTCTCATGAGTTTCAGCCATTTCTTATTACTAAGAACCTAATAGGAGTGTAATATTGAGGGGGGAGGGGGCTGGTGGGGCCCTGGTGGTGCAGTGGGCTAAACTGCTGAGCTGCTGAACTTTCTGACTGAAAGGTCAGCGGTTTGAATCTGGGGAGCAGGGTGAGCTCCTGTTAGACCCAGCTTCTGCCAACCTAGCAGTTCGAAAAAATGCAAATGTGAGTAGATCAATAGGTATCACTCCAGCAGAAAGATAATGTTCCATGTAGTCATGCTGGCCACATTACCTTGGAGGCATCTATGGACAACGCTGGCCCTTCGGCTTAGCAATGGAGATGAACACCATTCCCTAGAGTTGGACACGACTAGACTTGATGTCAGGGGAAAACCTTTACCTTTCCTATTAAGCTCATACCATCTTTGGGTCTTGCAATGTGCACCTCTTCAGCTACTATTGTGGAAAAGAACTCAAGCCTTTTTTCATCCAGCAGCACTATCCTTAAAGACTCAGATGCATATTTGATGCTGTGTGCCTTCAAGTCATTCTAACTCAGTGGTTCTCAACCTGTGGGTCCCCAGATGTTTCCTTCAACTCACAGAAATCCTAATAGCTGGTAAGATGGCTGGGATTTCTGGGAGTTGTAGGCCAAAACACCTGGGGACCCAGTTCTAACTGATGGTGATCCTAAGGTCTACCAAAGCCATCTCTCTTGCTAGTGGATGACCTTGACTTCATGAGTAACCATGCAAGGGCTCCATTATAGCCATTTGATTGAATAGATTCTGTAAGACTTAATCGTGAAATATGCCTGTTTCTCTGATCATGCATTCAAAGAACCAGTCATTTTCTTAAAATGCCATTTTACATACATCTGTTCAAGGAGAGACAAGCTTGTAAAAGAGCAAATCATTGAAATCCATCATGATCAATCTATTTCTTGCAATAACACATTGCGCAGGGTATAAGAAGGAACTTAGATGCTGAGGAGTTCCTTCCACCAAGGTGCTCTAAATCTGCTCTCTCTTATCATCTTTCCAAGCAGTACAAAAATCCATTTAGATAAAATGAATGGTTCATGTTTTTTAATTTACACAGAATAGATTTGACTTGTAAAAGCAAGAAGGGGGAATTTAATGTTCCCTAAGAAATTGTTTTTAAATTGCCTCTGTCACTTTTCAGATGCAGGGATTGGCAAAAACGAACTAGCCTCAATACCTTTTGTTCCTTGGGGAAACAACTGAGCAACTGAATGATTTTTATGGCACTCTGCAATGCAGACAAACACATCCTTATTCTCTCTCTCACTCGCTCGCTCACTCGCTCTCTTTTAAGTGAGGCCAAACGACCTTCCTAAGAAATACTGAAGGACCCTTCTGTAGCATTCATCTTGCAGTGTTTCTATTCTAGGCAGGCGCAGGACAACCATGAATTGTTTTTGCAGGATTATATGCTCTAAGTGATTGAAGTGGTGCATTTGAAAGCAGACTGAAAGCTTCCAGAATCTCTTTGGGTAACCTTTATTGCACAGTCGATATGCATATGGATGTTGCATTGCATAGAAGATAACATGAATAGAAAGCAGCCAGGAATGTGAAAAGTGATTTTGCATCTCATTGATTTCAACCAAACTCTAGCAAATTATCTCAGCTACATGGTTTACATTTGTTAATTCACAGTCTCACATTTATTCCACCATCCAGATGTAAGCCTAGATTGCACTGTGCATATTAAAGAAGGAAGCAATCATTAGGTAAATAAATTACAGCCTTAATAGGTATTGGTGGCCTGTGTCCAAGCAGAAAGGTGCTTCACCTCAGAATTTCATCCTTGCTTGGTGCATGAGCCAGTTGTGTTGCTATCAAGTACTTGCTGATGATCTATTTAGCTTCTCTGTTGTTGTTAGAATAAGTGTTTAAGGGGCAGACCAAATGTGACATGGGAGATCCATGCTGAGAACTTCCAGTCAGAGGTAGTTGGTAGATCAACTTAGTTTCTTTGCTGATCCAAGATATAAGGGAACCATCTGGGTGCTGGACTCTATTCTCAAGATAGGTTTGGCATTGGGATTGCTCCCTTACCATCTGGAGCAGTTGCAGAAAGAGCACCTTGAAAACTCAAACAAGTTCACTGCTTCCACAGCTTCCTAATCCTGCTTCCAATGTCTCTTCCATCAAGTAGTCCTGATAAGGGCATTTTAATCTGAAGCAGAGTGAAGGGAAGTGATGTCTAAATCTTTACTCCATGCCATGCCCTTCATCCAGCTCCTCCTCTATAGTTGATGTCAGTCTCTGAGAGGAAAATATATATTTGCACTTAATTATTTCACCTGTCTATATCTCTCTCTGTGATATAAACAGTTTTGGAGAGTAGAGATGGTTTGAGGAGGACCACCTATTGTTGAATATCTATCTTCGTTAATCTGCTGTATACCATCTCAACCCCTATTATTTTCATCAGATTGTAAGAGCTTTTATAGGATTTAATGTGTTAAATGTATTGTGTCATGTCCATTTAAGCTGTTTTTTGATTTGTTATATGTTTCACTGGCATTGAATGTTTGCCATTGTGTTTTATATTGATGTAAGCTGCCCTGAGTCTCCTTGAGGAGGTAGCGTGAGCTATAAATAAAGATGGTGGTGGTGGTGGTGGTGTTTTAGGCACAAAGACCACTTTGGTTTCCATGCAAGGAAAAAAAGGTTATAGAATGAATAAATAAATGAATAAGAAATTGATTAATTCATCTTGCTGAAACTAAGCAGATATGGTTAGTTATGCCTTCAATGGAGAACTGTGCCTTCAATGGAGAACTGACTTGAGTTCCAAAACAGAAGAAAGGCAGGATATAAATCTAATGTAAAAAATCTGGGAGACAAGCACAGGGCCTAAATGGCTAAAATGTTCCTTCAACACTGTTATAGAATAAGAACTGAAGTAGACATTGAATCATGAAAATGGAAGAGACTGCAAGGGCATACACAGCTATAGCATTCCCAGAAGATGGTCATCTGACCTCTGTTTAATAGCCTCCAAAAATGGACAGTCCATTTTCTACAAAGCATTTCTTCAGATATTTAAATGTAGCCATAGAGCACTCAAAACTGTCATGTGGCAGGAGGGATCTTATTTTTCTATCCCACCGCTACCACCAATAATTATATGTAGCGCGCCAAGCCCTAACGAACCAGGCAGAGTATGACGATGAGGTGGTTAATTAGATTACTGTGGGTAGCTTAGATGTGGCTGAGCAATTTATTTATTACTAGCCATCCCCTGGCACGTGTTGCTGTAGCCCAGTCTGTGTATAGTGCTTTGTGTGTATGTATATTTGTGTATATGTGTATATCTGAGTGTTTGTGTATATATGTGTGTGGTTTCGCCCATGCATTGTAATGTATTTTTTATCTTTTGGCTTTTTAAGTCTCTTCCACTGTGTTTTCCAGTGTTTTTATGAGTGATGGTCACTTGTTGGCCTAAAAGCTGTCTTGTGTCCAAATTCAGTGTCAATTCGTCCCGTGGTTTTTGAGTTGTGTTAATCCCACAAACGAACATCACATTTTTATTTATATAGATTTATTAGAGTCTGTATGTTTGAATGAGGCCAGAAACATTGATGTGAGGCTTGACTTTTAAATAAATATTTTTACCTAAGGCACTTTTTAAAAGGAGTAACTCATTATTCCAACCAGAATCCTTTCTTCCAGTATCTTCAGCCACCTTCTTCTGAGGTAAATATTCTTCTCAATAACTGGACATGAGTCTTTATTATAAAGAACTGAACAAGGAAATATTTATTCAAGGATTCACAGGTGTACAAAGTTTGATGGCTACTCTGTATTCCTTTAAATGTTGTTACAGTTGGCTTTAGTTAACACAAATACTCGTAACAGTTTCCAATATAACTCTCAGCATGGCTTTTACTTCCACCAGACTAGTTTTAAACTTATTTCACTTCAAAGTATCTTTCTTTTCTTGACTGACATTCAAGGCATTGGCTTGCCTTTTTCTCCCTTCAGCGATCCCACTGAAGTTATGGGTTACTACTGGGGTTTCTTTCCCCTTGGTTAAACACTTAAATACTTATTTAAACAGGTCCAATTGACTCTCTAAACACACAGGATGAAGACTTAAATCCCTTGGTTCGGTTTCTCAACGCACCTTCCACTTTGGTTCGCTGACCAAAGACTGAATTTTAAAAAGGCCTGCTCCTCACAGTTGGCAGTTAGCTCCACCGACAACAAATGTCTCCCACAACAAATGTCACCCCTACATGCTCATCACCATTATACAACTGTTTTATTCAGAACAGTTTTGGTTTAATGAGTAAAATGCAGAGCAGCAAGTGGCATGGCAGTCATCAAGTTTAGTTTGGGGCTAAGTCTCCTGACAGATATATAGAATAATAATAGTAACAACAACCATCTATATAAATAAAAATGTGATCTTTGTTTGTGGGATTAACATAACTCAAAAACCACTGGACGAATTGACACCAAATTTGGAGATAATACACCTATCAGGCCAGTGAGTGACCATCACTCATAAAAACACTGAAAAACACAGCCGAAGGGACTTAAAGGGCCAAAAAAGCAAAAAGACACTACAGTGCATGTGCAGAAATGACTTCCCCTGGCAAACAAAACACACAATAGCATATCCACACTCTCTTCTGGACTATAGCTCCCAGCACCCCCTAGACCAGTACCTTTAGGAGAGGAAGGTGATCCAAACACACTTTTTCCAAGATGCAAGCTTTCTTCTCCTTGGATTTCTTTGAGAGCATCCCAATCTCTGCATATTTCCAATTTCCTATTCCTGGACTGCAACTCCCAGCAATCCTCTGGATAGATAGATTAGATAGAGATAGGTAGGTAGGTAGGTAGGTAGGTAGGTAGGTAGGTAGATCAGGTGGACTGCTGGGAGTTGCAGTCCAAGAATAGGTAGAGAAGGAAGATAGGGGGAAAAGAGGAAGGGAAAGAAAAGGTGGGGGGAGGAGGAAGGGAAGAAGAGAAGGAAGGAAGGAAGGAAGGAAGGAAGGAAGGAAGGAAGGAAGGAAGGAAGGAAAGAGGCAGAGAAGGAAGGAGAAAAAGAAAGAAGAGAAAGAGGGAGGGAAGGTTGACCACAGCAACGTGTGGCGGGTATAGTAGTAGTAGTAATAATAATGATGATGATGATGATGATGATGATGATGATGATGATGACAATAACAACTTTATTCTTATATCCCACCACCATCTCCCCAAGGGGACTTGGGGTGGTTTACAGATGGCACAAAGTGCCTAAAATAAACATAAAAGTGAACACAATATAAAATACAATGAAATAAAACATGTGCAGATATAACACATATAGTGTTAAATGTACCTCCTCCTGTATTTTGTCTCATACCAATTTTTTATTATCTTAGGAAAAGAGAATTGTAGGCAAATAATACAAAGAAAAAAATACAGTTTCCTCCTCCTTTTAATCTAGTAATTGGGAAATTGCTTTTCTGTGATCACAGGTTCTAAATCTCAGGAAGAAAGAAAATTGAATTAATATTTTAATGCTTGGCTGACTGATGCTTATTTTAACTACTGCTAGTAAAATTATGTGTTGCATTTAACACTGTGTACTTGTCAGTGAAATGGATATGAGGTACTGAGTTGTAAAATATCTGAGCAGCTATGTGCGTGTGTATGTGTGTGTGTGTGTTGATCAGAGCCACCTTGCCCATATGTGCTTGTGCTGTGCTTTGTGACTTAAATTGGGCTTTTTGTGGATTAAGTTTGCATACTTCCATATAGCTCAGGAAAAATGTTGGCACTCTATGGATTTTGCTATTAAGTTGTTTAAAATGCATTATCACTATAAATGTTTTTTAATCTGTCAGGTTAAACTCAAACACAGTCTGTATTTTGTTACATAATTTGTCAGAAAGGATTGGGTGATAAGGATGGACACATGTTTGAATTGAACTAAAATTTATTTCAGATTATTGATGTCATTTCAAAAGCACATTGTTTACCTCTGTTACAGTGGTAAATTTAAAAATTGCAAGCTGCATTATGAAAAAATAAACATTTCATCCATATTACTGTGAAAATCAGAGGCAGCTAGATCCACATGAGCTGCATCACTTGCCTAGCACATAGGCCAGGCATGGGCAAACTTCTGCCCTCCAGGTGTTTTGGACTTCAACTCCCACAATTCCTAACAGCCTACCAGCTGTTAGGAATTGTGGTAGTTGGAGTCCTAAACAACTGGCGGGTCGAAGTTTGCCCATGCCTGACATAGGCCATAACATCTGGTGTGCATGGAGCCGATAAATTATACAAACCTGGCTGATTTGGCACTAAGAAAATATATGAAAATATATATAACCCTTGAGCAATATAGATACCCACATAGTACTGAATTTCACCCACCTCAGAAACTGGATAACAAAAAGGGCAAATAGAACAGGAGGGGAATAAAGAAGGAATGTAGCACACCACCTTTTAGATCCTGGTTTTAAATTTAACTTGAGCTTTCATGGATGCAAACCCACTTCTCTGGATGCAATATAGTGATATCTAGCCTAAAGCATATTTATGGGATGGCATTTAAAAGAATCAAGAAAGATGACACTTGCTCTAAGTTTTCAAAAGGCTGTGTAAAGTGATAGAGGTTCTTCATATCTTTACAATAGCCAGTGTTGATGTGGAAAGCAATAAATCTTCCCAAAAGTCAATTTCCTTCAGTTCAAAACATTATCTGAGAATATTCCCTTTGTTATGTATACGCTAAGAACTCTTGTAGCATGTCATGAACCCATTGCCTTTGTTCATATCTCTGCAAATTGACTGGAATTTGTGGATCTGATTTAGTTAAGCTGCTTCTCTGACTAGACTTCCTACAATCAGAGAGCATTGTGAACCAATGATGGAATTGAACCAAACTTGGCACACAGAACTCCCATGACCAACAGAAAATACTGAAAGGGTTTGGTGGGCATTGACTTTGAGTTTTGGAGTTGTAGTTCACCTATATCCAGAGAGTACTGTGGACTCAAACAATGATGGCTCTGGACCAAACTTGGCACAAATACTCAGTATGCCCAGATGTGAACACTGGTGGAGTTTGCAGAAAATAGACTTTGACATTTGAGAGTTGTAATTACTGGGATTTACAGTTCATCTAGAAACAAAGAGCATTCTGAACCCCACCAACGACAGAATTGTGCCAAAGTTCCCACACAGAACCCTAATGACCAACAGAAAATACTGTGTTTTCTGATGGTTTTTGGCGACCACTGTGATACCCCCTCATGACTCCCCCCAGAGGTCCCAAGTCCTAGATTAAGAATCATATTGCATTTGAGAGAACACCGCCTAATCCCTCCGCACTAAGCACCTAATCTTTCAGCCATTATACTGTTTTAAAAATGTGCATTTGTGTTTGATACTGTTTTTCTGATGTTCTTGTTGTTGTTGATTTTAATCTGTTCTCTTTTTATTTTATTGTTAATGTTTTACTTCATATTTTCGGGCATGTCCCCTTGTAAGCTGCCCCGAGTCCCCTTGGGGAGATGATGGTGGGGTATAAAAATAAAGTTGTTGTTGTTGTTGTTGTTGTTGTTGTTGTTGTTAAGATGCAAAATGTCTTGCCAACTAAAGACAATTATTATTTCTTACAGATGCTGTCTCAGAAACTGGATAGAGAAAAAGCAGGTAGGTCTGTAACTTTTTAAAATATGTATTGTCTGTTACTCTTCTATTATTGCCATTAAGTTCTTTTGAAAAGAGTGCATAGCAAATGAATATACAGAGGGCTGGGCATTCTGAAGATACGTACATTCATAAAAAACTGGTTCAAGACATTGTACCTGCTTATTCACATGTTGCATCTAGTCTGTTTCTTGAAATATACCAGCTTCCTCCCCTCTCCTTGTGTCCTTCCCTGTCTCATTGATCACAAGCCACAAACAGTCTCATTAAAAAATCAGATAATGATTTTCACCTATTTCCATTGAGCCTTTTAAATTATTATTTGGAAGGTATGGTGTTAGTTCTAAAGTACTTTAGCAATCTCACAGTAGTTGATGTTTATTTTGTATCAGTGCTGGCATTCTTCATTTTCTTGTGTGTTCTCAATTGAATCTGTGTTTTAAAAATAATAACTATCTTAACTACTGTAGTTTCAAGAACGTAGAAACAAAGAAGGTCACTAGAAATAATATTTCATTTTGGATAATACTGAGAAATTTTACACTGACCCAGGGAATGGGAACAAAACATCCTTGGTAATGCTGGGAGAAACTAGGAAATATTTTCGTATGAAAAAAAAAGATAATGTGAATAAAACACTGGAACAAAATCTAAGATTCTAGGGGTTATTTAAATTTATTTCAAGGCTGCCTAAGACAAGGCATGCCACCAGGGGCAGCTCAACCCATTACACAAAGTAAGCATTTGCAGTATAGTTGATTATACCCAGGGGCGCTCTTGAGGCTCTTGGGGGAAAATAGATCTTGACATATGCGAGTTGTAGTTACTGGGATGTATAGTTTTTTAATACTAGTAGCCAGATTTTGTTCATTTTCATGGTCTCTTCCTTTCTGTTGAAATTGTCCACATGCTTGTGGATTTCAATGGCTTCTCTGTGTAGTCTGACATGGTGGTCGTTGGTGTGGTCCAGCATTTCTGTGTTCTCAAATAATATGCTGTGTCCAGGCTGGTTCATCAGGTGCTCTGCTATGGCTGACTTCTCTGGTTGAAGTAGTCTGCAGTGCCTTTCATGTTCCTTGATGCATGTTTGGGCGCTGCGTTGGTGGTCCCTATGCAGACTTGTCCACAGCTGCATGGTATACGGTAGACTCCTGCAGAGTTGGATTTTCTTGGTGGGTTTGTAGATTGTTTGTATGTTGTGTTTCCTCATCAGCTTCCCTATGCGGCCAGTGGTTCCCTTGATGTATGGCAGGAACACTTTTCCTCTGGGTGGATCTTCATCTTTACTCTCGTGGCTTGTTCTTGGTCTTGCAGCTCTTCTGATGTCTGAGGCGGAGTATCCATTGGCCTGGAGAGCCCAGTTGAGGTGGTTCAGTTCATCTTGGAGGAGGTGGGGTTCGCAGATTCTTTTTGCACGGTCTGCCAAGGCTTTAATGGTGCTTCTTTATTGACTTGGACCATGAAAATGAACAAAATCTGGCTACCAGTATTTAAAAACTCTAAAATTACAACAGCAAAACAGCAGAGAGGAAACAACCAGGCACATCTTAACACCACTCAACAAAAAAAATTCCCAGGCTCAGGCAGGCCTTCAAATGCTAATGAAGGTGGTCAGTTGAAACATTCACACCTAGCTCTAGCAGAGAAGAGCTCTTTGCCCCACTCCAGCCATTCCACAGATATATAAACCCATTGTCCTATTTCCAACAGACCTCACTACCTCTGAGGATGCTTGCCATAGATGCAGGCGAAACGTCAGGAGAAATGCCTCTAGAACATGGCCCTATAGCCTGAAAAAACCCACAAGAACCTAGTGATTCCAGCCATGAAAGCCTTCGACAATACATAGAATGTCTTAAATATGCCACCATGAAGGGGGGGGGGGGAGAGGTTATGAATTATATTGAGAATAGTGACTTCTGTTGCAATTGTCTTTGCAAATGGTTTATAGATTTATCCAAACAGTTCACAACTGCTACCTAAAAAAAAAAGAACTTGGAAAATAGTAATTATGAAATGCAATGACTTGTTGCCCATTAAGGTCACAGACTTCTCGCACAAAAAGAATATTGATATGTACAGAGAGGAAAGGAAGTTTGAGCTTTGCAACGAACATATTTATATTTAAAGGTCAGTTGTTGTGGAACTATAATTGTTATATTATAATAATAATATTAATAATAATAAATATTTTTATTTGTTACTGGCCTCTCCTCATAGCTGAAGAAGGGGCACAACACAGTTAAAGTACATAATCGTGAATGAAATACATTAAATAAAATTAATATATTAAAACACATTTCATAATATACACATATTAAAATACATGGAACGTATATTAAAATGCAGTAATTATAGAATGTAAATTTAAAAATAATGTTTAAAAATTGACTGGGTAGGCTTGCAGCTGGTTCAGTTCTTGGAGGCCATTCCACAGTCTTGAGGCGGTCCATGAAAAGGTGTCTGAGTGACGGTTACCAATTGGGTTCTGCTGGATGAAGTTGTTGCCTCCAGAGGACCTGTGTCTGGAGCAAATTGTACACGAGAAGGTGATCCTGTAGATAACCTGGATCCATGGCTTTATCCTATGAAATTCTGGGATATGCAGTTTAGAATGATCAGACAGAGAGCTCTAGTTCCCCCTTCCTTAATATTAAAACAGCAGGGATTTTCTAGGATATAGCTAGGTATGGTAGATAAAATACCTTTCTACACTAACCTCTGGAAGTGGACTCAATTTGGCATCATAGACACCAGATCAAGCCTGTTTGATGGCCCAATAGGGATTCCCTGAGCCACCTTAGAGGTGGCATAGGGTTCCCCCTGCCGAGCTGTACCGAATACAGTTCAGTGCTGTTGGACAGGAACCCTAAATGCTAGCTTTCCCGCTGTGTCCCCTGTGTTTCCAGATGTGACACCCCACCTACCTAGGGATTGAAGGGAGTGCCATCCTATGTCCACAGATCACCTGAGTCTGGGGAACACAGGATGACTGTCAAGACAGCTGTGGCTCATGCCAGTTAGGAACTGGCGCAGATGTCTTGACACTCCCTAACTTGGACGGCAACCTGAATACTGCCTCTGGTTCTAGGTTTCTCCCAGGGCTAACCCAGATCAGCCACCAAGAAGCATTTAGCAGCTGCAGGGCTGATCTAATCTCACAACAACCTAAGTGGTCAGTGTAGATGTGCCCAAAGTGAAACTGCTGTGATTTCATTGTTTAGTATTAAAGGACAAGCAGATGTAAGAGTGTGTGAAAACAGTCCAATATTTCTAGTACACAAACTCTCAGTTCTATCACACTGTATCAGGTATCCTCGAACTGTGGCCCTTTAGCTATTTGGGCCTCCAACTCCCAGAAGCCCTAGCCAGCTTGTTCAATGGTCAGGAATTCTGGGACTTGGAAGGTCATAGACTGATAATGCCTGCAACTACACTACAGCTACAAAGTAGTGTACTGCTACACTACAACTACACTGCAACTACAAAGAATGCCAGTGATCAAAAGGAAGGAAGAAGTCCTGATGGCTCTTTGTCAAAGAGGATGGAGCGACAGCACCTTCCTGTGCTGGAAACTTCCAAAGGCACCGACAAGCTGGATGTTCAACTGGATGTCAACACAACACAATATACCTCCTTTCCATTCTGTCTGTCTTTGTCCCATCCAAAAAATGCATTGAATGTTTGCCATGTTTGCGTACTGTGATCCGCCCTGAGTCCCCTTCACGGTGAGAAGGATGGAATATTAATAAAGTATTATTATTATTTTATCGAGATTGGATCTCGATAAAATAGTGAAGAGTAGAGACATCAGACTGGCAACAAAGATCAGCCTAGTCAAAGCCATGGTATTCCCTGTAGCAACCTACGGATGTGAGAGCTGAACCTTGGGGAAGGCTGAGCGAAGGAGGATCGATGCTTTTGAGCTGTGGTGTTGGAGGAAAGTTTTGAGAGTGCCTTGGACTGCGAGAAGATCCAACCAGTCCATCCTCCAGGAAATAAAGCCCGACTGCTCACTGGAGGGAAAGATACTAGAGACAAAGTTGAAGTACTTTGGCCACATCATGAGGAGACAGGAAAGCCTAGAGAAGACAATTATGCTGGGGAAAGTGGAAGGCAAAAGGAAGAGGGGCCGACCAAGGGCAAGATGGATGGATGGCATCCTTGAAGTGACTGGACTGACCTTGAGGGAGCTGGGGGTGGTAACGGCCGACAGGGAGCTCTGGCGTGGGCTGCTCCATGAGGTCACGAAGAGTCGGAGACGACTGAACGAATGAACAACAACAATTATTATTATTATTATTATTATTATTATTATTATTATTATTATTGTGCTATTTTAGCACTGTCACGTAAACAGACCATGGAATTTTGGGATTTGCAGTTTAGATGGGACATTTAGAAATCCATGGCAATTAATTATAGCATGATACCAGTATAATGTGATAAAGCCCCAGGACAGAATTATTTCTGGCAAGAGTGGATTTCAACTATGGAGAGCTTCAGTGGCAAACACCCAACCATAATATGGCAGATCAGCTCCCCCTCTTTCCCAATTTAGAGCACATAGAAAGCCTTTGATTAAAACATTGTCCTGTTAGAAACTCGGAGGTCAGCTTCCAAATATGGTGAATCGGGTTCAGAAAAGTTTATATTCATAAGGCAGAACAAGAAAAAAAAACCCACCATCAAAATAGAAAGTCATAAGAATTGCAGCAGTTGAAAATACATGTGCCATCTTAGGATTTAAAAAAAACACGTTTGAGTGCAATGCTTGTAATATCAAAAATCATGCAATCATGAATTTTGGTCATTCAAGTTTGTCTGTACTTTTTTTCCCCTATGCTTTGTCTAAAGAACTGGCTTAAACCCCGTCATTTTGCATAGCTTAGAAGACTGTCATCCCCCAGTGTTCCTTCTGTTCCAAAATTGCATTTTAAAATATTTTCTGAGGGAAGCTGAATATAACTAAGCAAAAAACAAATGAAAGAATAATCTGTTCAGTCAGTATCAGAATTGGTATATATATATACTGACAAAGATGATGAATTGGCAATTGGATAGTTCAAACCTAGGAAATTGAAGTCTTAATTGGTAATTCTTTGCCGTGCCACTTCTACAGTTATATCAACAAAGAGTTACTGGTTTTTAATTTAAAAAATCACCACTTTCTACACAAACATCTCAACTGCTATTTTTGTGCACATTGACTTTTAGCTACTAAATATAATGAGTGTGCCTTCAATATACTTAAAGATGAAATATATGCTCATTTTATTTTGAAGCAAGACCTGTTTCCTCGAAGTGGATTATTTTGATTTAACCATAGCCTTTAATTTAGCTCTTTCATCGGCTATCTGCACTGACTGTAGCATTGCTCTTACACTTTGCCCTCTTGGGAAATGTTCAAGAAAAATAACATTGTTTGAATTATCAAATTGATAATAAATTGATTCCAAGCATTTTCAAAGGCTTTCTATATTTTTGGCTTAATTACTCTGCTATTATGATACCTATCCTGTTCTTGGTTAAGTTAAGCTAGATAATAACCACATTTTCGACCTAAATTATGTGTCGCTACAGATTGTCAATGTGTAGAACCATCTTCCATTGCTGGATATGTAACAAGGCATGCAGAGAGATCCAAGAAAGTGTAGGACTAAGATGTAGCCTTTCCGGGTGGCTTCACTAACTCCTGGCAAGGAACCCCCACTGATTCGTAATAGATTTTCAGTCTTAAAGGTAGCAAATCATAATCTCTAAAACAAAGTAGAAGAAAATGAAGGATAGTTTGGGCTATTTCCTAATGAAAACACAAACATTAGTGGTTTTAGGATGGATTGTGGATGTTTTATTCTATTCTAATGCCACTGGATACTCCAATCTACGTGTCAATACACACCACAGAAAAAGGCCAACATTTCCATTGTGAAACTGAAACTCTCAGAACCAAGATAGCCACTGACCGTTTCAAGAAGTTTGAAAAACATTGTATTGCAAGGCATGTGTTAGATAGCATCCATGCATTGCATCATTACGCAACATATAGCATATCATTCTACATATCAATTTTTGTATGCTGCAGACATGGAATAAAAGAAAGTGTAGAAGTTTTAAGCATTGTGTTGTAACATCTTTTATTAATTTTACTGGTGACACACAGTGGCAATGGCAACGTCTTCTTCATAACCTATTGGCTATGTGGTTGCAAAAGAATCTATTTTGAACCAGATTTTAAAAATGTTCTTTGAATACCAAGAGCCTCATTTAATGAGAAACCATTAGCATAATCACCCACCATCATCTCCTAGCTCCTGTGGGACCTTCAGTGAAACTAGTAGTATGTGTTTTCATCTGCTTAGCATACTGCCTCCAATGTAACTTGGAATGTGGATATGAAAAGACAGCCACATCATTCTCTGAGTAATATAAATGCTACTACATTGATTGTTATGCAGTTTCATTTCTCCTTGTGGTGGTTCAGTAACATATATGCTGAGGCAACGTGTGGATGGTAGACTTGGTTATAGAAACCACTAATTCTAAATTTTGTGCATATAAGTATGCTGATAGCTACCAAGAAGACCCAATGTATGATTATTACTATAACAAATACTATTTTTTAGAAGAAAGAAGATTAAAGTCTGAGAGCAGCAACTGACATTTCAAATGAGTGTGTGTGTAGAAGTCAAGAGGAGACTAGATGACCAAACTCACCTGGCTACCTATATGTCAGTCACACCCAAATAATTCAGGTTACTTATTACAGTATCCACATTTAAGTTTCCAGTGGAAGTACCCTCACCCTCCATTTGGGAATTAATGGGCATTTCATGGACATACCACAGAATATATTGTTCTTGTGTACAAATGGGTCTGCATTAGAGTTATATGCTTAATCTATAATTCTTTATTAGAGGATGCTACTTTTTCTCCAATCTAATCTATCTGGAATTGTGATCATTTTGTATGGAGTGCATGTGCTATTTATAAGCTAAGAAGTGACAGGAAGTTCTGTTCCCGGAAATATTGTGCTGTCTTTTGGAAAGAACATTGGTGCCTCATCCAACTGAGGCTATTTCTCCAGTACTGGTTGTTTTAGACTCCAGATGTCTTATGTTCTTTCTTCTCCAGATGATCATTCATATTTCACTTATTTCAACCCTATGGAATTTGAAAGTTCTCCTGCTCATTCCCCTGAAGCGTATCCTAGACTTCTGCCACAAAATCATGCTGATCTGTTTCACAGTGATTTGAGAGGGAAAACTATGGAGCAGACTATGGAAAACCCAGCCAGAACATGGTAAAATTCAGGGTCAAATACAACTCCAATCCAGAACAGGCTCAAATCTAGAGGTCTTGTAACAGCAGAAGAGTGATTCAATGTCTGAACAGGAAAGATAGCAAAAAACATGCAAAGCTAAGCAGGGACTCACTGAAGAAAATGGCCTATGGAGCATTCTGGTGTCCAGAAAATGGGAGCAGAAAAATGTACTATAATGTAGTCAGAGATAGCAGATCTCTCGCAGCAAAGAGACAATCTTGGTTGTGCTAATTCATAGACAGCTGTAAATCATCACAGCTGATCTCATTAGCTTAAGAGTTTCCTTTTCAAAGCAGGACAAGGCAGGTTATTGTCATGTCATTTTAATCTTCAACATTTAGAGTGGTGCATTATCTTTGATTAGGGGCTCTTCAGGGTCTATGTGTGATTATTCAGGTTCCACTTCCAAGCCAGGAGTCTCGACCACTTCTGACTCTGAGCAAGGACTACTAGCTCCTTCCAGCTCTTAACTGCAATATATATATATCTTAGCTCCCCTCTTTCTCATCAGAGAAGGCCACCTCTAGATAGGAGATCACACATGCTCTTATGGCACCACTACCAAAGTTTTGCATTGAAACCACAGCTCTGTTTTTTCCCCACACTTGTAATATCTATTTTTATCTACTCACATCTCTCATAGGACTTGAAGTGAGCTTTATATAGGCCTAGTCCATGTTTAGCAGCCAGCTGAGTCAATCCGGAAACAGAGAGAAGTGTCCTGTACTGCTATTTGAAACATCTGTGAACCCTAGCTCAATAGCCCTGCTCTCAATGGCCTTGCTTAGAAGTGGTGGGCTCTAAGTAAGGCAGGTTAAAACTCTAGAGCTGCTATGATATAACCTAAGATGATTCCTAGAGCCTCTTAAGTTATATCGAGGACACATTGGGATCACTGCCACTACACTGCCACCAACAAGCAGTTCCCTGCCAGTGGTTTGCTGGTGATGTCACATTTTGATCATATGTAGACATCAGTAGAAGAAACATAATTTCCACCGACTTTGCAGATTTCTGGTCCATTGCTACCACTAGCACCGCAATTCATATTTTTTAAGGGAAAATTGCTTCCGTTAGTATAGCATGCCATTTTATTTGCATATCATCAAACTTTTAAAAATAAACCAGCATGCTTGGAATGCTTTTTCCTCGACTGTCCAAAAGACCTTCCAATATGTTTATCAGGATACTTAAAATGTTTTCTGAGAAAAGCCGCAGCTGTACACAACCATTCCAATTCCTTGGAGAACCCTTTTATGGTGTGCTTGAACGGGTGGAAATGTGATTACATACAGAAATTGGTTTTATTTCAGTATAAAATTCCAACACTGTTTCTTATAACTGTACTAAAAAGTAATTAGTCAATATTCTCTTTGTGTGTTAGCACTTAAATAACATTGTGAGCATTTTAAAGCAAATTTATATTATTAAAAAGTCAAAAAATAGTGAACAAAGAAGGATTATTTATCATATCAGAAGTGAACCAAGGATACAGTTATAATGTATTTTAAAAAACACAAAGTTTAAATAACTTGGCCTTATACTAAATGTCCTTTGGCCAGTAGCTGGCCACTTGGAGTGTCTCTGGTGTTGCTATAAGGAGGTCCTCCATTGTGCACGTGGCAGGGCTCAGGCTGCATTGTAATCGGTGGTTTGTGGTTTGCTTTTCTCCACACTTGCATGTCGTGGACTCCACTTTGTGGCCCCATTTCTTAAGGTTGGCTCTGCATCTCATGGTTCTAGAGTGCAGTTTGTTCATTGTTTTCCAAGTCACCCAGTCTTCTGTGTGCCCATGGGGAATCTCTCATTGAGCATCAGCCATGGGTTGAGGTTCTGGGTTTTAGCCTGACACTTTTGGACTCTCGCTTGCTGAGGTGTTCCTGCGAGTATCTCTGTAGATCTTAGAAAATGTTTCTTGATTTAAGCATTGGTGTGCTGGCTGATATCTGGATGGGCCGGAGATGTCACTGCCATGGTCCTTTCATTATTGTCTGCTACTTCCCAGCAGATGTCAAGTGGTGCAATACCAGCTAAACAGTATAATTTCCCCAGTGGTGTAGGGCATAGAAATCCTGTGATAATGCGGCATGTCTCATTTAGAGCTACATCCACTGTTTTAGCGTGGTGAGATGTGTTCTACACTGGGCATGCGTACTCAGCAGCAGAGTAGCAAAGTGCAAGGGCAGATGTCTTCACTGTGTCTGGTTGTGATCCCCAGGTTGTGCCAGTCAGCTTTCATATGATATTCTTTCTAGCACCCACTTTTTGTTTGATATTCAAGCAGTGCTTCTTGTAGGTCAGAGAACAGTCCAGGGTAACTTCCAGGTATTTGGGTGTGCTGCAAAGCCGCAGTGGGATTCCTTCCCAGGTAGGAATCCTGGGACATGAGAGAAGCCTCTCCGCAGGACTGCAACACATCCGGGTGTCCCCTGGGCAACGTAGATGACTGATTCTCTCATACCAGAAGCAACCAGAACAAAGCAGGATGAGCAATACAGTTATTAAAAGGAAACAGGAGTTATTTCCTTTTCAGATTCAATTTTTTGGAGTTTCTCTAATTCCCACCTGCCTTTGCTTGTTTCATATCCAGCTGTGAGATTTTTTGTTTTCTTTCTATACCAAATTTTTCACATAATCAAACACATTTTCTTACTTTGTACATTTATTTGCAGAAGTTGCCTAATTTATGCAACATTTTAATTGACTGAAGTGTGTGTCTACATTTTCCCCAGATACATGCATTGCAGCTGTTCTCGTTTTAAAATATTTATTCTTTTGCCATTTATTTCTTAGAGATGCTTTGTAAGCTTTACAAATGTTCAAAGCAAGGAGTACAAGAAGTCTCCAGAGGTGTGAAAATGCTACTTTCAGTGAACCTGTGGTGTTAAACAAAATGTCTTTCCATCTGTAATGGGAAAGGAAGCATGCAGGCTGAACCACTTAAATTTCTTTGAGAAGATAGCTGTTGAATCACAGCACCCTCAGACCTATGTACCATGCACTATTTCACTCCTACAGAGAGACACATATTTCCCCCTTGATTTTAAATTGTATCTCAGTTGTAATTCCCCTAAAACAGCATAAATATTGCAAAAAAGTATTTCTGATTTGAATTTTTTTCTCTTGCCTTAAGTTTTGCCTGTGAATATATTTTCTTTTTGAGATTTGCCTGAGCCTTATATTTTAAGTAGGGATGTATTTCTGATTATTATTGATTCTCACAAAAGACAATAAGTCACTTAGTCCATTTTTCCCCCAGTGTGGAATCATTTTTGAAAACCATGTGTCACTATTTTCCTTTCTCCCCAACACAACAATTAGGGCAGGCATGGGCAAACTTCGGCCCTCCAGGTGTTTTGGACCAGCTGTTAGGAATTGTGGGAGTTGGAGTCCAAAACACCTGGAGGGCCGAAGTTTGCCCATGCCTAATTTAGAGGGTAGGCCAAGGGCAGGTGTAGCTAAACATTAAACAGTCATGTTCTCATATCTGACATATGATGATGCAAGTCTGTTCCAGAATCTCCCAGGTATATCCCTGGATGCATCCACAGTGCAGAATTAATGCATATTGACACTATTTACTTACCATGGCTCAATGCTATAAAATCCTGGAAGTTGTTTTACAAAGTCTTTGGCCTTCTCTGCCAAAGTGCTGGTGGTCCACCAAACCACAATTCCTACAATTCTATATTATTGAGCTTCTGCTGCCCCACTCATCCTTGGCCACTACATGGCCATGTTAGCGGGAGGGCAGGAAAATGGTGAGTGTGGGAAGCAGTCCTCCAGGTCTATTTGAAAACTTAGGAAAATTAAAAGAGGGGATTCAGGATTTATTTCATTAAAGCTTCCCAACAATGGCAAAGCTCTTTTTCAACTGCTCTATCCCAAATCTCAAGGGCTTCATTCCATTGCTAATTTCCAGGCCTCTACTTTACTGGTATATAAATACTGTAAATAAATAAATACAGTCAACCTTCCATAATCACTGGGGTTAGGGGTACAGGACCTCTGCAAAAGTGGAACAAACACAGGGTTGTTGTAGGTTTTTCGGGCTGTTTGGCCATGTTCTAGAAGGATTCTCTCTTGACATTTTGCCTGCATCTATGGCAGGCATCCTCAGAGGTTGCGAGGTCTGTTGGAAACTAGGAAAATGGGATTTGCGGAATGTCCAGGGTGGGAAAAGTTAAAACTAAAAATGTAGAGGGTCAACAGTAATTCTATTTGTATCCTGGAACTAAAAGTACTGTACATTATTTTTCCTCACCAACCAGCATTTTTATTCTAACAACTACCCTGTAACTTTGGTATGGTTGAAAGACTATGATTGATCAAGGTGACCTACGTGAATTGTAACAAGAAGCTGGGATTTGACCTAATGTGTAATGTACATTGGGCAGAGGAGGTGGGTGTGAATACAGAACTCAGGCTGTGACCGAGGATCTTTGAGAGGAGATAACTTTCAACAAGACCTGATAAACACATTCTAATTTTGCAATGATGTATTGTATGTGTTGTATGTTTTCTGAATGGGATATGTATATTGAGGAACTCCACTTTCAATAATAGCTTTGCATGTTATTCCTCATTCATCCATTATGCTATCTTGTTGTACAACCCCCTGGATTTAGTAACATTTTGATGTTGTTCAGCCACATGGAGATGTATGATCTCACCTGAGTTTTAGGTGCTGCTTTTTCCAAATTCCTCACAGAGTCTTGCTTCCCTACCAAGCCGCAGTTTCTGTCAGCAGTTATCTGGGATGTGGTTTAGAGCAGTGGTTCTCAACCTGTGGGTCCCCAACTCCCTGAAATCCCAGCCAGTTTACTAGCTGTTAGGATTTCTGGGAGTTGAAGGCCAAAACATCTGGGTACCCACAGGTTGAGAACCACTGGTTTAGAGCATATCCCTAGCTCCATGATAATTAAGACTCTGAAAACCAGCAGTTGAAAAAAATATGAAAGGCAAACTTCAAAAAGTAACTTTTTTAACTACAGTGCCTAGAATCCCCATCCAGCATGGCCACTTGTCTGACTACAACTGGATCTACACTTCCCATATAATCCAATTCCAAACCTTTTTTCCTTCTTGTTAACATAAATATAATTTGTTTTCCAGGTAAACAGAGAAACGTTCCCTTTCCTACTAATGAATGATGAACAGATTACTAGTTTTAGTACATAACAGCATATTTGCTGATGCACAGTAATGCTGAATTTTGCAGAGCAGCAAGACTCTGGCAGAGGAGGTGCTGCACTGCAGTAATATAACAGAATTCCTTAAATGACCTTGGCTGTTACTAATGCTGCACTAAATGTGCAAGGGAAGGACTGTGCTATAAGAAATAGCAGCTACATGGTTTGTTTGATCTTCCTGAACTTACTCCAGTTACTAAGCCCCTCAGTTAATTTTAGGAAGAGCTTTAAAAAGAAGTCTTAAGTTTCTTTCCTATTCATTTCCTAGTGTGGTATTAGGACCCGATTGGGACTATGTTTTGAAGGAGTGGGAACCTTTTTTATTTTAACTTATTGGCTGGGATTTCGGGGAATTGTGGTCCATAAGTTGACATTTTCAAGCTAGTGAGGCATGGAAGTTGTTTTTTCCTCCTGAAACATGGGGTGCATCCACACTGTAGAATTAATACAGTTTGACACCACTTTACAGTGTTGTACATGGTACAGCACTGTACATGGTACAGTGCTATGGAATCCTGAGAGTTGTCATTTTACAATGTCGCTAGCCTTCTCTAACAAAATGCTGGTGCCTCATCAAACTACAACTCCCAGTATCCTATAGCATTGCACCATGACAGCTAAAGTGATGTCAAACTGAAATAATTCTACTGTATAGATGCATATGGTCCTGGTGAACATATTCCCGCCTGCATCTGTTATTTGCACCAGCAGAAAAAAAAACTTGTTTGCAACAATTGGCTATTTTCCATCTGGAAAGAATGCCAACTTTGGGTGGGAGAGGAATTGTAACACTGGAAAAAGGGGGAGAATACTCTCTCTTGTCTCATAGCCCCAGTCCACCTGTCATGTTCCTAGTCCATTGCTGATCCCCTTCACTGAGGATCACAATCCCATCTCCACCACAATTAAAATAACAGGAAACATTTCAGCAGTACCAAATGTATAATATACTTCATACGCATTTGATAAGTTATGTACTTTGACTCTGATTAATGAAATTGTATGATACATATGCAAAGTTACTTGAAGTGTAATGTGCGAAAGATCTCAAATCTGCAGGGTACTGAAAATCAGATCAGCAAATGATATTCAACCTGCACATGTTTCAATATATATTTCACCCAGCCAACTGGACTGTTAGGAGCCCCCCATTGGCACAATGGGTTAAACCCTTGTGCTGGCAGGACTACTGACCGAAAGGTCAGTGGTTCAAATCCAGGGAGTGGGGTGAGCTCCTGTCTGTCAGCTCCAGCTTTTCATGCAGGGACATGAGAGGAGCCTCTCACAGGATGGTAAAACATCTGGGCATTCCCTGGGCAACATCCTTGCAGACGGCCAATTCTCTCACACCAGAAGCAATTTGCAGTTTCTCAAGTCATTCCTGACACACACACACACACATACACACACACACACACACACAAAACTGGGCTGTTTTGCTACATGAGACAGAAAGCCCCACAATCGCCTCTTTTTTTATTGCTGACAGTAGAATTATACATTAAATAACTATTTTGTTGCCCTTTTGTGACATCAACTATTTGCTGATTGAGGCAGTTAGGACTAGCCCCAGATTCTCCTGAGCATTTCTTAAAACTGCCCTATGTATAAAATAAACATTATATGTTGGATGTTTGCATTTTCCATGGTAGATTAGCAAGGATTTGTGCCTCCTTGTTGCTTAATACATACACAGACACTTACGATATTCACCATAAAATATACTGTAGAAATAAAGAAGGCTTGTAGTAACCAAGAGCAGAGTTGTGGATTGAGAATTCTGGCACACAGAACCAATCTTGAGAGCCGTACTTTACATTTATATGTATATCTTTTGCACCATTCTTTGGTTATTGTATCTCAAGGTTTGGGGAGCAGAGTCCCATAAGCCCAAAGTCTATTCAGTCTTCATTTGTGTTACTAACATACAGTAACTACTTCCTCAGATTTGTTGCTTCTGGCATTTTTAATGCATTAGTTTAAAAAATATACTGTATGCCACTCTCATAATGTATTTGAAGGATGGGAGTATAAATCTCAATAATGTGCGATTAGTTCTGTCTGCAGCAACATGCAGCTGTAAGACATCCATATACAGTTGCATATATTTATCGAGCATTCAAAAGCTTGTAAAGACTAATTAGCAGTCCAGGCTGTCAAAGCATAACTACGATGCGACATTAGTATGATAATGGATATGAGTACAAAATATGACATACAGAAGCCAAGTTTATACCTCGTTGTAGAGAAACAGTGAGAGGAATGGAAATATGATCCATAAAAGTTTGCATAGATGCATAATATAATCATGTAAGACTTTGTACTAATGAGTAAACTGGCCTATGATTTGAACAATTAGGGTTTATTTGTAGCACTCAGTTTATATGAATAATAGAAACAGGTGAGATAATAACTCCTGTGTTTTCAAAGTTCTGTAAACATGCACAGAATTCATGAGAATTAACTGGTCTAGAATTCAGAATATTGTGTGCCTTCTAGTTATATTCATGTTTATTTGAAAACTAGCTTGGGTACTCGGTGATGACTGGGTTATTTGAAAAAGGCATTGTTTGTTTCTGGATGTTAGGTAATATCATTTTGGTAATGTGTAATGCTGTTTATTGGGGGGGGGGTGAGTCAATTTTTGCTTTTGTTTTGAATTAATGCTCCCATTAAAAATGCATAAGGATGTGAGTGAACTACAATTCCCAAAATCATCAGTCAGTTCTCCCCAAACTCCACCAGTATTCAAAATTAGCCATATTGGGTCTGTGTTCCAAGTTTCGTCCGGATCTGACATCAGCTGGGTTAAGTGCTTTCTGGATAAGGATGGACTACAACACCCAAAATTCAAAAACAATCACCACCAAACCCTGGCTGTATTCACAGTTAGCCATTTTGGGTCTGTGTGCCAAGTTTGGTCCTGGTCCATTGTTGGATGGGGGCTCACAGTTCCTCTGGATACAGATGAACGACAACTCTCAGAAACCAAGGTCAATTCCCCCCTATCCTCCCCAATATGTTCTGTTGGTCATGGGAGGCCTGCAGGCATGTAGCCGGCGGGGGGGGGGGGGGGGGGGGGGCTTGGGGGGCTTCAGCCCCCCCCCCGAAATTCTCATGGTGGTTTGCGAAAAGGCCTTACTGGTGCATTATTTAAACTGTTATGTTTATTCATATCACGATCTGATCACCATACTCAATATATCCATATGCATGGGGGTATTGGGGTAACGATACAAAAGGTTTGCTAGGTTAGACCCTCTTTCACTCAGACTCAGTCCCCCCCCCCCCCCCGAAACAAACTTACCCCTCACCCCCCCCCCCCCGAATCGAAATCCTGGCTACGGGCCTGGAGGCCTGTGTTCAAAGTTTGGTCCAGGCCCATCATTCATGGGGTCCCAGTGGTCTCGGAAAGTGAGTGAAGGTACTGGGAATCTGGGGCTAGTCTGTGGGTCATCCTCTCCCAAATCTCACCAGGACATAAAGTGCGCCATGGGGAGTATGTTCCAAATTTGGTCGAGGTTCGCCATTTGTTGGGGTTGCAGTGGTCTATGGAAGTGGGAGCCAAAGCAGGTGAAGGTACTGCAAATCCCATCATCCTTGATCCATCTCCCCCCAAACCACAAGAGGACATAAAGTTGGTCATGGGGAGGGTCTGTATGCCAAGTTTGGTCCACGCCTATCATTCATGGGATTTTAATGGTCTCTGGAGGTCAGTTGAAGGTACTGCAAATCCCATCATCTGTGGGTCATCCTCTCCCTAACCTCACCAAGACATAAAGTTCATCATGGGGAGTATGTTCCAAATTTGGTCGAGGTTCTCCATTTGTTGAGGTCACAGTGTGTGTGTTACCATGCCAAGAATGTACACAGCCTCTTTACATGATTCCTTTCTTGCTATTCATTACCACAACAAGGCAAAATGATACCCCAAGGTCAAATGTTAAATTCCATGATTAGGCAAGTATTTGCACCTTAATCATGGAATCCCATCTTGCAATGAAATGACCATCTGGAATATCTTTTTAGCACTGGTAATATTACTGTTCTAAGAGTATTATTTTCTGGAGATTTAAGAAAGACGTGCATCTAAAAATGATGTTGGGGATGGTACTGTTCAAGAGGAGGGATTGCTTGTGTTAACTTTGACTTTCTTTTTCCTTTCACCTCCAGTGACCGAGGAAATGTGCTCAGCCGTCAGCTATTTGCTGAAAGGTGGTTCTGCCTATTTTGATCTTACTTTGCAGAGAAGGAAAATGTTTTCTTTTCCATGTAGTTCTTTTGCTTGTTTTGTTTTTTTTCCCTTGCTCTCAGCAGAGTCAATGTTAGAGTTAGTCTATTCTTCTAAGGGATTTACACCATGGGTGTTCTCTTTTGTAACCAAGATCCCAAAACCTATCTTGAGGTTACTTAGGGTTTTTAATGATTCATCTTCTTGATGATGCAGAGAAACGGCTTCTTCTGCTTGGCAGAAAACAAACTTCCACTTGAGGCACCCCCTTTCCCACTTGAAAGTTACCCCCTCCCTCCCGTGAGTCAATGGAGGAAATACATGTTTGGACTAGGAATTGAAGCAACAGATATTTTGCTAGTTACTTTCATTGCTTCTTCAAAAGGCATGTAGGGGGAGGAATGGGAGAACGGAGAGCACATAGTGTCAAAATTTCCAGACCAATTTTTCCGTTAAAGGCTAGTTGAATGCTAGTGTGAGTCTTTCCTCTCTCATTTTCCCACAGTCAGTAAGACTTATCTGACAATGGAGTTAGTGTCAGCTGTCCAAAACTAACCAGAAGATATGTTCCTTTCATCACTACTAGTGCTTATCATCAACACCTTCTAACTTTTTTTTGCTTTCTTTCTTTCTTTCTTTCTTTCTTTCTTTCTTTCTTTCTTTCTTTCCTCTGCTTTGTAAAGCAGAGGTAGTTAACTTACAGGCACATAAGGTTTTTGTTGTCATTTTCCCCTTTTCTCTCCCTCTTTATTTTTTGTTGCCGAGTACAACTTCATTAAGTTCAGTGGAATTACAACAGGCCTGGATTTGGTCCAAGAAACCTGTGATGAGAAGCAGTAATGTGCTACTTAAACATTTAAGGTCCATGCAGGTGCTAAATGAGAGCAGAACTCTCAAGAGCATTTGCTGGATTCATATTTCAGATATCTGGACTGTACTCCAGTGCCAAGGCACACAAGTTATGTACAAGTTATGTGCTGGGAACAAAACCATTTTGTTCCGCTTAGGAACAAAACTGAAAACAACTGTGAACACCGGGGTTGTTTGGAAGGCAACGGGGAGCACTTTCCCCAAATCTTGAAAAACCTGCCAACTTCTGTGTATCATATTTGCCCTGCCCTAGGCCTGCCCCATTGCGTCCACTGCCCTTTATTTGTCTTTGTAAAACAGAGGTAGGAAAAGCCCTTTGAACCTGAGGGCCATGTTTAGTTTGCCATTGACTTGCCCACTGCATTCCAAAAATATCTGCATATCGTAAGCTAAAACTTTTGCTACCAGGAGAACTTTAAAAAGGAATTCCAGCCTTTTAGAACTATCATACCAACCTTCTATTATGTAATAGCCTGATTAGCGTAGATAATGGACAAATACCTGGCTGGCCACTTTTGATATCATACTTCTCATTAGTAGAGCAATTGTGCTGATTCACCATTCTGTGGTCCTGTGATCATACTTCGTCACAGTCCCTTACACTGTCTTCCTACATTACTGCAGTCCCTTTATTTATTTTTGTGCAATTGTGCAACAAAACAAAAGAAGCATATATATATATGGAAATCACTTGGGAATAGTGAGTTTAAGAGGGCAGAGGAGGAGAATCCCACTCAGTGTTGTCGTGTCATTGTTGGCCTACCAGCACAGAATCAGAAGGAACTCATTGCACTAAAGGAAGAGGGGAAAGCACATTGTATTGTTGAAGGCTTTCATGGCTGGAATTACTGGGTTGTTGTAGGTTTTTCAGGCTGTATGGGCATGTTCTAGAAGCACTGTATCCTGATAAGGCAACATGAAAGGCACTGCAGACTATTTCAACCAGAGAAGTCAGCCATAGCAGAGCACCTGATGAACCAACCTGGACACAGCATATTATTTGAGAACATGCTAGACCACTCTAGTAACTACCATGTCAGGCTACATAGAGAAGCCATTGAAATCCACAAGCATATGGACAATTTCAACAGAAAGGAAGAAACCATGAAAATGAATGAAATCTGGCTACCAGTATTAAAAAAAACTCTAAAATTACAATAGTAAATAAAGAACTAAACTCAAACACAGGGGAACTCCAGACAAGAAACAATCAGGAATACCTAATCACATCTCAACAAAAGATTATCCCATGCAGTAACAAGCCACACCTAAAAACTGTCAGGCCATCAAATGCTAATCAAGGTGACCAGTTGAAACATTCACACCTAACTCCAACAGACAAGAGTTCTTTCTCCCACGCTGGACTTATATAAACCCAATTTTTCTAGTTTCCAACAGACCTCACAACCTCTGAGGATGCCTGCCACAAATGCAAGTGAAACGTCAGGAGAGAATGCTTCTAAAACATGGCCATACAGCCCAAAAAACCTCCAACCAAAAAGCCCATTGTTGCACCATCTCACAATTCATCTGGTCTTTCTAATCTGTACCTTTTGCTATATTGACCATTCTGATATCTCTGAAATGTTGCCGTATATGCACCATACTAGCTGGAGCTTATTGCTCCATAGCCATCTCATTGTTGATGTCTCCATTTGAAAAGTTAATTAATTGTGATGCATAACTGGATTGTTTTAATTGTTTTATAATTGTTGTTGATAGATGTTTTATCTTATTATCTGTTTTGCTGGCATTGAATTGTGCCTTTTGTAAGCTGCCCTGAGTTCCCCCCCCCCCCTTGGGGGTTGAGAAGGGCGGGGTAGAAATGCACGAAATAAATAAATAAATAAATAAATAAATAAATGTGACAGCTCAGGACATTTTCCAGGATTATCACTCACATGGAGAAACCTTCACATGGACAGGAACCTCTCATCTTCAGACACATCATTTTTCACCTGAACAAAGTGACAATTGAGACACCTGTTGGTGGGTGGAAGAAAAAGAACCAAATTAATACCTGACTATGGCTTCAAAATACTTGGTATTTTCCACCCCTGTATATGTTTCCCTGCAAAATCATAGTGCAGTGCCCTACAAAAATTCACTGATGGTGAGAAGGCATCTTTCCATAGTACAACAGCCATGTTGCAATTTGCACCACTTTATGCATTCTGGTGCAGAAGAAAAGAAAGTGCAAATTTGACAAGGATGCTTCACATTGGTGTGACATGAATAAGAGCACAGATAAGCTGCAGACATGCGAGAGTTGAATGAAAAGTAGTGCATCCACCTTCGTAACTCCTCGAAAGATGGCAGTACTGGTATGCAGCAAGTACTGGCTTGTTCTGTAGACTCTCCTCTACACTGCCATCTTGACAGAAAGACTTAGCATTGAACAGTTTTTTTTGTTAAAATGCAAAGTATGGAACCCTGCACAGACGGTTGATCAATGCGACGTAAGCACTGCGCGGTCATTGAATTCTTGACAGCAGAAGGTGTCACCCCAAAGGAAGTTTATCAAAGAATGCAAGCTGTTTATGGTGATTGTATTGATGTCAGTACTGTGCGTCGTTGGGTGAGTAAGTTTAAAGATGTTGAAATGGGAAGAGCTGGACATCCTGTGACAGCAACCACTGAGTTTCACAAGCAAAAGGTTGACAGATTGATTCAGGATGATCGACATATCACTCAGAGAGAAATTTCAAGCATCATCAGCATTTCACAAGAATGCTTGGCTATTGGAAGATCTGTGCACGATGGGTTGCGGAAACAGAGTGTCGACTTCTTCTGTGACAGCTTCAGAAAACTTGTTTATCGTTGGCAGAAATGTATCCAATTGTCTGGTGATTATGTGGAAAATTGATTAGTGGTAGTTAAAGAGCACAATCTAAGGATTATTTCTGCATTTGATTTATTAAAATATTCCCATCCAAACCCAAGTAACGAAGGTGGAGGCATTACTTTTCATTCAACCCTCGCAAAAGAACCAACATTGGACAGCTTTATAGAATAGTTCCAGATAACTAGCCTCATTTTATTTATTTATTTATTTTGCCACTAGCCACTTATTATTGTTACAGATGACCATTTCTGTAGTGGCATTCAATTTTTTAAAGAAAGAATGGAAAGTCACAAAGAGGTGGACCACATAAACATGTAAACTCAAAAGCATTACCCAACAGAATTTTGTGATACTTTGTCACTAATTCCAGAAAAGACATTACTCATGTATTGGAGTGTGAACATGATTTCGGTTTTATTAATGTATTCCTATTCCCCTCAGAGTTTGCCCTTTGTGTTATAAAATGATAGAATAATAGAACTGGAAGAGACCACAAGGCTTATGTAGTCAAACCCATTCCGCTATGTAGGAATGCAGAATCAAAGCACTCCCAACACATCTCTCTCTCTCCAGAGAAACTATGTAAAATTATTGCCTGCTACAGATGAGTTGTACTAGGAAGTTAAGCCCGCCAATGAGTCAGACTTAGAGTAAAGTGGTCCTGGCTAACCGTTAAAAATTGAGACTGCATTTGTTATTGCTGACTTGTTAATATAACACAGGCATTGACATTTCCTGGTTACTGTAAACAGTGAAATGCTTTTAAAGTTAATGGAGTACAGGTGTTGTTGCGCTCTGAAATGTCATCAGAGAAAAAGGCTTTCTGGGACAGAAAGGTATGCAGAACCATTTATGGAGAGGCTTGAGAAAGCCCCTTCATTGAGTGCCTTAATTTGAGGTATTTTTCTGACCCCAATAAGAATCCTAATATATTGTGGGGTATAATATGCCCCCTGTCCAAAAGTGTGTGGATGCCAAATGAAGGATATTTCATCATATCCATACACACAGAGCGAAAAAACACATGTCCCCAGGATGCAGCCCATTTATTTTGAGCAGCTGTCAGACCTCCTTGTTTGTTAAAAAGGACCAATACAAATGCAAAAGATTTGTTAGGACAGTTTGTCCGCATGTTTGTTTGTTTGTCTGTAAAGCACATGTACATGGCAAGTCGCTGAATCTTGGGAAAACTATTTACAACTCATCAGGTGATGTCACAAAATTCCTTCCTTGTAGTTTTATGTGAATTTTGCAATGAATTGTGGGTTTGGGGAACTAAAAAGGACCACTTGCCTGTATGATTATTAACTTCCATAGTAGAGCTATCTGGTATCAAAACAGTTATCAAATTCAGTATTCTTTTTATATGCAGCAGTGGACATACTATTGCCTACAACAATTGTGTTAGACAAATGTGTTTAGATATATTTATTTATTTTTCTTGTAAATTTATTTTTATAGATTATTGTTTTACATATGCATATTGTTTTGTATGGTCTTTTATATAATGTTGTAAGGAGCTTTGGGTCCCATTTAGGGAGAAAAGTGGGATATAAATAAAAATTTATTATTATCATTGTTTGAAACACAACAAGATTAGTCCACAGCAAACAACTATTCTGGTTGCTGTATTGGATCACACCAAGTGCCTAGGTCTGTGATGTATTGGCAAATAATACGTGGAGATCCCAATAGGGTGGCTTTTTGGAGCTGACAGATGATAATTTTGTCAGCGCCAATTGTGTTTCAGTGCAGGTCAAGGTCTTTAGGCACTCCACCCAGTGTGCGTATCACCACTGGGAACATCTTGACTGGCTTGTGCCAGAGTCTTTGCAGTTCGATCTTTAAATCCTCGTATTGTGTCAGCTTTTCTAATTGTTACTCTTCAATCTTCAAACACCGACAATCCATACTACTACTACTACTACTACTATTATTATTATTATTTAGTGGGAAACCTCATTAGTTTTCATTGTCAGTGTAAGTGCTGAAGTTTGCTAGGGAGGGTTAGGGAGGGAAGGAGGGAAGGCTTTAGTTACTATATCATTCTAAGCTAGCAGTCTGAATAACAACTATGGGAAAACTATGAAGTTTGAAAATCATGATGCAGCACGTTGTAGGTTTTTAACCCGTATTACTGTTTAAATTGTTTTATAATTTTATATGGTATGTTCATTGTTATGTGAACAGTGTGGTATTGAATTTTTACCATAGGTTGTAAGCTTCCCTGAGTCCCCTATCGGGTGAGAAGGGCGGGGTATAAATATAGTAAGTAAATAAGTAAAATTGTACTGCAAAACTCTATAAGCATCTATTTCAGTCTTTAACCGTTATACTACAGATAGGTGTGACTCTGTTGTTTACTACCAGTTTTCTTCTCTTGCCCATAATATCCACAGAAAGAGTGATGGAGAGGGTGGGGGTGGAAATAGACTTGGTGCACATTAGAATCAAGCTACATGTTCCATTATTAATGCTTTTTTTAAAAAAATGAATGTATAATGTAAAATACTACCACTTTTATCTTTGTGGGTCTCCAACCTGGCACCATGCTCTTTATTTGGTACATAATTGCAAGGCAGATTGGAGACCCAGCTGACAACTTTCTTTTCAAAATTATAAGTGGCCATATTAGTTCAAAAACCTGCAAATGTGAGTAGATCAATAGGTACCGCTTCTGCGGGAAGGTAACGGTGCTCCATGCAGTCATGCTGGCCACATGACCTTGGAAGTGTCTACAGACAATGCTGGCTCTTTGGCTTAGAAATGGATATGAGCATCACCCCCCAGAGTCGGACATGACTAGTCTTAATGTCAGGGGAAACCTTAACCTTAACCTTTACTTATATAAAAAGTGTTATATATGATAATATCCAGGCAAGAAGCAAGGGTGCAAATTCTCAAGTTTTGATGGATTCTGCTCAAGGCAAGAGGAAAGCAATATCTACAGACAAATCATCAGTTCAGCTAGTAGAGAAGCAGTTTGTGATAATTTCCAAGGCTTAACCAATTTGGTTCAGGCTTCTATCATAATTTCCAATCAAGAAAAAAATGTTTGTGTGTGTGAGTGTGTGGCAGTGTTTAAATGACAAGCTATGAGCAAATGTAATTGGTACTCAATCCATAATACCATCACACTAAATGCCATCACCAGGAGCCTGGGACAATTCTGAACTGTCAGACTAGTGATATTGATCTTGATTTCTTCACAGAAAGACCGTATATTGGTGAGCAGATGCGGCAGCTTAAGACTTCTATCATAATTTTTAAACAGGAAAAAATGTCAATGTGTGTGTGAGAGAGAGTGTGACAGTGTTTAAATGACAAGCTATGATCAAATGTGATTGGTACTCAATCCATAATATCATCACACTTGTCTAGTTGCTAACGATGTAAAATAACGCAGCTGGTACATCACAAGGAAGAATTAATAACTTTGAAGGGTATGAGAATTTAACCTTGGAGACAGGTGCAAGATAAGCAATGGTGAGATAGCCAAGGGTGGTGTGATGCTCAGAACATCTCAAAATATAAACAAGCATGTTATAAAAATGTCCTGGCTCAAGGCACAAATCGGGACTTCAGCTCAAACCTGTGACCGAAGTGCTGTGAACCAGGTGGCTACAAGAAAGAGGTCCATCCTGCTGTTCTCCGGAGCTCCCAGCAGCATTGTTGAGAATGTCTTACATGGTACATGATTTGCTTGCTGTATAATACATTTAGAACCTTTTCATCCACAACTGGTGTGTGTTGTTGCTTCTGAATCCAAAAAAAAAAAAAACAAACCTCTTTTGCATTGGGCACCTTATCAGCCCAAGGCCATTTTATCAAAGCTTAGATGTCCCCAGGCTTTTACATGTACTGTATGTGGCATGCGGAACACAAAGCCATATTTTTAACCAAGGAAAGTAAACATCAAAGGATTGTAAGGCTCTTGTTTAATTTTTTAATTTCCATTTCAACCAATATTTGATTAGTATGATATATTTAATAGATATCTTTATTCCAAGAGTTCAGTTTTATCATGAAATGTCAAAACTGTTTCCCAACTAGACAAGAACTTTGTAAATAACAGTGCAAATGGATCTTGTAACATCTTTGAGAGTGAAAGAAAGAAGTTTGTAGCATAAGGCTTCATAGCCTTAAGTGTAGTTCATTGGGTGCATACAGTGAATTGCATAGGAACAGACCTTTATAAATGAGCAGGTTTTATTTGTGAATATGTGTGATTAGAAATAGAATTGCATCATTTGTGGATATGTTGATGATGTGACAAGTTCAGTTTTAACAATGGCTATTCGGGGACCAATGTAGGAGGAAAAATATTGCTAAAAGCCAAGGTGCATATATAACTATCAATAGTGTAGAGTTATTGGAATATAGTGTGATACTGGCTGGAAACTTATTATTATTATTATTATTATTATTATTATTATTGACACAAAAGCACAGTATGTCACAGCAAACGAGATCTATATGCTGAATTTCGTATCACAAAATCACAAGTCGAACACTTCCGAAGCGTCTAGGACTGTGTGATGTATTTTCGAATGATGCATGCAGATCCAAGTAAGGTTGCCTTTTGCAGTTGACAGATCGTGATTTTGTCGATGTTTATTGTCTTTAACCATAATACTACAGATAGGTGTATTATTATTATTATTATTATTATTATTATTATTAAAAACATTTATATTCTGCCCTTCTCACTCCGCAGGGAACTCAGCAGAGCACAATATATATATGCCAAACATTTAATGCCGGGACATAAAACTACAAATATACAGAAATATTAAAATCACATATCTACTTTAAAACCATCTGTTTAAAACCATCTCAAGACACTATGCTGGCTCTGGTCAGTGGAGTAGGTTTCTTATTATTACTCATTGCACTGCCCCAAAGGCTTGATCCCATAGTCAGGTCTTTACCATCTTTCTGAAGGACAGGAGGGAGGGAGCTGATCTAGTCTCACCAGAAAGGGTGTTCCATAACTGGGGGCAATCACTGAAAAGGCCCTGTCTCTTGTCTTCACCAAACATGCCTCTGATTGTGGCGGGAGCGAGAGCAGGGCCTCCCCAGAAGATATTAGTCTTCGTGGTGGTTCATAAAGGGAGATGTGTTTGGACAGATAAACTGGGCTGGGGCCGTTTAGGGCTTCAGAAAAGAAATGCTGGCTGTGGATCTTTCTGGTTCCCAGTCTGCTTCAAACTACATTCAAATATCTTTCTCCTCCATTCATACGGTTATCTACTCTCCTTGGCTTTAAGCAATATTTATCTTCCTAACTTTCTCTCCTATGCTCATTGGTAAAACTGAACTTATCACTTCAACACCATATCCACATGTATTGTGTTTATATTGCTATTGACACATCCACCCTTCTTATTCATAGCTATAAAAGTCTGCTTCAAGGCACTTTATTCCAGGTATCTGATGAAATAGACTAAACTCTACAACAACTGATGCCTGCCAACTGTTTTCTCTCAATGTCAAGGATGCTACAACATCCCATTGTATACTGATCCAGACTAACATTGAATTCTACTACTTCGTAAATTATATTGAGTCTGCTGTAAAAGGGGTGGTTTTTTGGTATACAAGAGGGAAAAACTATTGTTTCTTATTCAGAAAGTATGACTTGGAAGTAATGTTTAACAACTCAAGATGGTCCTCCTTCTTGGGGTTGGACTGGATGGTCTCTTCAAACTCAATGATTCTATGGCAACTAAATCAGGAATGAAGAAAATGCACTTGCAGTTATTGGACTTCAGCTCCATCATCCCTCAGCATTGGGCAAGGTGGCATGAAGGCACCAGCAGCCAGTCAAACCCAAGGACATACATTGTAAGACTTCACAATTCTTTAGACCTTTTTGAAAAAAGTCTGTCCCCTCCCCCATCTTCCATTATACTCACTAATACTTTTCTAGTTGGCTTGAGATGGTAAAAAATACAACTCATGCAAGGAATGACAGCATGAAAAATTGGGTTTTGAAATGAGACAACCATGACATCCAGCATCAATTGAACTAACCATTAATAATTGTGGTTAAGAAGGCATTAACATATGTAAATATAGCATATGAAACTTTTGGTGTCTCTCCTGTGATTGAACATGATGTATAGCAGTATTCAACTCTCAAATGTTACACATAGAAATGAAGGGTGGCACAAAGATCGTTGGTTTAATTCCTGAGTATACTTCATTTACAAAACCTTCCACTGAATCACTTCATCCCTTCCAGGAAATGTTAGCTCCATCTTCTATTGTGAGAAATGTTTTTACTGCACTTACCACAAATTAGAGTTCGTGCCACCAAACAGTTTGAAGTGAGTCCATAAAAATGTGTGTCTTGCCCCATGAGGTCTTGTTTTCTCGGGCCAGAATAATGTGAAGGAACTTTTTTATTGTTCTTAGATACATTCACATTGATGAGCTCACTCAAATACGTTTTACATTTAGTCCAGCATCCTGTCTGTAATATTGGGCAGATGTTTGAGGCAATACAAGAATAGCTCACAGTGGAAATAAGACAGTGCACAAATCCACTAAATAGCCGGTACCTTTATTAGGCAAACCAAAAATACATCATGCAGGCTTTTGAAGCTCCACTGGCTTCATCATCATAATAAGGAGGAAAGAGATTCCACTTAAACATGAAGAAGAACTGGGTTGTTGTGAGTTTTCTGGGCTGTATGGCCATGTTCCAGGAGCATTCTCTCCTGACGTTTCACTGGCATCTATGGCAGGCATCCTCAGAGGTTTTGAGTTCTGTTGGAAACTAGGAAAATGGGGTTTATATACAGTATCTGTGGAAATTTCAGGCTGTGAGAAAGAACACTTGTCTGTTGGTGGTAGGTATGAATGACGTAATTGCCCACCTTGATTAGCATTTAATGGCTTAACACTTTCAAGATCTGGCTTCTTACTGCCTCGGGGGGAATCCTTTGTTGGGAGGTGATTAACTGGCCCTAGTTGTTTATTGTCTGGAATTCCCCTGTTTTTTTTAGTGTTGTTCTTTATTTACTGTTATGATTTTAGAGGTTTTTTTTAATACTGGTAGCCAGATTTTGTTCATTTTCATGGTTTCTTCCTTTCTGTTGAAATTGTTCACAAACTTGTGGATTTCAATGGCTTCTCCGTGTTGTCTGACATGGTGGTTGTCAGAGTGGTCCAGCATTTCTGTGTTCTGAAATAATATGCTGTGTCCAGGTTGGTTCATCGAGTGCTCTGCTATGGTAGATTTCTCTAGTTGAGTTAGTCTGCAGTGCCTTTCATGTTCCTTGATTCGTGTTTGGGCAATTCTGCTGCGTTTGGTGGTCCCTTTGTAGACTTGTCCACAGCTGCATGGTATATGGCAGACTCCTACAGAGGTGAGAGGATGCCTCTTGTCCTTTGCTGAACATAGCATTTGTTGGATTTTCTTAGTGGATCTGTAGATAGTTTGATGGTTGTGTTTCTTCATCAGCTTCTCTATGCGGTCAGTGGTTCTCTTGATGTATGAAGAAGAACTTTTGGAAAAGCGAAAACTGTATTGTTGAAGCCTTTCATGGCCAAAATCACTGGGTTCTTGTAAGTTTTTTGGGCTCTCCTGACATTTCGCTGCATCTATGGCAGGCATACTCAGCAGTTGTGAGGTCTGGTTGCATCAATGACAGGCATCCTCAGAGGTTGTGAGGTCTTCTTGCATCTATGGCAGACATCCTCAGAGGTTTTGAGGCCTGGTTGCATCTATGGCAGGCATCTTCAAAGGTTGTGAGGTCTGGTTGCATCTATGACAGGCATCCTCAGAGGTTGTGAGGTCTGGTGGCATCTATGGCAGGTATCTTCAAAGGTTGTGAGGTCTGGTGGCATCTATGGCAGGCATCCTCAGAGGTTGTGAGGTCTGGTTGCAACAATGGCAGGCATCCTCAGAGATTGTGAGTTCTGGTTACATCTATGGCAAGTATCTTCAGAGGTTGTGAGGTGGTCTGGTTGCATCTACGGCAGGTGTCCTCAGAGGTTGTGAGGTCTGGTTGCATCTACAGTAGGCATCCTCAGAAAGGTCTGGTTGCATCTACGGCAGGCATTCTCAGAAGTTGTGAGTCATCCTTAGAGGTTGTGAGGTCTGGCTGCATCTAAGGCAGGCATCTTCAGAGGTTGTGAGGTCTGGTTGCATCTATGGCAGACATTCTCAGAAGTTGTGAGTCATCCTTAGAGGTTGTGAGGTCTGGCTGCATCTAAGGCAGGCATCTTCAGAGGTTGTGAGGTCTGGTTGCATCTATGGCAGACATTCTCAGAAGTTGTGAGGCATCCTCAGAGGTTGTGAGGTCTGGCTGCATCTATGGCAGCCATTCTCAGAAGTTGTGAGGCGTCCTCTGAGGTTGTGAGGTCTGCTTGCATCTACTGCAGGCGTCCTCAGAGGTTGTGAGGTCTGGTCGCATCTATGGCAAGCATCCTCATAAGTTATGAGGCATCCTCAGAGGTTGTGAGGACCTCACAACCTCTGAGGATGCCTGCCATAGATGCAGATGAAACCGAGAGAATGCTTCTAGAACATGGTCATTATAGACCAAAAAACCTACAACAACCCAGAGCGAGAACTGTTCCACAGTGGAGCATGCTCTCTTGGAGTTTGAGGAAGCCTCCTTCTCTGGAAGCTTTTAAACAGAGGGCATCTGTGTGGGGCGCGTTTAGTCTTCCTGCATGGCAGGACGGGGCTGGATTGGACGGCTTGTGGGGTCTCTTTGAGTCTGTGATGAGTCTAGCTGAGCCTTTGGGACGGAGGAAGGAGAAGAAGGGCTGTTAGAGCGGATAAGCGGGGAAAGAACCCTTGAGCCTCCGGGGAGCGGGCTGCAGGGTCTTCCTGCTCACCCCACCCCGGGGATTGGCCTCTCTCTCCCCTCCTCTCCTCTCCTTTCCTCTCCCTCCGGCCCGGGAGGGGAGGGGGCTTTGCCAGCGCGCTCTCTGCCGCCTCTGCCGCTCCTCCTGCGGCTGCTGAGCGCCTTCGGGTCGGTCTTGCGCCTGGATTGAGCGGGGCAGGCGGCATGCGGGGCAAACGCGGGTAGGAGAATGAGCGGCAGGAAGCGGCGAGCGGACAAGGCTCAGCTCCGGAGGTCCTTCAGCGAGCAATTCCGGGAGTCCACGGCCAAGGCTTGGGATTTACTCTGGAGGAACGTGCGGGAGAGGCGGCTGGCAGGTGAAGGACTCGGGCACTGGGGGGGGGGGGGGGCACTCTTCTCTCTCTCTCTCTCTCTCTCTCTCTCTCTCTCTCTCTCTCTCTCTCTCTCTCTCTGGGCTTCCCGGGCTGCCTCCAGCTCACCTTGAAGCTCCAAGGTGGCTTGGAGGGGAAGCCGCAAGACTTTCGCCCAAGTTGCGCCCAAGGGACTCACCAGCCCATAGCCTTGGCGAGGTCTCCTTTCGCCTCATAGCCAAGAGCCATCCCTGCTTTTAGTTCTTTGGCTCTCATTCCTCCTCCCGGTTCTTTCCCGCACAGCTTGGGACAGCATGTGTCCAGGAGTTTCTTTGAGGGGTGCTGATGGTGATGATTGGCGGGTTCTGCAAGTTGTAGTCTGCCAAAAGGAACTTTCTCCATATTGGTGTGAACCTCGTGTGGGTTGCCAATGGCCTGGGATGCTTGAAGTTTGAGTGGGGCATGACAGCTAAGTTTGAGTATTTGAAAGGATGCCACATTGAGGAGGGGGCAAGCTTCTTCTGGATGGGTGTCTGTCAGGAGTGCTTTGATCACATGTTCCAGCATGGTAGGGGGGTTGGACTAGATGGCTCTTGAGATCTCTTCCAACTTTATGATTCAATATATATAGAACACACACACACATATAGCCCCGTAAATAATGGACACCATTTTATATATATGGGGGGGGGGTCACTCCATGCAGTCAGGCTGTCCACATGACCCTGGAGATGTCTATGGGCCAGGCATGTAGCCCCCCCCCCCCCAATTCTCATGGTGGTTCGCGAAAAGGCCTTACTGGTGCATTATTTAAACTGTTATGTTTATTCATATCATGATATGATCACCATAATCAATATATCCCATATGCATGGGCAATGCCAGCTCTTCAGCTTAAAAATGGAGATGAGCACCATCCCCCAGAGTCAGGTATACATACATACATACATACATACATATATAATAATGGGTACCATTTCATATGTTTGTGTGTGTGATATATGTATTTATAATGGTACTCAATGCGGTCATGCTGCCACATGACCTTGGTGGTGTCTATGGTAAATGTGGGCTCTTTGACCATAGACACCTCCAAGGTCATGTGGCAGAAATGGAAATGAACACCACCCCACAGAGTTGGATATATATACGCACACACATATATATACACATACACACACACACACATACGTATATAAGGCCCTTTTAACAATGGGCACCATTTTATATGTATGTAAATAGTGCTGAATGTGGTCATGCTGGCCACATGACCTTGGAGGTGTCTATGGTCAACGCCGGCACTTTGGCTTAGAAATGAAGATGAACACCACCCCCCAAAGTCAGATACGATTAGACTTAAAGTCAGGGCAAACCTTTACTTTTTTACTCTATATATGTGTGTATGTATGTGTATGGTCACTCAGTGATGATGGGAGTGGGGATATTTGTCCCTCTTCTCTGCATCTCTGTTTGTGTCCATGGCAGTGACTTTCTGAGTGTGTCACATCCCTTGGGCACTCTGACACTTAGTACCGAGAGACAAAATGAATTGCAGTAGAAGCTGCAGCAAAAAATGTGTTTGTGTTAAAGTAGGTCTGTGTGTCAATACCATGTGTCTATGCAGACCACTGGTCAGTGGACTCTGGTTTAGAAAACTCATTGAAGTGGACATGTGTTTAGTTTAATGCAGCTGCCGGTCACATTCTACAACTATTTCCTCATCCTGTGTGATGAAATTGTAAGCTTGTTTATTCACAAGGACACGCCATGGAGTTTGATTGTGTTTAAGAACTTCTGCTTATGTGTATAGATGTTGAATGGACAGAGTTTTTCATGAAAGACAGATCTGGACCTTCATGCTTCTGAATTGTGCACTTCATGGGACATGTTGCATTAAGTGCAGTAAGTGCAATGAGTATACTACAGACTTACCAGACTTTCCTTACCCCCTTCCACTCATTATTTTCCACTAGACCAGGCATGGATAAACTTTGGCCTTCCATGTGTTTTGTGTGGGGATTTCTAAAAAGGCACCATGATGTGATGGGTTGACTGGAAAGGCGTGTGCCAGCAGTTGATTGACTGAACATGCCAGGAGTTCTGATTGGCTACTGTTTCTGGCTTCCTGCTGAGACAAACGGATTTAACTGCCATTTTCACCTGAGAGAGTGAAGAGAGCGCTGACTGGAAACAGCCAGGAAGGAAATGGCTGCCAACTCTCTGAAACCTGATCATTTCTAAGGCATGAAGCATATTTTAAAGACTGTTGATTCCTTCTGTTCTCTGTGTGAATTCAGAGAGACTGCTGAATATATTGTTGCCCTGTTTGATCTTTTGAACGGAAGTAAAGATACTGTTAATTGTTACACAAGCCCGAGTGACACTTTATTATACTGCAGGGTATATTTTGGTTCAGAAACTGTGGTAAAGCTTCTGTTTATTTACTTTTACATCCTACAACATTTTAGACTTCGACTCCCACAATTCCTAACAGCCTCGAGCCCTTTCCTTTTCCCCCTCAACTGCTTCAGCTGAAGAAAGGGCCTGAGGTTGTTAGGAATTGTGGGGGTTGAAGTCCAAAACACCTGGAGGGCCCAAGTTTGCCCATACTAGACTGTCTTTGAACTTCCTCTCCATCTATGTGGGTAGGACATCCACCTCCTTTGCCATGCATTTGCCTACACTGCATGCATTTGTTAATTCCATTTGTGCTCTTCTTTTAAACTGCCATACAGTACCAAGTCTAGACTTTATTTATGTAGCCATACAGCCAGCTAGAATCTATATAGCTTTTATATGGGATGTGTTGTAATTATCTGATCCTTGGAATATTTTTGATTATATCAGTACCCAGAATCCCAAAGCTATGCAGTTGTGGATACTAGAAATGGCATCACCCAAAAGTACAGTTTCCATCCTCTGGTAGCCACATAAACTTGCTCTCACCCCATGGAACATGTTCCCTTTGGAGCAATCTATGCATGGCCACAGCAGCTAGGTATACATTCCTATAAGAGACTCTATATCTGTGAAACGTGTAGCTGATGTGTTTCCCTAGCCTATTTTTAATCTATTCACTACATTCTCTTGTGTTCCCTTGTGCAGCTTTTAGCCTGTCTCCTCACTCCAGAAATGCTCTCCCCTAAGTACTTCACTGTTGCAATATTCTGCCTTTATAGTTTTCTCAGTTATTGATCTCTGTTTCATTTCATATTAGTAGAGTATGTAGGGAGGAGAAAAAGCAACTTGTATCCCCAGAGGATCAAGGAGTTGTAATGTTTGCATTCTCTTTAGTTATGACAAAATGTTCTCAGCTTGCCATGTTTGCATTTATCGCATATGGAAGGTCACCGTGCCTTTGAATTAAGCTAAAAGCACTGGGCATATCCAGGAAGAATGCAAGCCTCTTGGGCCCTTTCACCAACTCTTCACTAGTCGTTTCAGGGACTAGCCACTGTTTGTCCCATGGCTGTGTCTAAATCCAGTGCCTGGTGGATCCCTTTTCATAATGTAAGAATCCAGGAACAAGGGGGAATGGATATATATTTTCATAGGGGAAAGACACCAAACCAATTCCAGAATATGGGGCATGCATTAGCATTGTAACTCCTTTCCAGAGAAACAGCTAAGCAAGCATGCCCCTTTCTGTTATGACCAATGGCTTTAGAGAGAGGTCAAAAGATTGCCATGAAACATTTCAGCTCTTCTGCCTTCCACCCATCAAGAAAAGTTTTGTAAAATTGACATTTTCAGGCAGGTAGGCAGAGCCAGAACTTTTGGAAAATGTCACTCTCCATAACCATTTGGGAAATGGGATTCATAACCTTTTGGAAAACCACTTGTCACAAACATATATACATTCAGCAGAGTTTCAGAAGTGTTCTTTTTAATTGCCCCCCAAAATCTACTCTCCCTTAAAATATATTTGCCTTTAAATTATGCTGTTAAGCGGCAAAAATAAACAGTATTCTTTAAAAGTAATATAGTTGGTTTACTCACAAACTTTCACAAACCTGTATTCAGCATACAGGTACTTTGCTTATCAATCCAGTTACAATAAGATTTTAAGTAATTTTCTGTGTAGGGCATCATTGTTGGAAACAATAGTCCATAGCCCAAAACATTTCTCTGTTCTGAGAGTCTAATAGAGTCTCTGTCTAGTCACTATGTCCAATGGAGTCTCTAAGCATACATCTTACTGAGGTCTAAAGCATAACTCTCTAAAATGAAGTTTGAGTCCTGAACATAAACCGCCCTGAGTCACCTGAGGGCTGAGAAGGGCGGTATACAAATATAGTAAATAAATAATAAATAAATAAAACATGTCCAGTTCTGATCACATGGTCTGCAGCCCCTCCCACAACAAAGAGTTGAGGTCAAATTGTATATCAATAGAACATGTACAATACAGTAAGTGGTTATATACATAACAAATAACTAGTGGAGGTTTGCGATGGTTGCTATTTCCAACAAGAGTGGTATGGTAGCTTTGAGTGTTGGACTAGGACTTCAGACACTAGGGTTTGAATCTCTGCTGCACCACAGAAACCCACCATGTGACGTTGGGCAAGTTTCACTCTCAGCCTTGGAGGAAGGGCTGGCAAATCTAAACAAATCTTGTCTAGAAAATCTCATGGTAGGTTCACCTTAGAGTCGCTGTAAGTAGGAAGCAACTTAATCATAATAATAATTTATTAATTTGACCAGTCATATGATCATTTCAAAATACAACACGAATAAAAGACAAGGCAAAAGGAGAGGACAGCAGCTGATCTTCTAAGTAGGAAGCAACTTGAAAGTACACAGTAACAATCGTCAGATAAAGATACTTTGTATTGTCTTTCTCTTCCATCGTTTTTTTAATGGCAAGGCTCGAATTATCCATTGCCACTTGTGTATTTGGGATTAGAGCAAATGGGTGTTTATTCTCAACTATCAAAGTTGTTGGGTTGTTGTAGGTTTTTTCGGGCTATATGGCCATGTTCTAGAGGCATTTTATCCTGATGTTTTGCCTGCATCTATGGCAAACATCTTCAGAGGTAGTGAGGTTGTTATAAGCAATGTTGGGGGAAAGTTGTCGATAAGGCTTTCAGGTTCTACCACATCTATACTCCCATATAATGCAATTCAGTGTAGTCAAACTACATCCTGAAACTAGGTATTATATAGCAGTGTAGCTGGGGCCTCAGTTTCCCATGATCTTTAATGCATGCTGTGCATTCTCCGAGCCTATGTGCCCTTCTTTATTACTTCTCTGTTACCAGGGAAAATATGGGTAAGAAACATCAAGGAAAAAGTCTATTGAAGTATAGATTTTGATTTGCATGTGAGTAAGCCTGATGCTGTGCAAGTACATTTTCATATTAGAAAAAAAAACATCAATTCAGAACATGGGAGTTACTTTTAATGCTAGCGAATGCCACTTCCTCCTCCACCCAAGCCCCCTGGGTGAGATACATGTGGTATGGGAAATTACTTTAATGTTTGCCTAGCATGGGGCATGCTTTAAAATTTGTCTCATATGGGGCATGCCCATGTAAAAGCACCAACCATGCTATAACAGCGATCTAAGAACTGTAGAGATTTCACTATTTATTCTCTTGATTATAGGGGATTACCAGTTTCTCCACATAATATATCAATGGTTGTTATGCACGTTATGCATTTATACATTCATTATGATTCAATTACATTAAGTGGTGCAGGGTAAACCATCAGTCAACTATCGCCATGTGCATTTGTAGCCTGTGGCTCCATTGTCAGATACCCAAAGGACTATATTTGTACATCACAATAGGCCAGGGTAGCATGGAGACCTTGCCTTACTGTAAACAATCAATAATTTGATGTACTGGATTTGATTTCTCCTACTCGTGACACATTTATTATTGACTTACTGTGATGTTGTTACCTGGCAGTAGCCAGCTTTCAGACTTGTTCCCCATTCTTCTAAACCCAGGAAAACCAGCATAAAAGTAAACTCTGGATTCTTTCTCCATTGGGAGAAAAACAACACAGGGAACCAGCCACTTCCAGGTTTGGACAACTGTAAACCAGAGCTTTTTAGAATAGCTGAGGTTTTTCTGGTTCAAGGAGGAATAGTCAGACAGTAAGTGGCATCACTTTGTTCATTTTGGATAAACCCAACTTATTGTACTATCTTAATGTGGCCCTTATCTACCAAGAACAGAGAAAAGATCCTGTTGCCTTTTCATATTGTACAAATGGGCAAGATGATATGTTAGATACTCTTTGGGGTGCTCCTTCAATGTGTCTTGGAAAGACTGAATTCAAAATGCAAATCTAACTGTCAAAAGTTGTATGAGTCTCAAAAGCTTTATGTAAAGTTGCCATTCAGTCAGGAAGCTGAACTCCAAACTAATCAGAAAGAAGGAAAGCGTCTTTAAAAGTGAGTTTTTTTAAAAAAAATTCATAAGAAAATCTTATTATTTGGGATGTATGACCAGGAGAAGTGCATGAAAGATGGTTATCTACATGGAAATTAGATAAACATGTTGCAGTTTTCATTACATTCAATCATTTCTGTTTAATTACACTTAGTCACAACAGGCTATGGTGTTTGTTTTTAGAATACAGTATTAATTTATCATATCCGAAGCAAATTGAGGACATATTTATAATGTATTTAAAAACACAAACAAAGTTTAAAAACATGGCATTATACTAAATGTCCTTTGACCAGAAGCTGACCACTTGGAGTGCCTCTGATGTCGCTGTAAGAAGGTCCACAATTGTGCATGTGGCAGGGCTCAGGTTGCATTGTACTAAGTGGTCTGTGGTTTGCTCTTCTCCACATTCGCATGTAATGGACTCCACTTTATAGCCCCATTTCTGAAGATTGACTTTACACCTCATGATGTCAGAACACAGTCTGTTCAGCACCTTTCAAGTCGCCCAGTCTTCTGTGTGCCCAGGAGGGAGTCTCTCATCTGGTATCAGCCATAGTTTGAGGTTCTGGGTTTTAGCCTGCCACATTTGGACTCTTGTTTGCTGAGATGTTCCTGCGAGTATCTCTGTAGAGCTTAGAAAGCTATTTCTTGATGTAAGGCTTTCTCATGCTGACTGATATCCAAACAGAGGATGGGCTGAAGAGGTCACTGCCTTGGTCCTTTCATTATTGGTTCTACTTCCTGATGGATACACTGCAACAGATTGATTGAAAAGAACATGCTAACAAGATTTTATGGCCAGGAAAAAGAAACAAGACTTTAAAAATAGAGGGAGCTAGGTTGTTTAGGTTTTGAACATTAAAACAGGAAGTTTGTACTGAATCCTAGAAGGAATGGATAACTAATGAGGACATATGAAAAATGGAGTAAATGAGTATTCTTATGGAGAGAAAAAGTTTGGTATAAAATAAACATTATTATTATTATCATTATTATTATTATTATTATTATTATTATTTATGGGACAAAAACATATTCTCTTAACAGAATATGTTAAATGGAAACCAGAGGATTAAGGGGAGCTAATGGAAGAATGATCAAAATCAGAAATAAAATGGGCCAGGTGAATGGTTTTAAAAATGACCACAATCTGTAGTGACAGAGATGAAAAGAGCCTTAGAAGAAGAGGAAAGGTTTGTTGGTGGAAAGGGAAAAAGCTGAAACTGGAGGGAACTAGATAATCGAAGACCCAACAATATGAAATCCTTTTATTAAGTTCATCTTCCAAGGTTGTCCTTCATTTGTTTATTGATGTGGGTGGCAACCAGGTGTCCTTGGGCAAGTTACACTCTCTCAATCACAGAGAAAGACAAAGGCAACTTCCCTCTAAACAAACCTTGTCCAGAAACTCCCCTGATAGGTTCACCTCAGGGTTGCCATTATTTGGAAACAACTTGAAGACACATAAGAACAATTCTAAAAGCAAAGTCCTACCCAATATATAGAACTCATGGATAGGACATGGGCAAACGTAACTTTGTGTTGTCGAAGGCTTTCATGGCCGGAATCACTGGGTTGCTGTGAGTTTTCTGGGCTGTATGGCCATGTTCCAGAAGCATTCTCTCCTGATGTTTCTCCCACATCTATGGCAGGTGTCCTCAGAGGATTCTGTGAGAAATATAATATATATTAAAGAAATTTATATAAACCCTTAGCACTGTATTCATGTAGCACAGTTCGTCATTAATTTGCTTTGATATCTGCCTGGGCATCATCATTGTATCAATACAGATAAAAGAAATAAGTTCAAGTAGAGTAAGCTGTTAAATCATTCACTTTTACATTGAAATAATATTTCACAGAAGAAGCCACTTGCAAAAGGGAACGTGGGAGTATTGTATCCAAAACATGCTATTTATCATCATTGACTTTATGTACATACCCTCCTACATACCATACTCAATTATATCCACATGTTTCCAGGAAGCAAACCAAAGATACTATGATTTGTTTTCATCTTGGTACTCTGGAGAATTTGGAGGCAACTAACTCTGATGAACTTCAATGGGAGTGTAATGTGTGAATTCTCATAGCACCAGTGGGAAAAGGGAACCTTTTTGTTCAAGATTGCTCCTCTGAAAGAGCCTCATTATATAATCGTGGACTTCTTCTGGGAAGAAAAAGATTACTCATGATTAGCCCTTTCATGCAGACAGCCAGAGAATTTCTGTGGGAAGTTCAGTCCTATCAAAGTTGTCCTGATCGCCAAAAGGTCAGTGATTAATAACATGCCATAAATACTTACGGACATGACGTGATCAGCTCTTCACAAAATGCAATGAAAGAAAAAATTGTACCCACACTTCATATCCACATTTGAAGAAAGATACGGAGAAACAGAGGAGCACTCTAAAGAAGTCAAAGGAAAAGCCAAATACACTGAGATGAGGAATGGTTGCAGTAGGAAAACTGGGCAAGGGAACATGGAGGGTAAGTCTTAACAACACTTTGAGCCTTCTGTACATTGTCAAGTGCCATTGTCCACTGGAGGAGCCCACTCAGGGTGGGCCCACTTGAGGTCTAAGTAGACTTGTCTGTGTTGTTTACCTGGCGCTAGAAAAAAAACCCAATGAAAGTTGTTAAACACCTGGGAATCCACACCATATAACTTTTAGAGACCATGGAAAATGGTGGGGGAAAAGACTAAACAGGCTTTTGGGGAGGTGGTAGAAATCTACTTCCCACAACTCTAATAGATTCAATAGAGGTTCGATGGCCACTGTTATAACGTAATCCTGGTAAACAAAATAAATCATAAAACACACTGCCAAGAGATCAACTGTACTTCTTCCATTCATAAATCCAGTTTTTTACCTATATAAACATCTCTAAAAATGGGGTGTGTCTTAGAATTGCAGGTGCCTGACATATATTTTTGTTTATTGTGGTGGTACTGAAATTAGGGTGCGTCTTACAATTGAAGTAATAATGGTATTCTTCTCCCCCCCTTCTTGCCTTTTCATATTTGTCTGTGTCTTGGATGTACAATAAAGTAATTGGAACTTGAATCAGGAAGCATGTTTTTTCTGTCCTACCTTTCCACTGCTCCCTTCCCATAAAAAGCTATTCCTGATATATGAGATAATCAGTGAAATGCCATAGGGTATAATAGCACAAGGAACTGCAAAGGGAATGGGGAATAGGCAGTAATTGGATGGTGGGATTATTAGTTTTGGTAAACTATATTTGGCTCTTCTCCTCATATTCTGATTTTCTATAAATCACATGTTTTAATGAGAAGTATTTCATGAAAGTTCTTAGAAAGTATCAAGGTGGTAGAGCTATTTTAATTATTTTAAATGACTAGTAGCACATTAACTACATATACTTAGATGATTATTATGATGTCTTATGTTTTAGTGTTTGTATAGTTTTGAGAACTGTGCACATAACTCCTTCCATAATAAGTATTCTGAGGTTATATAAATCAAACTAATTTGGGGCAGTAAACATAGCTGGCTATTTAAGATGCATATTCTATAAATGTCCTTTTGATAGAAAATATCTATTACAATAATATCTCTTTCTGCTTCAGCACCAAAGCTTTGAATGTTAGAGAACTGAAACCTGAAATGCATATTAAAAGAAGCTTAAGGATATGTGCTTCTGATTTGTTTGTTTTTTAAACCCAGGTTGAGTGATTTTGCATACAGTAGAGTCTTGCTTATCCAATATAAATGGGCCAGCAGAATGTTGGATAAGCAAAAATGTTGGATAATAAGAAGGGATTAAGGAAAAGCCTATTAGATGTCAAATTACATTATGATTTTACAAATTAAACACCAAAACAGCATGTTTTACAACAAACCGACAGAAAAAGCAATTGAATACATGGTAACGTTATGTAGTATTCACGACTTTAGTACAAAAACATCTCGATGTATTGAAACAGCAGTGGAACCAAGTGGGAGGCAGACTGCGTTGGATAATACAGAACGTTGGATGAGTGAAGGTTGGATAAGCAAGACTTTACTGTATTAAAATTTGTATGTTGCCTGCAGTGCCATCTGCAGTCATTAGATGTCAAAGTGCTCTGGAGCAATTGTGAGCCTTCAAGTTATTTCTGACTTATGAAAACCTAAGGTGGTGGTGGTGCAATCATGAGGTTTGGATAGAAAACCTAGTATCCCAGAGTTCTAATCCAACACTCAGATCACTACAACATTCTGGCTCTTCTCTAGACATAAAACTACAATTCGTTTTGGGAAATTTGATTTTTTTTTCGAAAGTTTCTGTAGGACCCTCAATTTATTAAAATACTTTAGAAAGTGGTGGGGGGGGGGGGAGCATGGGGAGAGTCCTTAATATCTAGTCCTGGGGAAAAGAGAGCAAGTAAGAGATGAGTTAAACAAAAATCAGCAATGAAGAAGAGAATAACCAATGAGAAAAAAGTAGACAAAGAAAAAAGGAGAGGAAGGGCTATTGTAAACATGCCTGATGATTAGAACCTAAGTCCAAACACACTTAAACAGGTAAGCTAGCCAACATCAACAGTCTAATGTTAGAAATGCCAGTTATAAGATTCCTTGAAAAACAGCAGACTATCTAGAAGTCCAGTCTGAAGTCAGAAGCCCCACCCGCAGATACTGGTGAGGGGGGGGGGCAGTTTGAATGACCCCATGAAGGAGCCAGACTTCATTGGGGCCGGCTGGTTTGCTGACCCATGCATGTGAGGGGGCAGAGTAACAAGTTGGAGAAGGTTGCTCTGTTCCCCTCTTTCAGTTTGCCTCCTGCTAGTGTGATCCACCCACTCACCCTGTGAGTATAGACTGGTCACACAAGGGCTGGGTAGGATTTCCCCCTCCCTCCAAGTTTGCATTGGGGGATTTTTTGCCTACCCAACACTGTTTCAGATGGGTGTGGGAATTGGCTTTGGGATGGTGTCATTTAAATAGATTTACTTGAGTCATTAATAAGATTCCAAGGCATGATAAAGGTTAAATAGTCATTGCAGGTACCATGGCACCCCCGCCTTAGGAGGTGAAGGGTGGACTCCCACAAAAGTCCCTATAAGTTTCATAAAATGGGAGCTATCCTTGAGGCTGAATTGGGAGTTCTCACTCTTTAAAAACCCCACGGTTTGGGAGAGAACACCATCAGGATGACCTTCCAACTATGATTGACCGACAGATGCAGCCAAAGAATTTTGGTTGCCCTTCAGGATCCCTGGTGCATGCATGTCCTTGAGGTGGTCAGAGGGAGTGACACCAGGTGGCCATTAACCCATGAGTTACATTGTATGTGTCTACAGATTTTCTCTTAAAGTCATTATGAGTTCTTTCAATAAATAGGTCAAAAATGGCCCTTTAGATCCATTTTCTTGTGTCTGGTCTCTTTATTTCATGGTTGGAGTTTGAATGGAAAGTATAAATAAACATGTCATTTAGAGTTCCAGAAGTCAAAGTCAGTGGTCCTTTGGAACCAAACTGAGAAGTAGCCAATGGAGTTGAGCCAGATTAGTGACATATGCAGCACTGAAAGTTTTATATCTCAAGATCTCACCTGTTGCTTTATTAACTAGTGTTTTTTTAGCTAATCCATTAGACCTACAGATCCCTGTCCTCTGTAAATGACACTCTAAACATGGAGGTATGTTTAACCCTTCTGAAGCTTGCTCAGACATGCTATAGGGGCTTGTACAGATTGCTGTGAATTCTTTGCTTCAGCTAAGGGCTCATCTTCAGCAGTGGCTGAGGTAAGTATGACAGACTGCTAGGAGTTGCTGGTCTCCATCTCTTCTATTGGCCTTTCCAGCCACTCCTCAGCCTAGCCATCTGAGCTAGCCATGACAAGGACTAAGAAGTCTGTGACATTTGAGAAACTGGCTACTCCTGCTGGCATATATATTATCAAGTCTCATAGATGATATAGTATGACCGAAGGCAGACTCTTGAGAGCATGTCTACAACACATGTGGATATGCTTTAAGGACTTGAAATACATCTACAAATTGTTATGTTCTATGCTTTCTGTTTTTATCACCGTATTAACAAAAATGTTAGGATAGAAACTATTTGCATGTCTGCAAACTTCAGAGCCCATCAATGGATTTTTGTACACTTACAATACATATTGTGCTGGTTTCCCAGCAGGTCAGCATTTCTTTTCCCCTTTTTTGTAATTTGGTCTTCATTCCCCCAGTCCCCAGATGAATGACTCCCACTTGGAATTCCATATTCTGCTGGAAACTGCCAGATAATGCAGTTGAAGGTTGGACGCCCAACTGATTTTAATGGAAACTACTTCCAAGCAACTGTACTCAAAATCTCACAAAAATTTAAAGGAGGAAAAATGAGCATATATATTGTCTCAGATATGTTTCCTTGACATCTGGAAGCTAAATATAAGTTAATAGGAATGTGTAGCACAGTGGGGGTTGTGGTTGTCTGGTTTTGAACAATTGTTGTGATGTTTTTCATACCAAGATGTCTTACTAATACTGCACATAGCATGTGTTGTTATATTTTCAGGAGTCCAGGATACACAGCCATGCTGTTTAGATATCTTGCTATCTCAAATATACATTCTTTATTCAAAATAGTTTGATCTGCCCTTCTGCAAAACAATTGCTTATCACAAGATCAAAAGATGCTTGTGTATTTCAAATGAGAAGTTCACACTTTTAGTATTAATACTATCTTTTGGTAGTAAGCTATCTTATGCTTATACTATATTAGTTTATAATTTATTCATATAGTCCTGCATTGTCGATTCTGGAACCCCCGGTGGTGTAGTGAGTTAAACCCCTGTGCCGGCAGGACTGAAGACCGACAGGTCGCAGGTTCAAATCCGGGGAGAAGCAGATGAGCTCTCTCTATCAGCTCTAGCTCCTCATGCGGGGACATGAGAGAAGCCTCCCACAAGGATGATAAAAACATTAAATCATCCGGGCATCCCCTGGGCAACATCCTTGCAGACGGCCAATTCTCTCATACCAGAAGTGACTTGCAGTTTCTCAAGTCGCTCCTGACACGATAAAAAAAATTGTCAATTCTGACCAGCAGCAGCTTTCTAGGGTGTCATGCAAAGAACATCCCTTTTATTGGTCAGCCTTTTAGCTGAATCTGGAGATGATTGGCACTGAACCTGTAAGCTTTGATATTCAAAATGTCATTTGATAATGATTTACTTCATTTGGACATTTTGTATGAAGAAGTTGGAAATTTCACAATTTTGATGAAATTGTGATGACTTTGCAACTTGACCGAATCATTTTAGTTTACAGGTATGTGTTTTAAGCAACCAGTATGAGCCTATTTGTTTTTCTCTCTCTCATTAAGCCCAGCCCAATGTGGCTAGACTAATTATTTGTTACTTTTGTTAAATAAATAGAACATTAAAATGCATTTAAATCCTTGAATAAATGTAGATTTGCGACACCTATGAACATCTTTGTTTTTGGAGTTCTATGTAATGATACGTATGGGGAAAAAATGAAAGCCGGCATGCTGGAGTGCTTTGAACATTGTAATATGACTCTAGAACCAGGGTTTGAATTCCGTCTTAGTCATAGAAAGCCTCTGGGTGACTCTGAGCAAGTCACACACTCTCATTCTCAGAGGAAGGCAAAGGCAAACCTCCTTTGAACAAATATTGCAAAGAAAAGATCCATCATGGGATCATTTTAGGGTTTCCCTAAGTCAGAAATGACATGAAGGCAAGTAACAACAATCACTATACAATAAAGTGAGAGATCTAATCAAAACTAAGGGATTCTGGTTATTTACTTGTCCGAACGTATCCTCCCCTATGAGCCATCAAGATTACAAAGATCGTTTGGAGGGGCCCTGCTCTCGATCCCACCGGCCTCACAGGCGCGGCTGGTGGGGACGAGAGACAGGGCCTTCTCGGTGGTGGCCCCTCAACTCTGGAACTCCCGTCCATTGGAGATCAGAACTGCCCCTTCGAGCTTAATGTTCAGGAAACAGGTGAAAACCTGGCTTTGGGGATTGGCATTCAACGAATGAGCCATGATCCTGTGATATGGATGGATGACGACGAATAATGATTTTGATGACGACTGACCACTGTAATCATGATTGTATTTTTGTCATTTTAATTGTTTCAATGTTTTAATGTTTTAGTGTGATTTAGAAATGTGATGCTTTAATGACGGTCTGTAATATTGATGTTGGAAACAGGCCCGAGTCCCTCGAATGGAGGTGAGAAGACTGGTATATAAAACTACCAAATAAATAAATAAATATTTTTTTGATTTCGTGGTGGCACGTTGAAAAGACCTTCTATTCTTCGGAGAAAACAGATTCCTCCAATACTCATTTAATAGTTGAGCTGAGAATGCTCTGGATTATACAATTAACTACAAGATAGGATTTTGTGCTACTTTCATGCCTGCCTTTTCAGACTCTCAGCAAGAAGTTTTGGGGTTTTTTTCATGTGAGGAGCAACTTGAGAAACTGCAAGTTGCTTCTGTTGTGGGAGAATTGGTCGTCTGCAAGGACGTTGCCCAGGGGACACCCGGAGCTCACCCCGTTCCCCAAATTTGAATCACCAACTATTTGATTAGCCATCCTGCCAGCAGAGGTGTTTAACTTACTGTGAAATGAATGAGTTACAAACTCTCTGTGGTCACCAAAGATGGAAGTGAGAACTGCCTATAGATATTGATGAAGAAATCAAGGCTAGCTTGGATTTGGTACTTGACTCCACCCAAAATCCTGAAATGTAGAAGAAGCTCACAGAGCCAGGCCAGTGAGGGTTGAGCGTCCTTAGTGGGAATTGAAAATTAACTGAAGCAACGGAAGTCCAGTACAATAGGGTGTTTAGAATACTAAATAGAACAACTGTAATACCGAACAATGCAACATTATACTTGCTAAGTGTGATATGCCAACTATTTCCCTTCTTAATTAATTTCATTCCTTTCATTATCTGAAGCTAAAAGTGTTTTCCAACATCCTCATCCATCTCACTGTTTACCTTTACAATACGTAAAATGAAGTAACTTAAGCTGAGAAACTAGGATTGGCTCAAGGTGACCACATGAATGTTATTGAGAAGAGGGAATTGGACCTGATGTGTAATGTGCATTAGACATAGGTTGGTATGAATATAGAGTTATTTTTGAGTTTTGGTTTGTCATGCTGTGTGTATTTGTGCATACTCCGGCACTGTTGTTGTACTGTAGTTATTGCTTTCCCCCCACTCTTTTCAGATTTTCATAAGCTCAGTGCCTAAATTCTTAAGTTTCTAGAAATTTTGTGTGTTCTCCATTAATAACTTTGCCTTAGGAGCTGCAGAGGTGCAGTGAGTTAAAACCTTGTGCCAGCTAAACTTCTGACTTGAAGGTTAGTGGTTTGAATCCGCGAGACGGGGTGACCTCCCGTCTGTCAGCCCTAGCTCATACGGGGACATGAGAGAAGTCCCCTGCAGGATGGTAACACAGGCAACGTCTTTGAAGATGGCTGATTCTCTCACACCAGAAGCAACTTGCCTCAATTTGCTTCTGACATCATAGAAAAACTTTTGTCTTGTTGTCTGGCTACACCTTTTTAGCCACACCCTGATGTTGGTCAGCCTCATATGTTTTATTTGTGAAATGGAGGTATGGGTCTACATGTGGTCCTTATTTACTCTTCATGTAACTCTGCAAGGCCCACTACGTTGCTTGGATGTGGGTGAGTAGGATCATATTGTTCCTTGGCTTCCAAAATCACCGACAGAAAAATCAAAAGTCTTTCCACACTGTAAACTTGCTCTCAAAATTGTTGTTTTCTTGCTATTTAATAGTGTATGAATGTAGAGCACTGTAGGTGACATGAGATGCAGCCTTTGGAGCCAAAAAGGTTCTACTTTCTATTTAATTTGGGTTGATCCTAATAAGGTCAGGCCATCAAAATATGAAATAATTGTTTGGGGCAGGCATGTAGCCGGGGGGGGGGGGATCGGGGGGCTTCAGCCCCCCCCCCCCCCCGAAATTCTCATGGTGGTTCGCGAAAAGGCCTTACTGGTGCATTATTTAAACTGTTATGTTTATTCATATCATGATCTGATCACCATACTCGATATATCCCATATGCATGGGGGTATTGGGGTAATGATACAAAAGGTTTGCTATGCTAGACCCTCTTTCACTCAGACTCAGCCCCCCCCCCCCGAAACTCAGCCACCCCCCGAAACCCCCCCTGAAATAAATTCAGCCCCCCCCCCCCCCGAAACGAAATCCTGGCTACGGGCCTGGTTTGGGGTACATTTGCAGATCATGATTTGTATTAATCATTGTTAGCTGAGCAATGCATTGTTAAGATAATTTCTGTTTCTCTGATGGTAAGCAGATCTTGTTGGTGGTTCTTTATACGAAAATGTATTACAGAACACATATAAGGCAAACACTCAATGCCTTTTTATGCAAACAATAACATACAATACACAGATAAGGTAAAGGCCTTACCCCTTTTCCATCTGCAGCCATGGGAAGGTTATTTTTGTTCCATTTTCCATGCCGAAGGATCCTGCTGTCCATAGGCATCTCTGATCTTTTTGCCAGCATGTCTGCATGGGTTGGCCTTTTACCTCCCCACCGAGGTAGTACCTATCGATCTACTCACATTGCATGCATTTGAACGGATAGGTTGACAGAAGCTAGGACTGACAGTTTACCCCAACTTGCATCTTTGTACTGTTGAGCCCCCCCCCCCCCTGTCAGCAGCCTTTCCTGCAGCTATCAGTTTTAACTACTATGCTACTGCAATGAATGCCAACATAATTAAGCATTACAGCAGCAGTAATATAGTCACTGTACATTTTTGCATATTTAATAACATTTGCTCATGTCATTTTGCATGGTACATGTAAGAGATTTAGGACCAAGTGTATTTGTTTTGTATTTTTAATTTTTTAAAAAGAAATCAGCAATGTGTAAGGTGGAACTTACAAAGAACATAATGTGAGCAAGATGTGATAACAGTAGATTACTTTTTGTTAAAAAAATGCTAAACATTTCAAATAATATTTCCAAGTTCTGAAAAGAACCATAAGCTCAGTTCTGTTACTAAAACAAATTCCTGTGCTGAGCCTTCATCCTTTTTAATTCTAATAGAACGCCTTTAGTCGTCTCTTCCTCCAACATCCCTCCTGGTTTGCGCACCTGGTAGATGTCAGGATTCTGGCAAATAAAAAATAAATTGTAGATCTAGTGCAGAGCTTGGCAGCAGTATGTTTAAACTAAGAATATTACTTGCAATATGTTACTCTCTCTTTTTTTTACTTATGAGGTCAAGCAACTTACTTTTTAAAATTTTGCATTCCACTGTAATTGACCAATCTAGAAAAATGTATTGTTGAAGGTTTTCATGGCCAGAATCACTGGGTTGTTGCAGGTTTTTTCAGGTTATATGGCCATGTTCTAGAGGCATTCTCTCCTGAGGTTTCGCCTGCATCTATGGCAAGCATCCTCAGAGGTAGTGAGGATAACTGATTTTATTTCTTTCGTGTCAAAAGCATTGCATAAATAAGTATAAAACTGACAAAATAGTGGGAGCACAAGCGATTAAATAATTTTAGACCCCTCCCCTCCCAAAAAAAACCAGAATTGGATCATCTGAGGGTTTTTTAACTTTTAAATTAATTAATTAATTTATTAATTCTTATTTTGTTTTATTATTTTGTTATTTTGTATTATTTATGTATTGTTTTGTTGTTTATTTATTTATTTATTTATTGTGTTTAAAAATCCAAACACACACAAGATCCAATGATCCAATAGGAAGCAATCTATATAAATAAAAATGTAATGTTCATTTGTGGGATTAACCAAACTCAAAAACCACTGGGCGAATTGACACCAAATTTGGACACAATACACCTATCAGGCCAACAAGTGACCATCACTCATAAAAACACTAAAAACACAGCAGAAGGGACTTAAAAGCCAAAAAAAAAATGCCAACGCATGTGCAAAACACATATACATACATATATACACACATATATACACACACACAAAACACATATACACAGATGGAGCCACAGCAAAGCATGGCAGGGATGGCTATTATACAATATATCACTTTAAATGGCCATTTAATAATCAATCACATTATGCAAATGCATCTTTGCACATTTCTCCTCTCACCCTGCTTATTAAAAATCAATAAAAAGCTGGGTTTTTTAAAAAAAAACTGATTGCTTTCTACCTGAACTTGTCTAGTAATTTTTTTATGTTTATGTCCCCACATATTATCCATTCATATCACTATTTTTGGTCATCCATTTCCTAGCAATTGTTAATAACAGTCTTTCTGAAATCTGGATTGCAGACATGGACCACATACTTCCATTTTTATTTTTTTTTGGTCAGCCATTTTTTTTAACCATCTAAAACAGATTTCCGACATGCCACATAACTAAACTAATTCTGGACTTACTGGGTTTCTAACACGATAAAAACAACCATTATTTTGGACATTGGGAGGGCCACAGCTGGGAATGTTCTGGGTAATAGATTCAGACAGATGGAGTCTGACAGGTCTGTGAACTGTTCACAACTTTCTTTGACAAATGTCCTTTGAAGTCCTCACTTCCAAACTGAGCATGTTTCCTCAGACTCACATTTGCACCTGCCTAAACCAAAGAACAAGATGAGATAATGGAGCTTGAATGATGGAGGTGTTCTCTCAGGAGCATGAGAGGAAATAGTCAATATGCCCAGTAAACAGTCTTGCCTGCACAGTCGGCATCTTGCTACCAGAACAGACTGAAGCAGGGACAAGGCTTTAGATATAATGAAATTAATCTTTTCAGCAGCTGTTTTCTCTCTTTCTTTTCCCTTCTGGCAACTAAAATAATCTCCATCTGTAGAAATCATTGTCCATATGACCGAGAGACAACATGTCCCCAGAATAACTTCCTCTGTCTGTGCATGGATGCTGAAATAGAACAAGAGCATATAACAAACAGAAGACGTTAAGAGAGTTTCTGGGAATAGCATAAATGAGAAATACAAATGCTGTTTTTTGGTGGCAGAGTGTAAGTGTTTTATCACCATCTTATTGCCATCCCATTGCACATGCAGAAACAATAATGCCCTGGAAAGCTGTAATTTCATTCTCTTGTGGTAGATTCAAATATGTTCATAACACCGCTATTAAGCTAAGCCATAGTATTATCTGTTCTAATCTGTACCATGTTTTGATTTGCATCGCTCACATTCGAGGGTGTTTTTAATGCAGTTGTTTTTCTTCCTGCATTTGTGGTATGTTTCTATATGTTGCATAAAAGGAGAAACAGAGAAGCTACCAGGAGACTAAATAAATAAATAAATTTTATTTGTATTACGTCCTATCTCCCCGAGGAGACTCAGGGCAGATTCCAACAAAAAATAGCAAGCATTTGATGCTATAGCACATTCATAAATTCAAGTACAAATAACAAACCAACCAGATCCCAAAATAAACCAACATCTAAGACAAAATTATATTATACAACCAGAAATTAAATAATAACACAACCTGTCAATTAATAGTTAATAACATAATTAGTTGTCTTTCAATGAAAAATGGAGTTCCAGCATAGGAAGCAGAATACATATTAAATGTTTTCTTGAATTAGATCAAAAACCCATTCTGTCTTAATTTGGTTTTTTTCTCTTGAGGGTAGATGAACTGTCTTTAACATTCTATGAACTCTGAAATCTCATATGCCCCTTATTGGACATGTTGTTTTAAAAAATACGTATTTTAAATATATGTATTGGATATTACATATCCCCATTACATGGCTTTTATTCAAAGGTAAGGATCACCAGTTTTGTTCCAATTTATTTATTCCAGTTTCCAGAGATATCACTGATCAAGCTTGTACACCATATTCAAAGGGTGGTTTCTGGAAGTTTTCTATGGAAATGTGATATTGACAGGTTTATAGTCAATTCCTTTCCTAAAGATCATCAACACAGAATTTAGTTTTTTCAATGCAGGTTCACATGGGGTCAACTTTTCCATCAAGTTGTCAATGAGAATTCCAAGATCCTTTCCTGGGGCCCGTCCAGACAGAACCTTTATTGCAGAAACTCCTGCAATAAAGAAGGGACTGTCCAGGCTTCCATTACAAGCCTCGGCCGGCTTTCCCGGCGCATAGGAATGATGTGCCAGGAGAGCGGGGGGGGGGGGATCACTCCCCCCCCCCCCACTCTCCCTGTGTGTCATTTCTACATGCTGGGAGAGCCAGCCGAGGCTTGTAATAGAGCCCTGGTAAGTTTTTATTTTCTAAGGAGTCTGGGTGCTTGGGAGGAGGGCCTCCAGATGTACTCTCAGGCTAGACATCTGGACACTCACCCCAGAAAGCATGCTCTTTCTGGGTTGGGTGTGGACTGGTCTCCAGGAAAATCCACGTTTTTAAAACGCGGATTCTCCTGGGATAAAAGCCTGTCTGGGTTGCAGCCCAGGGCAATCAGCACTTAACTCAGCTGCCGCTTCTTTCCCCAGTGACGTGGGCATCTTTGCTGACATTGACAAAGGTGCATGACAATGGCTAGGAGCTCCCGGAAGCTCTGTAGCCGCTGTCAGAGCAGAAAAAGTAAGGGTGCATGTCTAGCTGGACCTAACTGCATTCAGACTGATTAAATAGTTGGGACTCCACTCCTCTTGTTGCCATGGCTGGGAGCAGTATGTTTAAATACCTCCATGGAATTTGGGACCAGTCTGAAGCACAACTACTTGGGACTGATCCCAAAATCAGGTGCCCATGAGTTGTACTGTTCCTCAGTAGTGCTGCTTCATGACTTATCTTACTGGCATAACTCCCAGTTTCCAAACAAAATGTCTCTTCTTCAGTTCTGCTTAGATTCGTTATTCCTTTCTCTTTCTTGTCCTCTTTCTTCTTCTCCCATCCCTGGAATTCCTGAGTAAGAACCTTCTCCTTACAATCACTCTCTTTCTCGGTCATCCTCTGCACTTCATGTAACATGCCCACCCTTAACATACTTATCTCCTTTACAGTACACTTTGGCCATTACACAGCTTGAGCCTTTTCTGGGACATAGATTAAAGCATATGCTGTCAGATGAACTATGTGGATTTATTTCATTGAGGGATTCTTAGGTTTTTGTTTCCCCTTGAATTAGGAACATCAGTGTAGTCACCGTTCTGAGTGGAAATAAACTGTTTAAATAGAAAACAAATGAAATATTGAATCTGTGGTTGGCAAAAGACTTAAGAAAAACTGAGTATGGTACAACAACAATGCGTCAGGCACGTACATGAACTAAATAACTGCAAACTGTAGACTGCTGCTGTAGTAGCAAAGCAAATGTTATCAAGCTAAGAAGTATGCACTAATCCTCATGTAGTAGTGTTTCATGACAGCAAACGAATTCAGAGGGATTATTAAATGGCTAGAACAAATTCCCAGATAGGGTAGATTTGGACATCTACATTTGGATTCTAGGTCAATACACTGGTAGTAGCAAAGTGCTCTCATTCAAATTCAGTTCATGTTCATTTCTGCTTAACAGCTTTTTCTAAAGATTTGAAGTAATGCTTTCTTTTTGCAGACTGGATCATTAAGAGCAGTTGGTTAAATGCCCTAAGATTATTATCTTGGGACAGATAAGCAAGTATCTGGGGTGAAATTAGACTGTCTGTTGATAATAGTAAATTTTTCTCTATGTGCTTTATTCGGTGTTAGAAAAATGAAAACATTTCATGCCTGCATGAGTGTCACACTCAGTCTTTGCCACAGGCAGAATCCAGTAATGTAATTGATGGCACACACACCATTCTCTTGCAACCCCTTGTGTACCCTAACAATCTCTGCAACAAGTGTGATGGTGTCATGGAAGATTGTAGCAGGAAGGGTGTGGACACAAATCCTGATTGCTGCTTTTCCTACATATTAAAGAACACACGGTTGGTCACTGGGCAATTTAGCTTATCCAGTCAACACAGTGACACATTTTAATGGATACATTATTATTTCAGTCTGCTTTTGCTGTTAGCCATTCACATGTTCCATGTAAAGGAAACACACTAATTATAGTTCATTATTTTGAACTTTGGATCTCACATTGTACTGTGAATGCTAAAGCGTGCAAGCTCCATATGCTTCTCAGAGGCAGTGTGTTCATACAGTTTGCCTCTGTTAGACAGAGTTGTTTATAAAAATAAATGGCAAACTGCAACTCTTCTAGCCAACACAATACCTGTCTGCCATCTTTAACCTGCTCATATACTTCCAAGACACCTGTCTAGAGCTTTTAAAGCCCAAACTATCCCTGGTTTTAATTTTGATACTTACAAACTGATGACAGCTGTGTACACTTTTGAACACAAAAGCTGGACAGGATGTCCCCTCAGTATCAAAATGTCATAATTGCTTCAGTGAGTCTCATTTCAGATATTGGACTAAATCCAATTTAAATCCAAACTTGATTAGACCTACTGAAATTAATGTGAATCAGCACTTATGTTAAATCCTGTTGGTTTCAGTGAGTGTACTCTAATTGGGACTAAAATTGAATTTGGCCAATACTTGGCTGAAGATGCGGACATGATTCTTGGAAGAACATAGCCAACCATCTGGATCCACAAGGTTAGTGGCTTGTTCAATGGTCGAGCCAACATGAGCCAACAATGTGATGTGGTGGCAAAAAAAGCCAATGGGATTTTGGCCTGCATCAATAGGATTCCAGTGTCTAGATCCAGGGAAGTCATGCTACCCCTTTATTCCGCCTTGGTTAGACCACACCTGGTATACTGTGTCCAATTCTTGGTATCACAGTTGAAGGGAGATGTTGACAAGCTGGAATGTGTCCAGAGGAGGGTGACTAAAATGATCAAGGGTCTGGAGAACAAGCCCTATAAGAAGCAGCTTAAAGAGCTGGGCATGTTTAGCCTGAAAAAGAGAAGGCTGAGAGGAGACATGATAGCCATGTATAAATATGTGAGAGGAAGTCATAGGGAGGAGGGGGCAAGCTCATTTTCTGCTGCCCTGGAGACTAGGACGTTGAACAATGGTTTCAAACTACAGAAAAGGAGATTCCATCTGAACATTAGGAAGAACTTCCTAACTGTTAGAGCTGTTCAGCAGTGGAACTCTCTGCCCCAGGGTATGGTAGAAGTTCCTTCTTTGGAAGCTTTTAAACAGAGGCTGGATGGCCATCTGTCGGGGGTGCTTTGAATGCAATTTTCTTCCTTCTTGGCAGGAAGTTGGACTGGATGACCCACAAGGTCTCTTCCAACTCTATGATTCTATGTTTGGCTGATGTCATTAGGTGGGCTATACATACCTCTCCAAAAAGAGACTATTTCTGGTCTCTAATGAACATAATGAAAAATATTTATAAAATAACTGAATAGGGTGGCAAAGCTACAGAAAGCTGAAATGAAAAATGAAATACAGAAATTTGATAGTGAAGATAGCTGCTTAAGAAGTTGAATGTAATTTCTCAGTATTTATGCTTAAGGAAGAAGGCAAAGAGGCCAACCAAGAGCAAGATTAATGGATGTTATCCTTGAAGTGCTGGTTTGACCTTGAAGGTGCTGGTGTGGCAACAGCCGACAGGGAGTTCTGGCATGGGCTGGTCCATGAGGTCACAAAGAGTCAGAAACAACTAAACGAATAAACAACATGCTTAAAACATGCACACAACAGCTTACTGTAATTATACCTTTATTGTAATGTTGTCTTATATGAATGTTAACAGACTTTTAAATTTCCAAGGATAAAAAGGTCGGGTATAAATATTTCAAATAAATTAAGATTGTAGTCCTGTGCTTATGCATTGTGTTTAATGGAGGACCTACTAAATTTAACGGAAATCTAAATCTAAATAAGTGTGTATAGGGTTGCAAGGTGTAGCTGCAGTGTTGTGCATGTCCAAGTAACTAGTCATATTGAGTAATTAACTATTAATAAATCTGAGAAATTAATTATGGGGCAGCTTATGACTGCCATGTAATCGAATTACATGAAGTCATTCCTAGTTCAGTGTTGTTTGTGTTAAAAGTTATATCACATGCATACTAGTACGATAAATTTGGACATTTTTGATTAAACAATGGAATTTTTCTTTCTGATCTATTTTTTATCTTTTTTCTCTGTGACAGGGATCTATTGTCATTTTCCAAGCTTGTATACAACACTCTGCTATGCTGATATGCCCGTGGAAAATCTTCCTTGAAAATGCTTTTCTCCCATGTGACTTAGACAAGTCATTAATGCTTTTAATATCAAGAGCAATATTTTATAGCATGATTATCCTTTAAACCTGCACTTCTTAAAATGCAGGCAGATAATCCCTTAATGTTCGAAATGGAGAGGAGAGTGGTACACTTTTTTTTCTGAAGACTATTGTGCCAAGTGGAGGATTGTGTGTGATTGTGTGTGCATATATTTGAGCTTTGCTTCTACGTATAAAAATTCCCCATAAATGATAGAGAGGGGTTTTTTTTACAAGTACTCTGTTAAGACAGTTTAAACAGAGCAGCTGCCCTGTCTCTAAAACACATCAGTATCTCCCTAGCTTTGAAAGTTTTGTTGTGTTTTAAAAGCATTTATTGTGGCATTTTCTTCTGCTTCTCCATTGGACTGAAGTCCTTCCTAATGTCTTTTACTTATTATTAAAAATAGTTTGGCAAATCAAACCAAAAACTTACTTCCAGGAAAATAATAGAAAAATGTTCTTAACATAGGTTTCTAATACTATTCTTCTCCCTAATGCTTTTTTAGCCTGGTTCTCTTCATTCTTTTGGAATCCACAAGGATGTGAATACCAAAAATAAAAGAACATTTATGAATACCTTAAGCCGGTCGTGTAGGCATGATATGCTTACATTGGTTTTGTAGGCATGATATGAAACATCTCATTGACTTACCGAGCTTCTATGTTTTCTGCCAAATCTGTGTTTCATGGATGTAACCTAGTGATAGTTGTTTTCCATTCTGCTGTCCACAGGTCTTTGTTTTCAGTAGTCATTATACGAGAGGTATTTTTTAAGTAAGGTCCGTTTTGTTGTAGACACTAGTAGTTCATGCGCATACCGCAACGAGCACGTGCGTCGTGTACCGGCATGCCTCGGGAACAACTGTGCTCAGTTTCCGCTCTGTATCTAACCTGTATGGTTCTGTTCTTTGCTTTAAAAATGTTTAAGACTATCAACTCACCCGCCGCATGTGAGGTTCGCTCAGTGATACAGTTTTTGTCAGCAAGGAACCTACCTGCTGCAGAAATTCATCAACAGATTTGTGAAGTGTACGGTGATACTGTTATGAGTGAAAGCAAAGTGCATAAGTGGGTACGACAATTCAAAGATGGCCGTGACAACATCCATGATGAGGACCGCTCCGGTCGCCCTTCTTTGATTACAGACGATTTGGTGGCTTCAGTTGAAGCCAGGATTTGTGAAGAGGGTATTTTAAAATTGGTTCAGAGGTATGATAAGTGTTTGAACAAACTTGGCAACTATGTCAAAAAATAGAGTGAAGTATGTACTTTCTGAAAATAAATTTACTTTTTGGAAATAAACTTTCGTTGTGAACTTATGTTCAAACGGACCTTACTTAAAAAATACCCCTCATATAAAGGTCTCATGTTTATGAAAGGCAAAATACAATGTTCTCTGGGTAGTCCCAGGATGGAATTCATAGAGTCATAAAGTTGGAAGGGTCTGCAAAGACCATCGAGTTCAATGCTGTGTGACTTCAAGTTGTTTCCAACTTATGGTCACCCTAAGCTAACCTATCACATGGTCCTCGTGGTAAGATGTCTTCAGAGAGGGTTTTTCCTTTTTCTTCTTCTGAAGCTAAGATTTTATTTCTTACTCATTGCAAGAATTATTATTATTATTATTATTATTATTATTAAACTCCAGCCTTGGGCTACCTAAGAGAACATTGTGTTTAGCTTTGCATGAAACATGAAACCTCTCCCTTGGGCAAATCCAAAGGGGAGAAATGTGAACTGTGGTCTGTAGCAGTGTTTCCCAAACTCTGCTCCTCCAGGTGTTTTGGACTTCAGCTCCCAGAAATACCAGCCAGCTTACCAGCTGTTAGGAATTGTGGGAGCTGGGGTCAAAAACTTCTGGGGGAGCACAGTTTGAAAACCTCTGGTCTATAGGACTCCAGTGCTGTCTGGATTTTTTCTATTCCTGTTCTCTTGTACTTGTTCTAGGAGGACTATAATTGCATTTACACTTTGCATACTCTTATTGTTTTCAGTCTTTGTATTGTATATAAGCAAAAACAGTAAGAGGCTGTTTTCAAGCAAGTCGCTCTGCATTCTTTTCTGTTTTGTCCTTGCTGTATTCATAATTGATTAATTCTTTCTTGCAAATCAGATTGCCTATTCCACTATTTTGTTTTGGGATGGTACAACTTATACATGACCTGTTGAGAGCCACTTCTTGGTCTTTTCTGAGGCATCTGGATTTTCTGGAGACTGGCTCTCTGTTGCTGTGATTCTGATTCACAAGGAAGCATCAGGCCTAGAATAGGGTCTAAAAATGATGTCCAGGCTGACAATAAGGACATATCTGCATGGGCACTATAAAGCAGGGTGAACAAGAATCAGCCCCGTTGCATCTACATGATGCACATGCCTTCTCATCCCCAATCTGGACAAGGCTGCTTAATGTGATTTTGTGAATGCTCCGGAGCACCTCTGCACTTGGGGCTTGTGCAAATAGTTGGGCCAGACCCTGTGCCATGGGTATAGGGAAATGGCACCTACCTTGGTGGACCTGTCACCATGGAATTCCAGATAGATCCCGACCATCCTTGGGCACCATTGCTGATGTTTGCAAGAGCACCCATGTGCCTTGGGAAGGGGAATTCCCACCCCCTTTCCCCCCTCCAAGTTGGGTTTGGCCCTACTGGATGGCCAGGACTCCCTCCACTACAGCAGGATGGAGGTGGGCAGTGAACTCATCCTCGGGGCTGGTGTGAGATGCTTCACTTCTCATCAGCCACCGGGGTTCCTGCCCTAACAGGGTTCATGAAGCACTTTTAGTGTGACCCATAGACTGTTGTGAGCATCTTTAGAATCTCTGGTCCAGTTATCCCCCCCCCCCCCCCGCACAAACATACAGAAGCACATGCAAGGTATACTTTTAGAAATAATTACACATTCATATTCATTTGGGGGACATTATGGCCTAAATGGCGGAGCCCCCAGTGGTGCAGTGGGTTAAACCCTTGTGCAGGACTGAAGACCGATAGGTCGCAGGTTCGAATCCGGGGAGAGGCAGATGAGCTCCCTCTATCAGCTCCAGCTCCTCATGCGGGGACCTGAGAGAAGCCTCCCACAAGGATGATAAAAACATCAAATCATCCGGGCGTCCCCTGGGCAACGTCCTTGCAGACAGCCAATTCTCTCACACCAGAAGCGACTTGCAGTTTCTCAGGTCTCTCCTGACACGACAAAAAAAATGGCCTAAGTACTAAGAGACAATACATAAATGTGTTCATATGCTTTGCATTGTACCCCACCTCGAGCCATCATGAGAGAAGGGTAATAAATAAAAGGTATTATTAATTGATACACAACAAGATCAGAACACAGCAAACACGATTTCTATGCTGGCTGTTGTATTAGATCAGAAGTCCGATACTTCCCAAGGGTCTAGGACTATGTGATGTATCAGTGAATAATGTGATCAGACCTGAGTAGGGTGGCCTTTTGCAGCTGACAGATAGTAATTTTGTCAGCACTGATTGTTTTCAAGTGCAGGCCAAGGTCTTTAGCTACGAAACCCAGTGTGCCAATCATCACTGGGACCACCTTTACTGGCTTGTGCCAGAATTATCTTTAAATCCTTGTATTGTGTAAGCTTTTCCAGTTGCTTCTCATCAATTCTGCTGTCGCCCTGGATTGCAACATCAACGATCCATACTTTGGGGTTTTTTTTCCCCCATGATCGTGAGGTCAGGAGTATTGTGCTCCAGAACCTTGTCAGTCTGAATCTGGAAGTCCCAGAGTAGTTTGACATGTTCATTTTCTATAACTTTTTTCAGGCTTGTGATTCCACCAGTTCTTTGTCACAGGCAGATGGAATTTGTGGCACAAATTGCAATTGATCACCTGAGCAAAGGTATTATGCCTCTGCTTGTAGTCCATCTGAGCGATCTTCTTGCAGCAGCTGAGTATGTTATCCATTGTTTCATCTGCTTCCTTGCAGAGTCTACACTTGGAATCTGCAGTTGACTTTTCAGTTCCAGCTTTGATGGCATTTGTCCTAATTGTTTGTTCTTGGGCTCCAAAAATCAGGCCCTTGGTCTCCTTTTTCAAAGTTCCATTTGTGAGCCACATCCATGATTTTTCCTTGTTAATTTTGCTCTTAATTTTCCCCAGGAACTGTCCATGGAGAGCCTTCTTTTGCCAGTTTTCTCTTCTGCTCTGCATTGTATTTTTATGATATTTACTCTTTGTCTTTTGCACTTCAAGCAGTTTTCTACTATTGACTTCCCTCGATGCTGGTTCATGACTGTCTTGCAGATAATCAGCCAGTGCATGTTTCTCTTCTTCTACCATTTGTTTCACTTGCAGAAGTCCTCTGCTTCCTGATTTTCTGGGCAGTTAAAATCTGTCAACATCACTATGTGGGTGTAACGAGTAGTGGATTGTCACCAATTTTCTTGCTTTTCTGTCCAGATCATCCAGCTCTACTTGTTTCCAGTTCACAATTCCAGCAGTATGTCTAATGACGGGGATGGCCCAGGTGTTGATAGCCTTCATTGTATTTCTGCCATTTAAATTGCCCTTCAAAACCTTTCTGACTCTTTGGACATATTCTTTGCTGACCATATTTATCACATGCCCATGCTATTATTATTATTATTATTATTATTATTATTATTATTATTATGTTAAATTCGCTGATGTCAAAGTCATCTTGCCTGTGAGTTATATTTCCTGATTGCAGAGCTTGAAAATCATCTTTCAGACTACAACTCTCCAAATCCTGCAAGAAGCATGATTGGCGCATACAATTGGATTCATAAGAATTGTTACACTTTACATTCTATGCACAAACTTTCTAAATAGGAACTTTGATGTAAAAAAAGTCTGAAACTAATAGTCCATACCTAAGTCAAGAACAAATTAGAGGATTGCTAACTATGACTGTACTTGGGAACTTTCCTAAACTAATGTGCTGAACTGAGAAAAAGTATATTTTTTAATTTTTAAAATTTCAATAAATCCTTTGATCCTGTCTGTGTTCTTAGAAGAGTTAAGCAAAAACAGAAGTTTTACCATATAAAAACACATAAAACCACAAACTAATCTATTGAATATGCTCTGGGCTATTAATTAACTTTGTAATGTAGTTGTGACAGCTTAAACTAATGTAACATCTTTCATGCAATGGATATGTAGCCTAAGGTGATTTGTAGCAAGAGGTGGATTCCAGTAAATTCAAGACACACTGTAATGAGGCAGCAGTCACAAGGCTCAATACATATGAAAGAGTTGCTGCTTTTTTCTGGGTTCATACAGTTTCATATTAATGCTCTAAAATTAGTATCATTTATTATTTACTGGTTGCATTTATAGGCTGCCAACCATTACGCTACACGACACTGGCATTTGTCCAATCCAACTGCTGGTTTATAATAAAGGACAAAATAATACAGTCTTGTAGATCATATTGATGTAGCTGATTTATTTTAAGGAAAATGGTGTTTGCCACTTACATTTCTGTAGAAACATGAATTTATATACTCCAAAGGTGGGAATTGTATGACTTCCATCTACAACTCCTAGCATCCGACATTGGTTGTGCCAGCTAGAGTTTTTGGGACTTGCAATGCAACAGCTTCTGGTGGACTGGAAGATTCCTGTCCCTATGTGGGAATGCTATACCCACTTTATAGTCAGTCATTAGTCAATAATCCCTGTTGAACTCATTGGGACTTGAATTTATATGTATAGCTATGTATAGTGCTGAACGGTTAGGCACTTATGTGAGAAAAGACAATTTTCCATATAATGGGTTTTTGCACTAGATAATAACAGTATAGATAAAATCTATTCCTCCAACACAAAAAGACACGCATTTCACCAGGTAGTTCATCATGTTATTTTGGTTATTTTTGATAAAATATAAAGGTAAAGGTTTCCTATGGCATTAAGTCTAGTTGTTTCCAACTCTGGAGGGTGGTTCTCATCTCTATTTTATTTATTTATTTATTTATTTATTTATTTATTTATTTAGAGTTTTTATAACCCGGTCTTCTCGACCTCCGAGGAGGGACTCAGGCCGGCTAACAACATAGGGTTCAATACAATAAAATAAACAATGTACATCATCAATATACAATACATTAAAATACAATTCATACAAATTACAAAAAAAAGTTACAAAAAAGTCAGTTTGTCAGAGTGAATCACAAATTCATGGGCATCCACCAGAAAGGTCAGCAATTTCTAAGCCAAAGAGCCAAAGTTGTCCGAAGACGCCTCCAAGGTCATGTTGCTAGCATGACTACAAGGAGTGCCATTACGTTTCCGCAAAAGCGATACCTATTGATCTACTCACATTTGCATGTTTTCAAACTGCTAGATTGGCAGAAGCTGGGTCTAACAACAGGAGCTCACCCCCTCCCCAGATTTGAACCACCAACCTTCGGTCAACAAGTTCAGCAGCTCAGAAGTTTAAACCACTGTGCCTTCATAAAAAGATTGTCCTTAGTCAGTGTTCATATCCCTGTCAGAAAATGAGAGTTGCAAACAGGCATACCAATGACCTCTACTGGGTCTGAAGAGCATCCTTATCCTCTTCAGAGAGGTAGGATTATCCCTGTGCAGAAACAACAGGCTAGTTCATATAACAAAGAATACCACTTTATTGTCTTCTAGAGAGCAAGATGCCTTTTGGGTAAGAAGTGAGTAATTTGGATGAAAGCAAATACATAATGGCTGCCTTACCTCAAACAAACCAGTGTGCCTGATAGTGGAATTATGTCGTAATCATAATATATGGGGATCCTTAAGAACAACCTTCTGGGATGGTACGTTGCCAGCCTTTACAGCTTAGGCTGACCTGTGTTTGTTAACTGATAAGCTTTCCATTTTTGTAGCATAGCAGCTGAGAGACCTTACAATGAATCAGAAACCTCCCAGTTCATATCTTAATATAAAAATCATTGTGGTGTAAACTGGGAAGGTAAACTAAAGATAGTTATTGATAACTTGGATTTTTTCTTTTTTAAAAGCCCAGTTTCTATGTAAATCTCCTAGATGGCCTTAGGGAAGCATCTATTTTTCTTAGCCTAAGTTCATCATATGGGATAATGACATTCACATAACTAAAGAGGATGTTATAAAAAATACTGTGGTGATCATAATGATTATTACTATATTTATGTTTATCCTGCCCTTTCCCCAGTCTTGAATTCAAGCAGTTAAAATGTCTAAAAGTGATTATAGTAAGATAGCATTTTATTTATGTATCTATTTGAACTATTTCTGATTTGACTAGCAAGACAGTTGTCATCTTAAGGTGGGTTGCAGTATAAAAGTCCAGACTTCATAGAATTACAGATTCATAAGATCTTAATATAAAGACTTTTAAAGTAAATGTAAAGTGGTTTGAAGGTTCAAATGAGCTATATTAATATAGTGGAGATGCTATTGTCACTAAATGTACATAACATTGTTTTTTGGCTTATCAGAGTATGAACAATAGCATCTGAGCTTCCTGTAGGGACACTCTCTGTGGCAGCTGTTTTAATGGAAAGATGATATATGAACATAGTATACTAAAAACGTACATACAGTTATACATGCATAGCATGGTTTTTAGAAAGGGAATTGTTACCAAGCCTTAAGATATAGTGTCAGGTAGTCCTGTGTCAATGTTAGAAAAACAAACAAACCCTTTGTAAGTCCCTCCCCCAATCTTAGAATCATAGAGTTGGAAGAGACCTTGTGGGCTATCCAGTCCAACCTCTTGCCAAGAAGTAGCAAGATCGCATTCAAAGCATCCCTGACAGATGGCCATCCAGCCTCTGCTTAAAAGCCCCCAAAGAAGGAGTGCCCACCACATTCCAGGGCAGAGAGTTCCACTGCTGAACAGCTCTCACAGTTAGGAAGTTCTTCCTGATGTTCAGGTGGAATCTCCTTTCCTGTAGTTTGAAACCATTGTTCCACGTCCTAGTCTCCAGGGCAGCAGAAAACAAGCTTGCCCCCTCCTCCCTATGATTTTCCCTCACATATTTATACATGACACTCATCATGTCTCCTCTCAGTCTTCTCTTCTGCAGGTTAAACAGGCCCATCTTATCTTTTCCTCATTTCTATTTTAACAAATGGAGACTTTCATGAGATTTGAAGTTTATTTATTTTATGTATTGTATCAGGAGTGAACCAATATATTTGACAAAACACAAAGTCTAAAAACTTGGCATTCTATTAAATGTCCTTTGACCAGTAGCTGGCCACTTGGAGTGCCTCTGGTGTTGCTACAAGAAGGTCCTCTGTTGTGCACGTGTGAGGGCACAGGCTACATTAGTAATACCAAATTCCCCCAAGAAAATTCCCCATGAGAGCTACATGCCTTGTAACCTTACTTTCCGGATAACCCTTATATATGTGTGAGTGTGTGTGTGCATGGGTGCATGTATAGTAAAATAGCTTCAGCAAATTAAAGATATATCAAAATTGCACATTTTGTGAAGTTTTTAAAAAAATAAATACAGTTAAAGTTGCATGCAAGAGATTAATTGCAACAAAAGGTTCATTGAGGCCTGCAAGAATGCCCATACTTTTGTGTAACTAAAACAATCTAAAATAGAGAAATCTGACAGTTCCCATCCCACCTTAAAATAAGTGCCGTTAGCCATTTCTGTATGAATGAGGAGTTCTGGAGTCAATTGCTCACCAACTCCAAAAACTTCCTTTTCTACACACTTTAGAAATGGAGTCTCACAGGCATCCAATGGAAATGTTCTTATGTTGCTTGATTGGCTCCATGGGACACTATCTTTAAAATGTCTTTTAAGTGTTTAGTAATGGGGCACATCAAATGTATGATTAAGTCTAAATTCATAGATTGGTGGGTCTGAGGACATATGAATAATGGATTGGGCCAGATCCAGCCAGATCTAGCTGTCCCCACCTCTGAAACTCTAGGATTACATTTCCCCTTGTGCTAGAGCTAGATTAACAGTTAGATGTAGTGCTTCTGTTGCTAATCCTTAGGCCGCCTGGATTCCTTGTAGCACCTGAAAGGTGAATTCACTTGGTTTGATCCTTGTAGACACAGCCTAGGTTAGCCTTTTATTTAACCCCAGGATGGCTCTTGACATATGTGGCTAGGAAGAAAGTAGCAAAGTTGGATGCCACAGCAGAAAATGGGTTTTCTTGGATTGCATTCTTATATGGACTGGGGTCTAACAAAGTATTTAGAAGTTTTGTCACATTGCTGTGATGATTAATGAATTTGCTTTCTCTAGCTTTCTAAATATAGTGCAGTGTGTGGTTTATTTCATATACCTCCATATGCTATTTATTTCTGTTACAAAGAATAAATCTCTGTTCAGCGTTGTCATTGAGACAGATATAGCATACCAGTCTCTCTCTCTCTCTCTCTCTCTCTCTCTATATATATATATATATATAAACACATATTTTGTAAAACAGATTATATGGTTTGTCAGACAATGTGAAATGAAAGTGGGCAAAACCCCAAGCAGTAATATAAATACACACTGCTGGAGTAGTTTCAAAGATTGTAAGTAGGCAGTATGTTTAGGGGTATCTTTTTTTTTTTTTTACATTCTGAATTAGCTTTTACTAAATCATATTTGGGTGGTCCTTAGAATCTTGGAACCCAGTGGAATCTGTTGAAAAGCTTCCAGTGTATGCATGGTTCTTAAGATATTTAGAGAAAGTTAGTGTTAAGGTCTAATTGCTGATACAGTAGTTTCTCTTTTCGTTATGGCCAGGAACAAAATGTATGGAAATACTTTATTGCAAAGGAACTTGTATATCAATGTTGCCCAACCTTTTTTTTGACCAAGTACCACTTGACCAGGGACCACTTTGACCAGTAACCACTCTCCAACATTGGTACTAACAGGGTTACGAATCATTTTTTTTAATCAACTTTAGATTCGGTTTGGTTATTTGTGGTGCTGATTCAAAAAATTGCATTGATTAGATCACATCAGCACTAGTTTCTGATACAAAGCATATGCCATCTGGTAGTCTCCATCTCCTTGTGCACCATAAGAGAGTTTCGCGAGACCAATTGCTCTCCTTGCAACGGTGTAGTAACGGTGGGGCTACGGACCATATTTTAGTTCTTGCGGACCCCATGGTGGTCCATGGACCACAGGTTGGGAACCACTGCTGTATCTGAATCATGGCACAAGAGTGTTTGCATGTCCACATATATATATGCAATACCAAGAAAATAGGCATATTAATATTTCTAAGGGGTTAACTTGATTCTTTGGGGCTCCAGAATACACCTGTCCCAAGTATTGTATAATATTTTAATATATAATACTTTAAAATTATCTCATATATGTGTATATATCCATTTGAATGTGTGCACATGTGTGAAAGCACAATTTGTTACCTTCTGCTATGAGAAAATGCTTGTATCAGTCCATTATATTATACTTCCAGCTTCACTTTTGAGTGGCTTTTGTTTGTTACTGGGTGGATGAAAATGTAGTAATGAGGACTGTAGGAGAGGAGTGCTCTAAGTTCAGATAAAAGCATCTTCTAGATATTTATCTGCTCTAGGTGGGCTTTTAATTTTTTAAAAGTCTTGAATCTCCATACTGAGATATTGAAAGCAAGCTGCTGTGCAATTTGAAGGAAATTCCTCTTTTCCCTTAAGAGAGAAGTGGCGTATCTGAGTCTCAGGGGGAATACAAATGTACAGGTTTCTGCTTCCTTAATATTTCTGAGGCATAAAACACTTTCTCTCTCCCCTCCTTCTGACTCTCCTATCACAGCTCAGCAGTGCTTACTCAGCTTCAAGGCATCTCATTTCTATTTGCTTTCGGCGTTATGTGGGATTGCCTGCTTGCTAAAGCTTGAATAGCCTTCACTTTCCTGTGCGAGGCACGCTGTGTACTTTCACATTCTTTACTTTGACTGATTGGCCCTTTCCGATCATGTGAGGGCAGCTGGAATCTAGAATTGTAGCTTTTGGCACTCCTCTCCTGTCTTTTTAAAAAAGGCTTGCTCTTTTCGGCTCCTTTGGGCTTCTTGCCTCTGTTCTTCTACAACTCTGGATAGATTCGGGAGTTGCCACCCAGGAGATAGTGTGTTGGGGTTTTGAATTTTTATTTTAAGGGTGGAGATGTTTAGGCAGGTGTCCAGTACTTTAGGCTCAGGCTGCTACTGTGTGAATACCATGTCATCAGAAGGCCAAGAGATGTACATACGATTTGAGCAAACAGCAAGACGCTCTCCATACAGGATAAGCAGGATCTTAGCGCGCCATCAGCTTCTGACGAAAATTCAACAAGGTGAGTCACCACCGCCTTAGGCTCTTAACTAACCACCTTGCTTCAAAGAATGCCTTTGAGTCAGTTTTCTTTGCCTTAAAAGTCTTTTGTTCATTACTTTGGAATGCGCTGTCAACCCAATGTCACTTCACTTTAGTTATCCATATGGAAATACTGTACGTGGCAATGCAGTGAGTGCTAAAGTACTTAGTTTCACAGTTGTTTAATCATAAACCTTCACATTCTAGACAAGCTGCATCCATCACTCTCTTCATCTGCTTGGGCTACATTGCTCCTTGTGTCTTTCTGCAGCTTCCAGACCTCAACTGTTGCTTGTTTTTAAATACTTTCCGCATCAAATACCAAAATAACTTCACAGTTGTTGATACGATGTACCTTTGTCTTCTGGGTGGGACCACTTGCTGCTCTTCCTCAGACTTCTAATATCATCTTGGAATATACAAAACGTAATGTGAGGTTCTGCTTTTCTAGATAAGCACTATCACTATTTTATCACTCATGCATGTTGTGTATTTACTCAAAACTAAGTCCCACTGAGTTCACCAAACTTTTGGCCCAGATATGAAGATGTGGGTTGCAAGTCTAAATTATTATCTTTGTGTGATTGCTGTTGGATTGGGTAAATGTTATGGTGATGGAAATCTTATTACATTTATATAAAAAACCCATAAACATTTCAACAACAAACATTTGATGAATGAGATTATTTCCTTGGCAACCAGACAAACCCTGCTCTGTACAACATAATTTCAGGAACTGGTGGTGTTTGGAGAATACTTGTCCTTGCTGTTGCTCTGATTAGAGGAAGGATATTATGTCACGCCATATACCCTGTATATACTCTTAATGGAAGAAAAGGAGCACCAGTTCCCATTTGGATTTGTTTAAAATAAAAATGTGCACAATATGCAACCTGACTTAATTGAATTATGGATTTCCAGGTGGTTATGTTCATAAGGAAAAAATAACTTCAAGAACATGTCTTGATGTTAGAAATAGAACAGTCTAATGCAATCATATAACGAGGCCTTAGAAGTCTCTTTAAAGGTTTTTCATTAGGAAGTTGTGTTTTCACATGTTTGGATAAAATGCTGAAAAAGGAAGGACTTCATTCTTGTCTTTGAAAATGTGTTTTCCGTTCAATGAATTTCAGGATGTAATATTATTCCTGTAGTATAATTAAAGGACATCATTCTGCTTATGTCAACCATTGTCCAGCTGATAGGGACATGAGAAACAGTCTATTTAATTGTATTGTCAAAGACTTCAGTGGCTGGAAGCACTGGGTTGTTGTAAGTTTTTCGGGCCATATGGCGATGTTCTAGAAGCATTCTCTCCTGACATTTTGCCTGATCTGTGTCAGGCATCCTCAGGGGTTGTGAGGACATCACAACCTCTGAGGATGCCTGCCATAGATGCAGGCAAAACATCAGGAGAGAATGCTTCTAGAACATGGCCATATAGCCCAAAAACCCTACAGCAACCCAGGCTATTTAGCTGCTGAGCAAAAGCCTACATGCCATAAGCCAACTTACTGATATTGGCAAACGACATAAGGAACTGGGTTGTCACAGGTTTTCAGACTATATGGCCATGTTCTAGAAGCATTCTCTCCTGATGTTTCACCTGCATCTATGGCAGGCCTCCTCAGAGGTTGTGAGGTCCTAAGGAATAGAGGTTGTGAGGCCCATGACATAAGGAGCAACAATTTTTATATCCCCTTTAGGATGCCATCAGAAGAAGACGTCCTGTTTTTTATAGGTCTTTGTTGGGAGGTAATTCTACTGTTTCATATCTATTTCATTTTTTCCATAATTCTATAACAAAACACACCTGAAACCACAGATTATGTTGAAAAAAATAATATTTTATCAAGAGGCTCTTGACATTAAATGGAAGGAACAAAATATTTGCTGTGGCTTTAGTTCAGCAATACATTAAGCATGTTCTTTAATTTAAGAGTTCCATTATTTGTCAGTAGCAAACTTGCCTAAATTAAGTCAACAATTTTCAAAGCCTTCCCAATATATCCACATTAATAGAAAGACAAGGAGCTGATTGCCTGTATCAGGCCTTCAAACACCCATTAAAGAAAATGAATATTTCTTGCCCTTCTATCTCCTGAATAAAATCCCACAGTATTTGCTTTGAACTGGAATATATGGCAGTGTGGACTCAAATAACCCAGTTCTAAGCAGATATTGTGGTATTTTCTGCATTAATATTTTGGTTATAAGGAAGGGCCCTTAGCGTTCAGAATGCCTCCCAACAAACTTCTTGAATGAATATGGAGGGTGCAAGCAAGCCTATGATTCACTAGAGATGCCCCAAGAAAGCCAAAGTCTGTGAAATGAAATATTTTCCCTCTTAAATCATTTGTATTACTTCCTAAGTAATACAAATTCTTCATTTTATGTGATTTGAAGTAAACCCAAGAATTGTAGGTTTCAGGGTGGAAATACCTCTTATATAACATAAAACTGTTGCCAGAATGGTATTCCTGTGACAAATCTACTTTCTCTTCTCCATAACATATAGAGTCACTTACCCTATATTATAAGATTATGAGATGCTATGTTAATCATTCCATTCTCCTACCAGTGAAATGGGCAGTAGAGAGACCAATCATATGCTAATGTCATGCCACTGGATAACGTATATCCTATACCATGACATATCCAGTCTACCAACAGAATAGCAGCTCTGAATTTATTTCTTTACCTCTCCTATAACTTTTAGGAAAAGAAATAAATTCAGGGCTATTATTCTGCCAGCAAACCATATAAATATGTAATGTATAGGCCCATAAGTTGGAATAAAGCACTTAAAGACCCAGTGAATAACTGTAACTAATTGATGCACTTATCAGGAGGTGAAAGGAAAGTAATTTTGTAGAGCATTGTTTATACTTAGCTATCAACATGCTCTCCAGATGTTTTAAACCAGTGGTTCTCAACCTGGGGTCCCCAGGTGTTTTTGGCCTTCAACTCCCAGAAATCCTAACAGCTGGTGAACTGGCTGGGATTTCTGGGAGTTGTAGGCCAACAACATCTGGGGACCCCAGGTTGAGAACCACTGTTTTAAACTATATCTCACATAAGTCCTAGTCATGTGGCCAATAATTAGACATTATGGCCGTAGTAGTCCAAAACATCTGGAAGGGTCAAATTTGCACTTCACTGGTTTGAAGTAACAGAAGGGCAAATCTAGGTAGATATTTGTCCTTGCATTCTCTCTATTGGTCAGTCAAATACCTTTCTTGCACTCCTAGCAGCCTATGATCAAAAGTGGAAAAATACATTCTTATATGAGTCATCATGCTATTTTGAATATTAGTTTGCCTTAAACATTTGAAGACATCTAAAATACCTCCCCATAGCTATAGCTTTCAACATCACAGGCTTATGTTATTTGAGATCTGATCAGTTCACGTGAGAAGAAGATGTTGCCTTAAGTCTCATAAAAACATAGAATCGTAGAGTTGGAAGAGATCACAAGGGCCATCCAGTCCAACCCCCTGCCATGCAGGAAAAGTACAATCAAAGAGAAGGCAACAATGTTCCTACCTATTTATTGTTGAAAGTACTGTTTGGAAAAGCTGATAGAGAGCAATAAATGAATAGAGAAAATTGCCTCTGTGCCCTATGGACTAATTGTCAGATGTGGCACTGTGATACACCCTCCCTTGGCCAACCTACTCATTCTTCTAGTCTTACTTACGCAATTAAATATAACTTTCCCTATGTGGTTTATTTTTTCCCCTAAATAAATAAATAAATATAGCATGAAGTAACAGAGGAACTAAGACAAAATGCTAGGCTTAATTTCATGGAATTATATTTTGTAAGTAGTTTGGGTTTCTTTTAACAGCTCTGGTTCAGATTTAGAATAGATTCACTGAAACCATTTGAAATTAAGGGAGCTGTGACAAATATAGGTTTCACTGATTCCAGAGAGTCTGTTCTAAGTATAACTAAATTTCCATCGAGGTATAACTATATTTTCATTTTTCTGGCATAAGTAGTAAAACATGTATTTGACTAACATTCCATGTTATTCTGGGGAAGACAATTATGCTGGGGAAAATGGAAGGAAAAAGGAAGAGGGGCCGACAAAGGGCAAGATGGATGGATGGTATCCTTGAAGTGGCTGGCTTGACCTTAAAGGAGCTGGGGGTGGCCATGTACAACAGGGAGCTCTGGCATGGGCTGGTTCATGAGATCACGAAGAGTCGAAAGTGACTGAATGAATGAACAACAACACATGTGCCTTTTATTGTCTCAGTTTTCCTTTCATTGATTTTGTCCTCCACCCATACGCCCCTCGTATATTCATGAGACGCGTGTATCCTGCCCAAGGTGTAATGCATGTGATCTGGAGTATTTATTCAAACTGTTTTTGGAAACACTGTGTGAGGATTCATTAATGATTACTCATGTACTCTCAAAAGTAAATAAAGTGGTGGCTGTCCAGAATTCATATTAGGTGAGTCAGGAAAATTATGATACCTTTCAAAGTTCATAGAAGTAGACTGGCTGTATCACTCAAATCCCTGTTGCGCTCTTGCTTCTCACCCATGAATAGCTCAATTCACATTCTGCAAACAGTAACTCCATACTGTTAAACAATTCTGCTTATTATACAGACAGATTATAATTAGAACCCATCATTTTTTCTTCAAAAAAGGTACTTTGCAATTTGGAAGAAAAATTGACCCCAAATAGCTCCAGCACAGGAGCTCCTGTGACTAATCTTGTGATGCCCTAAAAAAAAAAACACATTGCTGGAAGAGAATGAGGCAAGCTGGGCTGCTTGCTTTTGAAAGTTTCATACAGTATTTATAGAGAAGATTCTGCTTGGTTCCTCTTGTTTGGCTCATATGTATGCCTCTGGATCTAAAGGTTCTGACCTTTTCTGGAATAGTATTTCGTTACCTTACTACCATATTGATCCTTAGTTTCTGCTTTTATATACTGTGGTCTTTCTCCTGGAACACCTGTACTTATAAAAAAATATTTTTCTCTGGGACACCTGTGCTAATACATACAAGATAAGGCCAAGAACAAATAGTGCCTTTGTTTTTGAAGGCTATCCTATGCTGTAGACTGCGATGTGAGACTATGGATTTCCTCAGACAGGCAAGGGGAAAGCGGACAGCACCATCTGTTTCATTCCCTACCATCTTTCCCCATCTTCATGGATGGTTGGTGATCCCACATCATTTTCCATCATTTCTCATGGTTCCACTGCTTTCTCCCCTTTTTCTGCAGTTAGAGTCTTTTCTCCATTTTAAAATGCTAGCAACAGATTGCCATGGCCAGCCACCAGAAGTGACCATGTGTTGTGGGATGGCCTCTGTGGGACTTTGTTTTGCTAGCACCTGGAAACGGAGAGCAGATGCAGAGAAGATTGCATTTGATGAAGTCCTTAGCTCAAAACAGCCTGTTTTCTGAATTTGACTGTCAGAATGACCCAGCCAATATCTGTGAGTTATAGTCTGACAAAAGTAACTTTTCTAAGTTATACCAAGAAGTACATCTTGTCCAATAAATTGATTTCAATCATCCTAAGTCCCACTCTGGGGGGATATAAATAAAGCAACTGATTGATCACAGAGAAGGCAATGCCTTTTATCAAATATGCAGACAACATTATAGGATTGATGTAACATCAGATTGTGGACCACTTACCATTTGGAATTATCTATTTGTACTTATAGATAACTATTTACCAGCTTTTGGTTATCCAGCAGAAACTAGGATTCTTGGGAATTTTCTTCATTTGTACCCACATTGTTGCCTCCTCAGACAATCAGCAATGTAGTTCCACTTTTCTCAGACTTTTATCATTCAGTTCTCTGCACAAAATACAAAGAAAAATGTGCATGTTAAATAAAATTACACAGACAGAATTTGGGTAAAATATACAAGTCATTATTTAAGTGAATAATCATCATCATCATTTATAGCATACCACCATCTCCCCGAAGGGTCTTGGGATGGCTTACAAAGGCACTCCACGGTGCTGCATATAACATAAAATGGTACATAAGTACAAAACAATAACATGTAAAATTATAACAAGAGCCACTACCAACCCACTTAACATAAAATAAAATCGTTAAATTTTAAAACACAGAACACCTGTAGATAAAAACTGTCAGCAAAAAAACAAACTGTTAGCAAAACAGTACATGTATTAAGGAAAGTACACACAAAAATATGTACATTATTGAAAATAACGTACAAAAATGCAACGTTTATGGGGAAACTGAAAAATAATTCATGTATTAGGTAAAAAGGCATACGGGAATATGTATAGTAGGAACTCTGTGTACAGAAGTGGATAAACTTATCCATGCAGGCTTTTAAAAAATCTTGAAGTAATGAATAGACAACTAGTAGATGAGGCATAAGAAACAAAAAGATGACTTATCCATCTATTTCTAAGAGGAACCTTCTTGAAGCAGTAGATTTAGTGTGTGGGCTGCCATTTCGCTATCCCAGTTTATAGGACATTTTTTCCAGAACGTCACAATTTGGATGAAGTGTAGCAAACCACACCTTGCTCTTAAGTATTATTCATTCCATTGCTAATCACAGTGATTCAGAAATACACCAGACATGGTAGTTGTACATCATGGTATTTTAATCATGTAGAAAATCCTTCCATATGGATGAGTCTGTTTTGAATAACCAACAAAGCATGCATGGGTAACCTCCTCTTAATCCATTCCTCACACTCTAATACTTCAAATGTTTAAGTGGACTCCAGAATAAGAACCGTACTAGGCATCATTATAATTAAAATTGCACCTCTATCCTTCCCTATGAATGGGATAAAGTCATATGGATATTCTGTTGTTGCCTCCAGTTCAATCTACAGAAAACATTTTCTTCTTTGCCTCATGATAAAAAGCAAAAAATATATATAATAATTTTCATTTATTAAAACTTTTGAAGTGCCTGGTCCTCGTCATTGCAGACAAATCATTAAAGCAAGCAAACCAGTCACAAGATGATGAAGGCTTTCAAACCATGAAGCAGGCATCCAGTTGGTACAATCAGCTCACGTACTGATCTGTTATGTAGGCAGTTGCACATCTCCCAGATACACATTGCATTCTTGAAGCAAAGCATATATAGTATCTTTCACTGTCAATGTCATGTGGGAAAGACAGTGTCTACCTTCTGTAATTGTCAGAGCCCAAATATACTGGAAGGCAGTCACTTGTGGCATGGGACAATGATTGTTCAAGCCACCCTTGTCTGAGTGGCAGGCTCCAAGGATCCATCCCATATATATATACTTATATATACATCAAGTGGCAAAAAAAAAAAAATAAACTACTCAGAGTAAATTGCCAGATACAACTACAATTTCGTTTACCATAATTCATCAGAGATGTGCACACATTTGTTTCTTTCTGTCATGCAGACAATGATGATATGGTTACACCAATATAGTTGTCCAGCAGGATCTCAATCTAAGCATCTACATAATATAAAACAGTAATTCTCTACATGGACCTCATTCCATGAGTGGGGGAAAGTGAAGGGAACTGCCTTACCTCATTTCGTACACCCAAAGCCCATCTTCAGGGATGGCCAGTCATGTCCTTTCCCCGTCTTTCCCCATTTTTTCCAGCTCTGTTGCAGTCTAGGCATCATTTCCATGTGTTGCAGAAACGGAGTCCCGCTCGAAGTATTTTTACTTCATTGCTCTTCCAGGTGTTCTACACGACATATGTGCTATTAATGTCTTTACAGCTGAGTCTTTGAATAATTTCCATCAAAGGAGCTGAACTTCCATACCATTTTTGTTACTGTTGACTTCTAAAACATCCCAATTCTATATATATGTAATAGAAACGATATTCCTTCTAGATTCTGTAGGATTTCTTCTTTGTGTACTTAAGAAGCCTATTCAATTTTTCTTGCAAAGAAGAACCTGAAATCATGATGACTTTTTGCTAATATACTGTGTACAGTAAGAGTCCATAAACACAGAACCCATATCTGCAGTTTCACTTATTGGCACCCAGAAGAAAATTATCTCTCTAGGAATTTCCTAGGTCTTATAGTTGGTTTTATGGTACGCCTCCCCCAGAAGTTATGAGATGTTGTAAAGTGTATTTTTAGGAAGAAAATTGTAAACCCCTTGTCTGTTGAATCTCTTTTGGATCTGAACACTTTTGCGCCATAACTTGGCAACTGATAGGATTAAACTGAATGCCCCCCCCCCCAACATACCATTTTTCAACAACACAGTCATTTATTACAGTTAGATATACTCATGACAGCATGCAGTGAGTCAAATTCCTAGTGAGATATTCTAATACAGACTTCACAATATTCCTATTGTTTTTATTTTTTTCCTTACCAACCAAGATTTGACACTATCGAAGAGGGGGGAAAGCAATGTCTCCGTGGATAAGCATTATCACACCACTTGAAAGGAATGTGCATGACTCACCTCAAGAGTGTGTTATAGCTTTTTCCACTGTTTATAGAATTTGCCTGTTTAATGCAGGAGCCTGGAGAAAGTACAAAAGGGTATTTTATCCCATACTGTATAGATAGTTGAGTGCTGTGAATTTTTCTAACTTCTTTCTCCCCAAAAACACAGATTGAGTTTGTGTTGATATTCAAATAATACCACTGCATTAGTAAACCAATTAATTTTGAGAATGTTTCAGTAAAATTATATACTTTTGCAATTATTATTTCCAAATGGGAAATCTAAAGGAAAAGTAAGCTTCAGTTAGACAGTAACTCAAAGAATTTAACTACAGACTTGTAACTGCTGGACTTGGAAGAACTGTATTTTTCTTATCCCACTAAATAACTTTAAACAGCCCTCATATTTAGGGAATCAAAGGCAAAATCCTTCCTGGGATATTGGATTAGAGATATTGGTTTTTTTAAAAATTCAGGCAATACAAATGGTTGAAGAACACAAGTGCACTGAAACTGTAAAATCACCTTTAATCTGTCAGTTTCACATTGCAGCACCTTAATGTACCATTTAGTTTTTAAACTGCAACCCCCAGAATCCCCCAACCACGAGACCTGGTTCAGTGCAAATGCCATTTAGTTTTAACAGTGAAGACTAACATTTCTAAATCAACAGTTGCAAAGAACTTCACATTACAAGACAGGAAACAGGACCTGGAACATAGGGAAAAAATCTCCCTGATGAATAAGGGGAAAGAGGATAGATTTTGGAGAATAAGCCAACAATAATACTTTCCTAGCAATCTGCCCTTCAGTGCACCAGAGAGCACAGCATTGGTAGTAGCCTGCCTCCTCTGGCATAAATGAACACAATTTCCAGAGAACATCAACTTCATTATTTGAAGGATGCACCTCACATGTTAAACAGTCAAACCAGACAGCTCAAATGGAAGCTAAGAAGTCCTTTCATTGTGATTCTCTCTATAGCTTCCACCTCTTCCCCTTCCCTATTTGAAACAAGGGGAAACAAAAGAATTGGTTGGTGAAAGTCAGTGTGGTGTGATGACTTAGCACCACTTTTTGGGGTTACCATATTGGTCATTGTCGCCATCATTCCAAAACAAAGTCATACACAGTAAAGTCTTGCTTATCCAACCTTTGCTCATCCAATGTTCTGTATTATCCAACACAGTCTGCCTCCCGCCCAGATCCACAGCTGTTTCAATACATTGCAATATTTTGGTGCTAAATTCGTAAATGCAGCAATTACTAGATAATGTTGCCATGTATTGAACTCCTTTTTTCTGTCGATTTTTTGTAAAACATGTTTTGATGCTTAATTTGTAAAATCATAATGTAATTTGATGTTTAATAGGCTTTTACCTTAATCCCTCATTATCCAACATTTTCACTTATCCAATGTTCTGTCAGCCTGTTTATGTTGGATAAGCGAGGCTCTACTGTGGACACATGGCTCAAGAGCAGTACGTGTGAAAAAGATCTTGGAGTCCTTGTGGACAACAAGTTAAACATGAGCTAACAATGTGATGCGGCAACAAAAAAAGCCAATGGGATTTTGGCCTGCATAAATAGGAGTATAGTGTCTAGATCCAGGGAAGTCATGCTACCCCTCTTTTCTACCTTGGTTGGACTACATCTGGAATACTGTGTCCAATTCTGGGCACCACAGTTGACAAGCTGGAATGTTTCCAGCAGAGAGCGACTAAAATGATCAAGGGTCTGGAGAACAAGCCCTATAAGAAGCAGCTTAAAGATCTGGGCATGTTTAGCCTGAAGAAGAGAAGGTTGAGAGGAGACATGATACATGTGAGAGGAAGTCATAGGGAGGAGGGAGCAAGCTTGTTTTCTGCTGCCCTGGAGACTAGGATTGGCTTCAAACCACAAGAAAGGAGATTCCATCTGAACATGAGGAAGAACTTCCTGACTGTGAGAGCTGTTCAGCAGTGGAACTCTCTGCTCTGGAGTGCGGTGGAGGTACCTTCTTTGGAGGCTTTGAACCAGAGGCTGGATGGCCATCTGTTGGGGGTGCTTTGCGATTTTCCTGCTTCTTGGCAGGGGGTTGGACTGGATAGCCCATGGGGTCTCTTCCAACTTTATGACTATGATTCATCACACAAATTCATTCTGAGTTAGATGTTTTGACTTATACTTGTTGTTGGACCTGGAGTCCATTTCAAACTCCAAAGAAGCAATGCTTATTTCAAAGGTATTTATAAGGTATTTTGAAGGAGGGATTGACTGTTAAAAAGTATCATTAAATAGTAGCCATGCAGCAACTGCTTATTTGCAACTTCAAAGTCTTTGGTTGTCACTTCCTGAAAACATGTCTAGAAGGTAATTGAGGAATACTGAAAAGTCAGCGCTTGTTTGGTAAGAAACCAATATCTGGTACTGAGCTTCCAGTGGCTGCCCTTATGCTTTATGGAACCTGCCCTGGGACCACTAATGACTTGGAAGTTCTCTGGAGCTATGACCAAACCTGGCTTATTCATTCCAAAAGCATTCCCACTAGGATAGAGCTGGCAAATATATCCTATGGACAAAAGTGAATCATAAATGGACTGAGAGCATCTGACAATAATAAAGAATATCTCTTATCAAAGAAACATCTTTTTGATGAATTGGCCCTTAGTCGATGAAATTTATTTTATTTATTTGCCATATTTATACCCTGCCCTTCTCAACCCCAAAGGGGACTTAAGGCTGCTTATACATAGACAACTATTTAATGCCTTAAACAACATACAATTAAAATAAACATTTAAATTAAGATTAAGATTAATCCACATTAAAGAGTTTAAAATGTTACATCCATTATTAAAACCATGGCATCCACAATCGTAATCCGGGGCCATTCCAATAGTTATTGCACATATTCCATATTCTTCTATTGCACTTCTCCAAAGTGAATCATAAATGAGCTGAGAGTATCTGACAATAATAAAGAATATCTCATATCAAAGTAACATCTGAAGGCTTGACCCCAAAGCCATGTTTTCACTTTCTGTATATTGATTTTATACTGAAGGTAATGTTTTTAAATGTTTTAAATGCTTAATTAATTAATTTTAATTTAATTTTTATGTTACTGGAATTGTATGTGTTTTAAGGCATTGAATAATTGCCTATATGTAAGCTGTGTTGAGTCCCAATTGGGATAGAGAAAAGCAGGATATAACTAGGGTAAATAAATAAATAATTTTCTGAAGACCACCAGGCAGGGGACTGATCTAATATCACTGGGGAGGGAGTTCTACATATTATACTATGTGAAAACACATACTATAATAAAGTTATGACTTTAGCTCCCCGATCCTCTTTCTTTGTTTGGAACAGTCTGATGTTGTCCACACGTTGAAATCCCTATAAGTAAACTCAGCCATAAGTTGAGAACTAGTGTGGCAGAGTGAATTGATGTTTGGATAAGTAATGCAAACCATTGCATCCACTCTTAATTGATTAAGTGCATCTATACTAATTAGATTTATGCTAGAGTGCCTCCAGAGGTTTGAAAAGTTACTTTTTGAGATACAACTCCAATAAACATATCCATCATTACCTTGTACTTGTGGCTTCACCCTGGTTCTGAATCCCAAATGCCCAATCAAGTTGAAATCTGAAACCATGGAATTCCTAAATGAAATGTGTAGTATGTTTGAGCATGCTAATGCCCACATAATGGCAACTTTAAAAAGCTCATAAAGTGGCACCTATGTGTAAAATGCAATAACTGGCTTCCCAAAGTTCTGCTACAACAAAACTTACATTAAAAAATCAGCAGACAGTGCCAGATCAGAACTAATCAGGAGTGTCACTTCTAGGTCACATTTTCAGCTGATTTTTACTAAAAACCTGGCCTGCAACCTAATGTGATATTTAAAAACAGTGTGTGCCAGAGTTGCCCACACTTGTTTTGGAATATATTATCCTAGAAATAAAAAAAAGTCAAGGAAGAGAAGACTGAAAAAAGACATGATGGTCATACATAAATAAATATGTGACGGAAACTCATATGGAGGGTGAAGCAAGCTCATTTCCTGTTGCCCTGGAGATTAGGATGTGGAAGAATTGCTTCAAACTTACGGAAAGGAGATTCCACCTGAATATTAGAAGGAACTTCTGGACTGTGAGAGCTGTTCAGCAATTGAACTCTCTGCCCCAGAGTGTGGTAGAGGCTCCTTCTTTGGAGGCTTTTAAGCAGAGGCTGGATGACCATCTGTCGGGGGTGCTTTGAATGAGATTTTCCTGCTACTTGGCAGAGGGATGGACTGGATGGCCCATGGGGTCTCTTCCAACTCTGGAAATACAAGTTTATAGTTGAATGTTAAGAAAACAGAATAATGACCACAGATGATTTACCTAACTTCAGAGTAGATTATGGAGACATTGAAATAGTTAAAGATTTTCCATCTTTTCATTCCAAACTTATGTTCTTCCACTAAGATACAGCCCATCCCTAAAAGACTCCCTCAGGTCCTCATCATCCGTGTGTCTGCATTACCAATTTGGCCTGGCTTTCTCAGTGAAGAAATCCTTATCAAACAAATGGAGTAATAAGAGTGACTCAAGACCCTTTTGCATTTGTACATGCAGTTCATGCAATGCCCACAGTGTTCCATCTGTTTAAGAAAGAATGAAGTATTCATAACGTTATCCACTCTGATGCAAAAAAGTTTCCTGTGACATTTTAAAACCCTTTAAAATTCAACCATTTTTAGATGTTTCTGCTTTCAGTCATCTTGCGTGCTGTGCAGGGCTTTTGTTGTTTGCGGTGGGCATTATCTGAATCAAGTATTATGAACTCAGCTCAATAATGGCAAATTTATTTACTGAAATGTTTTTGAAATATAGATGATCTAATAATTTTATGTTCACATCATCCGTGTTATTCTCTGACAGAACCTATTTTTGACACAAAAATCCTCTGGTATTTTTTAAGTGTGATGTTTGTAAAACAACAGCTGGCATTGGGACTTTTTTATGAAATGATCTTCCTCTTTTATGTTTTCAGTTTTTATGCTATCATCTAGCTGCTGGTGTAAGAAGCAGAGTTGTTTATCCTCGTGAGGGCACAGGATTATTGCTGAATTAAAACTTGGGTTGGGTGGGGGCTTTCCTTGAGTAGTAGAGTTTGACAATTTGATTCATTCATTTATTTAGGACATTAGTTCATCATCTCTTGACCTACTGGGCCCCTTGAGCCAATGTACAATGGTGAAAACCATATAAAAATTGAATACTTGACTAGAAACATTTTTTAAATTTTTTAAAAATATCTAAAACTCCTTTTTTGAAAATAGTTTGAAAACCACAGGCAGTCAACAAAGTTAAAAATAGCTTTAAAATTACTAGATCAGCCACCCCTGATTTTATGAACAAAAGGACAAGTGAAATAGCTGCTCTTTGCAGCTTGCCAAAAACTCAGAAGAGACAGAGCCATCTCAGCCTCCTCTGGGAATGAGTTCCAGAGTTGGGTTGCTGCAACATGTGTAGTCACCAACCGAAGTGGTAGAACATGAACAAGACTGCTACTAAGGATCCAAGATTTCAGGCAGCTTCATATAGAGAAGGCAGTTTTTCAGGCAGATATTCAGTTTCCTTGCTTCAATCTGTCATAGCAAACTTTGGGAACAGAGGACACCAAGTCAAGCTCTTAGTCTTTTTATCTTAATAGTAACTACATTGATTGGCGTCAGCTCTTCATTATTATTATTATTATTAATAATAATAATAATATACCGACCTATCTCCCCAAAGGGACTCAGGGCAGTGAACAACAAAATCAGCAAACATTCAATGATTCCTCTGAAGGACAACGCCATAGTTTAGTAGTCAAGCATAGCCATTTGAATTCAGTAATTTCTAGTCCAGTCCATAGCTAGGAGTGAAAAACTTCTGTCAATCAATGAAGTTAATACTTGAAACAGACTCTCTATATTGTTGTTGCTGTTTTCATCATTGCTGTTATTAGGTGTCTACAGGTCACCTCCCAACCATAAGGTTTTCCCTCAAGATTTATTTATAGGGTGTTTGCCATGACCTTCCTCTTACGTTGAGAAACTGAGGATTGCTGAGAGACTGTGGAACATGGTTACCCAGTTTCCAAGGTCCAGTAGGAATCAGAACCTTCATAGCAAGCTCATCAAACTACAGCCGTTGTTCCCAATCTTTTTTTTTTTGGACCAGGGGCCATTTGACAAGGGACCACTTTGATCAGGGACCACATTGACTAGGGACCACTCTCCAACATTAGTACCAAAATGGTTACGAATCAGTTTTTGGTCAACTTTAGATTCAGTTTGATTACTTGGGGTGCTGATTCAGAAAATTGCATTGGATAGACCATATCAGCTCTAGTTTCTGATACAGAACATATGCCATCTGTTTGCCTACAGAAAACCATATTTATTAATCTAGAGCTGATGTGGTAGTAGTAATCTTTTGTGAGTCGTCAGCCTCTTCCCTCTCAACATCCCTATTGCCTCAACAGTATAAGAGGGTTTCGCAAGACCAGTTGCTCTTGTTGCCACATGGTTTCGAGGCAATGGTGTAGTAATGGTGAGGCTGTGGACCATATTTTCTTTCTTGCGGATCACTGGTGGTCTATGGACCACAGGTTGGGAACCACTGTACTAAAGCATGAATCCACTTTAAATTTGATTTCTGCCTCCTGCAAAATTCAGAGTTTGTAGTTTAGGGAGGCCCAGGGCCTGCCTGACTGAGCAGTTTAAAGACTCCTCCCCTAAACTACAAGTCCCAGAATTCTGCAGAAGGCAGAAACTAGATTTAAGGTGGATCCATGCTCTAGTGTGATGAGGTCCTTAGTCCAACACTGAGACCACCATAACCTGCTTCATATAACTAAACACCATAAACCTACAGTATCCTATTATTATTTTTAAATGGTGGATATCCATTGGATTTGCCCAGGACTTCGGACTGAACACGGACTGGGAAATGCTAAGCTTGGTTAATATCCATAAATATTTATTACACTATTAGTGATAAAAATAAGAAGTTATTCTAAATTTATATGGAAGTATTATGTTCAGATTTTCTATTCATGAACATGCACCAAAATATTACTAACATAAACCTGGCCACTAAAATTATAATCCAGAGAAATCTATCATTTATCAGCCATTCCCAAAAGCAGTTTTATTTTTATTAAAGGAATCATCTTAAAGAGATATTTTTGAACAAGAGAACATAAGCTTTTTACAATAAGTCAACACACATTGCATATTTCCCACTGCATAAAAAGCAGCTGGAAATTTTTAACAAGTTTGAATTATCTTCAGAAAACCAAGTGCTTTGTCATTAGATACTTAAACTTAATATCAAACAGCTGTTGTGTGTGGACATACATTTTCAGTTCAAAAGTAGCTCAGCTGCTTTAAACATTCACTGGAAAATGAAAAATAGATTTGCAGTGATATTTGCTTCTTGTTAGATGCTTAACTGGTGATGTAATGTGTTCTAAACTTGATGTAATTTCCCTCTATTTTGCACGCCTGGTATATACAAAAAACAAAAAGGCACTTGTAATGAACCCAGAAGAAGTAAATATACTTGGTTTTAGACATATTTATAGCACACTTGTTGAATCAATGTGGTATAAGCTGCTTTAGTGAACTTCTCTCATTTATTTCATTGGGTCTGCTCTAAGTAGGATTATATTTGGTGCAAAGACAGCAGCAGAACAAACTAGCTACTGTAGTAGCAAACTTTTGCTGAATTTTCCACTGGCAGAAGCATCTCTGGTGGAGTTTTGCTTGCAGGATATTTCTTGCCAACAGAAAGAAGGAGGCAATATTTACTTTCTCCCTGCTGTGTTCCCTTGTCTCCCTGAAATGTATTATATAGATTAGAGGACCTTCTCAAAGCACATCAACATGAGCCAGATACCTTAGGGTTGATCCAGAGTAAATACACCAGATCAGCCCTGGGGAAATCCACACTGGCTGCAATTGTGGCAGTGAAAGAGAGTCCCCAATTTCCTGCAGCATTGAAAACCCTGCTGGAAAGCCACACTTACCATCTACAAAGTGCTCCTGATTATTGTTCCTCACTTTTGCCAATGCTTGCAAAAATGCCAGTGTGGCTCATGGAGTGGGGATGAGTATCATGTGGATATCGCAGAGTCCATTCACTCCAGCTTTCAGTCAAAATTCCTAATCAGATGGGCCCTCAGACACTGGAGTTACCTTATGGAATTGGAGGAGGAGGAGAAATTCATGTTTCTCTTTCTCTAATAGAGTCTTCTGCTACAACATTAACTTCTAGCAACTCTTAGACAGATCACAATTCAGTTTGTAGAAGAGAAGCCTGATTTCAAGTCTTGTGTGTGTTGGATAAAATTGGTGATTATTAAAATGTTCATAAGAAGTACTGGATATCAGGCACAGCACAGCTCATTCTTTCATATTATAGGCTTTAACAGAAGTAAAAAACCTATCACAAGTTAGAAACTACACTGTGGATAGTATGTTATATTGTTATTTAGATTATGGTTTCATGAAGGCCAATTCTTAATTGTGGCAATTGATCATTGTTTATCAGCGGCTTTTAATAATTTTCAGATTTATTTTGTTGTATTCACAGTAGTCCACAGGAGTGGCAGCTGCTTATTTCATGCTCAAGGAATAGTGAAGTAATGTCAGGTTTCACTCTTAGGACTTTATCACATGTAGCAGGCAAAACAACATTGTAGCTGGATGACAGTCTCTATCAATGACGCTGTGCACATCCTGTTGCCAGTCTGCCTCCTACCCCTGGTTATCCTGTCCCTTCCTATAAATGGGTAAAACCCAACAATAGTTCCAAATTCTGCAACATTATTGTCACCTATCTTAGTGAGATGAGTCCATTTCACATCTTTTCTGGCATGCTGGTAGTAAGTGACATCAAAGAGAAGGATTTCCCACCTCTCCCCACTCCTCCCAACTGTTCAAAAGCTGACCTTTTCCATTTATTTTATATTTTATAGTTATATTTACCTTTGTTTTTCAAAACTGAAATTTCAAAATTGCTGTAAAATAAAAATTAAACCATTACAGAACAGTGATAGTGAAGGAGGGTAACTAAAGTTTATGGAAGTATGATTGCAAGATCACAAATTATTGAAAAGGCACAAATGCATTATTGATGGCAGGTACAATATCAAAGGTTCTCACCTGCTATGTATCTACTATTAGTGACACAACAACTGCAGTGGAATTGCAGATTCATGCAATGTATTACAAAATCTAAGGTTCTGAAACTATTTTGGCACATATAGAGATTCTCTCTCTTTCTCTTATATATTCTTATCTAGCCTTTAGTTCTCTAAATTTATTCTAATCTAATAAGATGAAGTAAGTCACAGATTATAAAGGATTTTGGTATACTAACATACTCCTCCTCCAAAATGGTGCCAAGCTCTTTGCAGAATAATTCTCATTGCTTTTATGTTATGCTTCAGGGTGTTTCCTGCAGAATGCGAAAGAAAGTTGTTGTATCTTTAGAAATACAGCAAATAATGGGAGAAAAAGCTGGCACCTGAAGGAGTGCTGAAACATGTAATACCTGGTCCGTACTCTTTTTCTCTGGGTTTTTTTTTCTGAAAATGCATAATTTGTAGATGATGTTGGGAATATATAACAACTAACCTGATTTTACTATACTGTTTGTTCAGCATTCAAATGTAATTTTTCACCTTCGTGTCATAAACTGTCCAGCTCAGATATCTCAAACTCAGGGCTGTGACTTCTTTGCTTGAATCCATTCACCTGAAGTGTGGTCTCTCTCTGTTCCTATTGCCTTTCCTTTTACCAAGTATTTTCATATTTTCCAATGAGTCACATCCTCTCATCATACAGCCAAAGTATAACAGGACTCATTTAAAGGGAGTTCACGATTGATTTAATATGAGAACCATTTAATCTGTGTGTTTTTAGCAGTCTGTGGTAATGGTAGAACTCTTCTTTAGCATCACATTTCAAAAGGTATTAATTCCAATGGGCACTGCAGCACACATATAAAGATATACCATGCATTTAAAAGGCTGCAGGACAGTCTGGGTTCAGCCAAATAAGGTTCTGCAGCAGATGCCAGTGTATCAAAGGTCCAGGATGAAATCAGATTCACAAAATGTGAAACACATTGTTGATACCTACCCCTGCTGAAGTGCATTGATTATTCCTGAATCAAGGTTTCTGAGAAACACTCCAAGGGTATGGCTGCGCAGCAGGGGGTTAACACCCCAACCCTCCAGAAGAGTAATTGATTATCTCCACTCCTACCTGTCATCCTCCCTTCTCTTTCACCAGCATGCCTCTACTGCACTGATGCACATCTATCCAGAAA